>NC_047050.1:5400000-6000000 GCF_011762595.2 Tursiops truncatus | reverse complement strand
GCAGTCAGAACACACACGACATTTACTAACTTTGCTGTCTTATATGGACATGGGTCATGATGCTCTAAAACAATTACAATAGCAACATCCAAGATCACAGATCGACCATAGCAAATATAATAATAACGAAAAAGTTTGAAAAGTGCAAGAATTACCAAAATGTGACACAGAGACACAAAATGAGAAAATGCCGTTGGAAAAATGGCGCCGATACACTTGTTCGATGCAGGGTTGATACAAACCTTCAATCTGTAAAAAAAAAATGCACCATCTGTGAAGCAGAGTAAAGGGAAGTGCCTGTCACTTGCTGAATGCGTCCACACATCTTTCCACATCTTTATTCTTGTACAGCAGGGGTTACTAGTCCATAGCACTGTGGGCCAAAGGTGTCCTGTTTTTGAATAGATTGAAAGCTAAGAGTGGTTTTTACATTTATTATTGGTTGGAAAAGAATCAAGAGAAGAATAATCTTTCATGACATATAGAAATCACACGAAGCTCGGATTTCCATGTCCGTAAGTGAAGTTTTCTTGAGACACAGCATATGCCCCTTTATTTGAGCTCTTGTCCCTGGATGCTCTTACCATGCAGTTGCAGAGCTGAGTAGTTGTAACAAAGACCACGCGGTTGCAGAGCCAACAATATTTACTATCTGGGCCTTTACAGAAAATGTTTGCCAACTCCAGTTGTAGAGCAATCCCACAGGCTAGTTTGTTCTACAATTTTATTAACTTTAAAAAAATGCACTAGTATATGAGATTTTTTTTCACTTTAAAAAAGAAAACATGTGAGGGGACTACATCAAAACAAAACCCAGATATAATTTTTTTTGTAAACAACCTTAATTTAGAACTTTCTTGAAGGCTAAATCATCCCATTTAGCCAAGATCTTTATTTGAAACAGGGGCCTAAAATTAAAGAAAAAAATTATAGTTACCAGTTGTAAGGTCAAATAAGCCTAGGAGAGACCTTCCAGATGGTAGAGGAGTGAGACATGGAGATCACCTTCCTCCCCACAAATACATCAGAAATACATCTACACGTGGAACAACTCCTACAGAACACCTACTGAACGCTGGCAGAAGACCTCAGACCTCCCAAAAGGCAAGAAACTCCCCACGTACCTGGGTAGGGCAAAAGAAAAAAACAGAGACAAAAGGATAGGGACGGCACCTGCACCAGTGGGAGGGAGCCATAAAGGAGGAAAGGTTTCCACACACTAGGAAGCCCCTTCACAGGCGGAGACTGCGGGTGGCGGAGGGGGAAGCTTTGGAGCCGCGGAGGAGAGCACAGGAACAGGAGTGCAGGGGGCAAAGCGGTGAGATTCCCGCACAGAGGATGGGTGCCGACCGGCACTCACCAGCCCCAGAGGCTTGTCTGCTCACTTACCGGGGCGGGCGGGGCTGGGAGCTGAGGCTCGGGCTTCCGTCAGAGCGCAGGGAGAGGACTGGGGTTCGCGGCGTGAACACAGCCTGCAGGGGGTTAGTGCGCCACGGCTAGACGGGAGGGAGCCCGGGAAAAATCTGGAGCTGCCGAAGAGGCAAGAGACAATTGTTTCGGGGTGTGCGAGGAGAGGGGATTCAGAGCACCGCCCAAACAAGTTCCAGAGGCGGGCGCGAGCCACGGCGATCAGCGCGGACCCCAGAGACGGGCATGAGACGCTAAGGCTGCTGCTGCCGCCACCAAAAAGCCTGTGTGCGAGCACAGGTCACTCTGCACACCCCCCTTCCGGGGAGCCTGTGCAGCCCGCCACTGCCAGGGTCCCGGGATCCAGGGACAGCTTCCCCGGGAGAATGCACAGCGTGCCGCAGGCTGGTGCAACGTCACGCCGGTCTCTGCTGCCGCAGGCTCGCCCCGCACTCCGTGCCCCTCCCTCCCCCCGGCCTGAGTGAGCCAGAGCCCCCGAATCACCGGCTCCTTTACCCCCGTCCTGTCAGAGCGAAGAACAGACACCCTCCGGCGACCTACATGCAGAGGTGGGGCCAAATCCAAAACTGAGCCCCGGGAGCTGTGCGAACAAAGAAGAGAAAGGGAAATCTCTCCCAGCAGCCTCAGGAGCAGCGGATTAAATCTCCACAATCAACTTGATGCACCTGCATATGTGGAATACATGAATAGACAACGAATCATCCCAAACTGAGGCAGTGGACTTTGGGAGCAACTGTAGACTTGGGGTTTGCTTTCTGCATCTAATGTGTTTCTGGTTTTATGTTTATCTTAGTTTAGTATTTAGAGTTTATTATCATTGGTAGATTTGTTTATTGATTTGGTTGCTCTCTTCCTTTTTTTAAAAATATATAGATATATTTTTTTTCCTTTTTCTCTATTTGTGAGTGTGTATGTGTATGCTTCTGTGTGTGATTTCTTCTGTGTAGCTTTGCTTTTACCATTTGTCCTATGGTTCTGTCTGTCCTTTTTTAGTATAGTTTTTAAACGCTTGTTATCATTGGTGGATTTATTTTGTGGTTTGGCTGCTTTCTTCTTTCTTTTTTTAACATCTTTATTGGAGTATAATTGCTTTACAATGTTGTGTTAGTTTCTGCTTTATAACAAAGTGAATCAGCTATACATATACATATATCCCCATATCCCCGCCCTCTTGTGTCTCCCTCCCACCCTCCCTAGCCCACCCCTCTAGGTGGTCACAAAGCACCGAGTTGATCTCCCTGTGCTATGCGGCTGCTTCCCACTAGCTATCTATTTTACATTTGATAGTGTATATATGTCCATGCCACTCTCTCACTTCGTCCCAGCTTACCCTTCCCCCTCCCCATGTTCTCAAGTCCATTCTCTACATCTGCATCTTCATTCCTATCTTGCCCCTAGGTTCTTCAGAAGATTTTTTTTTTGACTTTTTAATTTTTTAACTTTTTAATAATTTTTAACTTTATTTTATTTTATTTTTTCTTTCTTTCTTTTTTTCTCCCTTTTCTTCTGAGCTGTGTGGCTGACAGCGTCTTGGTGCTTCAGCCAGGTGTCAGGCCTGTGCCTCTGAGGTGGGAGAGCTGAGATCAGGACATTGGTCCACCAGAGACCTCCCAGCTCCATGTAATATCAAATGGTAGTAGCTCTCCCAGAGATCTCCATCTCAACACTAAGACCCAACTCCACTCAATAAGCAGCAGGTTGAAGTGCTGGACACCCTATGCCAAACAACTAGCAAGACAGGAACACAACACCACCCATCAGCAGAGAGGCTGCCTAAAATCATAATAAGGTCACAGACACCCGAAGACACACCACCAGACATGGTGCTGACCACCAGAAAGACAAGATCCAGCCTCATCCACCAGAACACAGGCACCAGTCCCCTCCACCAGGAAGCCTACACAACCCACTGAACTAACCTTAACCACTGGGGGCAGACACCAAAAACAACGGGAACTACGAACCTGCAGTCTGTGAAAAGGAGACCCCAAACACAGTAAGTGTAGAAAAATGAGAAGACACAGAAACACACAGCAGATGAAGGAGCAGTGTAAAATGCCACCAGACCAAACAAATGAAGAAGACATAGGCAGTCTATCTGAAAAAGAATTCAGGGTATGATAGTAAAGATGATCCAAAATCTTGGAAAAAGAATGGAGAAAATATAAGAAATGTTTAACAAGGACCTAGAAGAACTAAAGAGCAAACAAACAATGATGAACAACACAATAAATGAAATTAAAAATTCTCTAGAAGGAATCAATAGCAGAATAACTGAGGCAGAAGAACAGATAAGTGACCTGGAAGATAAAATAGTGGAAATAACTACCACAGAGCAGAATAAAGAAAAAGAATGAAAAGAATTGAAGACAGTCTTAGAGACCTCTGGGACAACATTAAATGTACCAACATTCAAATTATAGGGGTCCCAGAAGAAGAAGAGAAAAAGAAAGGGACTGGGAAAATATTTGAAGAGATTATAGTTGAAAACTTCCCTAATATGGGAAAGGAAATAGTCAATAAAATCCAGGAAGTACATAGAGTTCCATTCAGGATAAATCCAAGGAGAAACATGCTAAGACACATATTAATTAAACTATCAAAAATTAAATACAAAGAAAAAATATTAAAATCCGCAAGGGAAAAGCAACAAATAACACACAAGGGAAATCCCATAAAGTTAACAGCTGATCTTTCAGCAGAAACGCTGCAAGCCAGAAGAGAGTGGCAGGACATATTTAAAGTGATGAAAGGGAAAAATCTACAACAAAGATTACTCTACCCAGCAAGGATCTCATTCAGATTTGATGGGGAAATTAAAAGCTTTACAGACAAGCAAAAGCTAAGAGAATTCAGCACCACCAAACCAGCTTTACAACAAATGCTAAAGGAACTTCTCTAGGCAGGAAGCACAAGAGAAGGAGAAGACCTACAATAACAAACCCCAAACAATTACAAAAATGGTAATAGGAACATACATATAGATAATTACCTTACATGTAAATGGATTAAAAGCTCCAACCAAAAGACATAGACTGGCTGAATGTACACAAAAACAAGACCCATATATATGCTGTCTACAAGAGACCCACTTCAGACTTAGGGACACATCCAGACTGAAAGTGAGGGGATGGAAAAAGATATTCCATGTAAAAGGAAATCAAAGAAAGCTGGAGTAGCAATTCTCATATCAGACCAAATAGACTTTAACTAAAGACTATTACAAAAGACAAAGAAGGACACTACATAATGATCAAGGGGTCAATCCAAGATGAAGATATAACAATTGTAAATATTTATGCACCCAACATAGGAGCACCTCAATACATAAGGTAAATGCTAACAGCCATAAAAGAGGAAATTGACAGAAACACAATCATAGTAGGGGACTTTAACACCCCACTTTCACCAATGGACAGATCATCAAAAATGAAAATAAATAAGGAAACACAAGCCTTAAATGATACATTAAACTAGATGGACTTAATTGATATTTATAGGATATTGCATCCAAAAACAACAGAATACACATTTTTCCCAAGTGCTCATGGAACATACTCCAGGATAGATCACATCTTGGGTTACAAATCAAGCCTTGGTAAATTTAAGAAAACTGAAATCATATCAAGTATCTTTTCTGACCACAATGCTATGAGACTAGATATCATTTACAGGAAAAAATCTGTAAAAAATACAAACACATGGAGGGTAAACAATTCACTACTGAATAACCAAGAGATCACTGAAGAAATCAAAGAGGAAATCAAAAAATACCTAGAAACAAGTGAAAATGAAAACACAAAGACCCAAAACCTATGGGATGCAGCAAAAGCAGTTCTAAGAGGGAAGTTTATAGCAATACAATCCTACCTCAAGAAACAAGAAACATGTCAAATAAACAACTTAACCTTATGTCTAAAGCTATTAGAGAAAGAAGAACAAAAAAACCCCAAAGTTAGCAGAAGGAAAGAAATCATACAGATCAGAAATAAATGAAAAAGAAATGAAAGAAACAATAGCAACGATCAATATAACTAAAAGCTGGTTCTTTGAGAAGATAAACAAAATTGATAAACCATTAGCCATACTCATCAAGAAAAAAAGGGAGAAGACTCAAATCATCAGAATTAGAAATGAAAAAGGAGAAGTAACAAATGACACTGCAGAAGTACGAAGGATCATGAGAGATTACTACAAGCAACTATATGCCAATAAAATAGACAACCTGGATGAAATGGACAAATTCTTAGAAAAGCACAACCTTCCGAGACTGAACCAGGAAGAAATAGAAAATATAAACAGACAAATCACAAGCACTGAAATTGAAACTGTGATTAAAAATCTTCCAACAAACAAAAGACCAGGACCAGATGGCTTCACAGGCAAATTCTATCAAACATTTAGACAAAAGCTAACACTATCCTTCTCAAACTCTTCCAAAATATAGCAGAGGGAGGAACACTCCCAAACTCATTCTATGAGGCCACTATCACCCTGATACCAAAACCAGACAAAGATGTCACAAACAGAGAAAACTACAGGCCAATATCACTGATGAACACAGATGCAAAAATCTTCAACAGAATACTAGAAAACACAATCCAAGAGCACATTAAAAGAATCAGACACCATGGTCAAGTGGGGTTTATCCCAGGAATGCAAGGATTCATCAATATACACAAATCAATCAATGTGATAAACCATATTAACAAATTGAAGGATAAAAACCATATCATCTCAATAGATGCAGAAAAAGCTTTTGACAAAATTCAACACCCACCCATGATAAAAACTCTCCAGAAAGTAGGCATAGAGAGAACTTACCTCAACATAATAAAGGCCATATATGACAAACCCACAGCCAACATCATTCTCAGTGGTGAAAAACTGAAACCATTTCCTCTAAGATCAGGAACAGGACAAGGTTGCCCACTCTCACCACTATTATTCAACATAGTTTTGCAAGTTTTAGCCATAGAAATAAGAGAAGAAAAAGAAATAAAAGGAATCCAAATTGGAAAAGAAGAAGTAAAGTTGTCACTGTTTGCAGACAACATGATACTATACATAGAGAATCCGAAAGATGCTACCAGAAAACTACTGGAGCTTATCAATGAATTTGGTAAAGTAGCAGGATACAAAATTAATGCACAGAAATCTCTTGCATTCCTATACACTAATGATGAAAAATCTGAAAGAGAAATTAAGGAAACACTCCCATTTACCACTACAACAAAAAGAATAAAATACCTAGGAATAAACCTACCTAAGGAGACAAAAGACCTATATGCAGAAAACTATAAGACACTGATGATAATAATTAAAGATGATACAAACAGATGGAGAGATATACCATGTTCCTGGATTGGAAGAATCAACACTGTGAAAAATGACTATAATACCAAAAGCAATCTACAGATTCAATGCAATCCCTATCAAACTACCAATGGCATTTTTCACAGAAGTAGAACAAAAAAATTCACAATTTGTATGGAAACACAAAAGACACCGAATAGCCAAAGGAATCTTGAGAAAGAAAAATGGGGCTGGAGGAATCAGGCTCCTGGACTTCAGACTATACTACAAAGCTACAGTATCAAGACAGTATGGTAATGGCACAAAAATAGAAATATAGATCAATGGAACAGGATAGAAAGGCCAGAGATAAACCCACACACATATGGTCATCTTATCTTTGATAAAGGAGGCAAGAATACACAATGGAGAAAAGACAGCTTCTTCAATAAGTGCTGCTGGGAAAACTGGACAGCTACATGTAAAAGAATGAAATTAGAATACTCCCTAACAGCATACACAAAAATAAACTCAAAATGGATTAAAGACCTAAATATAAGGCCAGACACTATAAAACTCTTAGAGGAAAACATAGGCAGAACACTCTATGACATAAATCACAGAAAGATCCTTTTTGACCTACCTCCTAGAGAAATGGAAATAAAAACAAAAATAAACGAATAATACCTAATGAATCCTAAAAACTTTTGCACAGCCAAGAAAACTATAAACAAGATGAAAAGACAACCCTCAGAATGGGAGAAAATATTTGCAAATGAAGCAACTGACAAAGGATTAATCTCCAAAATTTGCAAGCAGTTCATGCAGCTCAATATCAAAAAAATAACAACAACAAAAAAAACCCAATCCAAGAATGGACAGAAGACCTAAATAGACATTTCTCCAGATAAGATATACAGATTGCCAACAAACACATGAAAGGTTGCTCAACGTCACTAATCATTAGAGAAATGCAAATCAAAACCACAATGTGGTATCACCTCACACCAGTCAGAATGGCCATCATGAAAAATTCTACAAACAATAAATGCTGGAGAGGGTGTGGAGAAAAGGGAACCGTCTTGCACTGTTGGTAGGAAGGTAAACTGATACAATCACTATGGAGAACAGTATGGAGGTTCCTTAAAAAACAAAAAATAGAACTATACGACCCATCAATCCCACTATTGGGCATATACCCTGAGAAAATCATAATTCAAAAAGAGTCACGTACCACAATGTTCATTGCAGCTCTATTTACAATAGCCAGAACATGGAAGCAATGTAAATGTCCATTGACAGATGAATGGTTAAAGAAGATGTGGCACAACAATGGATTATTACTCAGCCATAAGAAGAAACGAAATTGAGTTATTTGTAGTGTGATAGATGGACCTAGAGTCTGTCATACAGAGTGAAGCAAGTGAGAAAGTGAAAAATATATACCATATGCTAACACATATATATGGAATCTAAAAAAAAAAAAAAAAAAAAAGGTTCTGAAGAACCAAGGGGCTGGACAGGAATAAAGACACAGACATAGAGAATGGACTTGAGGACACAGGGAGGGGGAAGGGTAAATTGGGACAAAGTGAGAGAGTGGCATGGACATATATACACTACCAAACATAAAATAGATAGCTAGTGGGAAGCAGCCACATAGCAAGGGAGATCAGCTTGGTACTTTGTGACCACCTAGAGGGTTGGGATAGGGAGGGTGGGAGGGAGACGCAAAAGGGAGGAGATATGGGGATATATGTATATGTATAGCTGATTCACTTTGTTATAAAGCAGGAAGTAACACACCATTGTAAAGCAATTATACTCCAATAAAGATGTTAAAAATAAATAAATAAAAAGATCAAATAAGCCTAAAAGAGATATTAATGGCTAAATTTATTCAGGGTCACTGTGTTCTGGGTCCAGCCTCACACAGTTCACACATGAAGTGTCACTTGATCCTCATAAGAGTCCTGTGAGGTGTTTGGTACTCTTGCTCCTATATTACAGGGGAGAAAGGGAACTCCAGGCAGGGTAATTTCTGACCCAGGGTGACAGGGCTGGCAAGTGTCAGAGTAGCAGAGTATTGGGATTTGAAAGTCCTATGGCATCTTGAAAATCCTAGATGGCATCTTCTTCTAATACAAGGCTGTTTGGTCCCCACTCGAGCTGGTGTTCTCCACGCTGCCCAAGTCCCAGTGGCAGACTGTCTTGTCTCAGGTCACTGAAGATAGGTCATGTGAACAACGATGTCATTTCTGTCCTAAAATCTCCACGGGTTGGAGTATCATCTGGCCAGAGCGTGAGGACACTGCTGCTGCCATGCTCAATTTGTCCAGGGTTGCCAGGATGCTGAACGCCACCGCCCTACACACACACCTTGCAACAGACTCTAACCACGATCCAGTATAGTATCGCAGTGTTCAACTCTGCTCCCCTTTGTACAGGAAGGTCTTCTTCCCACTCACCAACATCTTGGACTTGTTAACTGTGGAATCTCACGTTGTTCTTCTCAGGATCAGTGTGAGACATTTTCAAGGCGGTTGCGATTAAGGCCTTAGTCTCATTAATAGAGGATGAAATGCCAACACCATACTCACCAGCCCCTTCTGCATCCATCTTAGCTGATACCAAGTCAGAGGCTCAAACCTAGAAAGTGACATCAAAACAGCGGCACTGATGCTTCATAGAGCACCGTAGATGATTCAAAGTCACCAGTTTAAGCTCTCATTTTAGTTAGAAATTGACATCTGGTGAAGGAGAAGTGATTTTGTGAAGAAGGCTGCACAGCAAGTTACAGGGCAGGCTTGGGTCTGAAACCTCCTGTTGGCCCAGCAAATACTGCATCCACTAAATTAACCCATTTACATTTACTATTAAGGAACCCGCCATCCAAACCAGAGACAGCGGACTGTCTCTGGTGACTTCTGCGGGTCAGACTTCTGCGGGTCAGTTCAGCCGATGCATTTCATACTTAAGTCCTTACTCTGTACTAAGCAGGTCTCCAATATCTAATCTCATTGAATGTACAGCCAGCTTGTCAAATTCTTGCCCCAGCTTCACACAGAGCCCAGTGCTCCAAAGTGACCTAACTGATGTCCATGTTGGCAATCTCACCATTATTTCTGACTGCTTCTTTAGCTCATTCTCTCCATAATTAGTAAAAAAATTAGGAAGGACCATGGCAATAACTTAACTTCATCCTTTTGCCTTACAGACCAACAGCAGATCTAGAGGCTCTGACACTCCCAAGGTCACTGACATCGATTGTTAAGTGATGGCAGAGCCATGACTAGATCTGGTCTCTCCTTTCCCCAAACTGGGCAAATTCAAAACGTGAACCTGGAAAATAAACTCACATAACACTCAATTATCACTTTACCATTGTTTTCTAATAAATGGTTTCCATCGTTTAAAAAATATATATACATGTAGGGAAATAGGTACGGGAAACTATTTTTCTTCAGTTTGTCTTAGAGCATCACTGAGAATGTGATTAGGGAGGAGGTCCAGAGAGCTTGGTGACAGCATCCCCTCGAGTATCCAGTGTTCCAGGTAACACAGCCTGTCATCAAGGGCTGTCCCTGGGAGTGAGGGACCTGGGTATGTTGCTGACGAGAGAGGGCAGGTGCTCCTGGGAGTGCTTTGGCCATGGAAACCTGACCATCAAGCAGAGTCAGCAGTCAGTTTCTCAGAAATTTGGCCATAAGTACCTTTGCTTCATCACTTTTTGGGAGTGATTCCAGGGAATGCCAGCCCAACACGGAGAGTAGTTCTATTTTGCTGAACTGTACAGCTCACAGAAGCTCCTAGCCAGCGTCTCACGCATAGTAGGAGCACACACGTTTGAAGATGGTGACGAAGGGAAGGAATGATTTGTGCGGAGGTGGTGTGTACTCCAGTGTCTCTGTTTTTCTGAGCCCAGGCACCAACAAGTTGCAAATGCTTTGTGTTGCTGCTTTGAGAGCAGACCTTTCTGCTTCTCTCT
This sequence comes from Tursiops truncatus, assembly GCF_011762595.2. Classification (NCBI taxonomy): domain Eukaryota; kingdom Metazoa; phylum Chordata; class Mammalia; order Artiodactyla; family Delphinidae; genus Tursiops; species Tursiops truncatus. The sequence continues at coordinate 5,989,289 of NC_047050.1, read as the reverse complement.
ATTGATCTCCCGTCTATTAAAATATTGGGAAAGAGTTACACACAGAACTGAGAACACATTTGGCCTGTGCTCAGGCCCACGCTGTGTGATAAGGCAGTTTGCTTTTCGCTAAAATCCAGTGGAGGGGCAGGGGGGCCCAGCCAGCAGCATCAGAGACAGAAGTGGAGCAGAGGCCAGGTGGGAATCGGACAGAACTTTTCGTCTTCCGATTCAGTCGTTAATTTACTGAATGCGCCATATTAATACTCTATTTTTTTATTCAGTGAAGTTTCAGAGGTGTTCAGCCTGCTGAGGGGCTAGGCCTATTTTGAGTTATAATCAGGCCTTTGCTCGTGGCCTGGTGAGGTAACCCACACATTGTACACTTTTCTAGGCGGGAGGGTGAAGCTGTAATGCCAGCCACCTCTTAGATTTCTACTCTTATCATAATTAGGTCAAGCTGCTTGTCTCATAATGATAAAAGCTTATTGCCAAAAAAACCTGTCAAGATTTATGACTGCTTTCATTCAACTATGTTTAGACAGTCCCAGTTTATAAGGAGTATGTTCCAAATATTCACTTGTGAATAGAATGTTTGGAACTCTGAACATATTTTATTGAAGAAAATATGTTAGAAGTGGGACTTAAATTCCCAGAGAAATGCACGAAAGCTAATTTAATCCATCACATCACATGAGTCATTCTGCTTTGCATAATTTTTCAATGCTAGAGAAAAGAAGGGGAAATGCTGTTGAAAGATGAATATTTCAAATCAACTAAGCAATGGTATTAATTTACCTTGAAAACAGATGTCTCAAAAGAGGATAGGAGATGGAACACGACGATTCAGAGGGGGTCATCTCAGTGCTTTCGAAGGAGGCGTTTTACAGGAGGTGGTGCAGAATCACGGCGTCTCCGAGTTATGCATACTCACTCAGCTTGTAGCTGAGGAAAACAAGAGGCAGGAGGGTATTTCTAATTTTACCTCAAAGCTTGTCCATTTTCTTTTCTTTCCGTTTAGCTGTGTCACTAATGGTGGGGAGGGGAGGGGAGAAGGCTGACGGGACGTAAAGAAGAATTTGAGAAATGGGACAGACCAGGGTATTCATTTTCTAGAGCTGCCGCAACAAAATAATATGGATTGGGCGGCTTAACGTCTTGGAGGCTGGACGTCCGAGGTCCAGGCGTGGGCAGCCCTGGTTTCCCCTCAGGCCTCTCCTTGGCCTGCAGACGGCCGTCTTCTCTGTGTCCTCGTGTGGCCTTTCCTCTGTGCGGTCACATCCTGTGCCTATAAGGAGCCAGTCATACTGGATTAGGTTACCCCCCCATGACCTCATTTAACCCTAATCACCTCTTTAAAATCTCCATTTCCAAATGCAGTCACAATCTGAGGTACTGGGGGTTAGGGCTTCCATGTGTGAATTTTGGGAGGATGCGGTTCAGCTCAGACAAGCAGAGAAAGGAGAAGAAGCAAGAAGAAAGTTAGGGAGGCCGTAGTGCTGCCCATGGCCAGATGGACCGGGGGGGCCCACGGAGCCCTGGCTGCGATGGACGGAGCTGGGGGCTTTCACCCGGGGGGGGGAGGGGGGCAGGGCTCCTGGGTCAGCCTCAACCACCCTTCCTTGTGTGTGTGTGTGTGTGCGTGTGCGTGTGTGTGTGTGTGTGGATTAGGGGGTGACTTAGGGGCCTCGATTCTCATCCCCATGAATTTTACTATTGCCTTCGGGGCGCTAAATGCCAACGCCATCACACACAGGTTCCATCAAGGGCACTTTCATCCCATCTTCAAGGTCTTGAACAGGACGCTGGCTGAGATGGCTGTGCAGCCCCCCAGGAGGACTCCCCTCTCGGCGCCCATTTCAGGCACGGTGAGCGGAGACCCATGGCCGAGGGATCCCCCTTGAACAGCGCGACCCAGGACGAGCCAAGGACCCCCTCACCCTGTGCTGGAAGGTCTTCACTGCGTCTCACGGGGGAGTTTCCCAATGTCCCCAGAGCAGTGACCGCTGTGTCCCACCACCCTTCCCCATGCTGAACGGGAGCGTTTTCCTTGCACTTGCCCTGCCCCTTCCCCGCCCCGGTCCCTCAGCCAAGTGCATGGCTCTTCAGTTCATGGGTCTCTAGATCAAGAGGAAGCACCTCTGACTTGATGGGGTCTCTGCCAAAGACCCCAGACTGATGGCTCTGTCGAGTGGGGGGGAATCCTTCAGGAAGGGGTTGAATATGTTCTATGGAGGAGAAGAAGGGAATTGTTCTGAGGTGATCAGAAGGGCGGATTGTTGCAGAGACAATGATATGGGTTCATCCAATTCCATCTCATCATCCTCTTCCTATCAGTCCTGCTTCTCTTGCAGTTAGGTTGGGGTCGCACGTCTGGGTTCTGGCCAACAGGACAAGGCCACAGTGCTGTAGGACACTCCCAGCCTGGCCTTTAAAAACCTTCTTCAGAATCCGCGGTGCTCCTTCCTCTTGCCATGGTGACCTCAGGTGGTGTGTCAGAGATAAGCACATGACGGAGAAAAGCCACCTAGAGGTTGCATCCATGAGAAAGAAATTGGCATCATGCTAAGTCGCTGAAACGCTGGCGCATCCCAGCCTTTCTAACGCGGACATTGCCTCACTATTTTTATTTTTCTCTCCTTGTTTACTTCTCTTCAGATCTTCCTTGATATTTACTTTCATAAAGATTCTGCATTTGAAATTCCAGCCTGTCCCGCGTGCTAACTCACCCCTCACAGCCCCCTGCACAGCTTGCTCTTCAAGAGCCTGGACAACTTCTCAAGCAGCCGATCTGAGGTTTTGCTTCCTAGACCTCAGCCTGCTCTCCCGTGTTGTGTGCAGCTGCGTCAGAATCAAAGTCAGGCCAGGGGTGGCTTGGCTGAGCTCTGCCCCGGGAGCCAACCCTTGGGGGTTGCAATGCAATTGAGGGAAGAAAGTTGTATTTACCAAAACTTCTCTCAGGAATGCTGTGACGAGCTGTTCGTGATGCAGGTATGAGGAGGGGCACATTCCAGAAACGGCTGAACTGCTTTCTAAGGAAAGAAGCTTACAGCCCTGAGACCCAGCTGATCTGCTTGGGATGAGAATGAAGAGGCTGAGAACCACTGCTAACAGTCCTTTCTTGCCCTTGGAGCTTAGCTCTCCTGTGAGAACGTGGGTTCGGTCTCAACCTCATCCTTGTTGCTGTGTGGTCAACTTACCCCTTCATTCACTCCAACCCAAGACTTAGAAACAGAGCATAAGCCTCTATATACACGTAGGCCCCTCCCCACTCCCGTTTCCACTGGGTAAGCACGTGATTTCAGGACTAAAGGGACCACAGACCAAGCCTCAGCCTCCCCTGGTACCTTGTATTTACATGCAGGCGGTGGGTCCCTTAGGTGCTAACAGATAACAAATATTGTAACTACCCAGAGCCTGTAGCGTTCATGCAACCAGAATGACCCCTCTTGAACTGCTGGACTAACCCAACATTATGCGAGTGCAGCACTTGAAAACAAGGCAAAGCAAAATTAGGAAGTGAGGTGTATCTTTGGTGGCCCCTTCCTCATCTCACAGTATCCATCTTTCATATGCATGAAAGAGTTAAGGGCTGCTGGGCTCCGGCTGCGCCCCCCACGGCATCAGGAATGGTGATTTACAGAGATGAGAAGACTCAGTTCCTGCCCGCAAGGAGTTCGGACTCTAGTCCAGTCATGTCAGAAGCCCTGATGGATCTAATTCGAACACCACACACACCTAAGGGTGGATTTAAAATAACATGGTACTTTTTTTGGGGGGGGGTGGAGGTATTTAAAGTGTCACCTCTACCTGCAGAAGAACAGACTCCAGCCTATGTTAGAGGATGAAGTGGCAGATGGGTGGCCACTGTCCCAGAAGGGTGAAGATGTCTTCCCCAAATCATGCTGTCAGGCCTGGAGACAACGCTCTTTGGCACTGGCCCTGTTTCAGGGACAATATGGTTGCCTCTTCTATCTGACTGTTCACTTACAAAACACTAAGGGCTTGGTTTCTGGGAAGCTGTTTGCTTTATTCATTGAAGTTCTTTTGCCCTTATCAACCCTTGTGTGCTATTATAAATCCTGCAAAACAACCTTGGGGCTCAGTGCTCCAAGCTGAAAACTCTCATTGGGTCTCTTCCAATGCTGTCTCATGGTCTTTGAAACTTTGGCAGGGGACCTATGGTCAATAGCTGTTTGCAAAGTATTCACCTTGGTTACCTCTGGTGAAATGACGTAAACATCGCTGTATCTTTGGTAAGTCAGGTAGCCTTTGAATCTAAAGTCGTTTAAGGGCAGTGGCAAGGCTGATTGGTAAGCGTAGAAAACTGAACTCTTGCCCAAATATGGCCTGGTTAAAATGCGCGTGTGCATGCGCACACGCACACACACACACACACACACACACACACACACACAGTTAAGTAATACTTTGCATTTATATAAAATAAGGGCAGGGAAAAAGTATTTTGAAATCATGAAGTAACTCGAAACCAGATGGCAAACTAAAAATGATGCAAGCCAAGGAGCTCTGAGAAGAAACAAAATAAAAACAAACAGATTAAGCGGCCCCTCAGCACCTAGAGATGTATTTTTAAGACCATCTAAATTTACAAATACCACCGTAACATATAACTCCTCCACAAAATATGCCTGCCACCAAGAATGGAGTTAAGATGCTGATGTTGGGATGATGATCAGGTGTCTGCTCGCGAGGTGAGTGTCTCAATCCTGTGCACGGATATCAGATGTCAAAACCCAAAAATAAGTAAATGATCTGAACCTTCCTGAATGTCCCAAACTGTGATCGCTCCTCAAAGGAGGGGTCTAAGGAACCCTCTCATGATGACAGGGCAAAGGCCTGAGGAAGAAAGGGTGCTGACTCACAGATCAAATACATGCTTGGCCTCGATTTTTATTGACCAATTTGTTAAAGAGGTTCTTATGCTCAAATTTATTCATAAAATATACAAGTTGGGTGTAGCTCCTCAGTATTTCTAAGCTAAACTGAAAAATATTGGAAAAAAAATACTGAACCCGGATGAAAATAATTTTATAATTTTGTGGGAATCTAGGAAAAAAGTTTCTGGTCAGAGTGTGTATTTGTGCCAGATGAGAAGATTGCAAGTGGGTTTTCTATATGTGGGCACACATAGACACACTCACACACAGATGAAGAAGAAACGAAGGGAGGGAGGGAGGAAGGAAGGAAGGAAGGAAGGGAGGAAGGAAGGAAGGGAGAATCTATGACAAAGGAGGCAAGAATATAAAATGGAAAAGAGTCTCTTCAATAAGTGGTGCTGGGAAAACTGGAAAGCTACATGTAAAACAATGAAATTAGAACATTTTCTCATACCATATACAAAAGTAAACTCAAAATGGGTTAAATACCTAAAGGTAAGACCAGAAACCATAAAACTCCTAGAAGAAAACATAGGCAGAACACTCTTTGACATAAATTGTAGCAATATTTTTTGGATCTGTCTCCTAAAGCAAAGGAAATAAAAGCAAAAATAAACAAATGAGACCTAATTAGACTTAAAGCTCTTGCATAGCAAAGGAAACCATCAACAAAGCGAAAAGACAACCTACCGAATGGGAGAAAACATTTACTAATGATATGACTGATAAGAGGTTAATATCCAAAATATATAAACAGCCCATACAACTCAACATCAACAACCAAACAACCCAATTAAAAGATGGGCAGAAGACTTCAATAGGCATTTTTCCAAAGAAGACATACAGATGGCCAACAGGCACATGAAAAGATGCTCAACATCGTTAATCATCAGAGAAATGCAAATTAAAACCACAATGAGATATCATCTCACACCTTTCATAATGGCCATTATCAGAAAGACCACAGATAACAAATGCTGGAGAGGGTGTGGAGAAAAGGGAACCCTCTTGCACTGTTGGTGGGAATGTAAATTGATGCAGCCACTGTGGAAAACACTGTGGAGGTTTCTCAAAAAAGTAAAAATAAAACTACCATATGACCCAGCAATTCCACTCCTGGGTATATATCCATAAAACCCCCCCAAACACTAATTCAAAATGATACATGCACCCCAATGTTCACAGCAGCATTATTTACAATTGCCAAGGTATGGAAGCAACCTAAGTGTCTGTCAACAGATGAATGGATAAAGAAGATGTAGCATACACACACACACACACACACACACACACACACACACACACACACACACAATGGAGTACTACTCAGCCATAAAAAAGAATGAAAAGTTTGCCATTTGCAGCAACATAGATAGACTTGGAGGGTATTATGCTAAGTGAAATAAGTCAGATAGAAAGAGCTCTATGAAATCACTTATATGTGGAATCTAAATAATACAACAAACTAGTGAATATAACAAAAGGGAAACAGACTCACAGATACAGAGAACAAACTAGTGGCTACCAGTGGGGAGAGGGAAAGGGGGAGGGGCAAGATAGGGGTAGAGAATTAAGAGATACAAACTACTTTGCGTAAAATAAATACGCTACAAGGATGTGTTTTACAGCACAGGGAATATAGCCAACATTTTAGAGTAACTATAAATCGGGTATAACCTTTAAAAATTGGGAATCACTATGTTGTACACACGTAACTTATATAATGTTGTACATCACCTATATTTGAATTAAAAAAAAATTTCAGCCCACACACAAGGACATGAATACCAGAAGGCAGGGCTCATTGGGCCCATCTTAGAGGCTGCCTACCACAGCTGCCAGGAGCCTGGATTCTGGAACCGGGATGCCGCATTCACTTCTCCGCTCTTCTACTTACTTGCCTTATAATCTTGATCTCTCTGTGCCTCAATTTCCTTATCTTTAAAAAGGTGATAATAAAGCGCCAACCTTACAGAGCCGCTATGAGGAGCAAATGAGTGTCTAAAACACTGCACAGCACAAAGGAAGCCTTCCAGAAGTTTTAGTTATTATTACAAGGGTTTGCTTAATGCCCTTGGTTTCAGAGTGTTCTGGGGATAAAAATGAGAACTTTCTGTACTAGTTTACATAGTAGGCAATATATTTAAGTGCATTATCCACAGAGAGATGGTACTGAAGGAAAAATAAGATGGTTCAACATCAAGAATGGCAGAGCACAGACTCCGCCTCTCATGGGAAGGGCCTCAGATGAAAGGCAGTGCTGGACTGGACGGAAAAGCCAACATCTCACCGTGAAAAGTCCTGGAAGACAAGATTCTCAGAACCCGAAGAGCAGCAGCTTCAGACCTTCCTACGCCTTAGATTCTCTTTAGATTCCGGCTGAGTCCTGGCAACCAAGAGCCCTCACTCATACAGTCGTGTGATGAATCCAAGCATCAAAGGTATTCCATTCAGTGTCACACACAAGTGCTTTGGCCCAGACTAGAGTTCTAATCATTTTTGCCCCATTTTGCTTATATAACATTCAAGGCAAATAGATCAAATGTTGTGGCTGATTTATGAGCAGATGCATTTAATTAGTAGGGATAGTAAATGAAAGTGGATCATAATGAATGCCTTCTAGATACCCTGATTTTGTTCCAGAAGGTCAAGTAAGTTTGTGTAGATGATAAGAACATCCAGAACCATCAGTGGGTTAAACAAAATGTGGTAGCTGCACCCAATGGGATCTTATTCAGTCTTGAAAAGGAAGGAAACTCTGACACCTGCTACAACACACATACACCTTGAGGACTTTAAGCTAAGTGAATAAACCAGTCACAAAAAGACAAATGCTGTATGATTCCACTTACATGAGGTACTTAGAGTAGTCTAATTTGTAGAGGTGGAAAGGAGAACGGTGGTTGCCAGGGGGATTGGGAGATTGCTGTTGTTTAAGGGGTACAGAATTTCAGTTTTGTCACATGAAAAGAGTTCCAGAGATCGGCTGCACAGCAGTGTGAATGTCCTTAACACTACTGAACTGTGCACTTCAAAATGGTTAGGATGGTAATTTTATGTGTACTTACCACCACAAGAAAAAAATCAGCTGGTAAAATCAATGCTGTGAAACCTTGCTGTTGTCAGATAAATTAGTCTAGATGTTAGACTAGATGACCTTCCACCACAAATACTTAAAAATTTGTATTTATTATCCATTATTTTTCTCCCATCATGGACACATGGAAAATCATTCTATTTTGGCACATGGGGTAACTGGAGGGCCTGCTTGAAGCTGGGGGTCATTGGTCTAGGGATTCCAAGGGTCCCAGGACCCAACCAACTCACCAGGCGTTGGCCCTCTCTGCCCTCCTGGCATCTGTTCACGCACACCTGCTGGGAAGCTCCCATCCACTGGGTCTGTTCATGTGATATCGTGACCTCAGTCAGTGGCTTGATTCCAAAGCTGACAAAGCAAGTGGCGTAACCTATAGTCTGAAAAGGTGGAGCAGTTTTGCTCAGGTGGTTGTTTTGTAGCTGATTTTATCTGCAAAGCCTTGAATACCACAGGCCATGTGTACTCACTGGTAGCTATTAGCTGCTATTAGCTGGTCCTCAGATGTTAATTGAGATACTGGATTGAAAATAAGAACAAGTGTTACTTGTTTATTAAGGTAGATAAAGCACAACTGCCAGACCCTGAGACATTATTTTCAGGGTTCAGTATTACTTTTGAATACGAATATGAATATTAACTGCTTTTGGAAGAATGATATCTTCTCCCTATCCAACCAGCCACATATTCTATTGAAATAACTTATCCTAGCCTGGAGTGGGTATTTTCTGAAGCCATATAACAAGGAGAATATCAATAAATCCCCGAAATAGGTCATTGGAATTGTGCTATATCATTACATATTACATTACATGTGGGTGTACTTATTTCCAAAACAAACAAAGAAAAAGTTCTCTGTATCTTAGGTCAGATATTGCCTCTGTCACTCTTAGAATCCATCTTGGCCTTTTGAAATGACACTTTAGGTAAAAATATTTGAGATGGATGTTTCTGGAAAATGAAATATGGCAGACTAAAAGTGATATTCCAGTCTTTGTGAAGTAGGGTTGATTTTCCCTCCGTTTGCTTGGGGTGGGTTCTGGGATTTGTCTGATTAGAAGCGATGCTCATTAAAAAATGCTGGGTTAGAAGAAGTTTTGCTCTCATAGAAATCCTGCTTTCTGCATACAACCGGTTAAGTCCATCTGTGAGCTTGGATATGCATAAACCAAACTGACTTCTGGAGAATTTTGTCTAGAGTTCAAAACTAAAACAGGAAAAAAAACATTCAGACTTTTCTGACAAAGCTAGCAAAATGGGGAGAAAAGCATGGATGGAGTTAACCTAAGATAAATGTAAGTTAATTCATCCAAAGAAAGTTCAAATAATACTTAACTAAGGGCATAAATGAATAATACGTTACATCTATATTTTATCTCTTTCCATTATGGCCACAATCCTCAAGAAATCTTGAAAGCGTTTGAAAGTTGAAAGAATCTTCCAAGAACTGATCAACACTGATTTCCTGTTTTGGGAGAAATATGCAGGCTTCTGAGTCATCTTGTGATTATTATGATCATATGTTGAGAGGACTTTGGGGATGACAATAAGATCATAACAGCTACCAAGAGAGTGACTTTATTTTTCATCAAATTCCAGATTATTTAAAAAGCACAGAGCCCTTATGACATAAACAAATGTTAGAACAACTAAAAGGTATAATCCCTACTTTACAGGTAGTAATGAGCAAAGCAAGGAAGCCTTAAATCAAAAGATGGTAGATGCAACATAAATTTATTATGTTGTATAACATTTTGCAGGAGGGAAGTGATTCGTCCAAGGTCTCACTGATGGTAAGTGGGGAATAAAGGCTAGGGTTCAGGTTATAGTCACTTTCTCTCCTCTGAGCCATGCTGCCTCTGTACACCACCCAGCTCCTGTGGAAACACGTAGGAGACACAGGCATTTGAGAAATACACAAATTCAAACACGTAATCCGGTGAGTCCATTGCCATGATGTTAATCTATGAAAGCTTAATTGGAAAGCTGGTTCAAGCAGCTGAATGAAATCAGGGGAGATGCTGTTTTTGTTGGCTGCTTAACCGAAGCGCAAAGAAAGAAAGAACTTTCTCCATGCGCCAGCCTCCGGTTCACATCGGGTTCATCTTATATGGGCCACACGCTAGGTGCGACAAGTGTTTAAAAATACCTATCTCAAATAAAGCAGGAGGATGCAAAGTTGGTTCTATTGAGATGTGTTCATTAATTTAGGATTATTTTCTTCTCTTTGTTTTGGTTCACCTTGACATGGCACACTTTTCAAAGCTTATAAATAATAGGTTGACACAAAGAGGTAAACTCACACCTGTATCTGTGAAGGACAGAGAAATCACAGTAGAGCTGGAGCGTGCATTTGTGTGTAGGTTAGAAAGCTCAGAGAGGGCAAGCATTGGCCCTGAACTGTAAAACCTCCAAAATCAACAGGAGTCGGGAGGTTATAGACGGAGACTGCTCAACTCTGAACCCAACAGCCAAGATCAAGGCCATTTACTGATAACAGGAGACCTTGAACAGTATTTACTAAGGCCTTTTTTTTAAGCACTACAGCTCTCTGAGAACACCGAACCCAAACTGCACTTGCACGTAGCCTTGACCATTTGTGCACTCTACTTCTTACGTTTACGCTGAGGTAGCTCCCTATTCTTAGCTCTATGAACTCTAGGTAAATGGCATTAAAAAATAAATAAACTGAGATACTATAGCCGCACTTTCATGAGAACCCAAACCATTATGTAATGATAGGGAGCATGCTCTTCACAACTTCTAAGGAAGTCAAATCCCACTGAATGACCTGCCCACCGTTTTCTGCAGAGGACCTCCACAGGTTCAGCTGAGGGGCTAAGCTTAGGATGAGAGACAGAGAAGAGGTAACTGGCTCCACTAACTAGAGAGAGAATTTCGAGTTCCAGGGAGCACTGACCTCCAAACAGGGAGCATGTAGCTGGCCTGATGGCCTAAGCCTGGGGTGCAGCATGGAACAAGGTGGCCAAAGAAAAAACCCCTAGGGATGACGGGGAAAGGAGTTTCGAAGACAGAATTGTTGAGCGTTCGACTGAACTTGTTTGTGTTGCTGTACTAGTTCATTCTCCTTTCCCTGCAATCTCCTTTTATCAGCGTCAGCTGCCGAAGCAAGCAGGCCTTGTGTGGGGAGTTTGGTTTTTGCTGAGCTTTGCTTTTTGGGAGGTTTGGGTGGGCAAGGAAACCACCGTCTAATTTGACATCGGTGTCAACGTAGTACAGGACAGGAACCTCACGTGAGGGGCAGTGGGGTGACTGTTCATAAATCCAACTAGTTAAATGGAAGCAAGGAGCTTGGGGCAAGGGGTTCTGACTTCATGGACATGGAATGGAAGTCAGAGCCAATTTCCTCCAGAACCCAGAAGGAAGGGAAACCATAGCTGCTACTGGGAGAAGTACTTTTTTGCCTGTATTTCTCTCTCTTTGGGAAGCGGGTAGTTAACAAATACATATCTTGACACAACTTTTAATTTTCTCACCTTTGGGAGATGTTAAGGTGAAACCGTGTATTTAATTTTATAGATGAAGACATGAGAGCTCTGAGTCACTTTTCCAGGGCCACTCAGGGATTAAACTGAGATCTGGCTCCAGGGCCATGTTGATGCCACCAGGCTACACGAAGGTGACAAGGACCCCTGGAACTGCTGGGTAGCATACTTACCCTGTGTGGGGGGAGGACCTCTGCTGACTTCTGCTCTGAAAAGCTCTTGTCTGTATATTAGTGACTCCCTTTATTGATCTATATATTCAGATCCCACAGGAGATAGGTAGGAGATTTAAAAGGAACAAATGATCTTTGCCCTATTGTCATTTTCATTTTATCTTTCAACATTGGTTCTTCAACAGAGTCAGTCTTCTTGGGTGAATTTGCTCCAGAAAATAGAATGCTTCTGTTCTTTTTTACAGAAATTGTAGGAATTGGAAAGTACATATGATGAAAACGTGGGGAAGAATTCATTATGTGCAAATAAGGGATAAGTAGGCTGCAATTAAATGTGAGAGTTCAATAAATTACTGGAAAAGTAAGAAAGCCAGTTAAATATAAATGGTTACAGGCGAGATCAGATGCTAATCACAAGCAGCTGAAAAATGTGAGTGTTAACAATCACAGCGAGGATTTTGGATTCAGTTTAGAAAGAGGAGGTTAAGGAAGACCTCAGCACAGCTGTTTCTGACAAGGGAGGGTGGCAGAGGTCAGAGCGGGAATTGGAGAATTGGAGGGTGGACACGGAAGCAGCCCAAGGGTCAGCAGAGCACGTCAGGGGCAAACTTGGCTCGGACTCCACCGAAGAGCGAGATACAGGAGACGTGGAGACATGCAAAGTGCAGGAACATGCAGGGAGAAAAGGTGATCTCCCTTTTGTCTCTAATGAAGGAGAGAGTAGGAGGGAAGGAAGGAAGGGAGGGAGGGAGGGAGTGTTATTTTTTAGGAAATAAACACTGAAGCAGATTATGAAGAGTCAATAAGAAAAACAGATACTGTCCTAAGTGAAGACTGATTCACAAAGTGACAACGTGGCACAGATTGTTGAATTTTTTAGTGACAAAAGACCTAAGAGAAGTGGATAATTATGTAATCAAAGTACTCAACAGCACAGAGATAACAAGGGATAATTTCACACTGAATGCTCCTAGTACACAGATGGAAAGAATCATCAGTGGAAATAATGAAATCCAGCGAAAGCTTAAAACAGCAAGGAGCAAAGAAGAGAGTTTTAAAAATGTAGGAGAAGACAAACAGGTCAAGCAGCAGGAGGTTAATGGGAAAAGTACAGTAGTTAGTTGTTAAACTGTGCATATCTCATATAGTTCCCGTTACCTATCAAAGGTAGGTATAGCGTAAGACGTAACTAAGGCACACAGTTTAAATGCCTTGACCAGCTGATAAATGAAGTCAGGGGTCAAAGCCAGGCCTGTCTCCAAGCCAACACTTCACCACGATTGCTTTTTTGTGTGTGTGTGTTAACGAGCATGAACAGTTTTGGAAGATTTTACTTTAGCACGCATTAAATATTTCCTCCTATATGGTTAAAAACGTTATCTCATTTCACAAAACTAATTACAATTTTCAATATACGTAGTGCACATTTTACAAGTTGTCCTCAAAATATGATGGTCTGGTCTGTCCAAATCAGGATCCAGTCCCAGTTACAGCAGCCTAGTTGTATTCCTTACCTCTCCTTTAATCTAGAAGAGTCTTTTCTTTCATGACACCGATCTGTCCTGTAAAATGTTTCATCGTCTGGGTTTGTCTGATTACTTCTCTGTGGCAGCTTTTAACTTATTCTTCTACGTACTTTCTTGTAAACCGAAAGTTACACCTGAAGGCTTGGCAGATTCAACTTAAATGCTTTAGTTGAGAATACATCCCTGGTGATGTGTAGACACGTAGGCAGTCCACTTGGGGACGCACAGTACCTGGCTGTTCCACCATTAGAGCTGCCAAGTTTGGTCGCTGAATTAGTGTGAAGATGGCGTTATTCTTCATATTGTACAATTTTAGCTTCCCTCCTCCTCTGTCGTACAGTTAAGATCTCATCCTTGTCATGAGTGTGATCTTTTTTGATGTTATTTGGGCAAAGCACGTACAAAATTCACTTCCCCATCCATCCCTCATCTAATAATTTTAATACCAACTGAGAATCCTTGTCTGAGTCAGTGATTTCACTGGGGACTGCAAAATGATGATTTTACATTTCTGTTTGTCACCATCTACCTCTACTAGCTGGTATTCTTCTTTAAGTCAGCTTTCCCTTATCAACGAGGGCTACTGGTTTAGAGAAATAATGGTCTTCCTGGAAAGGCAGAATAAAGGCATAAAGTTTTCAAAGTAAGGGGTTGGTTTAATGGCTACCTCCACTGGTGACAAAGTGGTTTTAGTGACTCATTTGATAATCACGAATGACTTATGGATTTTCATGGACCCAGTGAATTTCAATTAACTACGATCTTGGTAATTGGGCTCAAATGGTGTCAAATTAGGCCGGTGAGAACTACATCAACCTGGCTTTTGTGCCCTTTTGACATGACCCCATTGGTCTTTGAAAGCTTCTTTACTTTTAGTCCCCAGATAACCTGGGCTCACCTTGTGTTTCCCTTTCCCTAACCTGGAGTCAACCGTTTCTTCAAAGGGCTCTGGCTATTTTCAGTTGGGAATGATATGAGAGACCAAAATTTGGGCTAGAAATGGTAAGCAGTGCCCCCCTCCACCCCTCAGCTACACTGGAATCCCATGGCAAATCTTTTCTAACAGCTTTATACTTACCGTAAATTTTTTCACATCATTATTTTACTAGACATTTTTTCAAAAGACTGAATAGTGTCCTATGAAGGAACCATAATTTTTGTTGAATAGGTCTGTGCCGTTAGATTCTAACATAATTTTTTTTTAAAGGCTATTAAGCATTAGGCCCAGGAAAATTGTATTGGCCTGCAAAATTTTCACCTGTCTTTAACCTGTTGCTTAATGCTATCCTTTACCAAGCTATTCCACAGATATTATTAGACTAAAATGTTTTTAATAAGAATTCTCAAATTCTCTTACCAGTAGACAGTCCCAGAAAAGCAATCCAAAAGGAAGAGAATAAACAACACGTTATATTTTCTCTGGATTTACTTGTTGGTTTCCGTTTGGGGCATCATTTGTCCATCTTTACTTCCGTGGTAACATCTGTAGGCATGTTATGTTGGTCAGTGCTTAATTTTGTGGAAAAGAATCAGAATTAAGAACTGAAGGACGGTGTTCTGATCTCCTGGTTCTGGAGATGAGAAAATTGGGACTCACAGAGTTGGTGGTGGAGGCGTGATGAGGAATTCAGGACATCCACCTCTATGCCAATTCTCTCCATTTTCATTTACAATTCTGCTACTCGTGTCTCTGCCAGCGGCCCTGAGGATTGCGAACGTGCACGCACAGGTTTGTAAGAGGGAAAGGCAAAGATCAAAACAGAATTTACCGTGGTGAGAGCTGGTGACTGCAGATAAAAAAGAAGGAAGAACTGAAATCAGAGTCATCAGAATTTAGCTATAGAAAACAGGAGGGGATATGGTGTGGGTAGAAAAAACAAAACAAAAAAACCCCCCCAAAACCAAAAAGAAAAACCAACACAGGAAAAGAGTTAAGAAGTCAGTTTATGGCAGTGCATTACATACAGAGAATGTCTTATCAAGAGTTGAGACCTTAGTGGGGCATTTTAAAAGCTTTCCAGGGAGAACGGTCAGTGGGTGAGACACCAGTGATGGACATCTGGGCCATGTGTAACGGGCAATATTGCACTGAAAAACCCAAGGCCCAATACATTGACACTAGCAATATTTTTACGATTCAACCTTGTTACATTTCTAAAGATGCTAATTATATTTAGCCAAGTATTCCTTATCTATACTGCAAAAGGTCAGAAAAAAGCAGTGCTAAATGATATTGATGTTGGCGTAATTCCTAGTTTTTAACAATGAACTTTCATCCTCTATTTTATTAAAATATCAAATCACTATGTTGTACACCTGAAACTAATATAATATTTTAAGGCAACTATACATCAGTAAATAAACCAACAGCCCAACCAGCTGAGGGAGAGATAATGATGAGATTCTTTTACAGGGCCCGCACGCCGTCTGCTGGAGGAATAAGTAGCCAACATCTCGCACACGGATGTCCTAATGTTACCTTCTCAAAGGCAACTAAAGGGTTTTGTTTTACTATCAGCAACACCTTGATCTTTGTAAAGGTTAACAGGGCCTTTGGCCTTAGACATTTATTGCCAGATGATGACACATGAAAAATTTTTTTCTTCACTCGACCCCTTGTGGGTCCTCTCCATACATATGTATTGGTGGGAAGAAATGCAGTTCTTTCTCCTCTGACATCCTGGGCTGTTAATTTTAAGATTGGAGTCACCTCGTGAAAGAAGTTAAATTGTAATCAACAACAGCATTTTTGATATCGTTAAATGCTGCCAGGCAATGATACCTGCTGTAGCAAACGTTGTCTCTCTGGCCCCGCTCCCCCATGTTTTAATACATTAAATTTTTGAAGGTCTGCATTAAGAACTTTTCAGAGTTCTAAGTTTATTAATCTTTTTGGCTTTCTTTCAAGATATTCTGGCTTATAGTTGTATAAGAATACTAGATTCTTGTACTAGATCAATGCAAAAAAGAATCTGATATTTATATCTCCACTTTAAAATAAAGACATAGTATTCTTTTAGAAAGTGTCAGACCCTTTCAAATAGTTTGCTTTTTCTGTTACATCAGTCTTGACGTAATAAAATTGCTAGGAAGACGGCAAACACACTGAGGAAAAATATAACAAAACATTGAAGTGCATTAGAGTACTCCACGCAAGAGTTAAATGCAACCAAAATTACCAAATCATCATAAATTAACATCTCACCTGAGGATGTCTCGGGTGGTGAAACTAAGAGTTACCATATTAGCTGAATATCCTTTAGAGTATTACTTCATATGCTGAAAATTACTTACAGTGCTGAATACTCACACTTTTGCATACACTTAAATGCGATTATTTAGGTAAAATCTTAGCCTCAATTGGACAACCATCCATTTAAAAGTGGAGTTAGGGGACCTACTTGTAGGTATAAAACAAAAACTTGTCGTAAAATATAAAAGCCTCTAGAAAGGCAAACATCTCTTACAATTTTATTTTCATTAATAGATTAAGGGAGATCCTCTTATCTTAAAAAATAATTTAGAGGAAGAAAAAATACAGTTTGTGAATCGCCCCGTGGTCCTTTGCACCTGGGGAGATGAGAGCAGATGAACTGTGTGCCACGCACTCACCGAGGCACAGGTGTGACTTGGAATCAAATCTAGCCTTCTTTTCATTACATCTAAAACCAAAGGTTTAAGATGCCTATGGATACCATTCCTTCTTAAAAGTCATTTCTTATTTCCAGGACTGCACATAGAGAACCTACTTCACTTATCATTATAAGCTTTAGTGCCGTTTCTCATGTCAAATATAAATACTTAAGATTTTGTACTTATGTTAAAAAAGAGAAACATGCAAATTAAATAAGTACTGGTTGAGTATTTTAACCTACATAAAAGTGTGCTGCTGTTCAGGAATATCAAAATTAAGAGAATTTTGTAACATCATTCTTCCTGAGAAATAATTTCAAGAAGAACATTGAAACTCATACGTGTTTGCAGAGATCATCCTTTTCTGTTTATAAAGGTTATTTGGAAATCTGTAACTCCAGGTCATTTCTGCCTTCTTTGCTTGCGTGGAAGATTGGGTAATGGGGTTAACTTGGAGAACAAGAACAATATATAATGACTCGTGAGTTTTCTTTATAAGTTCAGCCAAAGTGAGAGCGTAGCCAAAGTCAACAGCTCCACAAACTAGTTTGATTCCAAAGGCACGATGTGTGGTTACGGCCTTTAGCGTCATCTGAGTTTCTGCAGCTTTTCAGTTCGCAAGAGTGTTGCCATATATTTTACCACACTCCCAACCTATTGTGATTAAATGTCATTAAATCAACTTTCACATTTTGGGGTATCAGTATTAAAGTAACAAATGAGGATGGGGTATTACATTCAAAAATAAAATATCAAGGGCTAAACATTTTAAATAAATTATGTGATATTCATAAATTAAAGAGCTATTATAAGACTAGCAATATTTTAACTCTGACATGAAGATCGAATCTAGAAGAACAGCTGTACTTAGAGTAAGCAAATAGAACAGAGCCCACTGAGATTGGGATTGACATATATACACAAATATATATGAAATGGATAACTAATAAGAACCTGCTGTATAAAAAAATAAATAGAATAAAATTCAAAAAAAAAAAAATTGGTGGTGTGGCCACAAGGCCATCTTTGCTCCTTTGACTTGCCCCGAGTAACAGCCAGCAGTGGCCTTCCATGGTCCCATGTTATTTTTTTCTAGGAAAAACTCACCTTCAAGAACATTTAAGAGGATTGTTTATATTTATATTCTCCTTCCTGAAAAAGTTGCAAAAAGTCTTTAACCTTAGTCAATTTCATTTTAGGGGGGGTTATTTTCTCCATTCCTTTGTAACTCGGAATGCCAAAGTGTAAGTCCTTTCATTGCTAATTATTAAAATATAAATATGAATTGATTAAAAATATCGTGGTGATAGTGGACATCTTTCTAGTATATGTCATTAAAAAAATGCTGGCTTTTGGGTTGAAACACATTTTATCGTATTAAAGAAGTAACCATCAAAAAAAAAAAAAAAAAAAGAACTGTGCCCTCTGAGGGGTTTCTACCAGGTCTTTATAGAGCGTTGTTCTTCCTTATCTCTAAACTAGAATCCCAGCCCCTGCTACTGGCTTTCAGACAATCCCAGGCATCTCACCTCCGCAGGCTTCTCAGGAGCACATTCTTCAGCCCTCTCCGCCCCAATTCTACCTGGGGAAACGGCCGCACCACCCGCTCACAGATACAGATGCTCCCACCCTTGGGATGAGTCGAGGCCACCACTTCTAGATCACTTTTCTCCTCCTCCTTCCTTTAAACCCAAACAAAATATACAGATGTTTTTTGTCACCAGTATCGACTCTATTGGCGCTATTCGGAATCTCCTTTTTAAAACATGAATGTATATATTCTTCCAACGTTCAGAAGGTCCCAATCTTAATTCACTGATTTGGTACTTATGGACCACTTACTGAGTGACTCCTATGTCCAGGTTATTGTTTTAGGCTCTAAGGACACAGCAGTAGGTTAAAAACAACCCCTGCTCTCACAGACTCACATTCTGAGAATCTGGGGTGATAAAGTTAATTCGTTTAGGGAGACCCATGTAATAATGGAGGCCATCCTAGGGGCTTGCCCATGCCACAGATCTAAACCTCAACCAGCCTGATTTCTGGGAAACACCTGACAAGGAATCTTAACACCCACCAATCACAATCCTCCAATTCAGCTTTAGTGAGTTCACCACACCCTAGAAAATGGGCCCTGCCAGCCTCATGAGGAAACCCCCCGCCTCCTAGTGAGTCAGGCCCTGTTTCCAGTTGCCTCTTCTGAGCTCTGTGAACTCACTCTTGACCCCAAACCTCCCTCACTGCTTGTGGGGCTCTGTACTCCCCAATCCATGGATTGTTTTCTCTTGGACAAAGGACATCAAACTCAGCACCAAATCGTTTTAGTTTTATAATTGTCAGGGGGAACAGGAAAGAGCGCCCGAATGTTAGGAAGTAGGGATAAAATCAAATAAATGGACAAGGAAATGTTGGTATTGCGAATGCTATAGTAAACAGGGTAGTGGGACTGAGAGTTGTGGACAAGGGAGGATTTTAGACCAAACCATGAGTGGGGCTGGGGAGTGGGGGGCTCTCCGGAGAAATCACATCCAGGCTGGGGTCAGGGTGACACTGACCGCAAGTGACATGCTGCCCGCCAAATACAGGAGTCTGCTCTGAGTGAGCCCTCAATAAACGCTGAACCCCAGCACCGATCTCCAACATATGCATGTTTATCACAAATGAATCACACACATGCTTCGTGTTAAAGAACGGAAAGTCAGATTAGTTTGAATAGCCGTCGAACACCTTTGTACACACTGCTTCAAACAGTAACATTTGGGACCTCCCTGGTGGCACAGTGGTTAAGACTCCGCCTGCCAATGCAGGGGACACGGGTTCGAGCTCTGGTCCGGGAAGATCCTACATGCCGCGGAGCAACTAAGCCCGTGCGCCACAACTAGTGACCCTGCGCTCTAGAGCCCGTGAGCCACAGCTACTGAGCCCACGTGTCACAACTACTGAAGCCCGCGCGCCTACAGCCCGTGCTCCGCAACAAGAGAAGCCACTGCAATGAGAAGCCGACGTGCTGCAACGAAGAGTAGCCCCCGCTCGCTGCAACTAGAGAAAGCCCGCATGCGGCAAAGACCCAACACGGCCAAAAATAAATAAATAAATAAATAACCCCCCCCAAAAACAGTAACATTTACTCCCATTACAAACATTTATAATAGGTTTTCAAGGGAAAAAAAACACCCCACCTCTCAGCCTTGGTGTTATTATCATGTATTTATAACATGCATATATGAAACTTTCATTTGCATATAAGTTCACTACATTAATAAGAGTGACCTCTTCAGCTCAGGGAACGTTAAATCTGACATTGATTTGTAGGAAGGATGAACATTTCTTTCTCGAAGATGTTACTTCGTCCTATGCCCTCCTGTGCTCAAAAGCCCAGACCCAGTTAAAAATCCCAGGCTGGGGGCAGGACCGCCCACTTGTATCAGCTATGTCCGTGCTTTCACTGCCAAGCCTACTGATGTTCTGAGTATTTGTAGTATTTATTGTTGCTACTTCCTAGTCAACATAGATTCTGACAGAAAACTAAAACTTATACTTTCTACCATTCTTGATCCTACGATTAAAAATGATAAAATCTGTTGACAACAGAAGAAACAAGCCTTTCCCACAGGGACAAAAATGAAAAACAAAGCGGGAAAAATGTTAACTACAGAAACTACCACGTCGGACCTTTTATAACAAACAATGTTCTAAAAAGGACACTGAAAGGTGCCCCATGCAGACAAGGAAAATACAAACCAAAAAGCACAGAGGCATAAAATCAAAGGACATCCACTCCTTTTAAGTACTCTTCTATCCCCAGGGTTAGACAAGGAAAGTCACTGTTGTACATACGTCTGTGTTGACACCTACACGAATAAACAGCAGCGCTGAGAGAGTTTACATTCAAGAGAGTAAAGGGCAGGAGAGAATTTTCGGAGGAGAAAAGGCAGCTGCCTTTAATCTCATGGACCTCTTTTATTGGTGCCTAATTAACACATGTAACTTCATTCAAAAGGAGTGCCAACTAAACCTGTCGCTCGCCACCTGGCTCGACAAGGATGAAGTCGGTAGCCAGTGCAGCCGCTGACCTTCAACGTCCCCTGAAAGGAGCGCGGGGTGGAGATCAGGAGCGAGGCATCTGTGCTCTGGGAAAAACTGGCAGAACAGGCCTTCAGATAGTTAGATATTTTCAAGAGAAGATTTTATGAACTCAAATTCTTGCATCTCCTCGTATCTAGAAGAGCACTAAAATCACAAACGGTGACATCTGCTCCACGTGTGTGGCTGACTGCACGGCCGCCCTTCACTAGGATCCTGTATAGCACTGACCTTCCCCCATCTCCTTGGAGCAGGTCCTCAGAGCTATCCGAGACGCTGTCTCCAGGGCTACAGTTCTCATTTTGCCCCAAATAAAACTTAACTCATAACTCCCATGTTGTGCTTTTTTTTTTTTTTCAGTGGACAGGAGCCAATTGAAAAACTATTGTATTGCTGACTGTATGACGTCTCTAAGTCCATGCTAATAAGTTGGTAATTATTTCCAAAGAAAGCAAGAAATGTTGTGATATACTCAATAGAATGGAATTATTTCCACCTTTCCTACTGTAGATTTCCTCTGAGCAGCCCAAGAAGCCATCTGAGATCACCTAGTCAGGACTCAGGAAGTTGTAAGGTTGCAGCTCCCCAGAATGATTCTGAAAGTCTCTTGCTTCATAGTGTGAAAAAAAAAAAAATTCAAATGAATAAATTTTAAACGTCTTGCTGAATTTATTGAACAATTCACGAATGGGCAGCAGCCAATCTAGCAAATAGAAACGAGCTCCCAGTAGCTGGTCAAGCTGAGACTTTTTTAGGCAGAAGAGGGTGGGAACAGGAAGATACACTGGCAGAAAAGCAGGGTGGTTATGGCAAAGGTCACTTTCCTTTAGGGGGTGGCAAGGGTTTATCAGACAGATGACCTAATTAGTGCTGATCAGATTGTCGATTGACTGGCTTAAGATTCCACTTCCGGGAGAGCCCACGCTGTAATTAAGTCTAAGTCAGGGTTTGGTGACGTGGGCCTTGGCATTTAGGGGCCCCGTTTTGGGCTACAGTCTTGTTTTTAACAATATAGAAACATTTATCTAAAAGAAAATAAATCATCAAGTTCAAACTTTCTAAAAAAAGCTCCCCGTTCTCCTATTTTTTCAGAGACTTAGGTCATAGCTCCAAATTCTAAAGAGGCCAAATTGTTAAGTATTAAGCTAAGTAGACTACAGCTAGGTGTTAGTTCTGGGCCACATGAGTGATTTATATGTGCCGTACAAACACCACGCACACTGTTATACATATGCAATGGGGCTCCTTTTACAAAACGTTTACTCGGAATTAAAAGATACTTTAAAATTAGATAGAGGATTATAGAAAGTGTTTCTTAGCCTTTATGACAACACTGGACACATATGTATTTGTGTGCATCGCTGATGAGGGACAAAAACTCTTAAGTGGAGAACATGAGGCACCGTATCAACAACACATGTCGTGACAAGGTTTTCAAGAGATCCAGTGTGGCCAAAGTGAAGAAAAATCTGCACCTTTATTTTGGTGGAATAAAAACAGAATCAGTAATGGGAAACAGATAACATCGCTACAGCTCAGATCCTTCTGCCCATCAAAAAGACGTACCACGGGAAATGTTACCCTTACAATGCTCCACTAGGCCACTCAAAAAAAGCTGCAAATCAAAGGGAATTCTGAAAAGGATTTTCAATCACTTTCAGTGAAAACATTCTTTATTGGTGCGTGAAAACGTCCTTACACACGTCATGCAAAACAATTGACGTCACACAATCTCTTCTGAGAGGATTATAAATTTTAAAAGTTACAGCGACTGCAACAGTACAAAGAATTCAGGAAAACTCTAAACGAAGCAAAACACTTTGTAGAACACACGAAAGTACTGTTCACCCCTCTGGATGTTTGATCCTCCCTCCCGGTGGGAATCTATCTTGGAACCATTATACACAGAAATGGCAGTCGTTTTTGTATGTGCGTCTACAGGCACGCCATCTAACGGACTAAAAAGGAACTACAAGAATAACGTTTCAAATAATTTTACAGGGTTTGGTTAATTGTTTTCTCCATTTTGTTAATCCAAAACAGGGCATTGCCCTTCTATTTAAGATATTAACTTGTTTCAATAGATTCTTTCTGCAGGAATACGGCTTTGCCCCTTGAAAATGCAGTTTATCCCTGGTAACCTTTCTGAACAGAGGCTGACTTTTTGAACGGTCATTTCTATATTCTCCAGGTTATTTTCAATTAGCGGAAAGGAACAGAGCTTCCCATTCTGAGAAGACTCAGGACTACGATTCTTACTCTGGATTACGACACCGAGAACAAGCTTTCTCTGCGGGGCTGAGACCAACACTTCCGCGGTAGCCGCCCCTCACACGGGTTAAGTTCAGCTCCTGGAAGCGAGGGCAGCCCCGGAGAAAGGTCACGTCCAAAGCTCCTCCTGGCACATTCCAGTCAGGCGGCAGCGAGGAGGCACAGTGGGCTTTGCCAGACACCCTGCAGCGAGCGCTGCTGTAACAAAGACCTACAATGCAGAGGTGGCCTTGCGCCCGGGCAGCGGGAGGAGACGGCCGAGGCCGCCTTGAGCCCTGCGGACGGCAGCCAGCCCGGGCTCCGAGAAGGCAAGGGGCGCTCGTGGCTGCTGGGAGGACACGCCTACTAGCGACAAGGACCTGAAAGGCGCGGCCAGTGAGGGCTCAGGGGGGAATGCGGAACGTGCTGCGGGAGGCGGAAGGTAAAGAGATGCCAGCGACACAGCGGCAGGAGGCTTGGCCGCAGTGCAGCCGCGGGGACAGCCAGAGGCGTGAGGGAGAGACTCGGGACACCGAGCTGAAAAGACTTCCAAGCAAGGCGGGGAAGGCGCAGCCTGCTTTCTCCCTACTGATTATGGTAAAACGTGAGAGGAAGCAGATCAATTGAGGGAAGGACTGTTAAAAAAGAAGGAAACGGGACTTGATGACTTGGAAATTCTTAGTTTACCCGAACGGCAAAGACATTAAGAGATTCACTGTCAGGAAAGACGGCTCTAAGGAAAGAGATGAGATTGTGGCCTATAACTTTTTGCTAATACCTGAGAAAGATAAAAAAAAAAAAGGTCACATCAAAGGCTCTTTAAAGAGATTAAGAGTGTGACTCACAGAGCCCCTCAGCCATCTCAGAAAAGGCCAGAAAGAGAGCTGGATTATCTAGGAAAGCTCTGGGGAGGAGCCTCTGGTCTAATGCAGCAACTTCTGTAACAGGCACAGAAGACCCACAGACACTGCGTCTTAAACTAAAAGGGACAGAGACAGG
This sequence comes from Tursiops truncatus, assembly GCF_011762595.2. Classification (NCBI taxonomy): domain Eukaryota; kingdom Metazoa; phylum Chordata; class Mammalia; order Artiodactyla; family Delphinidae; genus Tursiops; species Tursiops truncatus. Next base: position 5,965,145 of record NC_047050.1, on the reverse strand, counting down.
ATGAAACGAAAAGAGATGGCTGGACCTCCCACGATTCCACAGGCAAGAAACAAGCTGACCAAAGTACTCAGCTGCAGACACCTGCTACCTTTCATGTATAAGGAAAGACCCTGAGGGAAAGCCACACGTCTGTGGGATGCTGCTGGGAGCCACAGAAGATATTCGCAGGCCCCGAAACCTAACGGACTGTGCCTGGCTGAACTTCTAAATCGCTTGGCACTGCTGCCTCCTTCTTCCCTTCCAGTCTCTATTTTTTTGAACAGGAAGGTTTGTAACGATTATTCTATGCCTGTCTAACCCTTATATTTGGGAGCAGATACCTGGGTCTCTAGGTTCACAGATGGAGAGAAACTGTGTCCCAGGACGCACACCCAGATGCTCACTCATACTTCAGATGAGGAGATTATCCCGGATTATCTGTGTGAACCTAATGTAAGCACTAGGGTGCTTGTAAGAAGACAGCAGGAGAATCAAAGTTGGAAGTAAATGATGTCAGGACAGAAGCGGAGACGTGGAGGGATACGGCCGCAAGGGAAGGGATGCCACCCGCCTCTACAAGTTGGATGAGGCGACGAAGAGACCACCCCTGGTGCCTGCAGAAGGGACCTGTGACAGGTCACCTTACACGACAAAAGGGATTTCAAGGATTGGGTTAAGGTTTCTGTGGACCTTGTGATGGGAGGTCATCCTGGAGTATCTGGCAGACCCATCTAATCACATGAGTCCTCAGAAGCAGAGACTCTTTCCCGGCTGTCCTCAAAGAGATGTGATGACCCTGGAGCCAGAGACATACAGTATTGCTGGTCGTGAAGATGGAAAAGGGCCACAGGCCCAGGAATGCAGGTGGCCTCTCCAAGCTGGAAAGGCAAGGAAACATTTCTCCCCTAGAGCCTCCCCAGAGGAATGCTGCCCTGTTGACACCCGACTCTAGCCCAGTGAGACCCACGTGAGACATCTCACCTACAGAAGAAACCTAGGCTATTTTAAGCCACTAAATTTGTAGTAATTTGTTACAGCAGCAATAAAAGACTACAATAAAAGACTAACCAGGAGGGGTGACCAAAGATGAAATGGTGTCTGGGAAGAAGGAAAAGCTTTTCTCTCATCCTGCTGTAGCCTCCCTCACTCAGGAAATACGTGGCGTCAGCACAAACGCAGACATTTACGCTGGTAACTCTTCAGATCCAGTCTGGCTGACAGAATTTACATTCCTGTATTTCTACACTCATTTTGTCTTGCGATAGACTACATTCTGGGTCGAACACTTAGAACAGTGTTTAGTATATGTAATGGGTCCTCTAGAACAACGTGCTGAATGAATAAGTGAATGTGGGTCACGACAGGCTCTGCGAGGGACTGGAGTTACTCTAAAGTGCTGGTGGACACATCTCCTCAGGAACTGCTGACCTTTGTCTTTGTTTCTAGTTTAGGACGGTCAGAGTCCTGTAAAATACAAGGCTAAACTGTATTTTCTGACATGAGTAAACAGCTAAATCAGCAAGGAAAAAGGATGTGTAAAATCTTAATAGGAGAAATAATTACCGTATGATCAAAGTATTTCAAAATCAGATACAGATACTTTTCGGTACACATTACAGAAAAATTTTCAAAGTATTTGGTCAGAAGATTTCTTAATGGCCGTTGATCAATGCAGCATCGAGAAACTTTAGTGCAGATTTTACCAAATGCATTTATCAAAATGGGGTTTTGTTCATTTTCTCTGCAAACAAATGTTGTTGCATTAACTCTGATCATGTATCAAATTGGTTTGCCTGAATATTTAAAAGCTATCAACAGAAGCCAGCCCTTGCAGCTAAAACCTCAAACATACTTCTCAAGATGTATTCCTACTCCAAATTTGTCTAGACTAAAGCTGGAAGACAGAATAAGAATAAAACCAAAATTTATCTGTATAAATAATAAAAATAACTTTTTACGCTCTAAGTGTTTTCCTCACTAACATGGCACATTACCGTTCCTACATGCTACTGCATGGGTAGGAGCAACATCATTTTAGTTGCTGGAGTATCACAGTGTTAAGAATATCTGCTTCTTGTAGTGTCAGGCTTTCATCTGTTAGCTCTTTGTTTGGAAATGAAGTCACGAGAATAAAGTCAAGAGCTGCAAATTCAGGACGGGACTGTACAATAAAGTCCCGAACATCCAGGATCCTGAAGAAATAAGATAAAAATGATTTGTGATACAAAAGTTTTATTGTCAGTTAAGCTTTTAGCTAAAACTAGATAATAAAAAAAAATCACACAATTCTTCTCCTTACTTAAATGTGTTGTAACCTTCTTTAATTTAATTTCAATGGATGGATTTACCTCGGCTTTACGGTAAAATGTGAGCATTAACTTTGGAGCGCACCTGACATTTACTCTCACTGTAAACAGACACAATCCTTAGGTGAGTTATGCATCAGAGAAATGTCAACAATGTTATTACACTACAGGGCCTATTTTTTCAGAGTATAAAATATCTTAGCAGCACATGACCCAGAAAAAGGTACCTCAGATGAGCCTGTGTCAGTGTGAGTCTATAACTATGAAAAGTGTAAGTACTCTCACATATATACAGTAGCTCAACTAAGATCATAAATGTATCTCTTAGTGGGATACAATGAACAAATGTGTTATTAGCACAACAAATGTACAATGAATGTTAAAATGGCATTTAAAACTGTTTATTTGAAGTACTTGGTAAGAGTACAATTAAACTTTATTTACACTATAAATTCATGTTATAAAGAATTTGCTATGTAGAAAGTTAATCCTAATCAGGGTTATCATAAATTTTTAAAGGAGTAAAGTCCAAATCAGGTTTTACTAAAGCAAAGCAAATCTGATTCAACTTCTCATGGTTTTAGCAATGGTGCAGAACTATAGCTTTTAACAATTCTCTTTACTTTTGAGTGGTATCTGCATTTGCACCCGTATTTGGACAGTTTACAGAGGATGTTTAAGTACTAAGTGCTTCACTTCTCACACACAGCTATTACTCTCTTAAAATTTTTGTTTTCTGTCAAAAACTTACTTCAAAAGTAAATGTAAAGAATTTCGTATTCTTCATTACTCAAGCTGCATCCAGTTTTACAAAGATAAGTCGCCCCAAGCTTACCTGTGTGTGCTATTGAATCTTTGTATCAAACGGCTCCCGTCTGCTAACCTGATCTGAATTTTGGTCGTGGGCACGGAATCATCAATAAGAACAACTGCATTAAGTAGTGACTTCTCCTCTTCTTCTGGGGAGGAAGGCGTACTGACTATTTCAGGTGTGAGGCTAAGAAAGAAGAACTGAAGAATCAGAATGTGAATCTGAACACATAAGATGCACAACACCCTGAAGACAGCAGAACAACCACTTAGACCTGCACCTGACCTCCAGTCATCCCGCCGTGGCTTCTGCCCCAGTGGGGACACGGCTTCCTTGGGGTCTCCTATTCTTCTACCTTCTTTCATGACATTAAAATTACCTTGGGTCCTATGATTCTGATTTAGTTTATCCAGCCTCTTTTGAAAGCCTAACTCTGTATTCCTTCCTCCCCAATCCCTTGGAAATTTCATGAGACTGTTCAGCACAATGGTCTTCAGTCAGAAACCTGAGGAGCAACTTGGAGTTAACATCCAAGACTGACCATGAGCACAGACAGACTTGGTTTCAGATCCCAGCTTTGTCAATTGTGTGAACTCCAGTACCTAAATTAATCTCTCTGAATCCCAGTTCTATCATTTATAAAATGGGGGGGGGGAATAATAATATGTCATGTAGGTCTGTTATAGTAAGTCCTTCATATAGTGCTTGGAATAGTGTTTCAAGAGGTATCAGCTATATTTGTACATATCATCAGCACTAAGCTATCAACTTAAACTTAGTTGATATTACTTTAAAAATCTGCTTTAAGTAGTTACTGCTTTACAAGAGAGTAGTTCCTAAGTGTGAGTGAGAAATGAAATTTAATATATGGCGATGAATTTATAATGAACCTTGTGTGATACAATCTCTTACCACTGGACCTTGGTTACTAGGGACCATAGTGCCTTCTAACGCTAGCAGGATGACCCATCATTGTAAGCCGAAAGCGAATCTCAAAAATAGAGTGCTCTTTTGATTAAGCAATTAAAACAAATTAAAAGAAATTTAGAAATTCTTCATAGACATCAAATCTTAATCCTCTTTCAGTCATCCTGCGGGATTCTTTGATGGCCTTGATGCTGATTCTCTCAAATACTGGGACTTTGATGGCTCCCTATAAATGACTGTCTTTTGAAAAAAATAAAATAAATATATATTTATCAGTAAAAAGTCCTATGAGCATCTGTGCTTTAGTCTAGTGTAAACCTAGCTCATCATGACTCCAACTCCCACCCAAAAACGTTCTCAGCATGTCTGGCAAAGTGGTAAAATTAACTGGTACTTACTGCTAACACTTCGCCTTTCCTTAGCTACTTCCTGACACGTATTTTAGAACTAATTTCAGAATGTAGTATTAAGGAATTTCCTTTCAAGTTTGGAATTGAGGACTGAAACAGCTGCACCGCCAAGGTGGGTTACTCTGCAACAGTCCAGTGTCCCTTACACAGGGAGGGGGACGAAACCCAAAGAGGGGACGGGAGTCAGTGAGCATAAAGGGCCTCTTCCCTCTCCCTTTGCATCTTTATAACCAGGTCTACACACTGTCATCACCACCACCAGCACAGCCTCTGCAGCATTTGCTATTTCATTTAGATCCTGGAGTGAGGGAGGCACTGTTGCTTAGTGGGCAACAGCACGGATGCAGGGGCCCGACTCTGGGATTGACTCTGCCACTTATTAGACGTGTGACTCTGGGCAAGTCACTTAACCTCTTTGTGCTCAAGGGCTGGAATGGCCTTTCGAGATAATTAAGGCCAACCACATCATTTTATAGGAAAGGAAAACTGAGTCACAGAGATTGAAAGATACCCTCAGAGTCAGAGAGACAGGCAGTGAACAAGCTGGTTAGTGTGTTGACAAAAGCTAGGAAGGAAGAAAGACCATTCTATAGCTGTTAGATCTGCCTCTCAGGAAAAAGTACTCAACCTGTTCTTTTTGTCCCTGGCTCTCCTCAGTTTGTGAGATCACTCCATTTTTTAAAATATAATTTTATTTCTTTCAATGAATTTGAAATAAAAAAAATTTGGAATAATGAAAACAAGAAGTCATATTAACTTTAACATTTAGCTCTCAAAGTCATGGCTGTGTGTTATTTCAAACTTTCTCCTCATCATTCAAGCCATAGTGACATTTTTCATATACTGTATTATGTTTCAAGAATTAATATTAAAAAGAAAAATTTTTTAAAAAGGAAAAGAAGAAAGTTAATTGATAAAACAAGCTTTCTAGGCAAACTGGAGGAAAGGATGTAGCTTGTAAGGGGAGTGATTCCCTCAGACCCATCTTCTTCAGACTTAAAAGAGGGTGGTGGGGATGGATGTAATAAACTCAGAGGCTAAGAGGAATGTATTAAGAAAGCTAATTCTTGTCAGGCTCTGTTTTGCCAGCAGAGCTGCTGCGAGTGAGGGGCAGGGGTAGAACGGGCGCTGTGGGAAAGCCGGGCACGTCCGGGCTCAGCCGTCCGGGGGCAGGAGAGGGGCAGCCCGCCTGCCCAGCACGGGCGCGCGGGCGTCCCCAGAAGCACCGACTGCACAGGACAGACAGATCCAGTGGCTGTGCAGTCAGGCAAGGGGCTGCAGAACCGCTGGTCAGAGAATGAAGCAGAGGCAGGAAGGAAGGGGCTGTGAGACCTTAGAGAAGAGGGCCCTCCAGGGCCCAGGGACCAAGGCGCAGGCACACCTCAGGCGTAGTGTCCGGACTCGGGGCAAACGGCAGCTTGTGGATGCACAGTGTGCCAGACAGGCAGTGACTGTGCTGAAGCAGAGACAGATTTACTTCATTTCACGATCCGTATCATCACACACGCCAGCTCAGAAGCCTACCGTGAGGGTGTGTCAGAAGTGCCGGCCCTGCCGTCAGAAACGCTGCTGAGGTTTTCTAGCTCTACCTGGCTCACCAGCTCACTTTCAGTAAATAACTGTACTGCTCTACTATCAAAAATTTGTAGTTTTACACCTACGGTTTGCTTGCTCCTATAATATTACGTGAAGGTACTGGGTAATATTTCTATCGCATTTAGGTTTACACCGTTTTATTGTGGTCTACAAATAAGTCAATTTACACCTATGTAAAGTTTTCTTTGCAATTAGACTGCCAACTATGGAAGACAATGGAATCATTTCTCATTCTGTTTTGTTTGCTTCTTTTTAATTACTTCTCTGTTCAGTAGATAGTTGTCTGGAGCTCTTGAGAAACAAGCCATTTTAGAAAGTTACTTTCTGAATAGAAAAAGGCTGACTGTTAGAACTTTTATGTTTTAATATGTTTCTTAACGTGAAGCCCTCTAACGCTCTGTGCAATCCTTCACCTTCTTAGAACATACACAGCCAACTATTCTGCATCTGGACCCATGTACATCACACAGGCTCACACCACCACGCTCATCTTCTGTGTAAATTTTCTGTGCGTCAGAAGCTGGAAACTCTAAAGACTACATTTCTCAGACTCCCTTGCAGCTAGGATTTTGTAGGATTCCACCCTTCCATCAAGCAAATAAATACATACTTGTACGGTGAAAGTTAAGACCATGGCGTGGAGATGATGCAGCTCTTCTGGTCCCCAAGGTCCTGGAGGCATCTGACTCTCCCAGTGCAGTCATGATGGGGTGTTCTAGCTCTGGGCCCCAGCTCCACAGGCTCTGAGCAACTGATGGGGCACAGGAGGTGTTTTCTCTAGAAAGTTCTGTTTGTTTCTCCTGTCTAAGGAAAGCTTGGTTTGCTATCTCTTCCAGAAATTCTATAAATTATTCAAGGCTCTGTAAGAAAACCCTTACTATTTAATCTAGCAAATGGATTCTGTTTTCCATAATCAAAAACCCTGACCAATATGGCTAATGATTAACACAGCATTATCACCACTTATCTTTGCCATTCTTCCTTCATCATTTTCTCCTTTTTTATTGTCATTTTCTCTAGTTATTTCCCTTATAAGTAAAAAGGCTGGCCTTTGTAAGATACTATGATCAATCAGATAATAAATCATTATTTTCATGAGTTCAAACTGCCAATTATAATCACTGGGGCTTCTTAGCTATCTTCCCTTTAGGCAACCTTCTTCAATTTCAGTTCTAAGTTTACTCTACAACTGACCCTTGAAAAACACGGGTTTGAACTGGGCAGGTCCACTTACGCATGGATTTTCAACAGCAAACACTATTACAGGATCTATAATATAGAGTACTACACGATCCGAGAATGGGGAGTCGTGGATACAGAGAGCCAATTATAAGAGGAGTTTCGACTGCTTGGAGGGTCGGCGCCCCAAACCCCCGTGTTGTTCAAGGGTCAACTGTACTTCTACTAACAAAGATATGCATTCTAACTTTAATTCTTGGTCATACACTTAAATAATAGAAAAAGAAAGCATATGAAACAAAGAGATGACTGGGCATTTAACCTGTGTTTTAATTAAAAATCATAATCTCAATAAATATTAAGTAAAAAATGAGAAGTGCTAGAAAATATTAAAAAACTATCTGGGGGTTGTAGTTATAAAAAAAAAGGCAGGAAGAAATAGGACAATTCAGGAGAAGCCTGACTGTGTTGAAAGTAAAGAGAGATGAGGGAGAATTTCCAAGTAGACCTGTCCTTAAAAGAGCAAGGTCAACACATGTTCCTGTATTCTCTACATATCTCAGAAATAAGCCTCTAATGGGAGAAAAGGATGCAGAAAGGGAGACTTGAGAAATGAAAGACAGGTGCAGAGAGCTGATACTGAATTCTTTCCTATGTTGAGAAATGAGAGGGGAAGAGAGAACCGGTGTGCACAAGGCAACTGAAAAGAACTCAGAAGGGAAGGAATCACATGAAAAGGAACAAAGGGTGCACAAAAGGGTATGTTGGAAACATGGCCAAGGCCGCACTTCAGCATGCCACCTGCAGTCACCTGTGCACAAATGGAGGGTCATGTTTACCAGCGCATGTAACAAGCTTTATGAAGAGGCAAGCCGTGGCCATTATAAAGGTGTCCACTCGTACATTACACCACGCACACTGGTTTCTAAGTTGTGCTTGGCAAAGTCCTAGGGTTCTTTGGAAATGTCTGAGGCAATTCCCTCTTCCTGCAATAAGAGGAGTTCTCTATGTGTTCCCATAACTTGAAGAAAGAGTTTGGCTCCTTAAGATATATCGAAAATAACCAACTTAAGCCCACTGCTTTGGCTTCAAGAGCTTAACAATTACCTACAGCAGACAGGGATGCTTACAGCTGTGATCTAAGATACCTACTGTTTTATCTAATCAACAACTCCCCCTGTGAACCCACGTAATCGTAATCAGAAAGAGGCAGGATGGCACAGTGGTAAAAAGCACAGACTTGGGGGCCAGAGTGCCCAGTTTGAAGCTCACACACTAACCACTTCCTCGCTCAGTCACCCTGGGCAAACTGCTGCATCTGCAAATGGAGTGATAACAGGGTCTACGCCAAGGAGCTGCTGTAAAGATGAAATGAGGTAATGGCTGTAAAAGTGCTCTGAGGAGGGCTTCCCTGGTGGCGCAGTGGTTGAGAGTCCGCCTGCCGATGCAGGGGACACGGGTTTGTGCCCCGGTCCGGGAAGATCCCACATGCCGCGGCGCGGCTGGGCCTGTGAGCCATGGCCGCTGAGCCTGCGCGTCCGGAGCCTGTGCTCCACAACGGGAGAGGCCGCAATGGTGAGAGGCCCGCGTACCGCAAAAACAAAAAAAAAAAAAGGGGGAAAAACGTGCTCTGAGGGCCAGGAATGTGGTAACTGCTATCTAAGTATCATCTATTAATATTATCACCAGATTGGCACATCTAATTCCATCAGCAAGGTCTTCACGGTTTATAGTTTAGTTTTTACTTCCCAGGTTACTTTGCTTTTCTTGATCTCAAAGCAAATTCATGTTGAACAAAGACAAGCATTTTCCTCATTTTAGGGCTTTACCTCCCAAGTTTTTGTCCTTCTCCACTGAAAGCCTTGAACCTCAGTCTAGGTTTTATGTATTCTTCATCGTGATGATCCTCCATATCCAGATTCACGTGGCCTCTGTGAACCAGCCGCTGAAGCTCCAGGGGAATCTCTCTTAAAAAAAGAAAAACCACAGTGAGATACCACCTCACACCTGTCAGAATGGCATTAATCAAAAGGAACACAAATTAACCAATGTTGGCGAGGATGTGAAGAAAAGAGAACTCTTGTGCACTGTTGGTGGGAATGTAAATTGGTGCCGCCACTGTGGAAAACAGTATGGAGGTTTCTCAAAAAACTAAAAATAGAACTACCAAATGACCCAGCAATTCCGCTCTTGAGTGTATATCCAAAAAAACACAAAAGCACTAATTCCAAAAGATGCATCCACCCCAAGGTTCATAGCAGCATTATTTACAATTGCCAAGATATGGAAGCAACCTAAGTATCCATCAACAGAAGAATGGATAAAGAAGATGTGGTACATATATACAATGGAATACTACTTAGCCATAAAAAAGGATAAAATTTTGCCATTTGCAGCAATACGCATGGACTTAGAGGGCATTGTGCTAAATCAAATAAGTCAGAGAAAGACAAATACTGTATGATGTCACTTACATGTGTAATCTAAAAAAATACAACAATCTAGTGAATATAACAACAAAAAAAGCAGCAGACTCACAGATATAGAGAACAAACTAGTAGTTACCAGTGGGGTTGGGGGGAATATTGAGCTAGGGGAGTGGGAGGTACAAACTATTAGATGTAAGACAGGCTACAGGGATGTATTGTACAACCCAGGGAATATAGCCAATATTTTGGAGTAACTGTGAATGGAAGGTAACCTCTAAAAATTATATAAAAATAAAATAAAAATTAAAAAAAAGGAAAAAGGTTTCAGTAAACTTTTTGAAAAATGAGTCTACACTGTTGCGATTGTGATAGTTAAGCTGTGAACTTGAAAACAGCAATTTTTGCTTAATTTATAATTTAAAAATTTCCATGATGATTGACTACTTCTCGTAGATCTTTCTTCCTTAAAGGTGCCTCATATTATTCCTTAGTGATTCTCAACATAGGGATTTTGTCGTCACAGGGAGGCTGGAGTGCTTCTGACAGAAGGCCAAACTGTAGGGAAGCAATTTACACCTAAGTCGGCATTAGAAAATCCCGATGAGGACATAACAGTTAATGTGAATATTCATTTCTAAACACCCTGGAGGAAGTGTGGAAATTTGACAGGGGTGATTTTGATTGTCATGTGATTCACGCATGCTGCCCTCCCTTAGGGTCAGCATCAGGGCAGGAGATGCTCTGTCTCAGGGTCTCAACTTACACCATGAAGACTTGTCGGGGGTTCCACAGAACCACTGAGGGTCCCACCAGGGGGTCACATGGATGACAAGGCTGTTTGTAACGCCTGAGCCTAAAACCTAAGGCTTAGGCTCTATCTTACATATAAGCAAAAAAAAAATTTTTTTTTTTTTATGGTATTGTATAAATATGCTTTGAACTTTTCAGGAACTCATCTGCCATATAAACAGAAGGAACATTGCACTTTGTCTTGTTTGGAACTGTACCAAGTGCCTGACTGCAATGCCACTTATAGTAATTAAGATGCCAAAGTCACACACCTCATTATTCTGTTTTTTGTGTGTCGCATCTACATGAAAAGTGCTAGACTGCACACAGGTGCAGTCTAGGTCAGTCTATCCGTCTACTTTGTTATGTCTTCTGGTGTAATCATACCTAGGCATTAGATGTTGAAATATGTTTAGTTTTATGATAAATTACCTTCCTTTACTTCTTCACCATATTTAAGATAAATTATGTGAATGTTTTTAGAAATAATATGAACAGATTGATTATGTTACCTATAAATTCTTCTTTGAGGATAGTGAAGATAGTATTACAAAATATTTGTTATAAAGAAGGAACAATGATTATACAGCTGACAACCACTATCTGACGATCATTTTTTTCAAGGAGTCGTTTCTAAAATCGTTCTTGATCATAATTTGTACTTGAGGATATGGTGTAGCTCAAATGAAAAAATTCTCTTAGTATACCATGACTGACCACTAGCCTACAACGTCCGTCGAGTATTTTCATTTAATAATAAATTAGTTTTGATCTATATTATAGCACATTCATCATCATGTTCTTTTCTTCTTCCATCTGGAAGTAAGCGTCATTTCAGCAGTCATGTTGACCTTTACTCAGCAGATGAGCACTTCCCCCACCCAGTGGCTCCCAAGCTCTGCCCAGTGACTCTGCAGGTTTCCAAGTCCACAGCACTGACTTCAACTCTTACCCTTCTATTTGCCACCAGCATACACTGCTTCCCGGGTCAGCTTCCCACCTTTCTCAATGACCTCCCTCCCGCTTACAGCATTTCTTGCTTTTCTTTGGTATTCTGACATTACTTTTGTAGAATTCAAATACAAAATCCATGCTACTTAGTTCTAAAATGCCTTTCCTTTCGAGTTCCTTGCCCACCTCAACTCCGATGAGTTCCCATCTCCACTCCACTTCAGCCACTCTCCTTGGACAGATTTCCTCACTTGGAAAAGCCCCACCTTCAATTCCTGGATGGAGTGTAACCTCCTGCTCCAGCCCCTTCACTGCTACTTACATCTCCCAGTTCATGGCCAGCCTGACACCTTTCTTCAGTTGTATTTCTACTTAGGGATGATCACACTGTCAGCTAGTGAAAGCACAATGCAGAAAAGCTTTTATAATCGTAGCAAAATCACTTGATTCCTCGTCCTCTAGCCAGAAGGCCTGGTGAGTTATGATGTTCTTTAGATGGGTCGGAGCCCTGTGAATCTGGTTTACTTTCACAAAGTATAACTTCAAACTAACCTTTTGAAATCTTCTGCCAGCAGTAATGCCACTTTAAAAGCTTTCTAACATAAGCTGCTGAAATTCAGGCATACATGCAATGAATCACCCTTGTCAGTAGTGAGCAGGACAGTGGCTTAGTGGATGAGCAGCCAGCTGCTAATCAATTCACTAATTTATTACAATACCTCTGCTCAGAATTGGGACCATAGCTTCACTGGATTTTAAAAGGGACCAATGACCACTGCTCCCCCCCAGCAAGTTAAGAACCACTGACATACAGATAGCAACATGTCCTTTATATACTTAAAAATATCCTTCCCCCCAGCAAACACTTACAGAATATATTCCAGTATCTCACTCTTAAAAACCAGTAGAGCACTACTGAATGGCGTTCTGTTTAAAAGAAAAAGAAGTTCCACCCTCAGTAACAAATAGAACCCAAGTAACACAGCTTACCCTCTCTTAACGGACTCCAGAAACTGAGCATTTGTTGGGTCACTGTAAGGTCTCAATTCTCCATCGTCTAAGCTGAAACCATTGCTCCACAGTTTAAGCAAAATCTGAACCTTTTGAGCGTAGGAAAAAAGAAATACAAGAACGCGTCTGCATTAAACAATTTTAATTTTCAAATGTGATATTTATGATTTACTTTATTTAAAATATAGAGTTATTTGTACTATTCTTTTTTTTTTTTTGCTGTACGCGGGCCTCTCACTGTTGTGGCCTCTCCCGTTGTGGAGCACAGGCTTTGGACGCGCAGGCTCAGCGGCCATGGCTCATGGGCCCAGCCGCTCTGCGGCATGTGGGATCTTCCCGGACCGGGGCATGAACCTGTGTCCCCTGCATCAGCAGGCAGACTCTCAACCATTGCGCCACCAGGGAAGCCCTGTACCATTCTTTATTCAGCTGAAATAAAGGTATAAACGAAGCCACGTGTGAGATCTATATTTAGCTTAATGAACTGACAATGGCTGAAATAGCAAAGGTCCCATCGCTGGACCCTGGCCTTGAAGTACAATTATTTCCGGTTCACTGAGAAGACCAAAGTCCTGAGAGCATCCAGCTGCCACGCCACACCCACCCTTCTCCATCATCTCTGTCTTCTTTCTTTTTTAACATCTTTATTGGAGTGTAATTGCTTTACAATGGTGTATTAGTTTCTGCTTTGTAACAAAGTGAATCAGCTATACATATACATATGTGGCTGCTTCCCACTAGCTAGCTATTTTACGTTTGGTAGTGTATATATGTCCATGCCACTCTCTCACGTCGTCCCAGCTTACCCTTTCCCCTCCCCGTGTCCTCAAGTCCATTCTCTACATCTGCGTCTTTATTCCTGCCCTGACGACCCTAGGTTCTTCAGAACCTTTTTTTTGGTTTTGTTTTAGATTCCATGTATATGTGTTAGCATATGGTATTTGTTTTTCTCTTTCTGACTTACTTCACTCTGTATGACAGACTCTAGGTCCATCCACCTCACTACAAATAACTCAATTTTGTTCCTTTTTATGGCTGAGTAATATTCCATTGTATATATGTGCCACATCTTCTTTATCCATTCATCTGTCGATGGACACTTAGGTTGCTTCCATGTCCTGGCTATTGTTAATAGAGCTGCAATGAACATTGTGGTACACGACTCTTTTTGAATTATGGTTTTCTCAGGGTATATGCCCAGTAGTGGGATTGCTGGTCTACCCGTCTTCTTTCCTGCTACAGAGCTTAACTATTTATGCCAGGGGGGCAGACAGAAACTCCAGAGACCCTCCAAGGCTAAACTATACATGTTTAAAATGAAACACAACTCCGAAATTTCAAAAGGCAAAAACAAAGAATGACTTTAGGCATTTCTATGTTTATAACTCAGCTAATTCTACATCATGATGGTATGTCATTTATAATAATTATTATAACATATATGTAAGCTCATTTTGACAGTGAGTCATACATTCTTTCAACAAATAGTTATGTATCTCTAAGTGCAAGGCACAACTGAGATATAAAATACAAAATTTAAGTATGAAAACTTACACATAATTGTAAGTCCTTTTAATCCATGCTTCAAAAAATAACAGAACAAAAAGAGATTATATTATTAATTTTTAATTTTATAACAAACAGTAGTAACTAGAGGCAAAAATCTACAATTTTTCATTTTCTTTCTGTACGTACATCTTGCAACTGATTTTCTCCATAGATGTATTCAGACCGCTTGCAAAAGGAATTACCCAATCTGTATCCTCCACCTGTAAAAGACTAAAACACACACATAGCAAATGAGCTGAAAATCCACTGAGGCTTATCAAGCAAAGTGGTATGACAATGTGTGATAATATATTTTAAAACTGTATCAATTATAATAGCCAAACTGGTTTATACTTTGCAGGAAATTTTTATATTAAAATAAAGGTCTTATATTACAGAGAGGTATACTCTAGTAAGAAATTATGTTTCTTCCCACAAAAACATTAGTGACTCAGAAGCTGAAATAACTTAGGCCAATCTTAAACTAAGAAATGCATTTATACGCTGAAATAATGTTTTCAAGTAGAAACAGACTTGAAAAACCCACCTTTAATATTTTATGACGTCTTATAATAATTATAATTCTTGAATCATATTTCACAAAGTAAATAAGAGTTTCATAGAGAAAGGAAGAATTTTATAAATGAGTATAAATTACCCTGAAGAAAAGCTCCATACTTATAAGCTGCTTTGATTCAACTGTGACAAATCAACTAGACTGTAATTTTTGTTTTGTTATACTAATTACAACGTCTTCTATTTTTCAGGTAATATAGCTTATGAGGTAAAACTGCTGTTTCTTTTAATCACCATTCATATCATAAATGAGCTATTAATCATCACATTGCTTTCCTCTCTACAGACTAAATTATATCAATCCTATATTTTTCTTACAGAATTGGAGAACTTGCAAGAACCAAAATTACCTGAGACCTAACTGAAAGAGAATTTCAAACTGTGGGTAAAGAACGAAATGAAAACTAAAATTTAAGTTTCATTTAACAAAAGCGGTTCTGAGCAGTGGATGACCCTCACAATTACCAGACAGGCCCCCTAGGCACACTGGACACCTACTGAGTCATAATCCCTGGGGCCACATGGTGGTTTAGAAAACCTCCCAAATGATTTTGATGAGGGAACTCAGGTTGGGAAATGATGATTATAAGAATATATGACAATTATACACAAAAATATACTTAAAGTCTTCTTTGATATACCAGTACTCTGCCAGCTGACAGTTATAAAAGCTGTATAAAAGTTTTATAGGAATTTAAGGCACAAAAACAACTCAATCGAGAAAGGAGAGCCTTTCAACACACAATGGTGAAGCAACTGGACCTCCATAAGGAGAATAATGAACCTCGATGTAAACCTTATAGAAAGTTAACTCAAAATGAATCGTAAGTTTAAATGTAAAAAGAAAAACGATAAAAAATGTTCTAGATAACATGAAAGAAAATCTTCCGGACCTATAGTTAGATGAAGAGTTCTTGGACAAGATACCAAATACATAAAAGAAAAAAAAAAGGATAAACTGGACTTTATCAAATTGAAAACTTTTGCTCCGTAACAAATCCTGGTAAGAGGATGAAAAGACAAGCTACAGTCCAGGAGAAACTATCTGCAGACCATATATCTGACCAAGGACTCATACCTATTAAAATATATACAGAACTCTCAAAACTCAACAGTAACAAAACAAACAATCCAACTAGAAAATGGGCAAAAGTCCGTTTACTGAAGAGGATAATAAAGATAATGGCAAATAAACACATGAAAAGATGTTCAATATCACTAGCCATTAGGAAAATGCAAATGAACATGATTAGCCATTAAGAAAATGCAAATCAAAACCACAGTGAGTTATCACTACACACCTATCAAAATGGCTAAAATTATAACAGTGACATTACCACATGCTGGCAAGGATGTGGAGAAACCAGATCCCTCCCACACGGTGGAAAACGCTTTGGCAGTATGTATATGTATAAACATATACGTACCCTTCGACCAGGCAGCTGCACTTCTAGGCATTTATCCCAAAGAAATAAAAACTAATTTACATACAAAACAAGAGTGCTCACAGCAGCTATATGTCTGCCTTCCTTCCTTCCTTCCTTCCTTTTCTCTCTCTCTCTCTTTCTATCCATTTCGTTAGTTGTGCCGGGTCTTAGTTATGGCAGGTGGGCTCCTTAGTTGCGGCGTGCCAGCTCCTTAGTTGAGGCATGCGATCTCTTAGTTGTGGCATGCATGTGGGATCTAGTTCCTAGCCAGGGATTGAACCCGGGCCCCCTGCATTGGGAGCATGGAGTCCTAACCAATGCGCCACCAGGGAAGTCCCAGTAGCTATATTTCTAATGGCCAAAAACTAGAAACACCTAAAATTTCCCTCAATAAGTGAAGAGTTAACAAACGGTGGTACATCCACGCCATGAGCGCTACTCAGGAATAAGAAAGAAGAATCTACTGATACACTCAATAACTGATGGATCTCAAGGGCTTAAGCAGAGTGGGAAAAAAGCTACTCCTAAAAGGTCACATACTGTACGATTCTATTTGTATAACATTCTCGATATTACAAAATTACAGAGATGGAGAACAGATTAGTGGTGGCCGGAGGTCTATTGAGGGCGGGGTCGGTGGCAGTGACTCTAAAGGGGGCCACCAAGAGGAGACTGTCGTGATGATGGAGAGCATCCAGCTCGAGGAGGTCACTACACAAACCTACACCTGTGATAAAATGACACAGACCTACACACAAACCCTGCACCGAGGTTAAATTCCTACCTTTGGGACTGAACTATAATTATGTAACAACCGCTGGGGGAAACTGGGTGAAAGGTGCATAAGACCTCTCTTCATTCTTTGGCAAATTACTGTGACTCTATAATTATTTCAAGATAAAAAGGTAAACAGAGAAGTTTTATAGAAATGTTAAGAAACTGCCTCAACTTTCGACCATTAGTAGAAAGATTATATAGACTAAGAAAAATAAAACAAATATTTGAAACAAATATACAGTTAGAAAAACAACGTTTGCAACTAATATAAAAATCTTTAGGAGATCAAATATATAAACAGCAAATTTAGTTTTTTTTTAAACTTTAATGTTATATTGCTTTTATATTTTATATTTTATTTATTTATTTTATTCCTTGGCCACGCTGGGCGGCATGTGGGAACTTAGTTCCCTGACCATGCCGCCTGCAGTGGAAGCTTGGAGTCAACCACTGGACCACCAGGGAAGTCCCAATAGCATATTTAGTTTAAAAAATTCAGCCCTTACCTTAGATTTGTCATCACTCGAAGCTCTTGTGGCTTCATTCAGAGGGACAGCCCCATGTTCCCTTGCCTCTTTGAAAAGTTCATTCACAATTTTCCCAGTTGAAGGTCGAACTATATGTAATCCACTGCATTCATGTTCACTTGAATAGAACCTTTAAACATTACAGTTCATGAATAAAGACAGAATACAAACATAAACTACTTTAAGGCAAAAAGCTACACAGTCTTAGGAAATGACTTTTATTTAAAGAGAGCCATTTCTAAGGCCTTTGTGGAAATATTTAATTTTAAAAACGGGATTAAGGAATTAAGTAGTATCAACAGTTTGCAGAGATTTGGTAGCAAATTCAGCATCCCACCTGAGAACTGACTAGTTTGTTTCTTCCTCACTTACCCTCTGTAACTGCTCATCTATCACATGGATCTCTTTGACAGCTGACAACCAGAAGCTAAGCCTCTCCCCCCGAGGAATCCACATTCAGTAGGACCTGGTCAGTGAAGAGACTTCTATATTTAGATGCTGTAAATATCTAAATCTAGACCATAGGGCTACACATAGAGTTTACTCCTCAGAGAGTTCTGATTGAAAAATTATAACCTCCCTGTGTTAAAGGTAAATAACTTAGACCACAAACAATTTTCTCAGTGTTAACTATGTAGTGAATCATTTCTCTATTCTTTTCTATTTCATAATGGTCCTAGGAAATATAAACATTTCCTTCACATAAACTAGTAACCTATTTTATCTTTCAAGATTTTTTACAATCAAGAATATCAGAAAATATAACCAATGAAATATCAACATGGAGACTTCCAGAATAAGGTGACAATCAAAGCTCATATCCTTGACTACCGATACCCTCCAATTCAGTTCCTAATTTGCACTGAACTGACTCACAAAACAAAGGGGGAAAATTATATCAGCACTGGAGACTAGGAACAGAAGTCACCTTCAAGACTTTCCCAAAATTAGTATATGCAAAACTAAACAGGAAAGGGAAGGGCAGCTCAGCTCTCAATTCACTGTAAGTGGAAGAAAGATCTACGCGGAGAACAATGGACACCAGCAGAACCCCACTAACAGGCCAGCTCACAACTACTGAGGGTGGGGTGGGATGGTTCCAGCTGCTAGCGCTCTGGTCAAGTACACTGAGGACTAAGTTCACCCAGAGCAGGAGCGTCTGGAAGCCTTCCTGCCCAGCGGATACTCAGAGGGCCCAGTACAGACAAGCAAGGCCGAACACTGCCATGGCTGGCTCTCACGACAGGGGTCAGCGTTAGAAGGCGCTTGATAGCAGATGCCTTAAATGGCAGCACTGAGAAAGGAAGGGGAGGGGAGGGGAGGGGAGGGGAGGGGAAGCAAAGCTTCCTGCTGCAGCTCCTCCTGTTGGAGCCCCTTCCCTCCTGTCTCCTGTCCCTGATCTGGCAAAGTACAACGATAGAGTTCCTTTTTCTCAGCCTTGGTGAGAAAGACCTTACAGGCAAAACCTGACGTAGGAAAAGATTTACTAACTTCTTTATGGTCACTGATTTTTTATTACCGGTATAAGAAATCTTTGCCTACCTCAGGGTCTATTTTCTTCTAGAAGTTTTATTGTTTTCCACAATCCATCCTTCTCCTCTTTCATAAGTATGCCTATATACTTGACTCTCCTTCTCTATTTAAATTTTTTTTTTTTTCGGTACGCGGGCCTCTCACTGTTGTGGCCTCTCCCGTTGCAGAGCACAGCCTCCGGTCGCACAGGCTCAGCGGCCACGGCTCACGGGCCCAGCCGCTCCGCGGCATGTGGGATCTTCCCGGACCGGGGCACGAACCCGTGTCCCCTGCATCGGCAGGCGGACTCCCAACCACTGTGCCACCAGGGAAGCCCCTCCTTCTCTATTTAAATTCATCTGATCATCAACGTCTGTCCACTCCCATAGATAGCAACCTTCTCTATACAGAGGACTCTCAAATGTATGTCTTTAGACCTTCTTACTTACGGCCTGGTGCTGAACTGAAAAGCACCTACTTGAATCCAGTTCATCTCTTCCCATTTGATCACATTTTCCCTGGATACCAGATTAAGAAGCTTTCAGTCTTCCCTCTTTCCCGTTCACTTACTCTCTATATTCCACGTCATCACGTTTCTACAATCAATTCCTTGAAAGTATCCCACACCAGTTTCACCCCTTTCTGCTCCATTCCACTGACACCATCCTAACCTCAAATTTCATGCCCTCATTCTCTGGATTACTGCAGCTGTCTTCTTCTTGATTTGTCTCCTTAGTTTGTTCTTCCCATTGCTATTTATCTTATACGGTACTGCCAGACCTACTTTACCAGAAGTATAATAATAATAACCAACATTTATCAACTGCTCATTTAATCCTCATAACAATGGCATTATTCCCACTTTCCAAATAAGAAAACTGAAGCTTAGGGAATTAAAAACACTTGTCCACAGGCAAAACCTTATCAGAACAGAGAGAAAAAAAGATAGAAAACTGAGGTGTGTCTATGTCTAGAATCAAAGCTCTACCGCTCTACTATAGTTTTTATGGTAAAAGCTACAGTGAAAAACATACACTGGCTTTCCCCCACCTTGCGCACAAGAGCAGCTCTCCTTGGCTGTCAAGGCTGGCCGTGATGTGGCTGCATGCAGGACTGGATGCATAATGTGTGGGCCGGCGGCAAAATGAAGGTAGGAGTCTCCTTGCTCAAAGTGCATTGAGAATTTCAAGACAGTGATACAAAGCCTTAAACCAAGCTCGCGGCCCTTCCCGGAGAGGGGCTCTGGGTGAAGGCTGGGGCTCCACGTGCACGAAGCACACACGGCAGCACCCCGCCCACCCAGCCTCACCTGCCACGAGGCTACTCAAGTTCTGCTGCTCCTTTCTGGCTCGCTCTTGGCATTTTTATTATTTTTTCTTCTGGGCCTATTTTGTTCCTTGTCTTCTGTGCCTACCCACATCCTAATAACCTTTTAAGCCCCAGCTAGGTACCGACACTGTGCTAGACATCTGATAGACTTACTGAATTCTCAAAACCATACTAGTGTCTCATGACTTGTAGGGGACATTTTTTTTTAAGTTCTTACATTTTTGGACAAGAAGACTCACATTTTTAAAGTTCTATTTGTGACAGAGAAGCTTCTGTGGATGAATATGTAAAAGCAGCTGTCAGGCTAACTTCTGTGAGTTTCTCTGTAGATCCTGCCCCTCCTCTTGTAAATTAAAAACAGGTCACACTACGTCTAGAGTACTTAAGTTTCACATTATGTACACAGTGACTTAAAATGACAATGAACAGATGAATGTTTTGATATCTAATGTTGTCCAAGAAGGTGGACCATTAATTAAGACTGTTTTCTGTACCAGACAGAGCGGTAGACATGCAATGAAACCCGGCAGATGTCAATGCTGAATGTGAAGTCAAGGGAACTGCATACTTAGCATTCGAAAATATCACGCTTCGCAAGAAGAAAACATTGCCAATAATCTGCTTCACATTGTATTTTAAGCAGATTAAACATAGTATAAGCATCAACCAATATATTTAAGGCAGCGCCTCTTTTTGGATATGTAAATAATTCTAGAAGTCAAATCTGAGGCACAAAGTCCTTAAAAATTGCAGTATCAAATTATAACTGTTAATGGCAACACTGTTTCAGATAGCATAAAATAAAAGAGAAAAAACCACTCATTGAAATATCTCAAGGATTATATTCGAAGAGCAAGGAAAATATTAATACACTAATCTTATTTTAAGAAGTCAAATATTTTGATTTGTTATACCAACAAATTAAGTCATTCAAAATCTGTTCAAACTGGGGAACAGTGGCCAAATAGTTAATGAGTAAAACTTTGGTACATTAATATTTTGAGCTCTTTCAAAATTTCAGAGAGTGTATAGATTAAGGAAGCAGTTAAAATACACAATATTATATACATATATGTCTATGTATGTGTGTATAGGCATACACACATACACAAACATACATATTAAATAAGAATTAAATGAAAGGGAAGGATATTCAAACAGTGCCAAGATACCAACCTGCAGATTATAAAGGAAAAACTGTATCTTCCGATGGAGTGGGGTGGTGGTCAGCACCTTAACCAAGTGAACATAGCACCAATAGTGGGAAAACCTGAAACCATATGGCTCCTGATGTGATATAATACATAGCAGAAAACATCACTAACTAGTGTTCTTAACAAATACGTTTAACAAGAATCTAATCGTGAGGAAACAATGACCCTGAATGTGGCACATTTTAAAAGACATCTGGCCCCGGCTCTTCAAAGTCCACGTAATAAACTTTAGATTATATAGATGAGCTAAATGCAGACAACAGAAAGGTTGGGAAAAGTGCTCTGGATTCAGATACCAAACAGGCATCATGAGTGGAATGCATGGCCCTTGGCTGGATCCTAAACCCAAAAGGCTCAAAGAGTACCTGACTATAGACTACGGATTAAATGACTTACGCAACTAGTGCTCATTTTCTAAGGTGTGATATGTTATCAAGGTTATAAAGGAGTGTGGGCTTCTTCTTAGGGGGTGCAGGCTGAAGCCTCTCGGGATGAAATGCTATGATGGCTGTAATTTACTTCCAGATGGTTGAGCAAAAGACAGCGTGTGCACCAATGTACTGCTGTATACAACATGTTAACAACTGGTGAATATCGGAGCAGACACGGCATATATTCATTGTCTTTATCTTTGATTATCTATGGATTTTAAAATTTGTAAAATAAAAAGGTGGGGTGAAAATTATAAATATTATTCTTTCTTTCCATCCAGGTCCAGAAAGGGATGTCATTTTACCTCCCCTACAGAAAGAAAGAAGGTAGACTAGTGACAAACAAAAAAGAAAGAATAACTTCCAGTGAATTTTTCAACTTTTGATAAAAGAACAGACTTTCTGAAAATGAGATATAATGGGAAAATTCAAGTTTCTCCCCAGTAATGAGATTTGCAGTACTAAAGGGACATTGAGGAAAACATTCCTGGAAACAAGAAAACTCATGACAATAAAATATACCTGGTTCTCATCTCTTAAGACTTCACTGTTGGTTGTTTTTATAGTTCAGGGATTTTAACAATAGTAAATACTATCTAGAAGATCACTATTAGATGGGTCATCACCCAACAGAAGGAAAGACAGATTCCTGAAGTTATAGATTCTTAAATGAAGGACTCCATGGATGGGCTTTAAGAAACACACAAACCCTTAAAAACGACTGACAAAATTGTACATAAGTCTTGCTCTGGGGGAGAGGGGGTATGACTTTCATCAGATCCTCAATGAGTCCAATGACTCAAAAAAGAACCACGGTGCCCAAGAAAAATACTATTCAGTATATTATGCTATGTAATGTCTATCAAAATATTAAGTATTTAAGATAATTTTCCCATAAGTTTCTTCTGGCTTTCTGACTATTAAAGTTTCAGAAATAGTATCTAAAAAACATTTATTTTAAGAAGTTATAGTTAAAAATAAATTCCCAGGACCATTTAAAATAATGTGGGATTAGTGAACTAAAAAGGGATACAAGTTTAAAAACCAAAACAAAACTTACCTTTGAGGTGTTGTTCGTGGGCTTTTAAAGGCTGTAGCGTGAGGTCTATCAGATTTGGAAGCTTTGCATTTCACTTCATCTTCATATAATTCTGCCAAGGCCAACTATAGAATAACAGATTTGTCATAAAGTATAAAAACACTAGAAATAAACCCTTCTACACAATGACAAGTTATGAGTAGAAAATTAACTTGTAACTGAGTAGTAAAGATGTCTAATTAAAAATGAAGGCTGCCATTTCAGAAGATGACTCCCTTCCAAAATAAAACTGCTGCATTTCTCATTTATAAAATGAACCAAAAATGCCACATATAGAATAAATTAAAGTTACAATAATTGTTTAATTACTTTCAATGAACTATTCAACAGTTTCAAAAACTATTTGGTAACAGATCATTTTCAAAGTTGGACCTACAATTCTTTTAAAAATACGTGAAGATGTTTCACACTAATGTCAGTTTGCTCTCATCAGATCCCATAAAAATATTTCACTTAGCTGTTCAAGTTTTCAAAATCTGAGTACATGAAACAATTCCAAAATTATTCTACTTAAAAGTTTACCAGACATATAAATTTCATCAAGTTTAGGAAAATGAGCTTCATTTCAATGAATGATATATACAGTTTATATAACTTTTAGAAAGCAATATTACCAAATTATGCTTTATAGATATATGGCTGGATATCTTCAAAATGAAATAAACAAAGCATGGTTTTTGAAACTGGAATTTTAAGAAATTATCAAAATATTTCATTATCATATAAGTTATTTTGTTCCCACTTCTGACTTTCTTGGACAACTCAAAAACTTTCCTTTATGCCCCTTGTGGCTATTTAATTATAATTGGCATGACCATAATCTTTGGAAAATTAAAAAAAAAAAAAAGACAAAAAAAATCCCCCAATCCCCCCAAAACCCAGATGAAGTGCTCCTTATTGAAACATGAGAAATATAAAAACTATCTCCAGGGATTCTTTCCTCAGTAGGAAAAGAAAAATATGCACACAAGAAAACAAAAATGAGTCTTTATTTTTCCCACCTAATTTTTTACCTCCACCCCATACACATATGTCAACTTTCATATTTCTAACATGGCAATTTTGCAGGAAATCCTAATTATAAAAGTGCTATGTAGCCTAAAAGGACTCATTAAAATCCTAACTTAGGCTCTTACTGTGTGAGCTTGGGCAAATTATTTAACTTCTCTGAGCCTTAGTTCCCTCATCTTTTAATGCCTATTAAAACAATACCTTAGAGGTATTACGTAATGTATGTGAAGCACAAGGCAAGTGCTCCGACAAGATATTATTAAAAAATGCTCAGCAATGACTGTGTCAGTGTTTCATTTTCCCCAAGGTTTCTTTTCTTCCTGCAGTGTTATCTATATATCTCCTATGGTCTTTTCCTACTTATCCTCTCCAAAAGGAGAAAACAAAACAAAATAAAAAACCCACCACAAAACAAATGAGAAGAGACAGAGGCAGAGACAGACAGACACTCTGACTACTTCGGCCCAAAGTTTTCAGAAATTTTTACCTCCCTGAAATTTCTTCAAAACCGTATTCCTTTATGGATTTCCTCATGAGCTGATAATATTGCTCTATGAATTACTTTTAGGCTATTCCTATTCCCATCAATGAAAATGTTATCTGTATGTCAAAGGGCCATTTCAGCCATCCTTCAAGAAGCCTTTTCTAATTTTCTTAACTGAAGTGGTATTTCTTTTCCAAATCCTCATAGCACATTTATATTAAACATTACATTGTCATCACTTGTGTACTTTTCTTACTATTTCATCCCCCCTACTATAATTTAGGTTTCCCAAATTGTTTTTAACATAGCACATGACAGGCACCCAACAAATTCTTGTTGAATTATGTAGACTACAACTCAACATGAATCATAAAGAGACACAGATAATGTTATAGATTTAAAAACTGAGATTATATTTGCTATAGTTTTGGACCTTGTTTTTTGCTTTAAGATGATCTGAATAAACCCTGTAAATCAAATAATCTTCTATCAAATAGATGAATAATGCAAACAATGCCTTTTGACTCCATGGAATGCAGAATATATATTAACAAAATACGAATATGGAGAAAATTACATTACAGCAGGGAGCCCACCTAGCTGAAAGGGCCAAGTTGTCACCAGTACATCATTGACTTAGAGGAAAATGAATGATATTTAGAGGGAATTAATGCCAGGATCCATGATGTACCTGAAGCATCATATGCCATAAGTTCATAAGCAAATATTTTAAATAAAGTTAATCTATATTATTTGACATAGCAAATGACACCACATCAGAAGAGGAAATTAACTGATGCACTGGTTAAAACCAGTAGAAAACAACAACAAAATCTCAGTCAAATAAAGAGATAAAAATGTGTGCTCTGTGAAGTAAAGATGGCACTGTGAATTACCAGGACAGACTTCCATGAGCTAAACAACTAGATTATGAAGATATTTCAATTACACAGAGAGAATAAAGTAGGTAAGTCCTGATAATCTTTTCTCTAGAATTTGAAATGAGAAGAATGTGAGAAAAGAACCTGAAATTGTGGGTGAGAACATCAAATATATAGCAAAAGATTAAACGTACTGGAATTCCCAGTCTTAGAGGGACAACTGCCAGAAGGTATAACACAGATGTTTCAATCTAGAAAAGCAACATCAGCATCACCTGGGGACCCTTGAAAACTGCAGATGCTCAAACCCCAACCTAGACCAAGTGATTTAGAAAATCAGGGGTGGGGTCTGGTGTCCGTGCTTAAACAAGCCTTCCAGGTGACTCTGATGTATGTTAAAATTGAGAACCAACGATATGGGACGCTGACATCAACAGGACGAGGGTACTTGTGACAAGTGCAACACAGTGCCAGACATCTGTACACTTTTCTTACTGATAGAACTCCCCTCTCTGCCCCACCCAAAGCCCACTCTGAACCCTAGGAAGTACTGAAGTTATTAGCCCCAATTCTCCTCAAGTCCAACCTCTATGGAAACAAAGAAATAAAAACAGAAATCTTTTTCTTTTGATATCATTCTGGAGGAAACCTGGGACAGAAGCATACGATCAAATACCTTAACTGTTAACCCCGTTGTGTGGATGGACTGAGGGGCATGAGAAGAGACAAAGGGCTCTGAAAATGTTCACAAACACTAACGGACACTGAGGTTTTGGGGGTGAGTACTGTCACTAACAATCCTATACCAAACTTTCCCACTGCATGTTCCCAATTTTGGAGGAGGAAAGGACCTAAGATCTGCTCTCAGTTTGAGATCCATGGGAGACTTCTGAATTTGTGAGTCAGAGGCTCACGCTGCTGGGAGGCTTTTGGGAGATGACGAACCATCTTTCCTCTTGAGGTGAATGAGGAAATCTCTCCTAACGTAGATGCCGACAAACCCTACGCCGCGTGGCAGCTAAGAAACAGGTACTCAGTGGTACTTTTGCTATTTCCAATTATACTGTGAAAGACTCTCAGAGCGAGTTGTCAGGAAAGTTCAGGAGTATCTACTGAAAACTGAACCAAGTGGGTAAGTCTTCAAATAAACATGGCTAGATTAAACAATAAAATAATCCCCAAATAATCAGTATCCAAGAAACCAGCTGGGGAGACAACATTATCCAATTCTTTTAAATCTTTGATACTCTATTTCTTCACATGCCATCACTTGGTTGTTTTCAGGTTTCTCTGCAAATTCTTCACATTCTTATTAAATTCTAAGGGAAACACTATGAATACTTAGTGTATCTGATATTCCAAATCACATTCATAAAAAATCAGTTATCTACTTGAAACTACCTACCGGGAAGTAGACAGGGGATGGAATTTAAAAAACCCCAAAAAACCCTATTTTCTAATTGATGGTGGAAAGGAAGGAATTTTCACAATTGGCGACATCTACCACAATATCTCCAACAATTTATCATATCTTAATCCAGTGGATGAAGTATAAATTTGTCAAGTATCAGGTGATCATTAACCAAGCTGTTCTCATTTTTCACATAAAAAGACAAAATAGATTTAAATTAGAGAAAGGATATTAAGTCACATAGTTTTAAGTTTAATAGCATTAGCATGGACTAACCAGTGAAAGTTATAGTATTTTTCTCCTTTAAGGGAAAAAGAACCAAATATTTACTAAGCAAGTCTGATCCAGGATAACATGGGATTGAACAGACACTTTATAGACATTTCTTTATTTCATCCTTGACACCACCATCACCTCTAGTTTACAGATAAAGACACTGAGGATCAGAGAGGTTAAGACATTTTTCCGATAGTCACATAACTATTAAGTGTCAGGGTCGAGATGCAAACCGAAGTTGTTCTGACCAGAAACTCCACTTTTTCCCTGACAGTCAATGCTGCCTCTTAGTGATACCGGTGTTCAGCAGAAAATACGAGGTGGATGAGACCTTCCTGCCCCTTGATTCTGTTTACTGCATCTGAACTGACTATGAACACTGGAACTATTCTACACTGAGTTCACCTCCTAACCTGACACCAATCTCTCCATTCTCCAAATTTGTCATTTTATGCCCTACTTATTTTGGCACTAATTCATACTCCATCTCAAAATGTTCTGTTAAATATATGTGTATATTTACAGTGTCCCAGTGTCCCAGCACCAACTGTGGATTTGAGGTCCTATTTATCTCTGCATTCCCGAGCTTAGCAGTATGTTACATGGCAGGTGGTCATTATATGTTTGTTCAAAGAAATAGAATGAAGGTGTAACAATGAAGTAACAGAACTTTTCTACCAAGGCTTGTGGATTGAATGTCATTTACTTTTAATTATAGCTCCCTACAGATGTTTACTTTTTGAATTTTATCAATGATCTTACAAAGAGACAGTTAAAAAAAAACAACCTCTAAAATGAGTAGTGTGACGCATCTGGCGGAGCAAGATTTGGTGCGCTGGTGTTTAGCTAACTAATGTCAATGTCCTGTAACATTACGCAGTTTTATTTCTCTGTTTCTTATGTGCAATGTTTTCTAGACTGTAATCTGTTACAACTAGGCTGCGCAGCCGTAGGATGAAATACTTTTTAGTTCACCCCTTTAAAAGGGAAAAGCTATCTGATAAAAAGGAACCCTTTTACACGTAAGTAATCGAGCCACAAACAGCATCCAGGACAAACAAGATCAAACCAGCCCACGCTGTGACTCGATTTCCCCACGGCCACAGCAGAGCTTTCTTCTGCAGTGAGTCTGACCGGAGCATCAACCGGTGAAGCACTCAACTGACCCCTAACCCCCCAAACGTCATTCGACATGAGCAGCTGCTTCTTAAACTGCAAGTGGGGTGGAGGGGAAACGAGGCAGGGGCACCACTGACAGCCGGGCTCGGACACTTGTTTTCACCGACGCCGCTGCCCGGCGCGCCGCCTGGGGCGGACCCGCGGCGCCGGAATCACAGTTCGGTCCCCGAGCCGGTCTGGGGAAGCTCGGCCGCGGCCAGGGCGGTTCCACACGCCCCCGGCCGCGCTGTCCCCGACGCCGCGCCCCCGCCCCGCCGTTCGCCGCACCTGCAAGTCCCGCGCGCTCGGGGGCCGCGGCCCCACCGCCCTCGGCCCCTCCTCGCCCGCCTCGCCGCCGCCGCCGCCGCCCTCCGCCATCTTTCACTCGCTCCCGGCACCGCCGCCGCCGCCGCCGCCGAAGCGTCTCCCGCGACTTCCGGGGCCGGTTGCCTGGCAACCGCGGGGCGGGGCGGTCCCTGCGCGTCCCCGCCTCCCCCGGCCCCCGTGCGCGCTTCTTCCGGCGCCCGCCCACCTGTGCGGTCCCGCTTCTTTCCTTAAAGGAAGTTGGATCAGAATTTCCCCGCCAAGAAGCCTTTGCGTAAACCCGGAGGCTGCTGGGCGCTGCCCTGGAGGGCAGCACGGA
This sequence comes from Tursiops truncatus, assembly GCF_011762595.2. Taxonomy (NCBI): domain Eukaryota; kingdom Metazoa; phylum Chordata; class Mammalia; order Artiodactyla; family Delphinidae; genus Tursiops; species Tursiops truncatus. Next base: position 5,936,453 of record NC_047050.1, on the reverse strand, counting down.
CTTTCGTGTTCTTTTAACTCCACAGTGAAAACGTCCTCTGGATGTTTCATCTGTTGAAAAGTGCCACCGTCCTTTTCCAGTCTCGGTCACATTCTCTCATTTCCTTGCCAAGGACTGGGTGGTACGTCGCCCCCAAAGCGTGAATTGACGTTGAGGAGGAAGAACCCTGTAAACTTTCTTTGCGATCAGAACTAGAGGCTTCTAAATTCATCTGAGATTTATTCAAACTCCTGTCTTATCCCAAGCACTTTTATACCCCCGGATGCAAAGGTAAAAAGAAGTAGTCCTGGTCGTTATAAAACTCACAATCTGTTGGGAGAGGGAGAGGTATAAACAGATAATGAAGTGCCATTTGCAGTAGAGCTTTGCAGGAAACGTTATGAGTGGCATGTGGGGTGTGAAGGGGAGTATTCTGTTGGCACCTGGTATGTGCACCATGCTAGGTGCGTTCGATTGTATGTGTAATCTCGTCTGTTCCTCTGCCAGGTGAGTATTGTTATTACCGTGTTATACCTGAGGAAAGCAGATGACAAATAACGACTAAACTCACCCTGTTGTAAATGGTGGTACCAGATCCTAAGCCTCGCATTTGTTGGTTGTCCAGATATTCTTTTGAGTACAACGTTCTGCCCTAGAAATCCCGGGCTTTTCTTTATCACCCATAAAGCCAAAGGCATTTGGTCGAATCTTGAAGGATAAGTACCCCTGGTAAACTTTGGACCAAAAGAGACCACCGGGAGAGGCATGGGTTTGAAATACCATGTTTATCCTGATAAAGTACTGCATGGCAGAACCTTAGGAGAAAGGACAAAAGATGGTTGGGGGTTGGAGAGTGTGGGTTTGGATCTAGACTGGAGATGTATGCTTAGGGCAGATGCTGAACGGTCTTGCCTTAGTGAAGAGATTGAATATTACGCTCCGGGCCAGCGATTCTTAAGGCTGATGCCCATTAGAACTCCCCTGCCATCCTTTCACTGCAGGAACTCAGATTTAATTAGTATGGGGCTGCACTCAAGCATCATGTTTTTATAAGCCGCTCCCCAAGTGGACTTTGCTTCTGGCTATGACAGTGTACCTGGTACTGGATTTGCCCTTCCACTCCCAACAATGAAAAAACTAGACAAAATATATGAAACGATTATTTTCAGACATTGAACTACAGGCAGTACAGATCTGTGCTATGCCAGAGAAGGGAAACAAGCAAAATGAGCTATGTTTGTCCTGGCTTTCTGCCTGGAGCTCTCCTACAATGCTGGTGGGAATGGAGAATGGTACAGCTACTTTGGAAAATAGACAGTTTCTTCTGAAGTTAAATATTCAGTTATCATAAGATCCAGCAATAACACTCCTAAATACTGACCCAAGAGGAATGAAAACATATGTTTACAAAAATATTTGTACCCAAATGTTCATAGAAGCTTTATTCATGATAGCCCCAAACTGGAAACAATCCAAATGTCCATCAACAAATGAATGGATAACATTTCGAGAAATTCATACCACAGAATACTACTCAACAGTAAAAAGGAAGAAATTACTGATTCACACACCATGGCTGAATCTCAAAGACATTATCTTGGGTAAAAGAAGCCAGATGTCAAAGAGTAAATATTGTCCGATTCAGTTTATACGAGATTCTAGAGCAGGCCAAACTTATCTTTCCTGACAGGGGTTGCCTAGGGTCAACTCTTTGCGGGAAGGATAAGCTTGGGGAATTTGAAAAAGGATATGTGGGAACTTTTTGAAGTGATGAAAATGTTTTATATTGTTATTGATGTGATAATTACACACTTTGTGTGTGTGCATGTATGTGTTAAAAACACATTGAGCTATATACTTAAAATGGGTGTACTTTATTATATGTAAATCACACATTTATACAATTAGTTGAAAAAAACCTCCCCAGGTAATTCTGTTGTGCAGCCAAGGTGGAGAACCGCTGGTCTAAGGCAATCGGGAGGCATTAAGTGATTTGTGATTTAGAAAGATAACAGAGGCATCAGTGTGTAAGATGAATCAGAGTTACAAAATTAGAAGGTTATGTGGGGTGATTAGGATTAAGGTTTTTTTGGTTTTTTTTTTTTCCGCCTTCGCTGTGCAGCTTGCGGAATCTTAGTTCCCCAGCCAGGGATTGAACCTAGGCCCGTGGCAGTGAAAGCACGAGGCCCTAACCAGTGGACCGCCAGGGAATTCCCAGGAATAAAGTTTTACCAGTGACAGTGGGTAAAGAGAGAAGCAGTAATTGGTAGAGATATTAGGACCAGAGCCAATTGGCGCTGAAGTCTTACATGGGGAATATGTGAAAGGAGGAGGAATACAGGATGACGTTGAGGGTTTTCGTTAGGTGGTTTGGCAAATGGTGCCTCCTATAAATTATTGAGTTGAAAGGGAGAAGCAGACCTGAAAAGACAGAAACGAGTTTGCTGTGGACATTTTGTGGTTTCGTTTTGCTTTATTTCCTTCCAGTTTTATTGAGCTGTAACTGACATACAACACTATGTAAGTTTAAGGGGTACAGCATAATGATTTGACTTACATACATCATGAAATGTTTACCCAGGTAGGTTTAGTGAACATCCATCAAATGGTATAGATACAAAATATAATAAAAGAGATCATTTAGGGGATCATCAACTTAAAATGATCCTGTATATTTATAGGTTGCTGTATGTAAACCTCATGGGAACCAACACTCTGCAATAGATAAACACACACACAAAGAGAAAGGACTCCAAACGCAACACTAAACATAGTCATCAAATCACAAGGGAAGAGAGTGTTATGACATTTTGAATTCAAAATTTATGTGGGACACTAGAGGGAAAATACATCACAGAGCAATTGCAAATGTGGGTCTAGATATTAGGAAGTAAGAGAATCTTGGTTTGGAGATATAGGTTTGGTGATGACTGCCCATGAGCGATAGCAGGGTAGATGAGGCTTCCTGGGACAGTGTGAGATGTGATAAGATGTGAGCACCAAGAATACTTAGAAAAACCAGCACTGAAGGGCTCAGTGGGGAAAGGAGAACATTCAGACTAGACCTAAGGGAATAGTCAGAGAGGGAGGGTGAAGGCAAGAGACTGGACAAACCAGCGACATGGCGGTTTCAAGCAGGAGACCAATGCTGTCGTTTCCTATGGATAATCAAGATTAGGATTTTCTGGTGGGCTAGTGGTTAGGACTCAGCGTTTTCACTGCCGTGGGCCTGGGTTCAATCCCTGGTCGGGGAACTAAGATCCCACAAGCCTCGCGTATGGCAAAAAAAAAAAAAAATTAGGACTGGAATGTGTCCACTGGATTAAGCAGAGACTGCTGTACCAAGTTTACTATGAATTTCATAGAGAGGAAAATCCACATTTTAGCAGTTTGAGAATGACAGCTAGGACAGTAAAGCTGTGTTTTCGATGTACTTAAAGTCAGAGGTGTGCAGGACGTGGCTCATCCTGGCTCGGGAGAGCCTGTGGTTACATTTTCAGGAATTTTACAGGTAGATGTTAAACACAGCCATTATTAAAAGTGGAGGGGAAGGGGGGAAGGATAAATTAGGAGTATGGGATTAACAGATACACACTACCATATACATAGATAAACAACAGGAATTTACTGTATAGCATAGGGAACTATATTCACTGTCTTGTAATAACCTACAATGGAAAAGAATTTAAAAAAAAGGATATAGCTATCTACATATGTATATGTATGACCGAATCACTTTGCTGTACACCTGAAACTAACCCAATATTGTAAATCCACTATACTTCAATAAAAAAGTAAAGAAAAAAATTAAGTTACATAAACTTACAATGAAGTCATATTAAAAACCAATGTAATAAATACTAAAAATCAATTCCAAATTATTTAAATACATTTTATAATTATCTATGCCATACATTTTATTATCTATTACCTATTCTAAATATATTTTATTATTATCTATACAGCTATTGTATCTACATGGTGGAAATAGCATGTAATGGCACGCTATGGTACACCTCTTCCCAACTCCACATTCAGTGACAACATGTTGGTAGCTTGGAATTCACCATGGTGGGAGTATTCACAACTCAGAAATTGGCAAATGCCACACTTAAGACCTTGATTTATTATTTTGTTCATTGTCTACTCTGAATTTAAGAATGTGGTGGAGAAAATGTTTACAAGGCAGTTAAGACTTAAAAGTGTTCTGTGTCTGTAGCTGCTATACTGGGAATAGCAAAAGGGGTAAAAAAGGGGCATTCTTTCAGTATTTGAAAATGACTGACTGATACAGGAAGGAAGTAGCTGCTCGTGTCATGTCATTGAGTTACTATGTATATTGTGTTGTTTCAGTCACATCTTAACTTGAATGAAGGTATCAACCGACATTGGTGACATTCATGACAGGCAGTCCCTCTCTTTTTAGCTTGTGATGGAAGCTATAGTACCTCTTCCCATTCTTCTCCAAAGAAATGATCACAGGTACCTCACTTCCCCTCCATTTCTTACTATTTTATATTCTCAAAGTGATTGAGGGGGTTCGAGAATCACGGAACTTATTCATTCTAAAGTTTCTTACCGTTTACCGTAAGCTACAAATCAGTCTTTTTTATTTATTGATTTATTTATTTTTGGCTGCGTTGGATCTTTGTTGCCGCGTGCGGGCTTTCTCTAGTTGCAGCGAGCGGGGGCTACTCTTCGTTGCGGTGCGCGGGCTTCTCTGTGCGGTGGCTTCTCTTGCTGTGGAGCACGGGCTCTAGAAGTACAGGCTTCAGTAGTTGCGGCACGTGGGCTCAGTAGTTGTGACTCACGGGCTCTAGAGCGCAGGCTCAGTAGTTGTGGCGCACGGGCTTAGTTGCTCCGTGGCTCGTGGGATCTTCCCGGACCAGCGCTCGAACCCGTGTCCCCTGCATTGGCAGGTGGATTCTTAACCGCTGTGCCGCCAGGGAAGTCCCCAGAGTCATTTTTAATTCCTCTTTTTCCTTTAACCTCACAGTTTATTGTTTACCAAATCTTTTGATTTCTCCTCCAAAATATCTCTTCTTCACCCTCATTGGACTGACATGGTACAAATTCTTTTTCTTTTAATTGAAATAAAATTGTAATAGATTTAAAGTGTACAGTGTGATGATTTGATACATGTAAATCTTGTGAAAGGATTCCCCCCATCTGGTTACTTAACATACCCATCACCTCACATATTTCCTTTTATTCTGGTGAGAACAGTTAACTTCTACTCTCTTAGAGTAGAACTTCAAGTCTCAAATTTCAATTATGCAACACAGTCAACTACAGTCATCATATTTTACATTAGCTCCTCAGACCTTATCTTATAATTGAAAGTCTGCAAGTAGACCTCTTTCCGGGAAAAGACTGGGAGATGGGCATTTCTGTATGCTCCCTCTGCACTGAGCCCTGTGGTGACAGCCAGTTAGGAGCTGTTCCTTTGTTTGCTACGGTCTGATAGGTCCTACAAATGCAAGCCCCACTGGTCCCCAGAGCCAGACAATCAAGGGGTGCATCTCCTGGGTTGCATCTGCAAAAGCCAGGCGTCAGATGTGCGTACAGGCTCCTTCCAGGGAGAAAACTGTGACTTGGAGGCAGACCTAGGGAGTTGGTGGAGATGCCCCTACCAGACTCCCCAGTCTCCATGGGGGGCAGCAGGTGGCCCCTAGGCATGTGCTAAATTAGGGGCCTGACCCTCAGGCTGCAGATTTTAAGGAATGCAAAGAGACCTCTTTTAGGTAAAAACGAGGAGGTGGGCATTTCTGTCTGCTGCTTCCGCACTTAGCACTGGGGGGCAGCCATGAGGTGTCCTCACAAACCCATTAACAACTCTTTCTTTCTTTGCGTTACCTTTGTACCATAAGCCCTGTTGGCTTTTAGAGCTAGGTGTTTTGGGGGCCCATCCCTTAGGTGGACGTTTTAAAAGCTAGGGCACTAGATGTTGGGTCGAAACCCCTTGCTCCCCAGGGAGAAGCTGGGAGTTGTGAGTTCCCTCCTGACTGTATGTCACTGCACCGGAGGTGGGGTTTCTGATGAAAGTTTCAACCTTTCCTACCCGTTTTGATGTGGATTTTTTTCTCATTTGCCTGATGTGGAGGAGTTGTCCAGCTAGTTTTTGCATTTCTTTCAGAGGGAATTGTTCTGTGTGGAGCTGCAGATTAGAGGTGTCCATGGGAGGAGGTGAATTCAGGAATCTCCTATGTTGCCGTCTTGGACCGGAACTCTCCGTCGGTTTACTTGTAGAATTTCCCTTTCTCTCTGAAATTCCTCACCTCTTCACCCATCAGATCCCTCTTTTCCTATAGATTCTTTAGCATATTTCTTTTATTTATTTAAGAATCCCTGACTGCTGATTCTAACATCTGGTCATTGCAGGGCCTGTTTATAATAACTGCTTTTTAACTTTTTAGAGATTGCGGGTCACATTTTCTTGCTTCTTTGCATAGCTAATATTTTTTATTTGTATATTGAGTATTGTAAAGGCTACATTATAGGAGCTCTGAATTCTTTCATCTTTCTCTGAAAAGTGTTGTTTTTTTGTTGTAGGCAGTAAGTCCTAAGACATAGCCATTAGTTTTAAATGTGGCCCTTTATTGTATGGTGACTCTTCTGGTACTCAATGGAAAACCCGAAGTATTTACCAGTTCCCTCTCATTTGGCATGACTTGAACTCCAAACGCTGCCTCTCAAGAAGAGAAAGATGCTGAAATCTCTGCCCAGGTCGTTTAGGCTCTACCTTCTGCTGCTTTCTGCTCTGTTGCTTGGACTCTCAGCTTAGGTCTGCACAGTTAAGGAGCTAGTCAAGGATTTGAGAGGAGTTTTGCACAGATTTGGGGACGCCTTCCTTTGGCTGCCTCGTTGCTAGGATTCCTCCTCTTAATTCCCAGCCCCGAACTCTGACCTCTGAATCCTTGGCCGGATGAACCTGTCCCTTTCTACTTGAGCTCCATTTCCTGTGTGCAGCACAGTTAGTGGAGCCGTTAGATGAGAAGTCAGTAAATTTAGATCAACCCAGCCTGCTTCCCCTCTTTTAAGGCTGAGATCGCCTGTGACATCTGCCTGTCTTTGGTCATGCTTGTGTCCAGAAATTCTAACTATTATTAGGAGGAGATCAGTCTGATACAACCTATTCTGTCACTGCTGGAAATGGAACCTCAGTTTGCTAATATTGTTTGGAAGTTTGCATTTATGTTCATGAATGATATTAGCCTATAATTTTTCTTTCTTGTAACGTCCTTGTTAAGTTTGGGGATCAAATTTATTCTGACCTCACTGAGTGTATGGAGAAGTATTCCCACTTTTTTTAATTCCATGGAGGAGTTTCTCTTACGTTGGTGGTTTTTTCTTCTCTAAATTTGAGTAGAACTTATTAGTTAAGGCATTTGGGGTTAGACTTTTCTTTATGGAAAGTTTTCAAATTACGGATCACAGAGCTGTCTTCCCAGTCCTGGGCCTCAGTTTCCCTTCCTCTGTAGACAGGTACCATGAGATCCTCCGGACTTGTCTCTCTGGATCTCTCACCATCTACAGAGTTGTGAATTCACTTCCTGGACTTACTCTTAGTCCAGGATCCAATCTTTTCAACTAAATGTATTCAGGAAGCCTTCAACTCTGTAGAAACATAAAAAGATTTTTTCTAAACGCCACAATGACTTTATGCAAAGCAGATGCTGCCAGCCTCTTTGACTTAACCTCACCCTCCGCTCTCCTCAAGAATGTCAGGAAGGTGCACATCGAAGCTCTAAGTGTATGTCCATTGTGTTTCCTTCGGTTCATTGTAAAGGCCTCTATTTTTCTGTCGTTCGATTTGCTTCTCTTTTCTGTTCCCAGAGTTGAGCATCTTCTAAAAAGTATCTCCAAAAAGCATGACTGGACATTTATATGTTCCGGAATCTAAATGTTTGTGGTTGACCTAAGAGAATACAGAAGTAAAGTCACCTCTACGGGTTTTGCTGATGGGAGATTTTGGGTTCAGATGGTCCAGGAGCAGCGTGATGACATCACTGATCACCTTGGAGACGACTGTGGTAGATGGGGCTGGTGGCCTGCTGATAATAACTACCGATCATATCATTGCTTCTCCTCTGCTTTTTATGTTTATATGTATAATTGATGCTTGAACAACATGGGGGCTAGGGGCGCCGACCCTCCGCATAGTCGAAAACCTGCCAGAAGTTTACAGTCAGCTCTCTGTATCTGTGGTTCTGAATCTGAGCACCAACCGTAGATTGTGTAGTACTGTAGTACATATTTGCTGAAAAAAATGCACGTCCAAGTTCAGTCCTGGGCAGTTCAAGCTGTGTTGTTCAACGGTCAGCTGTATTCTCTTTATCTACCAGCTGTTTCTTTTTTCCCCCAGCTGTTCCTTTTACAGACAAATATTAGATCTACCTATAGAAGTAACAACCTTTTATTTTATTATAATCTTGAGTATTAGATAATCTAAGTTCTTATGACTATATGTAAGATAAAATACCCATCGATACGGGGGTTCTTCTATATGTACAATTAGCATATGTGTACGCATCAGTCAGGAAAGGCACTGCTCGGGTGACAACGTGTCCACACGTCTCAGTGATGCTTACAGACCACGGGGTGACAATGAGTCAATGGGGACGGTCTCTGTCTCATGATAGCTTCGCTCAGAGACCCAGACTGATGCCACCGCCACCCTCTGGGACAGTCTCTGCTGTCACACAGGGGGAAGGACATTTGGAAAATCATGCTCAGGTCTTAAAGCTTTTGACTGGACCTGGCACGTGATGCTCCCATTCATGTGTCCTTGGCCAGAGCGAATCCGGAGGCCCTGCCTGACTGTCCAGGACTTGGGGGATGCAGGAGAGCTGGAGCTGTGATCACACGAATGACTATTTCAGTGTGATTCACAAGTTAAGAGCAGGGGAGCACCCAAGGCTTTCCTGCACTGGTTCTAAAGCACTGGTCCTGGGAGTAAACAGTCCCTTTCATCTCATTCTGAAATTGTAACAGAGATACAGTACAGTGGACTAGTAAGTGTAACTAAGAAAATGCAGTGGTGTAATAATCACTACACGATTCCCCGAAAGCTGTTCTTTTTATGTCTAAAGCCACCGAGGTCTTCCCTCTGTCATCGCAGTGAGAGAACTTAGACCTGTTCTCAGATAGTGGCTTCAGAATTATGTGAACAGAGCATCACTCATGCACGGGCTCTGCTCTTCACAGGCATCTCCCCCTTCATGCTTCCTTCCCGGTTCTCAGCTCTGTGATACGTTACTGCCTTTGTTAGTGAAGTATTTAGACAGGGAAACATCACCAGGTAGAGCAAGGATAAAACCAGAGAGTAACAGCCACCGAAATTGCAGCAGTGAAGTGCTGTTCACCTGTGCCTAAAAATAGCGCAGTGGAGTAAATGCACGGAAGTTAGCAGCTCTGCGGAGGCTAGCCGGGGAACGCTCAGCAAAGGACGAGATTCCAGTACGACCTGACGACACATCCAGGAGGACGAGGTGCAGGCCTGAGACCTTGGCCTTGTCTAGGGGTGGTCGTCGCTCCTGTTGACCAGTCTTGAGCACTGCGTCAGCCCACATGCAGCCTACCTACAGCAGAACCTCCTCCGTGGGCCCTCGGGAGGCCACACAGGTTTGAGGTACTGACACCTCTGAACTCTTGGGCAACAGCACAAGCTCTGGGGTGGCCAGAGGCCCTGCACCTCTGTCAGCCAGCTACGCACATGTCACTACTTGCTGTGCTTACCTTGCTGGGAAACACTGACCTATAGCTCTGCTTTTGTCACTTTTCAACCACTGCTGTAGTGTTGACTCAGAGACGTTTGAGTTTTATGAATTTATGCAGCCCTCCAGTGAAGGACCGCGGTGCTTCTCCTGGAACACTGGGTTTCTACATTCAGCTGTGCCTTCAGACTCTGGGTCTGTGTCTCGCGGGCTCCTGCCCCCCTCAGCCCCCCTAATCACCCAGGACATAGAATTCAGCTTCTTTACCGTTTTCCGCAAGAGGCCGACCAATCTTCTTTGCTGAAGATTTGGAGGGTCCGGGTCGGGGCTCAGCATCTTAGATCTCTCAAAGCGAACTCTCCTTATTTCGCATGTATTTTCTGTGGTCTCTGTTCTACCGTGCTCCCCTGTCCCCAGGGTGAGGGTGCAATTTCTCCCTCTCCAATTCCCAAATGCAAACTCCCCATCCTTTATCAATCAGAACAAACATTTTAAAAAACAATTCTTGCTGATCAGTCCCTTGCAGTTTATCTGCCATTCCAAGTTATTATCAAGCCACCTCTGTTAAACAAGGTCCCTGACAAGAACTCTGGTGAACCCAGTCAGCTAAATAAGATTCGTGTGTTTTGGATCATTCAGGGATCATTTGAGATGACTTCCTGATTGTTCTTGGCTTTACGAGATGTTTCTTGGCCTGCAAATGAAGTGCTCCTTCCTTAAAAAACACAAAAGCGCAAAAAACACCCCAAAACAAAAAAGCACGTGTAACGTGAAAAATGTCCATCAGAGGGCGCACCAGCCCACAGACTTGAGCTGTAACTTGAGATTCCGGCTCCAGCTTCCTCTCAATCTTTGTCGGACAAAAGAAGGTGGAATTCTCAGGGATACAGGTGTTACATAAGGTATACATTAAGAGAAGGTTAAGTACATTACTGAGGTTATTTTTTATGTAGAACATAAAGTTGAGTTTAGTAAAAGAAAGAGAGAGAATTGCTGATGTGAAATTTGCAGCAGTTGTTTCCAAAGGGCCTGATGCAGGATGCGCAGAGCAGCGGTGCGTGGGCAGGCGAAGGCTATTGGCTCATGCTGTGGCCCCAATTTTGTCTCCATGTATATCATTATTACTGCTACTACTACTACTACAGTTTTGGGCAGAGGAGTTTAATTACCTGCTAGACCATCCAGATGGAAAAATGCGGTGAAGGAATGGAAACAAGGGTCGTAAACTTAGAAGCAAGGCAGACACTTGTGGACCAGTTTAGGCTTAGACATTCACCAGATTGGACTATTTTTTTTTTTTTCTTATTTTTTTAAATTTATTTTTTATTTTTTTGGTACGCGGGCCTCTCACTGTTGTGGCCTCTCCCGTTGCGGAGCACAGGCTCCGTACGTGCAGGCTCAGCGGACATGGCTCGCGGACCCAGCCGCTCCGCGGCATGTGGGGTCCTCCCGGACCGGGACACGAACCTGTGTCCCCTGCATCGACAGGCGGACTCTCAACCACTGCACCACCAGGGAAGCCCCTGGACTATTTTTTAACATTTAACATAAAACATTTTACCACAAGAACAAAGCAGTGTATTAAAACTGACTTCCAGAATTGTGCAAATTATTTTTTAAACACATAATTTCCCCCGCATTTCTTTAACTGTCAATTTGGGGAGAGGGCAAATTTACCCCAGATACCAAAATTTCATTTTAGAACTTAGTTTATACTTATATTACAGAGTGCCCTAAATTGATACCCTTCTCTAAGCCCTGGGTTTATATCTTCCCTTTAAAATGTGTAAGTACCTTTTAATTAAACTGTCATTCTCAAAGATCTTCTGGAGAAACAATTATGAATTAAACACCTATAACTTCATCTTCCTTTCAGTTATAATGTAGCATTTATCATCTAACCCACAGGGGTCTATCAAGTGAGTAAGGCTGAGTCTCTTGTTTCCTCAGAATACCTGACTGCAACACCTGAGGTACCAGCTGCTCTTCTTCTTCATTAATTACTCCTTGTTTGGGAAGATTCTCACACAAAATCATTTTGGAGCCCACGGTCTGACCAGTTTCAAGTGACTGAGATTGCCATGCACTGATACTCTTGAAGGTATTTTTCAAATATATCCTTTCTTCACATTCACTGTGTGTTTAACATTTTCTTGAAATTCACACACCTTTCTCTTGAAGATGCTGGTGTCTCTGAAAAGGTCTGATTGCTTTCTTCATTCTTGAGTGTAAGATGTTTTACTGCACTGTAACAGGAGTATGAAGGGAGGACCTTGTTTTCCTCGGTGGTCCTCCAAGGGTTCACTCGCAGGGTGTTTTCTTTCTTTCTTTTTTCCCCCTTTTTTTCTTATTTATTTATTTAAAAAATTGGAGTAGAGCTGATTTACAGTGCTGTGACAGGGCACTTTCTGAACTGCTGCTGGGGGTGTAGATCAATCGGCTAAGGCCTGGGTGATGCTGAGTCCCATGGACTTTCCATCTTGAAACTGCAATCTTGGTTCACCTCGAGGGAAGGGAGCTTCCTTCTCCACAGCCCCAGCTCCTGGAGGGGGAGTCCAGCTCTAAGTCATCCAGGCTGCTTTTCTCAGCATCCCATCTTCCCCGGAGCACAGAGAGCTGGGGAGCAGCCTGGCCAGGCGCCGTCCCATCCCAGTGGGGGGCACTCAGTGGGCAGCCGTGTACAACAGTGCCGCAGGGCTGCCATGACAAATTACTGCAAATTGAGTGGCTTACGATCACAGAAATGTATTCTCATGGTTCTGGAGCCCAGAAATCAAGGTGTCCCCAGGGTTGTTCCTTCTGGCGGCCCTGAGGGAGAATCCACTCCCCGCCTCTCTCCCAGCCTCCGGCAGTGGCCCTCCGTCCTCTCTGTCCCTTGCCTTGTAGGTGCATTACTCCAGTCCCTGCCTTTGTACTCACATCACCTTCTTCTCTGTGTCCCTGTGTCCTCTCCTTTTCTGTCTCTTCTAAGGATACTCTTACTGGATTGTGGGACCACCTAATCCAGGATGATCTTATCTTGAACCTCACATTTGCAAAGACCTTATTCCAAATAAAGTCACATTCTGAGGTTCAGGGTAGACATGAATTTTGGGGGGACATTATTCAACCCAGTACACCACATATATAATTCTGCCTACCTGGGGCTGACATGCCCTCTCAGAGGCATCTAAACCACTTCGAGGATGATTGCTCTAACAGGCCCACACTTTTTTGCAAATTTGAGGTTATTTAGATTGTGAAATACTTGTTATGGAAATGTTTAAGTTGGAAATCCATTCATGTCACCAAAGAAATTTTATCATTACACTTATCAATGAAAGAAAAGAAAAAGACATTAAAATTGAAAACAGACTTTCATTTATGTTAAAATCTGTGCATAGTTGTAAAGCAATACAAATTTGGTATATTAGTGCAAATATGTTTTTTATCAATGGTGGTCATCAAGAATTAGCTTCAACCATTTTTAAAGGTCTTGATCAGGGATTGCATATAGACATTTCAAGTATTAAGTCCTGTATTAAAAAATTGTATTAGCAGGAAAAAACTTAGAAGTACATTAAATATTTGAAAATACTTTTGGAAGCTTAAATTTAGCATTTAATGTCATTCCAAATACTGTATAGATTTTATAATAATTTTGTACTATAAAGAAGACATCATGATTTTTTTTTTTACCAACTTCCACATAGATGCTTCTAAATCCTCTTTAGTTTGTCTCAGAGCATAGGACAACTTTTTTGCTATGTGAGTCATAACTTGAAAAAGATGTAACACATCGGCTTGAGAACTTTCTATGCATAAGCAAATGCATGTATTTGTTCATGTGTATACATATATAACATACATTTAGCATATATATTTATAAAATTATATTTATGTAAAACCATACGTTAATATATTTTGTATTGTAAACATTTATAAAAGTCTACACGTTTACACAAGTGGAATGATAGAACACATATAATGCAAAAACTGGCCCTTTTTCTTTAAACAGAAAATTTAGTTATCTTTTTTTTAAGTTTATTTTTTATACAGCAGGTTCTTATTAGTCATCCATTTTATACACGTCAGTGTATACATGTCAATCCCAATCTCCCAATTTATCCCACTACCACCCCCGCCACTTCACCCCTTGGTGTCCATACGTTTGTTCTCTACATCTGTGTCTCAATTTCTGCCCTGCAAACCGGTTCATCTGTACCATTTTCTATGTTCCACATATATGCGTTAATATACGATATTTGTTTTTCTCTTTCTGACTTACTTCACTCTGTATGACAGTCTCTAGATGCATCCACGTCTCTACAAGTGACCCAACTGCGTTCCTTTTTATGGCTGAGTAATATTCCATTGTATATATGTACCACGTCTTCTTCTTCTTATTTTTTTTTTTGTGGTACGCGGGCCTCTCACTGTTGTGGCCTCTCCTGCTGCGGAGCACAGGCTCCAGACACGCAGGCTCAGTGGCCATAGCTCATGGGCCCAGCCGCTCCGCAGCATGTGGGATCTTCCCGGACTGGGGCACGAACCAGCATCAGCAGGCGGACTCTCAACCACTGCACCACCAGGGAAGCCCTGTACCACATCTTCTTTATCCATTGGTCTGTTGATGGGCATTTAGGTTACTTCCATGTCCTGGCTATTGTAAATAGTGCTGCAGTGAACATGGGGGTGCATGTCTCTTTTTGAATTATGGTTTTCTCTGGGTATATGCCCAGTAGTGGGATTGCTGGATCATATGGTAATTCTATGTTTAGTTTTTTAAGGAACCTCCATACTGTTCTCCATACTGGCCGTATCAATTTACATTCCCACCAACAGTGCAAGAGGGTTCCCTTTTTTCCACACCCTCTCCAGCATTTGTTGTTTGTAGATTTTCTGATGATGCCCATTCTAACTGGTGTGAGGTGATACCTCACTGTAGTTTTGATTTGCATTTCTCTAATAATTAGTGATGTTGACTAGCTTTTCATGTGCTTCTTGGCCATCTCTATGTCTTCTTTGGAGAAATGTCTATTTAGGTCTTCTGCCCATTTTTGGATTGAGTTGTTTGTTTTTTTAATATTGAGCTGCATGAGCTGTTTATATATTTTGGAGATTAATCTTTTGTCCATTGCTTCATTTGCAAATCTTTTCTCCCATTCTGAGGGTTGTCTTTCGTCTTGTTTATGGTTTCCTTTGCTGTGCAAAAGGTTTGAAATTTCATTAGGGCCCATTTGTTTATTTTTGTTTTTATTTGCATTACTCTAGGAGGTGGATCAAAAAATATCTTGCTGTGATTTATGTCAAAGAGTGGTCTTCCTATGTTTTCCTCTAAGAGTTTTATAGTGCCCGGTCTTACATTTAGGTCTCTAATCCATTTTGAGTTTATTTTTGTGTATGGTGTTAGGGAGTGTTCTAATTTCATTCTTTTACATGTAGCTGTCCAGTTTTCCCAGCACCACTTATTGAAGAGACTGTCTTTTCTCCATTGTATATCCTTGCCTCCTTTGTCATAGATTAGTTGACCATAGGTGCATGGGTTTATCTCTGGGCTTTCTATCTTGTTCCATTAATCTATATTTCTGTTTTTGTGCCAGTACCATATTGTCTTGATGACTGTAGCTTTGTAGTATAGAATGAAGTCAGGGAGTCTGATTCCTCCAGCTCCATTTTTTTCCCTCAAAAATGCTTTGGCTATTCGGGGTCTTTTTTGTCTCCATACAAATTTTAAGATTTTTTGTTCTAGTTCTGTAAAAAATGCCATTGGTAATTTGATAGGGACTGCATTGAATCTGTAGATTGCTTTGGGTAGTATAGTCATTTTCACAATATTGATTCTTCCAATGCAAGAACGTGGTATATCTCTCCACCTGTTGGTATCATCTTTAATTTCTTTCATCAGTGTCATAGTTTTCTGCATACAGGTCTTTTGTCTCCCTAGGTAGGTTTATTCCTAGGTATTTTATTCTTTTTGTTGCAATGTAAATGGGAGTATTTCCTTAATTTCTGTTTCAGATTTTTCATCATCAGTATAGGAATGCAAGAGATTTCTGTGCATTAATTTTGTATCCTGCTACTTTACCAAATTCATTGATTAGCTCTAGTAGTTTTCTGGTGGCATCTTTAGGATTTTCTATGTATAGTATCATGTCATCTGCAAACAGTGACAGTTTTACTTCTTCTTTTCTAATTTTATTCCTTTTATTTCTTTGTCTTCTCTGATTGCCGTGGCTAGGACTTCCAAAACTATGTTGAATAATAGTGGTGAGAGTGGACATCCTTGTCTTGTTCCTGATCTTAGAGGAAATGCTTTCAGTTTTTCACCATTGAGAATGATGTTTGCTGTGGGTTTGTCGTATATGGCCTTTATTATGTTGAGGTAAGTTCCCTCTATGCCCACTTCCTGGAGAGCTTTTATCATAAATGCGTGTTGAATTTTGTGAAAAGCTTTTTCTGCATCTATTGAGATGATCATATGGTTTTTATTCTTCAATTTGTTAATATGGTGTATCACGTTGATTGATTTGCATATATTGAAGAATCCTTGCATCTCTGGGATAAATCCCACTTGATCATGGTGTATGATCCTTTTAATGTGTTGTTGGATTCTGTTTGCTAATATTTTGTTGAGGATTTTTGCATCTATATTCATCAGTGATATTGGTCTGTAATTTTCTTTTTTTGTAGTAACTTTGCCTGGTTTTGGTATCAGGGTGATGGTGGCCTCATAGAATGAGTTTGGGAGTTTTCCTCCTCTGCAGTTTTTTGGAAGAGTTTGAGAAGGATGGGTATTAGCGCTTCTCTAAATGTTTGATAGAATTCACCTGTGAGGCCATCTGGTCCTGGACTTTTGTTTGTTGGAAGATTTTTAATCACAGTTTCAATTTCATTACTTGTGGTTGGTCTGTTCATATTTTCTACTTCTTCCTGGTTCAGGCTTGGAAGGTTATACCTTTCTAAGAATTGGTCCATTTCTTCCAGGTTGTCCATTTTATTGGCATATAGTTGCTTATGGTAATCTCTCATGATCTTTTATATTTCTGCAGCATCAGTTGTTACTTCTTTTTCATTTCTAATTCTATTGATTTGAGTCTCTTCCGTTTTTTTCTTGATGAGTCTGGCTAATGGTTTATCAATTTTGTTTATCTTCTCAAAGAACCAGATTTTAGTTTTATTGATCTTTGCTATAGTTTCCTTCATTTCTTTTTCATTTTTTTCTGATCTGATCTTTATGATTTCTTTCCTTCTGCTAACTTTGGGTTTTGTTTGTTCTTCTTTCTCTAGTTCCTTTAGGTGTAACGTTAGATTGTTTATTTGAGGTTTTTTTTGTTTCTTGAGGTAGGCTTGTATAGCTATAAACTTCCCTCTTAGAACTGCTTTTGCTGCATCCCATAGGTTTTGGATTGTTGTGCTTTCATTGTCATTTGTCTCTAGATATTTTTTATTTCCTCTTTGATTTCTTCAGTGATCTATTGGTTATTTAGTAACGTATTGTTTAGCCTCCATGTGTTTGTGCTTTTTACGTATTTTTCCCTGTAATTGATTTCTAATCTCATAGTGTGTGGTCAGAAATGATGCTTGGTATGATTTCAGTTTTCTTAAATTTACTAAGGCTTGATTTGTGACCCAAGATGTGATCTATCCTGGCGAATGTTCCATGCACACTTGAGAAGAAAGTGTAATCTGCGGTTTTGGATAGAATGTCCTATAAATATCAGTTAAATCTATCTGCTCTATTATGTCATTTAAAGCTTGTGTTTCCTGATTAATTTTCTGTTTAGATGATCTGTCCATTGGTGTAAGTGAGGTGTTAAAGTCCCCCACTATTATTGTGTTACTGTCGATTTCCTCTTTTAGAGCTGTTAGCAGTTGCCTTATGTATTGAGGTGCTCCTATGTTGGGTGCATATATATTTATAATTGTTATATCTTATTCTTGGATTGATCCCTTGATCATTATGTAGGGTCCTTCCTTGTCTCTTTTAACATTCTTTATTTTAAAGTCTATTTTATCTGATATGAGTATTGCTACTCCAGCTTTCTTTTGATTTCCATTTGCATGAAATATCTTTTTCCATCCCCTCACTTTCAGTCTGTATGTGTCCCTAGGTCTGAAGTGAGTCTCTTGTAGACAGCATATACATGGGTCTTGTTTCTGTATCCATTCAGCAAGCCTGTGTCTTTTGGTTGGAGCATTTAATCCATTCACATTTAAGGTAATTATCGATATGTATGTTCCTATTACCATTTTCTTAATTGTTTTGGGTTTGTTTTTGTAGGTCCTGTTCTTCTCTTGTGTTTCCCACTTAGAGAAGTTCCTTTAGCATTTGTTGTAGAGCTGGTTTGGTGGTGCTGAATTCTCTTAGCTTTTGCTTGTCTGTAAAGCTTTTGATTTCTCCATCGAATCTGAATGAGGTCCTTGACGGGTAGAGTAATCTTGGTTGTAGGTTCATCCCTTTCATCACTTTAAGTATATCATGCCACTCCCTTCTGACTTGTAGAGTTTCTGCTGAGAAATCAGCTGTTAACCTTATGGGAGTTCCCTTGTATGTTATTTGTCTTTTTACCCTTGCTGCTTTCAATAATTTTTCTTTATCTTTTATTTTTGCCAGTTTGATTGCTATGTGTCTCGGCGTGTTTCTCCTTGGGTTTATCCTGTATGGGACTCTCTGCGCTTCCTGGACTTGGGTGGCTATTTCCTTTCCCATGTTAGGGAAGTTTTCAACTATAATCTCTTCAAATATTTTCTTGGGTCCTTTCTCTCTCTCTTCTCCTTCTGGGACCCGTATAATGTGCATGTTGTTGCATTTAATGTTGTCCCAGAGGTCTCTTAGGCTGTCTTCATTTACTTTCATTCTTTTTTCTTTTTTCTGTTCCACAGCAGTGAATTCCACCATTCTGTCTTCCAGGTCACTTATCCATTCTTCTGCCTCAGTTATTCTGCTATTGATTCTTTCTAGTGTATTTTTCATTTCAGTTATTGTATTGTTCATCTCTGTTTGTTTGTTCTTTAATTCTTCTAGGTCTTTGTTAAACATTTCTTGCATCTTCTTGATCTTTGCCTCCATTCTTTTTCTGAGGTCCTGGATCATCTTCACTAACATTATTCTGAATTCTTTTTCTGGAAGGTTGCCTATCTCCACTTCATTTGGTTGTTTTTCTGGGATTTTATCTTGTTCCTTCATCTGGTGCATAGCCCTCTGCCTTTTCATCTTGTCTATCTTTCTGTGAATGTGGTTTTTGTTCCACAGGCTGCAGGATTGTAGTTCTTCTTGCTTCTGCTGTCTGCTTTCTGGTGGATGAGGCTATCTAAGAGGATTAATGGGAGGGACTGGTGGTGGGTAGAGCTGGCTGTTGCTCTAGTGGGCAGAGCTCAGTAAAACTTTAGTCCGCTTGTGCGCTGTTGGGTGGGGCTGGTTTCCCTCCCTGTTGGTTGTTTGGCCTGAGGTGACCCAACATTGGAGCCTACCCGGGCTCTTTGGTGGGGCTAATGGCAGACTGTGGGAGGGCGCACGCCAAGGAGTACTTCCCAGAACTCTGGTTCAGTCTCCTATGGGGTCATTGCTCCTTCCCCTGGGTCCCGATGTGCACACTAATTTGTGTGTGCCCTCCAAGAGTGGAGTCTCTGTTTCCCCCAGTCCTGTTGAAGTCTTGCAATCAAATCCCACTAGCCTTCAAAGTCTGATTATCTAGGAATTCCTCCTGCTGTTGCCGGACCTCCAGGTTGGGAAGCCTGATGTGGGGCTCAGAACCGTCACTCCAGTGGGTGGGCTTCTGTGGTATAAATGTTCTCCAGTTTGTGAGTCATCCACCCAGCAGTTATGGTATTTGATTTTATTGTGATTGTGCCCCTCCTACCGTCTCATTGCGGCTTCTCCTTTGTCTTTGCATGTGGGGTATCTTTTTTGTTGAGTTCCTGTGTCTTCCAGTCGATGATCATTCAGCAGTTAGTTGTGGTTCTGGTGTTCTCGAAAGAGGGAGTGAGAGCATGTCCTTCTACTCCTCCATCTTGAACCAATCTCTAGTTATCTTTTCTTATAAGTATGCATAGAACTATGTTATTTTAAAAAATGGCTGCACAATGTTCCATATGTTATAGCTGTATCAATGCCCTATAACTTATTTTGTCAGTCTCCTATTAATAACATTTAGATTGTTTCCAAATTTATTTCATTTTTGCTATCACCAATAATGCTGCAGTGATTATTTGTGTAGAAATATCATTATAAATCCCTAGGAGTAGAATTATGGCATCAAAAGCTATGTGATTTAAATTTTTGATGGGTGCAATCGTCCGCCCTTACCCACAGGGGATACATTCCAAGACCCTCAGAGGATGTCTGAAACCACGGATAGTACCAAACCCCGTATACACTATGCTTTATCTTATACATACGTATTGATGATAAAGTTTAGTTTATAAATTAGGCAGATTAAAGAATTAACAATAACAATATAAAATTATTTTATAACTACTAATAAAATAGAACAATTATAACAGTGCCCTGTATGTAACACAAGTTATGCGAATATGGTCTTTCTCTCTCAAAATACCTGATCGTCCTGTATTCACCCTTCTTCTTGTGATGATGTGAGGTGATAAAATGCCGACATGATGAGATGAACTGAAGTGAGTGACCGTAGGCACAGTGACGTAGCATTGGGCTCCTACCAGCCTTCGGCCAGTGCATCAGAAGGAGAATCATTGAACTGTGATGCTGTTGGTGGTTGGACGTCAGGTGTAGACGATGTTGATTGTTGGGGCTCCTGCATAAGACGGAGCAGCGTGAGATTTCATAATGTTAATCAAAACGGCTTGCAATTTAAAACTGATGAATAGTTTATTTGGTATTTTCGGACTGCAGTTGACCCGGAAAGTGAAGGCACGCGTGAGGGGGGATGGGTGAGCTTTGAAATTACCAGCAAACTTTGGCACCAACGTACACTCTCACAGTTTAAGGGGGAGCCTGTTTTCCCACCCGGTTTCCAACAGTCTTTTTAAAGTGTTGATCTGAGAGATGGAAAGTGCTGTTTCCTTTCTTTCTTTAATTATAGGTGAGAAAATAAAAGGGAGAAATGAGAAATGAGATTGCTCATACTAAATAATTCAGTCAACAGTCACCTGTAGGAGATAACATAAGAACTTCAGAGAGACTTAGCTCTTAATTGTTCCATGAGTCAGTAAAAAAAAAAAAAAAAAAAAAAAGGAAATTATGATAAATACGTTTGATAGGAAAACCAACTTTACTTTCACTTCAAGAGTGTTTTAGCCATTATTGTAATGGACACTGACAGTGAACGTGGCGCCTGTCATGCTGGAAGAGCAAGTTATAGAACTCAGATCACGGGACTGAGAGCTAGGAGACCCGGAGAATAGTTATATATGTAATTGGTCTCATGTCATCATCTTTTGTATAATTAGTAGTGTGATTGGGGCAAATCATTGAACCATTTAGCCCTTCTGTGTCTATTTCCTCGTGTGTGTAAAGAATAAGGTTAGGATCTTGAGACCTTAAAAAATGTGAATTTAGGAATGTCTAAATTGAATAAATATTGCTATTGATGAGGATTTCCAAAATGAGAAATTTTCCTATCCTATTTCTCCAGTAGGTGGTGATATTATAACATTCAAAATAGTTACTGATCTAGTAACTAACTGCAATTCTCCCCTTAGGATTCATTTTAGAAATATATTCTTTGCCATTGTAGTAAAATTTTAGTGTTATATACAAAGAGTACATTTATGAAATGTATTATGTTACATTTAATATAGTTACTTAGGGTATCAATTGATTGTTCATTTGTTCTTTTAATGTCTATAAAATCAGACTCCAAATCTAATTACCTCAGACATGACTTCCAATCTGTTATAGTTTCTTTAATTCAGTCAATTTTATAAATAGTTTCAGTTTTAATTAATCCATTTAATTAGAAGACTAAGAGTGGAAATAGATTGAACTTTGTTTATTTTACTGAAACTGTAAAAATACCGTATAAGAAGTTATTTGAAGGAGAGCCTCAAGTAAGGTCTCTGGATATCTTTTTAGAAAGTCAACATTTACTAATTGTATAATTATACAGAAAATCAAGGACATCAAACCAAAAAGTGAAATTTCACCAGAGTTGCAAGATTTTAGCATAATTAAAAAAAATCAATTTCATACATACATTAATGACATAGAGTTAGAAAATAAAATGTCAACATGTTATGTAATAACAGCAACAATAGCTGTGCATAAATGGATAGTGATTTATCTTTTAACATAAAATATATATTAAAGAAATACAATAAAACCTTATTGGGAAGAATAAAGGAAGACACATAATTACAGGGATTAAATATAGTAAACATGAAAATACTATTCTACGTTAAACATAGATTAAACATAAATATTTGTTAAGAGCCTGTATGGAACATTTTATACAACTTGATAAGTTAACAGTGAAAATCTTTTGGAAAAATCAGCAAGCAAGTACATAAAATATGTTTTTTAAGATCATAATAATAGACTTACTCTGTAAAATTTTAAAACACTTTATGAAACTTTTGTCAAAATTAAATAGTAACTGGAGAATAATGTTAAAAGTGATCTTGGAAATAAAAAAAGATTTAGAAATGATTACGATAAAGCTGTCTTATTCCCCAAATGTGGCATGCTTACAGATCCTTATATCATATAAAAATATCTATGTTAATACAAAACACTTATACAAGAATTGACCCTGCTGAATGCCACTGATAAATAACCAACACTGGTCCTTAATATGTAGGTTAGAAGACCTAGAATCATTGTGTGCTACTTAGAAGAAAATCTTTGAAATTTTGCTTTATCTTTAAAAAAAAAAGATTTAGATTAAGAATTAGAAATCACAGAAAGAATTGTTACACACTGTTTTTTAAGCAAGACGTGTAATCTTACTGTAAAATTTTAAAGTAGGGTGGCAATACTGAGTTGATTTAGGAGGTATTACCTGAAATGAAGGATAGGGGATGAGATAGAGACTGTAAATTTCAATTTTCTTTTCTTACAGAATGAATAAATCCAAACTCTCAAAACCCTTCCTATATGAACACCGGAACCCAATAGACTTGGATAAGTGTATCTGAACTCTCATAATCTGGACTCAGGAACTAAATAGATAAAGATAATAAGGGATACTTACATATTATCACAGATTTGAGCAAAACTGAAAGGAGAAAGGAGCCTAAGAAAACCATACTCTAATTTTGTTAAGTGCAGAGAGGTCTGTGCAGACACAAGAGCGTTCCTCTGTGTCCTGGGCACACAGCTGGACCACTTCTCCCAGCCTGCCCTCAGGTGGGTGTGGCCATGTGGGTGGGAGTCTGTTCAGCCTTTCAAGCCAACTGGTCAAAACCTCCTGTGTGGCCCCTCACACTTTTCCCCCCGCCTCCCCACCAAGTGCAGAGGAAGGAATTGGCCAAGGGCTCCATGGCCTAGGGGATGTGTAGAACCACACATGGAAGGAGGCTGGTCCCTTAGCTGATGCTTCCCTGGAATATTTATATTCAACTTTGCATGAATGAAAAATCTCACAGTCAAAATGAGATTCGGGGATTTGTTTTACGGCAACAGGTGCTACTTTTTCTAACTAATACGTTACTGAATTTTTATTTCTATTTGTTAAATTACATTTTTTCTTAGTTTAAATTAATGTATGATTGATATTTTACATGCTACTTTTTTTGCTTAACATTTCCATGAACTTATTTTCGTATGTAAAGAATGTTGACATGCTAACCATCTTTAACACCATATTCATATTTCATAGTGGTCATATTCTCTTGTATTTACTTATCAAATCTCGACTCTTTGGCATTAAGTTTCCAATTTTTCACCATAAGTTATGTTTCTTAGTACCTCTGTACCAATTATTTTGGGGGCTTTATTCAAAGTGAATTATGTGGTCAAATAAATGAACAGTTGAAAAGGATAAATGCGGTCAATGGCTGTCACGCACTCTGTGAATTCCTAAAAATCACTGCGTTGTGCAAAACTGTGTGATAAAAAACATGACCCACTAAAGAAAAAAATGGTAGGTTGGACTTTATTAAAATTATAAACTTCTGCTCTGTGAAAGACACTGTTGAGAGAATGAAAAGATAAGCCAGATTTCACAAAAATATACAAAGAATTCTTAAAACTCAACAATAAGAAAAGAAGCAACCCAGTTAAAAATGGGCAAAAGATCTGAACAGACACCTCACCAAAGAAGATATACAGATGGCAAATAAGCATATGAAAAGATGCTCAACATCGTATGTTATTAGGGAATTGGAATTAAAACAACAGGATACTACTACATACCAATGAGAATGCCTAAAAGCCAAAACACTGACAGCACCCAATGCTGGCCAGGGTGTGGAGCAACAGGAACTCTCATTTACTCCTGAGGGGAATGCAAAGTGGTATAGCCACTTTGGAAGACAGTCTGGCCGTTTCTTGCAAAATTAAACGTGCTCTTACCATGTGATACAGCAATAGTGCTCCTTGAGTTGAAAACTTAATAGCACTGAAATGAACTGAAAATTTATGTCCACCCACAAAGAAAACCTGCACACAAATACTTATAGCAGCTTTATTCATGATTACCCAAACTTGCAAGCCACCAAAATGTCCTTCAGTAGGTGAATGGATAAACAAACTGTGGTACATTCATGCCATGGAATATCACTCAACAGTAAAATGAAGTGAGCTATCAAGTCACAGAAATACGTGGCAGAATCTTAAATGCTAAGTGAAAGAGTATAATCCGAAAAAGCTACACACTGTATAAATCCAACTATATGGCATTCTGTAAATGGCAAAACTCTGGAGACAGTAAAGACATTAGTGGTTGCTAGGGGCTCGGGGGGAGGCAGGAATGAATAGGTGGAGCTCAGGGGATTTTTAGAGCAATGAAACTATTCTGTATGACACTGGGGGATACATGTCATTATACATCTGTCAAAACCCATAGAATATGCAGCACAAAGAGTGAACTATGGACTTCAGTTAATGTACCAATGCTGGCTCATCAAATGTGACAAGCATACCACACTTATATTAGATGCTAATAATAGGGCAGTCGTGTGTTTGGGAGTCTGTGCTTTTTGCTCAGTTTTTCTGTACACGTAAAATTGCTCTAAAAAATAAAGTCTATTAATTAAAAAAAAGCAAACAAAGCAACAAATAAACACCACAGGGCAAAAATGGGATTAGGGACATGACACTCAAATACTTCATGAATGATATGCATGAATTTGACAGAATAATTTAGAAATAATATTTTTAAAACATTAAGCACAGCTTTAAAAAACACTAAAATTGTCAATGTTGGTGTGACAAAGAAGAAACAGTTGGATGTATTTATTGCCACTCATCTTCATGAGTAATATGTGTACATAACTAGGGATGTGGATGTGTGTGTCTTGTTTACCTGGTACATGGAGTTAACTGGTACATAACTGATGGGAGTATATGTGTTTCATGTTTTCCTACCCAGTTTAGCTGGGTGCAGTATTCCTAGTGCTTCTTACAGACAAAAATCACACATAAGGAAATGGGAAATTTGCATTATACTCAAATTGTTCTCAAATTAAATAACTAATTAATTGTGCTAGAAAAAATTTGATTTTCAAAGCAAGCGTTGTAACAAAAGGGAGTGTAGTATTAGAAGGCTTATAGAGGGACTTCCCTGGTAGTGCAGTGGTTAAGAATCCGCCTGCCAATGCAGGGGACACAGGTTCGAGCCCTGGTCTGGGAAGATCCCACATGCCACGGAGCAACTAAGCCCGTGTGCCACAACTACTGAGCCCACGAGCCACAACTTCTGAAGCCCGCATGCCTAGAGCCCATGCTCCGCAACAAGAGAAGCCACCACAATGAGAAGCCCGCGCACCGCAACGAAGAGTAGCCCCTGCTTGCTGCAACTAGAGAAAGCCCATGTGCAGCAACGAATACCCAATGCAGCCAGAAATAAGTAAATGAATGAATACATTTATTAAAAAAAAAAAAAAGGAAGGCTTATAGAAAACAGCAGTCTGCTGTTCTACTATTTCTACTCCAGAAGTTCGGCCAACAGAGCTGTGACTTTCCGTACTGTTTGTCTGTTTCTTCGGGTAATCAAGTCCATTTTATTAAAAAAAAAAAGCTTAAATTGCTATTTCTTTAGTAGTAATTTTAAAAATTAACTACTGCACAAACTTAAGTTTTGTACACCCCTCACCCCCATGTTCCCCCATGCTTGTGTCAGTAGACGTTGTGTGTTATCATGACTTTGTAAATATTGCTTGACATTAAGTCAAGTGGTTTCCTGTGAATATCTTTCCTTTCCTGCAGAGTTTTTGTCTTTCACATTGACTCTTATTATTTGTATTTATTATGGTTGGTCTCACAGCCGTGTGGTGGTAACTGAAATTGATTTGATTTATATTTCTTTCCTGCCTCCAGTGAAATGTGAGCACTGGCAGTATTTGTGTCAGTTCTGTATATATTCGGAATGTGAAACTTTTATTAGTTATGTTGTCAGTTTGGGAATTTCGTTGCTTTCTTTTGAAAACATTTATCCGTGTCATTTTCCACATCTTTCTATTTTTTTCTGACATATATAGTTTTAGTGTGTGTTTTACACTGTAACTCATTTAGAATGTATTACGGTGTATGATGTGACATTTGGATCTAATTTATTCCTTCTTTGTACGGACATCCAGTACTCCAGACATTTCATTGCCAGTGATTTTTCCCTCATTGGCCTTGCTTTATTTGTTTGTTTTTAGAATTACGTCTAGCTCATTGTTCATGTCATTTGTTCTCTCAAAACCTGCACTATTCTCATAGAATTGATGGTTTGTTAATAATGTCTATACTGGGATTTCTTTCTTCGCAGTTGAACTTTATTTCCTTGAGTATGGTTTTAGTGCTGCTGACTCGGTTTCCCCTAGTATCTCTATTATTTGGTGGTTAGATGACCCCATTCCCCTCCTGCCATCATCTGCTTGTGTCCTCAGCTGGTGGTTCACTTGGTTGTCATATTTTTTTTTAGTATTTATTTATTTATTTGGCTGCATCAGGTCTTAGTTGCAGCATGGGGGAATCCTCATAGTGGCATGTGGGATCCTTCGTTGTGGTGCACGGGCTCTTCGTTGTGGCGCGTGGGCTTCTCTCTAGCTGTGGCTCGAGGGCTCTAGAGTGCTTGGGCTCAGTAGTTGCGGCGCACGGACTTAGTTGCTCCACAGCATGTGGGATCTTACTTCCCCGATCACTGATCAAACCAGAGTCCCCTGCATTGGAAGGTGGATTCTTAACCACTGGGCCACCAGGGAAGTCCTGCTCAGGTGTATCTTAAGCACTACAGTTGTCCCCCCTTATCTGCAGTTTCGTTTTCTGTAGTTTTAGTTGCACATGATCAACCGTGATCCAAAAATATTAACTGGGAAACTCCAGATATAAACAATTCATAAGTTTGAAATCACATGCCATTCTGAGTAGCCAGATGAAATTTCGTGCTGCTGGGGATGTGTGTCATCCCTTTGTCGGTGTATCCCACCCGCAAGTCACTTAGAGGCTGTCTGGGTTATCAGATCAGCAGTCGTGGTATCTCAGTGCTTGTGTTCAAGTGACCCTGATTTTACTTAATAATGGCCCCAAAGTGCAAGAGCAGTGACGCTGGCCATTCAAATATGGCAAAGAGAAGCCGTAAAGGGCTTCCTTTAAGTGAAAAGGCGAAAGCTCTTGAATTAATAACAAAAGGAAAAGAATTGTATGCTGAGGTGGTTAAGATCTATAATAAGAATGAATCTGCTATCCATGAAATTGTGAAGAAGGAAAAAGAAATTTGTGCTAGTTTTGCTGTTATGCCTCAAACTGCAAAAGGTACGACCACAATGTGGGACAAGTGCTTAGTTAAGATGGAAAAAGCATTAAGTTAGTGTGATAAGAGATTTTTGAGAGAAAGAGAGAGACAGAGGGAGAGCGATCACATTCACATAACTTTTTAATAGTATATTGTTATAGTTCTATTTCATTATTAGTTACTATTATTAATTTCTTACTGTGCCTAATTATAAATTAAACTTTATCCTAGTTATGTACGTATAGGAAAAAACATAGTGTATATACAGTTTGGTACTATCTGTGGTTTCAGGCATCCACTGGGGGTCTTGGAATGTATCCCTCGCGGATGAGTGGTGACAACTGTATTCTACTAATGAGAGTATCTTCACTTATTTCCTGATCTTTTTTTTTTTTTTTTTTGCTGTACGCGGGCCTCTCACTGCTGTGGCCTCTCCCGTTGCGGAGCACAGGCTCCGGACGCGCAGGCCCAGCGGCCATGGCTCACGGGCCCAGCCGCTCTGCGGCATGTGGGATCTTCCCGGACCGGGGCACGAACCCGTGTCCCCTGCATCGGCAGGCGGACTCTCAACCACTGCGCCACCAGGGAAGCCCATTTCCTGATCTTTTGCTCTTTACCTCAGAAGGAAAAAATTTGAATGGAATCTTGGTTGGTTTATTTTTTTGAAAAAATAGTCATGGTTGTGAAAACGGTCAAACTTTGTTGCTTTTCTTATATTTGTTGTTGGATTAACTCAGAATAGGCACTATGATTATTATTTCAACATCTGTTCAGAAGTGTCAATACTGTGATTTATTGATTGAGGTTTTCACTTGGCCCCTGCAAAAGGAAGAGGGCGACATTGAAGACATGTGAAATGAGTAGCCTGTTAATTGATTTAAAAACAAAATCATATTCATGAGCAAGGACTTTACCCAAGGGTACATACTAGAATGCAAAGGATTAGCTTCTGACCGACAAGGCCCAGGGTCACTTGTCACTCCCTCCTCTTGGAATATTTACTGACCTCCGTGGCCCACAGTGATCCTCTGATGCACAGCATTTATTGCCTCTGCCGCTTCTTGGTCATTTATATTCTGCCGCTTAGAGCTGTCATCTTCCTATGTGTTGGTCTTTTTGGCCCAACTGAGTGATAAGCTCCTTGAAGGTGGGTCTCAGTAAATTCCTTCTCTTGTATGTCTTATGGTGTCTAGATCAATTTTTCATGTAAAGTAGGTGCTCAAAAAATATTAACTGATTGAAACTTGGTAACTTTTGGTCATCGAATCCCCTAGTGTAAAATTTTACCAATAGGCACACATCTTTTTTGTGATCTTGTCAGGTATCTTTGCTGACACATTAGATTTTGTGACTTCCAGTTTTTCCAGATCAAGTGTGACACGATATTGCTAACTTCTACCTAAAAGGGAGTCTTGGAGGGTCATGTACACCATGTGTATCACCAGCTCTCTTGTCCTTTTCTTTTTTGCAGAATTGTACTTTTAGGGATGTTTTTCTTCTCCTAGCAAGACACACAGGAAGTTCAAAAATACATCTATAAATGTACTTCTCAGAAAATGTTTAGGTGTGCAGGATTACTGATTAGAAGCAGGCTCTCTCCTAACTGCAAGAATATCCTGATGGCATTGTCTCCTTTGTGGCTTAAATAACCATCTATTAATCTGAATTTGAAACCATGGGTTTCAACCTCTTTTTAAGTTGTTAGAAATTGCTAACCACTAGCTTAACAACAAGGGTAAAGCGAAATTTGTCATTCGTTTTTTGAGGTTGCAGAATAAATGAAACTTCAGGAACAAAAGATAAATGTGGCCTTTGTTGCACTGACTGATGTAAATTGCTCAGCCCAGCGATAGCGGCAAACATACACAGTAAAGATGATAAACCAAGGTTATGATTGAACAGGTAACTTCACAATGGAGAAAAACTTTACAGGATGAGAATATAGCCCCAGAAGCATTCAGAGTAGGGTTATGTTTACAGTGAGTCTCTGTCCACTGTTATTTAAAGATGAAGATCTGTTTGCTTTAAAAAATATATTTATTTAGCAAGGTTTTTGACAATCTGAAAGAATTTATCACAATATCACAAAGAAATAGATTCTTCTAAGACCATATTTGTAAGGCGACGTTATAACTTCGTTGAGATCGACAGCCTGCACTTAGTGTGAAGTGTGTATTTTATTAGGTTAAATCATTAAAAGTTAGATTGATAAGTTTTAAGGTCTAATGCTATGCCTTCAAACAGCTGTTCCATTTGACCCCAAAAATGGCAATGCTCCTGTGAAGTGGTTCATATGTTTTAAATGAAGCAGGATTGTCTATTGTTTCATAATTTATTCTTTTGACAGTGATCAGAAAAGAGTAAGCGCTGCCTGCCTCATTGCTTGAGAAGCATCAGGAAGCACCAGGGACCTTATTGGGCCTCGGGTCTGGGATATCGCCAAATCGGGGTCGGCTGTTTAAGCTTGAAATGTGAGCACTACAAATGTTCTAAATGGGGAGCATTATAATGATCCCACTTTCATAAAATGCTCCTTCCTCTCCATCCTCCCACAATGGATCAACCCCTTCAGGCTTTCTCTTGCTAAGCTCTCACTGGCACCAGTGAAAATCTTGCACAAAAGAGGCAGAAGGACTGGACTTCATTGAAATGGAGTCACTTTGTACATACGTAAAAATTGCATCCATTAATTTTGTCACTGAGATGGCTGGTTAGTGAAATAGTTGAGCTAGGAGTGGGAATAGTGGAAGGCTGAACTTGGGCGCTTACATATGAATCAGCATCTGTCTGGACCATACAAGTGGCTTATCTTGGTGAGGATTATCCATGGCGTTTAGCGGGGAAAGCGTTCTTGGGGATGGACAGAAACAAAGGAAAACTCTAACCACTAAGAAGGACTTAGAGTTTTTATATAATGAGAGTGGCCTAGGACTAAATAGAAGTACATCGTACACAGTGAGTGAGTTGGTCCAACACACGTCTCTTGAGTGTCTATTGGAGACAGCACTGTACTTGGCTCTGGGGTATAAGGATCCATGAAGCAGACCTCCCCTCATAAGGAGCAGGGGACAAATGCAGTCAGAATGCTATCTTCCAGATGTATATATAATACTTTCTTCAAATCCATAATTACGTAGCACCTTTTATGTGTATCGGGAACACAATTCCCTGTATATATTTCTGACATTTTATACACGTTTACATTTATTTTTCTATTTGAAACTGAATACGTAAATGGCCAGTTTAAGACACATGAGCGTCCAATTTAGGTTTTCTGCCTTTTAATTTCAGCATGATAGTAATTTCACGCTTGTCACAATTATCTTTTCCTTAGTTTCATTACTTTTATTTTGTTCATTTCCATCCATTCTTACAAACTTCAAAGCAATATTCCGGAAATTGCATCTCAGCCTGCTGACTGATCAAGGTAGTAATCTTGCAAAAGTGCAAATGTTTTCAGAGAGATTCTGTCCTGCACGGTGGCTTGAACTGTGTGTTAAGAAGCGGGTGTACGCAAACCCAAACTGGTGCCCCCCAAAAAAGTGTTCTAGGCACAACAATGTCCGATCACAAAAATTCTGCTTGTAAGAAAGACTAGTCATTTGAAGGGCTGCCTGTAAGTCAGATCATTTTAGTTTAGTGCAACGTGGTAAGCTGGGCATTGGAAGTGTTCATTGCCTAACTCATGGGAATGGGGAAATGTTATTAGAAAAAGAATAAAACCCCTCATCCCAAGAAATTTAACATTTGAATAACTTATTTGGTTGATGATGGCATAAAAGCAGCTGTGCAAATAGAAGGTCCCAAGAGGTGAAAATCACCTGACTGTGAACTCCGTATCCCGGCTTGGCATGAACTTGAAATTTTGGGCTCCAGGTAAACATTTGGAAGTCCATCTTTCCTATTGCCCATCATGTAGTTTTCTGGTTGCCAAACTTTTGAGAATGTGGACTCCTCTGTTGCTAGTGATGATATTGGTGTTAACTCTGCAGTCTACAGACACGACTTAGCATGGAACTTCTAGGCTTGAGGGTTTTGTGTACTAGTTCTATGCTCCTCTACATGGACCATAGATCTCAGCGGAGAGGCCTCTGGGGAATGAAATAGCAGTGGCTGGAGGGCCAGTATGTTCTCCCATTCTGCTTTTCAACTGTAAATGTGAATTGGATTTCCGATGAATCCCAGGATTAGGTAGAAAACAAACATGATTCAGGGAGAGACAGTTTATGGTCTAAGAATCACACAGACGTTATCTGGCACTGGAATAAAGGCAGTGCTCATTATTATGTATAAGATAAAACATCTCAAGGCCTGGATACCAAGTGCCCTTGCTTGTCTTGGAAGTTATCAATTTTTTTTTTTTTTTTTTTGCGATACGCAGGCCTCTCACTGTTGTGGCCTCTCCCGTTGCGGAGCACAGGCTCCGGACGCGCAGGCTCAGCGGCCATGGCTCACGGGCCCAGCCGCTCCGCGGCATGTGGGATCCTCCTGGATCCGGGCACGAACCTGCGTCCCCTGCATTGGCAGGCGGACTCTCAACCACTGCGCCACCAGGGAAGCCCGGAAGTTATCAATTTTTAAAGCTTCTGTAAGATTTGACATAAATATGACAAGGGAATAAGGAATTTCCATTTTAATAGGTTGTAAGTATAGTTAATAGTAATTTATCCCTCTAGCTCTTCCTTCATCTCTCTTCCCCTTGAGTTTCTTAGCGAGATCACTTATAAAAATGAATACTAATTCCTCTCTCCCTCGCCCCTTGTCTTCTTTCTGTAAACATTTGTTGAGCACCTACTGACTCCAGGAATTCTGGCTAGGTGCTCAGAATAAAGGGAAGAAAAAAAGCAGAGTCAAATGTATAGGTGACCTAAACAAAAAATTCTAAAAGTACAAGAAGAAAATAGAGTAGTCTGTCTCCCCGCTTCTTGGATTTGGGAAAGATTTCTTCAACAAACAACCGTAAAGGAAAAAAAACTGTATGAAAACCAAGAACTTCCATAGAGTAATATAATGATGATAATAGTAATAATAACAGCAAGAATAAGAACAACAATAATAATAATTGCTATGTACTGACCGATGTACGTGTATCGACTCAACCAATAAGGTGGTTTAACCAATTATAGTTTAAGTTTTACAGATAAAAAATATAAGATACATAAGTGTTACGTAACTTTCTCAAGGTCACATAGCTAGTACATGGCAAACACCACAAGCAAGGTTAAAAGACAAGCAGTAGATTGACAAAAGATATTTGCAAATTGTGTAACGGACAAACATTAATTTTCCAGACTAATGTAAAGAACTCCTATAAGTCAATAAGAAAAAGGCTGGCCAATTTAAAAGTGGGCAAAGCAATTAAAAGGCAAGGAAATTCAAATGTTCACTATGTATATGAAAATATACTCAACTTCACTGGCTAGTGAGAAAATGCAGATGAAGCCAGGAATGGGAGGCCAATTTTTATTTATCACGTGGGCACAAATAACATACCTGGCAATCTCAAGCCTTGGTAAAGATATTTTAGAAGCAATACTTTCATATACTGTCTGGTGGAAGTAGATGGTGGCACAGAATCTTTGGTCGCATCCAGAAGAAACGGAAACAAGCCCTCTAGAATATTTGTCAATTCCACCTCGGGAAGTATACATCCAGTGCTGTGCTGGCAGACTGTCTTTCCGGTTGGGGAGGGAGTTGTGAGTTTGATTTGTAGGTTTGCCATTTCCCATAATGCAAATGCTCATATTTAAGCTACTGACATTACATCACTGAAGGCAGGGTAGGAAAGATGTGCACCATCGGCTCTCATGGTCATCGGAGGCGGGTCCAGCACACTTGGTACACGAGCTCAAGAGACACGAATATGTTCACGGAAGATGGTTGGTAGCAGTAAAAATGTAAAGCAGAGTAAATCTCCATCAGTAGGGGAATGAATATATAAACTCTGATAAGTTGTGATAAGGTCATACTGAAGTTAAAAGCAGTGAACTCTTTCTACATATATGACTACAGAACTGTATCTACACATACTGGATACTTCGTGATACAGACAAATTACACAGCAGTATTATTATATCATTCTATAAGAAACAATATAATAACAGATATTTTAAATTTCATATATATATATACAGAAATGGAAAAATGGAATAGAAGGTTAAATATCAAAGTTATACTTGCCTTTGGAGTGAGAAGATAATGGTATAAGTGTGTGTGCGTGTGCACGTGTGTGTGTGTGTGTGTGAGATGATTAAAGGCTAAATTAATACCGGTAATATTACTTCTTTTCTGACAGTATCACCTCTTAGCCTCTTCGAATTTTATTAGAAAAACTCTAAAAAGTTTTCTTTTTTTTTACTCTACAGATTCAGTTAAAGATACATCATCTTAACAGCAGCTTTTCTGGAGTCAAAGGAACATTATCACATTAAACATGAATATCAATTGTAAGACTTAACTCCTAATGTTCAGAAACATTAAAATGTTTATCAGGTGCTCAAAATGAAGGAATATGATAATTCAGCTGACTGGGATGGTTTAGCAGCTGTTAGGCATAAAATGTCATTACTTTTTGATAATAGATATCTGATTTAAAAAAATAATACAATAGTTCTAGGGATTTCCCTGGCAGTCCAGTGGTTAAGACTTCGTCTTCCAATGCAGGGGGTGTGGGTTCGATCCCTAGTCGGGGAGTTAAGATCCCACCTGCCTTGCGGCCAAAAAACCAAAACATAAAACAGAAGCAATATTGTAACAAATTCAATAAAGACTTTAAAAATGGTCCACATCAAAAAAAAAATCTTAAAAAAATAATACAATAGTTCTTAATGTATCGGGAGGTATAGTAGACATTCAACACTTGAAATAAATATCTACAATTGTTAAGTATACTGTATGTACACAGGACTTGTGAATGACATGAAGGTATATAACAGAGCCCTACAGAAACGGACAATCTCAATCCCTTGGGATATAGGCAGCAATACAGAAGTAAGGAAAAATGCCTCTGGGTGGCAAACCCCTCACGCCGTGTCCTAAGATATGTGCCTTTTGTGGTAAAATTGCTTGTGAAGTAAGGGAGAAGGTGTGAAACAGCATGGCCTGGTCTGGATGAGAAATGTCAGCAGCCCGGCAGGCAGCTGGGGCCACTTAGGACAAGGCAAACCATCCTCCTTGTTGCAATGGCCCTGGGAGCTCTCAAAAGTGTAAACATTTTTAGTGCATCTGTTTCTTGTTTGCTTGTTTGGTGGGACAGAGCACAATAACCGATATTGTTAACGTTGCCCTAGAATCATCAGGAAAATGCAAGACATGTTTTTCTCTGAGTATGCTCAGAGATGTGAGATTCAGACGTAGTTTTCTAAAGGCTTGGCTTCACGTGGAGCACCCTCTGAAAACACCAGGGAAACGAGACGTTGATTTATTTTAAAAGAGTTTATATTTATACATTTTCTATGCCATGCTAAGTCCTTCTGAGAAGCAGGCATTTTCTAAACAAGTGATGTTACCGTTTTTCAAGCTTTTACTTTTTTTCAAAGAATTTTCATCTTAGTCTTGTAATATTCTTTTTAGTTAGGCGATCTCTCTGGAACTACCAGTCCCCAGATGTTGAAATGCCTGGGGCCACAAAAATCTTGAAATGTCTTGCTTGATGTCTCTACAGAGAGTCCTTGTGAGAGCCATGAGTGAAGTCCAGGTTTCCTGAAGATTAGCAGCCTCTTATTCTTCCTACAGTTTTATGTCAAAAGACACAAGTCCACGCAGACTTCTTTTGGGGCAGGAAGTCTGTTTGATCTAGTGTGAGAAACAGTGTCAACAGGGTTTGTCTTTACGCCAATATTTGGGAAACTGCAGTTACTATCCTGAGCCCACGGGAAGACGATGCTGACCAGTGAGTGGACCCTTTTCTTTCTGGAAAATCTGGGAAGTCATCATGACATAATCAGATTAAAAAAAAATTCCCAATGTAGTCAGTCATTCAGTCCTGGGACAGGTAAAATGTGACAGGAGTAGCATAAAAAGAAAGCAAAGTAACTCTAGGAAGGTTACAATCAATTTGAAATTTTCCTTCTTGGAAAGTATGGATTGAAATGACCCTGCTCTGGGGGTAGAATTGCCAGAAAAAACTATAGGACTCCCAAATAGAACAGTTGGGACATAGATTTAAGCACAGTTATCTAAAATGCAAATATATCCAAGCATCTTGTGCTGTTATTGGCTAACTCTGGCAACATTATGTTAAGGACCTACCTCCCCTGCCCATCAACGGTAACACTGGGCTAATTGGTGAAACAAAGAAGCTTGCAAGACAAACGCCCTTGCTCCCCTGATGAAAGATGGGAGGGAGGAGGAACCATCGGCGTCTTCCTCTTCATTCCCTGATGGAGAAGGTTCTTATGCCACTCAAACTCTTGTTTTCTTGATGAAAAGAAAAGGGATTCTTGGAAAGAGTGATTCAAAGTTATACATGGAGCCAGACTCCAAGTGGCTCCTACCACCGGAGCTCTGGCCTAACCCCTGGCTCGTGAGCCAAGATCCTGCGAGCCATGTGGGGTGAAAAAAAAAAAAAAAGAGAGAGAGGCAATAAGAAAGGAAAAAATAAAATTAGACTAGGAAACTAACAGATATGTTAGAAAGAATATAAAAATAAAAGTGATGATGAATGAAGAACTGGAAGGTACAACAGTAACACAATAGTAAAAACAAGGAGGAGGGAAAAGAAAAAAAAAAGCGGGGGAAAAAGCCTTGTCTGTGGAGGCAGGGCCTAAGCAAGGGCAAGGTTTGGGGGGTGGGCGGGGCCTATGCTCAGGACCCACAGAGCTGGAAAATTCCCTCGGGGCTGTGGGGGGTGGGGCTTAGGCTCAAGGAACAGAAGGGGCTCAGGCGTGCCCCCCACCCCTGGTCTCAGAGGGCGGGGACCTCACCTGGGAGCCCAGCAGGCTTCCTGGGCTTGCGTGGGTGGGGCAAATGCCCTCCTCTCCTCTCCTCTCCTGCTCCTCGGGTCCCAGAGGACCCCTCCCACCTGCCTCTCCTGATCTCCCCACCCTCAGGGGCTCTGATCCTTTCTGGCCTCCACTTCTCCTCCCCCCTCAGTCCCCCCACATCCTACTGGTTCACTTGGGGGTTCCTCCTGTCTCCTTGAGCATCAGGGTTCCCCACCAGCAGCTGGCAGGCGCCCTAGTTGTGGGGAGATGCTAACTCGGCATGTTCCCACATTGCCATCTTCCATACTAATTCTTTTTTCGAAATATTATAGCACCAGTTTAATAAGTAATCACCAATGTTTCACACTGCTTTTAGGAAAGCCAGATTTGGAGAATAATAGGAAGAAGAAAAACTTAAGTTATTTAGTCTTAGACTCTTCTTAAATCTCTCCAATAATTAGTAGACACTGGATTCTCTTGAGTATAGAAGTCAGTAAACTGGGAGAATGGCACCTGATAGATACCAAAAGACCCTTTCTCTTCCCTAAAGTGAACTTTTGAAGCTGGTATTTGTCATTTGGCTAAGTTTTTCCTAAAAGTTGCTCACAGTCTACTCTGCTGAAATAATAGGGAATCTCCATGTCTTCGTACCTCCCCAACTTGTGATGTGTGTAGTGATGTAATTCAAGTGACTTTTTTTGCTCAGAGAGCTTAAATTGTCTTATGATGAGCAAATAATATTCTTAGACTTGAATCACACATGTTTACAAATTAATTACATAGCGTATCTTTGCTTCACTGGTCTGCACAGTGATCACGTGTAACTCTGAAGGAAATGTGATTATTTTGTACCTGTATTAATTCAGAGCACAGTTGTGTGATCATTTGAGTCGCTAAGACAGAAACATCAAAGTCTAGTCAGTAGCAAGAAATTATAATGCAATCCTTGTCTTCTGCAAGCAGATTCCGTATTCTGCTGGTGATAAGCTGTTTTCTGTTGGCAAGCAAATGATTGTTCAACAGGACAAATGTGGTATTATTTTCTATTTATAAGCATGAAATTTCCGTCTCTAAGACTTTTAGTGTCCACCAGCCTTCAGCACTTCAGAGCCAGCCACAAGTGCTCATGTAATGGTCGCCTGAGACCAATCACTTACCGGCGACTTTCTTGATGAACTTGTTGGAGGCTTTCCGTTGGCAGTCGGGGCTGATGGACTCTCGGTCAGCACACAAGTGACAGAAAACGCTTTTGTCACGTGAATTCACTCCTTTGATACACAGAGCTCACATTAGAGGTCAAGTAGCCAAAACTGATATTGTGTAGCATCTCAAATTCTATTTCTGTATCCTGTTGGGTGCACCTGTGGCTGAGTTTGGCAGAAGAGGCCTCGTTAGAAGGACACATGGTACTTCCACGGTTGACTTTTTAGCTTGATTTCAATCTCCAAGTGACAGTCTTTTCCCTTTTTGCTGAAAACTAACTGATTAGTCTCATAACCTGCTTATTTTGTCAGGTCATATTCACAGGAACCCTTTCCAAAGAGGAAAGAGGTACATGAGGAAAAGCTAAAATGAAGATGAAGCTATATACTGCATAGGCTCTGATGTCAGATGTTCTGCATTTAAAATTACTCAGCCTCCCCCTTCGGTGATCAGCTCAGGTGATCATGGGCAAGTCACTTAATCACCCTAAAGCTCATCTTTACGGTGGGAATGGATTGCTTTATTTTTCCCTTTTAGTACAAATAAGATATTATAGGTAGAGCACTTATCATAGGGCCTAGCACTCAGTAAATGCTCAGTAAATATCAGCTAATAATATACTAATAATATTAGTATTATTTTTTTCATATTTTGAATCCATGATGACAGAGTTTTTTCAGGCCAAATGATCTCCTTCACCAAACTTTAAAATCATGAGAACAGTGATAAAGGAATGTGTTTTGCTACACTAGAGCACTGAGCAGGACAGTCTACTTAACTCGGTAGATTTTTTAAGATTTGCCTACATGATGTTAAACCTCCAATTTGGGGATTTTGATTAATATGCTGCCTGTATGTATTTAAAAATTGGTGTAGTGACTTTAAGAACTGGCACTGTGAAAGTACAAAGTAAGTTCTTCTTAAGTTCCAGTTTCTT
Organism: Tursiops truncatus; assembly: GCF_011762595.2. NCBI lineage: Eukaryota > Metazoa > Chordata > Mammalia > Artiodactyla > Delphinidae > Tursiops > Tursiops truncatus. Next base: position 5,897,857 of record NC_047050.1, on the reverse strand, counting down.
CATCAGTAATGTTGGGTTGGTAATGTGTGTCTTATGATTACATCAACAAGTGCACTAATGATAATGTCAGAAGACTAAACCCACCTCATGGCACACTTGGAGATGATCAAAAAGAGTAACAGCCTGAAGAGAAGGTCAGGATCAAATTTAAATGCAAGTGGCAACACCTTCCATAGCAAAACATATATATATATGTATCAGTATATATATAGTAACATTTTTCTGCTTGGGTAAATTTCCTTCTTTAAGGTTTGAAGACAATCTGACAATCTCTGCCTTGTTTCTGTCATGTTAAGCCCTTTTAATTTAATTATTAATGTGGATAGATTAATGTCTGTCATCCTGCCAGTCTGTTTTCTATTTGTCTCATCTGTTCTTTGAGTTTTTCTCTTTATTCCCATTTTCTTTTGGGTTAGTTAAGTGTTGTAATAATGTTTTTTATTTCCTCTATTGGCATACTAGCTATATTTCTCTGTTTTGCTTTTTTAAGTGGTTTCTCTAAGCCTTAAAATAAGCATCATTAATTTTTTACCATTTAACTTTGTGTATTACATCATTTTATATATAAGGTGAGTACATTATACTTTTATGTTACCTATTGTATCCTTTTTGATATTTTGCCATATGTTATACTTCTACATATGTTATATATCCCACTATATTATTATTATGATTTAGTCAGTCAACTGTGTTTTAGAGAAATTGAAAGAGAAGAAAATTAGTTTATATTTACCAATATATTTGCCATTTACAGTGTTAGTCATTCTTTGTGAAGATCATAATTTTTTTTGGTAGCAATTTCATTCATGCAGTGCAGGTCTGCTAGTAATAAATTTTTTTCAGCTAATTTCTTTCTGACAATATTTTTATTTTGTCTTCATTTTAAAGGGATGATTTTTTTTTACTGACATTGAGTTCTAGATTAGAAGGATTTTTTTTCAAAGCACTTTAAAGGTATACTTTTATTGTCTTCTGACCATCATCATTTCTGATGATGAGTCTGTGCATTCTTATTTTTCTTATGAAAGCTACCTTTTTTCCCTCTGGATACTTTTAAGATGTTCTCTTTGTCTTTTGTGTTCAGTACTTTGACTGTGATGTACCTAGGTGTATTGTTTTTTATCTTTATCCTGCTTAGGGTCCCCTAGCTTTTTAGATCTATGTTTATGCTTTTATCGAACACAGGTAAGTTTTGACTCCTATTTCTTCAAATACTTTTCTGCCCCATTTTTTCCTCCTTTTTCTTTCTGGAGCCCCAATTACATTTAGACTGCTTGATGTCACCCCACAGGTCAAGAGTTTATATTTACTTTGTCCAATTCTCTTTATCTCTGATCTTCATATTATAAAAGTTCTACTGATCTATATAAATTTAAACACTTATTTTTGCTGTTTACAATTTGCTGTTAAACCCATACAGTGAGTTTTTAATATCATATATTGTATTTTTCAATTTTATAATTTCTGTTTTTTATAGTTTCTGTTTCTCTGCTGATTTCCACCATCTGTGCATTCATTATGACCATCTTTTCCTTTAGGTCCTTGATTATAGTTATAATTACATCTGGATCATGACTGGATCTATTTCCATTAATTTATTTTTTCCTTGATTATGAGTCATGTGTTCCTGCCTGCTTATATGTCTAGTATTTTTTATTGTATACTATGGAATGTGTTGTGTCTGAATTATATTATCTTCCTTTAAAGGATATTGAGTTTTGTTTTGATAGCCAGTTAAATTAATGGTGAATCCTTTTTGTCCTATTAATCTTCTTTATATTCTTATTAGGAGAACCTCTTTTGTTTTGAACTTAGTCCTAGGGCATGGCTCTTACTCCAGGGTGTGGCTACTCAGTGAGCAAACTACTCTGATTATACTGGACCTCCAATGTCTCTCATTACTCTGTAACCTCTGGTATTACCACGAAGAGCTCAGCTATATGGCACACAATCTTTGCTAGTCTTTCTAAGAGTCTTGCCTTGCAGACACACCCTGCAGATGCATAGCACAGCCCTTGGCCGAGGACTCAAGGTTTATGAAGATTTATAGGGAGACCCTCTGTGCTTTCCCTACTTCTCTAATATCCTGCTCTGAAAATTCCAGCTGCCTCAGCAGTCTAGAACTCGGTTCTGTTCATCTCAGTTCATTGAGACTGCTGTTTTGCCTGGGCTTCCTCTCCCTGCCGCAGAAGGAATTTGCCCCCAGGAAGAAAATTGGTGTTATCGTGGAGCTTATTTTGTGTGTTTTCCTTCTCTCAAGGATCATACTTCTCTGCTTCCTTTTTTTCAGTGCCTGAAAGCAATTGCCTCATACATTTTTGTCTAGTTTTATAGCTGTTTTTGGCGGGAAGGCAAATCTCCTAATTGATCTATCAAGGATGGAAGTGGAAGTTCTATATTCAACTTTCATATTCTGATCCAGTTTATCAAGGGTGAGCTTTAAATCCCAACATGATTTATCCTGACACCTTCTTCTCTGGGCCAGTCCCTATTTATTATGATTGTGCTTAGGATAAATGAGTCACAAATAGCTTAAATGTATTTTTTTTTCAAGAGAAAACAGTTCATAAGATAAATCTATAAGGGATTGTAAATATCAAGGTCAAATATTAACTATTTTTCTCTGCTTTATTTCTTGATTCTTGTAGATGATTAAGAATTGACTATTTTATACTAAATATAATTTTCTAGATGACCCTTTTGTCTAATGACAGTCTTTTTCTCTCTTCTTTTTATGTTTGATAATAGAACTTTGGTCAGAAGACAGTTTTAAATGTCTGCTCACATAACCATCAAACAGAGATTCTAACACTAATTGTATAGTCCTTTCAGAAGACGAGACTTTATGTTGATCAGAATTTATAAGAATCTTGGATTACAAATTCAATATTGTAGAGTTCAGCTTCTAGTCTTGGAATGTATTGGCTTCCTAGATGTTCCAATAAAGCTTTTAACCAGCTGTTCTGGTTAACTGTATCCTTTTGTGTGTCTAAGAGAGACAAGATGCTAAAGCTTTAACTTCAGATTTATTTGCCTTGCCAAATACATAGGACAAAAGATTGAATTTCATAAAAGTTCAGCACATCAGTATATTGAATCAAACATGTTTTCATATTACTTGAATTGCAGATGTGCTGGACTTTTACCCTACTGCTACCTAACTCTGTTATGTGGCTTTTAAATCCACAGTCTCCTTGGTTCATTTCTCATATATGCTTTTGGGTCAATTACAAATCTGCCTCACTGCCTGCCTTGTTCTCTGCCAGCAAGATAAACACTGAACAGAGCCTTTTATCCTAGCAGGGCCTCTCCAGATACTGCATTAGAGCAACTTTTCTCTCTTCAATGTATTATTTATGGGATTTAAAGTTTTTCTTTCACTTTGAGTGTGAACCCAAAACTTTCTTATGCACTATAGCAGATGTGGCGATAAGTACCAGTGATCACCTGTCTTCCTGTGATTTCATCTGCGGCACGTCCTTCAGCTAATCACTTTCAGCTGAGTTGTTTTTCTGGCACTAACATTATGATCTTGGGTTTACTGGACTTTGTGACTGAGGGATATTTTAAACCAGGCATGTTGAAGGATGACATACAGCTGTTTTGGACAGAGGCTGTTTATGGTGACGGCGACCACAGATCCATTCACAGTTGCATGTCATGGCTCTACTTGCCAAGATAACCGGTCACCACATTAGAATGCAAATTGCCTTCTGCTTTTTGGTGACTGTTTCCTGAGATGGCGTTTCTCAAAGACTGTCCGTCGGTCACCTCCCTCTGAATCATCCTGGGCACTTGAACTGCACCCAGACCTGTATTAAGTCTTTGAGGCTGAAGCCTGGAACTTGCTTCAGGAAGCATCTAAGGTGGTTCCCATGCACAGAAAACTTTCAGAAACACTTTTGTTTTTCATTTTATTTTATTCTTTTACACAGCAAGTTCTTATTATTTATCTATTTTATACATATGAGTGTATATATGTCAATCCCAATCTCCTAATTCATCACACCACCCCCACCACCCCCTACCCCCGCTTTCCGCACTTGGTGTCCATAGGTTTGTTCTCTACACCCGTGTCTCAATTTCTGCCTTGTAAACCGGTTCATCTGTACCATTTTCTATGTTCCACGTATATGCGTTAATATACGATATTTGTTTTTCTCTTTCTGACTTACTTCACTCTGTATGACAGTCTCTAGATGCATCCACGTCTCTACAAGTGACCCAACAGTGTTCCTTTTTATGGCTGAGTAATATTCCATTGTATATATGTACCACATCTTCTTTATCCATCCGTCTGTTGATGGGCATTTAGGTTGATTCCATGACCTGGCTATTGTAAATAGTGCTGCAATGAACATAGGGGTGCATGTGTCTTTTTGAAATATGGTTTTCTCTGGGTATATGCTGAGTAGTGGGATTGCTGGGTCATATGGTAATTCTATTTTTAGTTTTCTAAGGAACTTCCATACTGTTCTCCATAGTGGCTGTATCAATTTACATTCCCACCAACAGTGCTAGAGGGTTCCAATTTCTCCACACCCTCTCCAGCATTTGTTCTTTGTAGATTTTCTGATGATGGCCATTCTGACCGGTGTGAGGTGATATGTCATTGTAATTTTGATTTGCATTTCTCTAATAATTAGTAATGTTGAGCAACTTTTCATGTTCCTCTTGGCCATTTGTATGTCTTCTTTGGAGAAATGTCTATTTAGTTCTTCTGCCCATTTTTTGATTGGGTTGTTTGTGTTTTTAACATTGAGTTGCGTGAGCTGTTTATACATTTTGGAGATTAATCCTTTGTCCATTGATTCATTTGCAAATATTTTCTCCCATTCTGAGGGTTGTGTTCTCATCTTGTTTATAGTTTCCTTTGCTGTGCTAAAGCTTTTACGTTTTATTAGGTCCCATTTGTTTATTTTTGTTTTTATTTCCATTGCTCTAGGAGGTGGATCAAAAAAGATTTTGCTGTGATTTATGTCAGAGTGTTCTTCCTATGTTTTCCTCTAAGAGTTTTATAGTGTCTGGTCTTACATTTAGGTCTCTAATCCATTTTGAATTTATTTTTGTGTATGGTGTTAGGGAGTGTTCTAATTTCATTCTTTTACATGTAGTTGTCCAGTTTTCCCAGCAACACTTATTGAAGAGACTGTCTTTTCTCCATTGTATATCCTTGCCTCCTTTGTCATAGATTAGTTGACCTTAGATGCATGGGTTTATTTCTGGGCTTTCTATCCTGTTCCATTGATCTTATATCTGTTTTTGTGCCGGTACCATATTGTCTTGATGACTGTAGCTTTGTAGTATAGTCTGAAGTCTGGAAGCCTGATTCCCAGACTGGAATTCCTCCAGCTCCTTTTTATCCCCTTAAGATTGCTTTGGGGGCTTCCCTGGTGGCGCAGTGGTTGGGAGTCCTCCTGCCGATGCGGGGGATGCGGGTTCGGGCTCCGGTCTGGGAGGATCCCACATGCCATTGGAGCAGCTGGGCCTGTGAGCCATGGCCACTGAGCCTGCGTGTCCGGAGCCTGTGCTCCGCAACGGGAGAGGCCACAGCAGTGAGAGGCCCGCGAACTGCAAAAAAAAAAAGATTGCTTTGGCTATTCGGTGTCTTTTTTGTCTCCATACAAATTATAAAATTTTTTTGTTCTAGTTCTGTAAAAAATGCAATTGCTAATTTGATAGGGGTTGCATTGAGTCTGTAGATTGCTTTAGGTAGTATAGTCATTTTCACAATATTGATTCTTCCAATCTAAGAACATGATATATCTCTCCATCTGTTTGTGTCACCTTTGATTTCTTTCATCAGTGTCTTATAGTTTTCCGAGTACAGGTCTTTTACCTCCTTAGGTAGGTTTTTCCCTAGGTATTTTATTCTTTTTGTTGCAATGCTGAATGGGATTGTTTCCTTAATTCCTCTTTCTGATATTTCATTGTTAGTGTATAGGAATGCAAGTGATTTCTGTCCATTAATTTTGTATCCTGCTACTTTGCCAAATTCATTGATTAGCTCTAGTAGTTTTCTGGTAGCATCTTTAGGAATCTCTATATATAGTTTCATGTCATCTGCAAACAGTGACAGTTTTACCTCTTCCTTTCCGATTGGATTCCTTTTATTTATTTTTCTTCTCTGATTGCAGTGGCTAAAACTTCCAAAACTATGTTGAGTAAGAGTGGCGAGAGTGAACATCCTTGTCTTGTTCATGATCTTAGGGGAAATGCTTTCAGTTTTTCACCATTGAGTATGATGCTTCCTGCGGGTTTGTCATATATGGCCTTTAATATGTTGAGGTCGGTTTCCTGTATGCCCACTTTCTGGAGAGTTTTTATCATAAATCGGTGTTGAATTTTGTCAGAAGCTCTTTCTGCATCTATTGAGATGATCATATGGTTTGTATTCTTCAATTTGTCAATATGCTGTATCACATTGATTTGTGTATATTGAAGAAACCTTGCATCCCTGGGATAAATCCAACTTGATCATGGTGTATGATCCTTATAATGTGTTGTTGGATTCTGTTTGCTAGTATTTTGTTGAGGATTTTTGCATCTATATTCATCAGTGATATTGGTCTGTAATTTTCTTTTTTTGGAGTATCTCGTTCGGGTTTTGGCATCAGGGTGATGTTGGCCTTGTAGAACGAGTTTGGGAATGTTCCTTCCTCTGCAATTTTTTGGAAGAGTTTGAGAAGGATAGGTGTTAGCTCTTCTCTAAATGTTTGATAGAATGCACCTGTGAAGCGATTTGATCCTGGACTTTTGTTTGTTGGAAGATTTTTAATCACAGTTTCAATTTCAGTGCTCATGATTGGTCTGTTCATAGTTTCTATTTCTTCCTGGTTCAGTCTTGGAAGGTTATACCTTTGTAAGAATTTGATCATTTTTTCCAGGTTGTCCATTTTATTGGTACAGAGTTGCTTGTAGTAATCTCTCATGATCCTTTGTATTTCTGCAGTGTCAGTTGTTACTTCTTCTTTTTCATTTCTAATTCTATTGATTTGAATCTTCTCCCTTTTTTTCTTGATGAGTCTGGCTAATGGTTTATCAATTTTGTTTATTTTCTGAAAGAACCAGCTTTTAGTTTTATTGATCTTAGCTATTGTTTACTTCATTTCTTTTTCATTTATTTCTGATCTGATTTTTATGATTTCTTTCTTTCTGCTAACTTTGGGTTTTTTTTGTTTTTCTTTCTCTAATTGCTTTAGGTGTAAGGTTAGGTTTTTTATTTGAGATGTTTCTTGTTTCTTGAGGTAGGATAGTATTGCTATAAACTTCCCTTTCAGATCTGCTTTTGCTGCATCCCATAGGTTGTGGGTCGTTGTGTTTTTGTTGTCATTTTTTTCTAGGAATTTTTTGGTTTCCTCTTTCATTTCTTCAGTGATCTCTTGTTTATTTACTAGCGTATTGTTTAGCCTCCATATGTTTGTATTTTTTACATTAATATCTAGTCTCATAGCATTGTGGTTGGAAAAGATACTTGATGCGATTTCAATTTTCTTAAATTTATCAAGGCTTGATTTGTGACCCAAGATGTGATCTATCCTGGAGAATGTTCCATGAGCACTTGAGAAGAAAGTGTATTCTGTTGTTTTTGGATGGAATGTCCTATAAATATCAATTAAGTCCATCTTATTTAATGTGTCATTCATAGCTTGTGTTTCCTTATTTATTTTCATTTTGGATGAACTCTGCATCGGTGAAAGTGTGGTGTTAAAGTCCCCTACTATGATTGTGTTACTGTCGATTTCCCCTTTTATGGCTGTTAGCAGTTGCCCTAGGTACTGAGGTGCTCCTATGTTGGGTGCATAAATATTTACAATTGTTATATCTTCTTTTTGGATTGATCCCTTGATCATTATGTAGTGTCCTTCTTTGTCTCTTGTAATAGTCTTTATTTTAAAGTCTATTTTGTCTGATATGAGAATTGCTACTCCAGGTTTCTTTTGATTTCCCTTTTCATGGAATATCATTTTCCATCCCCTCACTTGCAGTCTGTATGTGTTCCTAGGTCTGGAGTGGGTCTCTTGTAGACAGCATATGTACGGGTCTTGTTTTTGTGTACATTCAGCCAGTCTATGTCTTTTGGTTGGAGCATTTAAGCCATTTACATTTAAGGTAGCTATTGATATGTGTGTTCCTATTTACCATTTTTTAAATTGTTTTGGGTTTGTTATTGCAGGTCTTTTCCTTCTCTTGTGTTTCCTGCCTAGATAAGTTACTTTAGGATTTCTTATAAAGCTGCCTTGGTGGTGCTGAATTCTCTTAGCTTTTGCTTGTCTGTAAAGGTTTTAACTTCTCTGTCGAATCTGAATGAGATCCTTGCCGTGTAAAGTAATCTTGGTTGTAGGTTTTTTTCTTTCATCACTTTAAATATGTCCTGCCCCTCCCTTCTGGCTTGCAGAGTTTCTGCTGAAAGATGAGCTGTTAACCTTATGGGGATTCACTTGTATGTTATTTGTTGCTTTTCCCTTGCTGCTTTTAATATTTTTTCTTTGTATTTAATTTTTGACAGTTTGATTAATATGTGTCTTGGCATGTTTCTTCTTGGATTTGTCCTGTATGGGACTCTCTGCACTTCCTGGATTTGATTGACTATTTCCTTTCCCATATTAGGGAAGTTTTCAACTATAATCTCTTCAAATATTTTCTCAGTCCGTTTTTTTTTTCTTCTTCTTCTGGGACCCCTATAATTCAAATGTTGCTGCATTTAATATTGTCCCAGAGGGCTCTGAGGCTGTCCTCAATTCTTTTCATTCTTTTTTCTTTATTCTGCTCTGTGGTAGTTATTTCTACTATTTTGTCTTCCAGGTCACTTATTCGTTCTTTTGCCTCAGTTATTCTTCTATTGATTCCTTCTAGAGAATTTTTAATTTCATTTATTGTGTTGTTCATCATTGTTTGTTTGCTCTTTAGTTCTTCTAGGTCCTTATTAAACATTTTTTGTATATTCTCCATTCTATTTCCAAGATTTTGGATCATCTTTACTATCATTACTCTGAATTCTTTTTCAGGTAGACTGCCTATTTCTTCTTCATTTGTTTGTTCTGGTGAGTTTTTACCTTGCTCCTTCCTCTGCTTTTTGTTTCTCTGTCTTCTCATTTTGCTTAAGCTACTGTGTTTGAGGTCTCCTTTTTGCAGGTTGTAGGTTCATAGTTCCCGTTGTTTTTGGTGTGTGCCACCTGTAGGTAATGGTGGTTCAGTGGGTTTTGTAGGTTTCCTGGTGGAGGGACTGGTGCCTGTGTTCTGGTGGATGATGCTGGATCTTTTTTTCTGGTGGGCAGGGCCACGTCCAGTGGTATGTTTTGGGGTGTCTGTGAACTTATTATAATTTTAGGCAGCCTCTCTGCTGATGGGTGTTGTTGTGTTCCTGTCTTGCTATTTGTTTGGCATAGGGTGTCCAGCACTGTAGCTTGCTGGTCATTGAGTGGAGCTGGGTCTTAGCATTCTGGTAGTGATCTCTGGGAGATTTTTGCCGTTTGATATTACATAGGGCCGGGAGGTCTCTGGTGAACCAATGTCCCAAACTTGGCTCTCCCACCTCAGAGCGTCAGGCCTGACACCTGGCCGGAGCACCAAGACCCTGTCAGCCACACGGCTCAGAAGAAAAGGGAGAAGAATACATAAATTAAAAAAATAAAATAAAGGTATTAAAATAAAAAAGAAAAAAATATTATTAAAAATCAAAAAATGAGGGCTTCCCTGGTGGCGCAGTGGTTGAGAATCTGCCTGCTAATGCAGGGGACACGGGTTTGAACCCTGGTCTGGGAAGATCCCATATGCCGTGGAGCAACTAGGCCCGTGAGCCACAACTACTGAGCCTGCACGTCTGGAGCCTGTGCTCCGCAACAAGAGAGGCCATGACAGTGAGAGGCCCACGCACCGTGATGAAGAGTGGCCCCCGCTTGCCACAACTAGAGAAAGCCCTCGCACAGAAACAAAGACCCAACACAGCCAAAAATTAAAAAAAATAAATTAAAAAAGAAGGCTCAACATTAAAAAAAAAATCAAAAAATGAAAAAGTAATAAGCAAAAGAAAGAAAAAAGAAGAGAGCAACCAGACTGCAAAACAAATCCACCAATGATAACAACCACTAAAAAGAAGCATAGAGATATACACTCACAAAGGAGAAAAAGGAAAAGTATATATGTATTAAAAAAAAATTAAAGAGGAAGAGAGCAACCAAATTATTAATCAAATCTACCAATGATAATAAGCTTTAAAGACTAAAATAAGATAAACTGAAAACGAGAAACAAATTAGATGCAGAAAGCAAACCCCAGGTCTGCAGTTGCTCCCAAAGTCCACTGCCTCAATTTGGGATGATTCATTGTCTATTCAGGTATTCCACAGATGCAGGTACATCAAGTTGATTGTGGAGATTTAATCCGCTGCTCCTGAGGCTGCTGGGAGAAATTTCCGTTTCTCTTCTTTGCTCATTCATCTCCTGGGGTTCAGCTTTGGATTTGCCCTTGCCTCTGCTTGTAGGTCGCCTGAGTGTGTTTGTTCCCTGCCCAGACAGGATGGGGTTAAAGGAGCAGCTGATTCAGGGCCTCTGGCTCACTCAGGTCAGGGGGAGGGAGGGTACAGAATGTGGGGCGAGCCTGCCGCGGCAGAGGCCAGCGAGAGGTTGCAACTGCCTGAGGCACGACGTGTGTTCTCCCGGGGAAGTTGTCCCTGGACCACAAGATGCTGGCAGTGGCAGGCTGCACAGGCTCCTGGGTGGGGTGGGGTGGGGTGTATAGTGACCTGTGATCGCACACAGGCTTCTTGCTGGCTGCCGCAGCAACCTTAGAGCTTCGTGCCCGTCTCTGGTGTCCTCACTGATAGTCGTGGCTTGCGCCTGTCTCTGGAGCTCGTTTAGGCGGTGCTCTGAATCCTCTCTCCTTGCGCACCCCAAAACAATGGTCTCTTGCCTCTTAGGCAGTTCCAGACTTTTTCCTGGACTCCCTCTCAGCTAGCTGTGGTGCACTAGCCCCCTTTAGGCTGTGTTCATGCAGCCAACCTCAGTCCTCTACCTGGGATCTGAACTCTGAAGCCCAGCCTTAGCTCCCAGCCCCAAACCGCTCCAGCGGGTGAGCAGACAAGCCTCTCGGGCTGCTGAGTGCCGGTCGGCACCGATCCTCTGTGCAGGAATCTCTCCGCTTTGCCCTCTGTACCCCTGTTGCTGCGCTCTCCTCTGTGGCTCTGAAGCTTCCCCCCTGCCCAGCTGCCATCTCTGCCATTGAAGGGGCTTCCTAGTGTGTGGAAACTTTCCCTCCTTCACAGCTCCCTCTCACAGGTGTAGGTCCTGTCCCTATTGTTTTGTCTCTTTTTATTTTCATTTTTCTTTTGCCCTACCCATGTATGTCTGGGAGTTTCTTGCCTTTTGGGAGGTCTGAGGTCTTCTGCCAGCGTTCAGTACGTGTTCTGTAGGAGTTGTTCCACATGGAGATGTAGTTTTGATGTATTTGTGGGGAGGAAGGTGATCTCCATGTCTTAGTCCTCTGCCATCTTGAAGCTATTGGGGCTTCAACTAACTTTAGTCGTTTGTAAATGTCAGTGTTATCGGTGCTATATGTTTACTCAACTTTGAATTTTTCATGGGCACTGTTAATATATCAGAAATACGAAGATCTACATGAGTTCGAGGGTAACCGTGTAATTTATTACCCAAACCAGGATGCTTTTGAGAGTGAAAGGGGCATATTATTAATTATTGATATATTGGGACCACAGACACATACTGATGATACCAACCAGGGTTCTTGGACTTCCCCAATCAATGAAAATCGACTAGAGGCAAGACAAGAAGTTCAGGCAAGGCTTTACTGGGGGCTCCTGCTGCAGCAGGGAGGACCAAGAACAAGTAACAGCTTCCCTTGCTCACGCCCCAAGTTGGGAGGGAGCTGGTTCCTTATATGGGGTGAGGGTACGGGTGTGTCCAGGGATCGGGTCAGAGGGGTGGCTGAGGTGTTTTGCTCACCCCTTTGGTGGTGTGGAGTGCAGGGGGCATGCCCAATACTGCTTTGCTCCTGGCACCCTGTTTTTGCTCCTGGCTCTTCAGAAGTGGCAGTTGGGTTTTTTGATCTTTTTGTATCTTTTTGTCCATGATTTGCCCCAACTGCACATGCACACAGTTATTTTTAATCCCATATAGTTTCTTTGTATTCTGTTGCTTGCTGAAATGTTTGTCCAGGTGCGAGCATTGCAGCAAAGGGTCCCGGGTCCCAGCCTGTCTCACTGAGACTGTCCTGGTCAAGAGGGGCATGGGTCACCCTGTTTATTCTTTGGGTCAAATAACTTTGTCTACATTTATGGAATGACTGAGTTGGTTTAGATCAGGTCTGCAAACTATAGCCTGCGTGCCAAATTCAGCCTGATGTATCTTTTTGTAAATAAGGTTTTATTGGAACACAGCCACACCCAATCGTCTGCATGTTTTCTGGAGCTTTTTTCATCCTCCACCAGCAGTGCAGAGTCAGTACAATCGAGACTGCCTGGCTCATAAGACCTAAAATATTTACTGTCTGTCCCTTTACAGAGAAATACTGGATTAGATGATATCTAAGAGCTGTGTTGGAATCTAAAAAATAAAACAAATGGAAGAATATAACAAAGCAGCAACAGATCTACATATATTCAGAAGAAAGTAGTGGTTACCAGTGGTGAGAGAGGGATGAGGGGAGAGGCAAGTTAGGGGTAGAGGGAAGAAAAAGAAAAACCTGTGCTTAGTAAATGTTATTCAAGATTGCTAGATTCAGCTTTGGTGCAAAGCAGCTGTTAGATATGCAGCCTTGGGACCTGGTGAGGTTTTGCTGATCTGTTTCTGGGAAGCTATGGCAGGGGTGCGGCATATGGGATGAACTCTGAGAAGTCCAGCAGAAGGAAAACAAAGGTGGGGCTTTCAGGGTCCTGGAAGATGATGACTCATCAGACACCTTGGGAGAGAAGGACCTGACTATCCCAAAGGCCCTGACACATTCTAGAGTTGCTGGTATATCTGAAAGTCATTCATCAAACTTAGCCTCCTTTAAGAACGTGTATTGCAATAGATAAAAAATCTCACATGTCATGCTCATTGATCTGAGTTTTCAAAATTATTTTTGTCTGAAAATTGTGTGTTTGAGTTTTAATCTTGTGAATGCACTTGAATAGTTGGATTTTTTTTCTAAGTCTGATCTTTGAACAGTGTCCTAGAGGTAAGTTTGTATATGTGTGTGAGGGCAGCAGATTATGTAGATCCCTGTATAGACTTTGGATTTCCCTTCGAGTGAGATGAGAAGCTACTGCAGGGGCCTGAGCAGAGGAGTAACATATCTGACTTAAGTTTTAAAATGGTAAATATAGCCATTATGTGGAGACCAGAGAAAAATGGAGTCAAGGTCAGATGCAGGTAGGAAAGGAAGGAGGTTATTGCAATAAGCCAGGTGAAAATTGATAACAGCCTGGATGAGGATGTAGTAGTGGAGATGATAAAAATGGGTGCATTCTGGACATTTTTTGAAGGTAGGGTTTGCTGGTGGATTTTGTGGAGTGATGTAGTATATGAATGCAGAGAGAAGTCGAGCATGACTCCAGCGCTTTGGACCTCAGCACCTTCAGACATAGGGCTGCCATTTACTGATGGATAGATGTTCAAGTGTCCTCCGTTTTTAAAGGGAGAGGAATATTAGGACCTCTGTTTTGGAAGTCAAATGTGAGAGGTCTGCTTGGCATCACAACAATGGAAATGTTGAGGAAGTAATTGGATATATGAGTTCAAATTTCAGGATAGAAGTACAGCTAAACTGGGATGAATATATGTATTAGTTTAATGACGTAAGTATGCACTGAATGTATATTCAGTCCAGTTTAGTCAGACTTCTCTATTTCAGGATATACATATACACATGTTTGGGGATAGAATGAATGAACACACACACACATCATCAGCGTAAATAATGTTTACAAGCATGAGATTAGAGATCACAAAGGGAATAAGTATACCTAGAAGTCGGAGACCTAAGCCCTTGGGTACGCGATGTTTAGAAGTTAGGGAGATGAGGCAGAATCCATAAAAGAAGTGACGAGTGGCTGGCGGGAAAGGGGGAAAATTACGTGTGTGGAAGCCAAGGGAAGAGCTAGTGTCAGAAGGGGGATGTGATGGGCAGTAAATGGAGATCAGTAGATTGGTCAAGTAACGGAGGACTGGGAATTGACCTTCGATTGTCATGTAGAAATCGCTGGTGACATTGACAAGAGATTTTCAGGGGCTCAGTATGGACAAAAGCCTGATTGGCATGCATTTAAGAGAGAATTGAAGGAGGAGAATGTACATCATTGGGTGTCGATGACTCTTTTGCCTTTCCAGCCAAAGACCATCAGGGTTACACCATAGTTGAGCAAGTTGGATTTATTGCTCATTACAGTGAGGGAGACCATACACTACAGGAGCAGTGGGCCTCTCAGCAAGGTGTTGGGTAGTTTGGGGGCAGGTATGAGGAACCAGATCTTTGTTCTGGAGTGGAGGCTGTCTGGAAGCAGGGATAATTCTGTGCTGGACTATCTTAATAAATCTTAACAGAAAGACTAGAGTGAGGTCAAAGATGTAGTTAGTAGAGCTGTATCAGTCACTCACATTAGTCAGAAGAGGGGGGTGTTGGATAGTTTTGTGGTTTTCACAGTGACCTTGTTGTTGCCTGTCCTTAGATAAAATGATGAATGGGCCTTTTTTTTTTTGACCGTTTTATCATGCTCACAGAGTGACCTTGTCTGATGTCGATGTTCTGTGAAATTGTTTATGCTCAAAGGAAGAACACCAAGGTCTAGCTGTGAGTGGTGTGCTGTTACACAGACCACCACTGAGGAAGGACTCAGGGAAGAAGTAGGTTACACAAGGTTTGAGTTTTGTAACTGAATGTTGTTATATGTGATCCGTCTCTCATTCCCCAAACAAGATAATTAACATGTTTGGTTATTTATTTTTCTTTCTATCTCACTTTTCCAACTCTGAGGTTACAGGTTTTGGGGATTAGCATTTACCTAGCACATGACATTGTGAGTTTCATAAACCGGGCAGAAAATGGTGGTACATGAAATCTTAGCAAAAGCCTAATTTGTAATGCTAGAGTCTCATTAGCTTTATTTGGCCATAGAAACAGAGATTATGCATTCCAAACTAATCAATCAGACATGCGAGAATATTTACTTGAATATATCAAGGCCCCAAGTCTTTGGTTGTGTGGTCTCTTCATGATTGTGTTTCTTACTTGTGAGAGATGTGCTACATTTTCTGTATAATTGGTAAACAAGGTCCCTTAGGCTGTGGGTTAGTACCCATTAACAGCACTGAATTTTATGGAATATTGAATAGTCACTTAAAAATTTTTTTTAATTTAATTAACTGGTAACACCATCACATTAGTAATAATTTTGGATATTAGAAAGACTTTTATTTTCTTGATATATTTTTGTTTTGTATATTTGGCAGGAGAATCCAAAAACTATGTTCAAAAAGTAAAAATGTGTATAAATTTGCATAAAATTTGTTCCATAGAAAGTTTAATTTTATCTCCCACAGTTTAAGTGATTTTTTTTTTTCAGCTGTTTTCCAGTCGGATGAACCAAGACTAGTTACCATAACAACTGTGGTTATTACCACTGAGGTAAGTGGTCTTTTCTTACACCAACACATTTATCAACATGTTCACGGTACAAACATTAAAAGTTCATGATGTGAAAAGAAAGTCTTCCTCATACCCCCCAGCCACCAGGATCCCTCTCTAGATATATTCATGGGTATCAACTTCTTTTTATATCATTCAGAAATATTTAATGCTTATACAAGCATTTACACATATATTCTCTTAACCTTACAGAAATGGTCTGCCCTTGTTTTTTTCACTTAACAATATATCTTGGGGCTTGTTTCCTTACAAACTATATAGAGTGATTTCATTCTTTTAAGCAGTTAGTCTATTTTATAGCTAGCAAATGTTATTTCAATAAGTCCCATTATTGGATATTTAAATTATTTTCAACTTTTTACTATCACAAATCATTCATCATTGAACAACTTTATACATGTCCTATGTATCTGAGGAACAAATTTCCAGAGATAAAATTTCTGGGTCAAAGGTCATTGACATTTTAAAATTCAGTGACTATTACCAAATTTCTATGTACAGAAGTTGTACCAATTTCCACTCCCACTAGCAGAGGATGAGAATGTTCCCATACCATTGCCAACATGCTATGTGAGCAAACATATTGCTTATTACCAGTCTGTTAAGAGAAAAATGTTACTATGATTTCATTTTTCCTTTGGAATTTTAGGCTTTTCTTCTTGATATAAAATTGAATTCTTATAGTAAATATGTTTTCCTCAGTTTGTTATCTTTTGACTTTGCAATGGTTTTCCTTTGAAGACATCTTTTTATTTTTATGGAGTTGACTTAATTTTGGATTTTGTAGCCTCCAGCTTTTGTGTCATCTAAACAGGTTTCCCAACTCTAAAGTTACCAAAAACAAAAGAGGTACATAAACAAGCAAACAAAAACCTTCTTTCATAATATTTTTTCTAATATTTTAATATATGGAAATTTTTTTAACAAAGTTTTTTTAATCTGGATTTTTTTGGGGGTATAAAGTATGAGTTATAGATTCAAGTAAAAGTTTTCAGGGGCCAATCTAATTGTTCTATTATCCTTTACTGATTAATTTATCTTTTCACCATCTGTGAAATACAACCTTGATCATATATTAATAGCCACATGAATTTTGTTGTATTACTGGACTTGCTATTCTGTTACCTTAATCTAACTATTCATGTGCAATATATGTAGCCCCTAAAAGTAAGGCTAGTTTCCCCTCAGTACTTTTCTTTTTCATAATTTTCCTGGCTATGGAAGTTTTTTCTCCTTTATGTCTTCATGTGGACTTTTGAATGAGTTTACATAATGAAAAGAAATCTTAGTAATTTGTTGATGTCACATTAAATGTTTGCATTACCTTAGAGACAATTTATGTCTTTAGTTGAGTTCTCCCTTCCGAGATCACAGTAGGCCTTTCCATTTGTTCAATTCTTCTCTTGAATAATGTCTCCCAATACTAATGGGTTTTTGTCTGTTTTCCATGCCTTTTCTCTGTTTTATTAATGTTAAAACTGTTATCTGGCAAATAGGTACTCAAAATCATCAGATCTTTGTTGTGGATTCCATCTTTTTTCAATTTAAATACATTTAAATTTTATTATTGGGTGTCAGCTTGGGGAAACTTGCTGTTCTGCTCCCCTGTGTGTTCTTTATTCTACTACCAATATTATGCTCTCTTAGTTATTACAGCTGTTTAATAATCCTTTATATCTGGTAGGACAGTCCCCATCCTACCCTAACATGTCATTCTTCTTAAATCTTAAAATTTGTATGGAACCATGAAAGACCCTGTATAGCAAAACTATACTATACTATACTATAAATTTAAGAAGAAAAAAGCTGGAGACATCATGTTCCCCGATGTCAAACTATATTACAAAGTTACAGCAATTAAATTAGTATGGTATTGGCATAAAAACAGACACATAGATCAATGGAATGGAGTAAAGAGCCCAGAAATAAATTCACACATATATGGTCAATTAATTTATGACAAAGGAGCCAATAATATACAATGGGGAAAGAACAGTCTCTTCAATAAATTGTGCTGGGAAAACTGGACAGCTACATGAAAAAGAATGAAACTGGACCACTGTCTTACATCATACACAAAATTTAACCCAAAATGGATTAAAGATTTATATGTAAGATCTGAAACCATAAAACTCCTAGAAGAAAGTATAGATGATAATATCCTTAACATAGGTCTCAGTGATGAGTTTTTTGACTCCAAAAGCAAACACAACTAAAGCAAAGATAAACATGTGGGACCATATCAAACTAAAAAGCTCTGCACAGCACAAGAAACCATCAACAAAATGAAAAGGCATTTCGTGGGAGAAAATATTTTCAAATCATATATCTAGTAAGTGACTAATATACAAAATATATAAAGAATTCATACAACTCAATAGAAAAACCCAAATACTTTATTTACAGAATGGGCAGAAGATCTGAATAAACATCTTTCCAAAGAAGACATATAGATGGCCAACAGGTACATGAAAAAATGCTCTACCTCATTAATAATCAGGCAAATGCAATTTAAAACCACAGTGAGATCTCACCTCACACCTGTCAGAATGTCCATCATCAAAAAGACAAGTGATAACAAATGTTGGTGAGGGTGTGGAGAAAAGGGAACCCTTGTGCACTGTTGATGGGAATGTAAATTGTTGCAGTCATGGTGGAAAACAGTATGAAGGTGCCTCCAAAAATTAAAAATAAAACTTCTCTATGATCCAGCAACTCTACTTCTGGGTATTTATCTGGAAAAAATGAAAACACTAGTTCAAAAAGATACCTACCTGAAACTCCATGTTCATTGCAGCATAATTTACAATAGCCTAGATATGGAAGCGACCTAAATGTCCATCTTTGGATGAATGGATAAAGAAATTGTGGTATGTGTATACAATGGAACATTATTTAGCCATTTAAAAAATGAAATCTTGCCATTTGTGACAACACAAATGGACGTTGAGGGTACTATGCTAAGTGAAATCAGTTAGACAGAGAAAGACAAATTACATGTTGGAGGGGGTGGGAGACACGGGTGAACTGCTTTTGTTTTGTTTTTAGTTTTAAAAAAAGAGCTGCTGCAAAGCCACAGTAGTTAGAACTGTGTGAAGTTGGATCAGAGATAGATTGATAGATGAGTGGAACAGGATACAGAGCCCAGAGGTCACTCATACATAATACGGACATGTGGTTATGAGTGGGACAGCAGTGCCCCTTGCACCTTCCACCTCTAGGAAGGAAGCACAGTGCCTGGTAGGCCTCATCAGGTTCTGGAGACAGTATACAGCACACCTGGGAAATCTGTTCCAACTCATACATGAGGGGACGCAGGGCCGGCCAGCAATGAGTGGGGCGATTCAGCAAAGGGCTCAGCAGCAGGTCCAGACTGTAGGACACACAGCCTTGACACATGGGCCATATGACCTAGTCGACTTTGCCTATTATAGTAAAATTGTCAGAGGTAGCAAAAGATGTTGTGTGGCATTTATGGCAATCCTCAATGCAGAAATTATCACATGATGCCTTGATTTCTAGAGAAAGATATTACAGGAGAATTATAGATGTTTTGATAAACAGCTCCAGGCATGCTACTGGACTCTGTCTGAGACAGAGTACTTGACCTTGAATGGCAATGGGCAATGTTCCCAGAAGCTGAACAAGTAACACAGATGCCATGTTATCAATGATGGCTACACCGTCACCTCTCCCTCAGCTTATATTTGTTGCCCAGTGAGGGATCTCTTATGAGCAGCTGATGGAGAAGAAAAAAGCCCAAGCTTGGTTCATGGTTGGCTTGGGTCATGATGTGGGTATTAGGTAAAAATGGGCGATGGTTGTATTGACCTGCACTCAGGAATGGCATTGAAAGGCCGTGGCGAGAACACATCCTCCTGGGATGAACATCCAGCAAAGTTTTTCTGCTTTGTGTGCAATGAGAAGCTGCCTTCTCTTTGTACAGGTTATAGGTGTAGGTTATAATGCAGATAAGGAACTCCAGAGTAGTGGCAAATGGCCAGAAAAAAGACTGAAGGATTGCAACTCACTTTGCTTTCTTTATACCAATAGAAAAATTTGAACACTTATTTAATTGTTTCATCATGGAGTCAACACAACTCAAAACTCTGTTTTACCTAAAATGATTTCAGTTGAAAAAGACTTACAGTGGTGTTGGTAATAATCCCAGGATTACTACCAAATTTGTTTTTAGCCAGGTTACTATACTTGTGACAAATAAATATTGATAAAACGAGCTAATTTGCACTTACTGCCTCATGGCATCGGATATCCATGGAGCTTTACAATCTCCTTTGCTCTTTTCATTAACAAGGTTATACATGTATTGAGAGAAGACTTCTGCTTATCCCCCAAAGTCCTCTGGCTAGCCTCTGGACACAGAGGATGTCTCGTTGACTTCTTCGTCAAGGTAAGTAATCTAATCAAGTACCAGGGCGCTCACATGTTGTCAGATGGCTTTTTAAGCGATGTGTCTGAAATTTTACTTACAAAACAGATACATTAATCTTTGACTTACATAGATTTGGGAAGCTAGAATTTAAAAAAATCAAACAACACTCAGTGTTTCATATTTTTCTAATAGAAGATTACTTTGACCTTTTGATTGGTAGCTGATAGTTTAATGCTGATATTTAATGCTTGCATCAAGAACTCTTCTTAGTCTTGTGCTGTCCAGTACGGAACCCGCTAGTGACACATGTCTACTGAGTGCTTGAAATGTAACTCATCCAGATTGAATTGGGCTGTAAGTAAAAAATATGAACTGAATTTCAATGACAAAGTATACAAAATGTAAAATATTTTATTAATAATTTTTGTTTTAATTATGTGTGAGATGATAATATAATATTTTGGGTATATTGAGTTAATTAAGTAAGTATAAACTCCTATAATTACCAATTGTTTAGGGTAAGGTACAAAATACCTGCACACGCTGGGCTTCAAATTGTGATCCTATCATTTATTTCATCATATTTCCTACCATTATTAAGTATTAACCCCCCAATTTTATACTGATTGTGATTTTTATCCTCTTTACTCCTTGATCCACACGCTAGACCCACAGGTGTGTTAAGTGAAATTTATGGGAAGGGCTGAGGGATCGTCCACGAGTGGAACAACAGCGACAACAGAAAAACAAAGTATTGAGTTGTGGTTCTACCTCGACTATAGTGATAACATAAAGGCATAAATACCACGCAGGCATCCATTCCAGAGAACTCCATCCATTCCAGGCTTCTCCTCTACTTTTTCCCTTCCCCACTTGCCCCCCTAGCCAACCATTCCCACCATTCTGCCTCCTAAGTAACTCTCAAATGTGTGCTTTACCCTCACATCTGTTGCTACTATCTTGGCAAAACCCCTTATTATCTTTCCTGGGATTATTTCAGTATCCATGGCTTGGGTCCAGAATTCCGAGTCCCTTTGTCCTACTATTTATTCTTCAAAAGTGGACCAACTGTTTTTTTCCTAAAATGCCAATCTGTTCAACTTTTTAATTGAGTCCTGCAAAAATCTGACTGCCCACACGATAAAGTACACACTGCTTAGAGAACATTCCCTTGTGCCGTCTCTCACCACATCATCCCCCGCGTCAGCCATGTTGGACTGGTGTACATCCCCGACGGGCTGTTGCTGCCGGAGACTTTCAACTTGTGCTCACTGGCATATTTAATCGGCCTTTAGGAAGTAATGAGGTCATAAGAGTGGGGCCCTGATCCCATAGGATTAGTGTCCTTATGAGAGGAGACACCAGAGAGCTCTCCCTCTCTCCCTGCCTCGTGACAGGGACGAAGTCAGAAGGCAGCCATCTGAAAACAGGAAGAGAGCTCTCGCCAGAGACCAGCTTTATTGGCACCCTGATCTCTGACTTTCAGCCTCAAGAACTGTGAAAAAATAAATGTTGTGTAAGCCATGTGGTCTATGGTAATTTTTTGTGGCAGCCTGAGCTGACTGATAAAAAGGCTCTGCTCAAACTTTGTCCCTGGAGAGTGTGCTCCAGTATCTAGGCTAGGTGTCTTTCCTCTGCTTCCATACAGCCCCTAGACTCTGTCATCAGAGCCTCACATCATTCTGTGGTTATTGTCATTTTGATCTTCTGTCCTACTTTGTGAATTCCGTGAAGGCCGAGTACAAGTCTTTTATTCATCTTTGCATCAAAGTCCTCAGCACATAATCGTTCGTTTTAATGTTGAAAGAGGTACAGGACAGAGATGATGTTTTGCTGTTTGAGCATTTAGGAATGTTTTGTAAACATCTTCCAAGGCAAATAAAGAGTGTTTGGGGGAATACATTTCATGCAGAGTTCTCACAAGTAACTTCCACCTTGAGGCCACCTGGACAGAGAGAGCAACAGGGATCCCAAGCTGGTCAGCCGGTGTGTCTGGGGAGGTCTTGGGGAGCCGTGTTTCTTGGGAAAGGTACCAACCACACAATTAATGGAGTTATCTCCGTGAGACATCCGTGTTAAAGGGACTTGCTCCCTCCTTCTGTGACCTCAAATGCAAATGGTTAAAGACAAGAGAGTAAGGAAGAATCTTTAGTCATCAGAACACGGTGATCCAGTGCCTTCGAGAAGCAAACGGGACTGCGTCTTCCGGAGGGCTCCGTTTCTGCAAGCGCAAGGAATAAAACAATGCTGCAGCACAGTTGTTCAGTTTTCACACGTTCCCAGTGCAAGAATAATGGGGGCGGTTTTCTCAGGCTTCGCTAGGGCTGTACCGTTTATTTCTCCCTTCAGATTACTTTGTGAACCCAGTCAATTCTGTGCAATTTTATGAGATCCTGGGTAGTGGAGATATGATATGATATAGTGTGTATTCATTGATTTTTCTCTTCCATTTTTTTATGTCTTTATCAGTTATCTTTCTCTTTTCATTCGTGGCCTATTTCTTTACTGATTTTCCAGGCATGCCGTGTTACCTTGTTTGTACAAATTAGACTTGGCTGGTTTGGGGGATGTCCTGGAGAGTTTTCAGGAGTGGAGGGGTAAGCCTCCAACAGTTACTACTAGCTAGCCTGCTGGAAGAGGGAAAAGGCATGGTTTATCCATGGGGTCACACAGACTTGTTCCTAGACAGTCCTGGGTTAGAATGCTGAGTGACATTTATTTGCTGTGTGATCTTTGATAAGCTTCTTGACTTCTCTGAGCCTCAGAATCTGTAAACTGGAAATAACGATGCTTACCTTGCAGTGTCGCAAAGACGAGAGACAGTAGGCACTCAAAAAATGTGAACTCTTGTTAATAATGCCCCTTGCTGCCCCATTGTCCTTGGAAGGTATCTACCTCTGTGGCAAGGAAGAGGTAAAGATGACTAAGGCATATAGGAGACTTGGGACCTGGAAGGAGCCTGAGAAATTGCTATTTTCATCTAGAGGGATGTCTAACTCATTCACGATAGATAGTTTTGATTTTCTTCTTTAATATCTCTGGGAAAGAGATTTAACTTCAACACTTCACAGCAAAATTCATCCTAGTGTTTCATCATCATAATGAGTAAGAAGTTTTTCCTTATATTCAGCAGAATTCTGTCTGGTTTTAAAGCAAGCTCATTTCCTCACATTCAGACCCTGGGGGAAAGCGAGAAATCTGTTGAGTCTCTCAGTTGAGAAAATCTTCACATATGGAATCATCGCTCTTTTTCTATTTCTCCCCGAGTCTGAATGAGCGCAGGGCTGGGAATGGGTCCTCATGGACACGGGTCCCCATCGCTTTGTCATCTTCCACCTTTCATGTGAGGTGGGTTCATTTTCTTCACATCTGGTTAAACGTGTGTCTGTACTCGGCAGAGTCAAACGACTACAGAATAGAAGGCAAGGATGTCTCCTCAAGGCTGCAGAAAAATACAACTTATTTTGATGGTGTACTACCAAATCCCAGTACTTTTAGAAAAGCGTCTCCTATCCTAGTCAGGGCCTTTACAGAGGATTCTGGTGTCTTTTATGATGGAGCATAATAACAGCGTGGTGGTTAAGATGACAGTTCTGGAATCACACAGGCACAGTTGCTGTGTGTGTGACCTGTAGCAGTCATTGAACTTGTCCAGCTCAGCTGTCTGCTCTCTACAACGGGACAGCACACCTAGATGCCCCCAGGGTCTGGAGGTGACCATATGTTCCGGTTAGCAGGACACTGCTTCAGGGTGCTTCCTGCAAGCATCTCTCCTTCACAGTGCGCTCCGCAGGGAGGCCCAGAGGAAGGTGGGGAAGCACTCCCTGGGGTGAGGGCTATAGGATCCGAGTGAGCTCTGCCCCGGCCTCGTGCCCAGACCCTCCGCCTGCCCGGTGATCACCCTCCCACCGCTCTCTCCGGCGGAGACCAGCGTCCTGAGGTCTCCTGCCCACACTGGCGCCCCGACTCTGCCTGCTGGCCCTGTGGGTCTCGCCTATGCCTGGAAAGTTCCTTCTGAGCCACACGCCGTGTGCACCTCCATGGCACTGGTCGCTGATCGCAGGCACCCTGCCTGCTCCAGATGGCTGCCCTCTGCTCCCCGCGACAGCAAACAGCAAACTGCCTGTTATCTGAGGAGCTGAGCTATTCCCTCTGCAGAGACGTCTGAGGCCCCAGCCTTGGGGAGGGGGTCTTTCCAGTCTGTCATTTCTTGGTTTCTCTCTGAACCATCTCTCCCCAAGGGCAAAATACAGAGTGTCTTTGTATCTCATAGTAACACTTTGATTAGAGTTTGATTCTTCTTTATGTTAAACCTCCCCCGTTTAACTCACGGTGTGATTTCTCTCTCCTAATTGGACCCAGGCTGATCAAACATGAAACCGGCCCCCTCAGACCCCTGACTGTAGGAGAGGGTCCTACAGGTGACCCAGCTGCTGTGCTCAGATACCTGTCGATGTACCAGAGCTAAGGAACAACTTGGTTTTGGTTCCTGGTGAAGAAGTTCTTATTGTTGTTGAATTACTGTTCTTCTAATTACCATCATTTAGGGACACAGATGTGTTGGGTGGTGACAGCCCTGACTGGTTGTATTTCTAAAGCTTTTCATTCATCTTCTTTCCCTACATCTGACCAATAAACACAGTGCCAGCGAAAGCTCCGCTTAGCAAACTGGAATGCTGTATTTCGGTCTCTGCTTACCGCCATCTTGTTCTGATAAGTGGAAGAAACATGCAGTAACGTGGTGAGACCTCAGCTTCACACGTTACACCCCACTCTGCTCATCTCAGAAGCCGTTTCTAATTCTTGTTCCTCAGACTAACACCTAGCAGAAACCGATATCTAGGTTCTGTCCACTCTTAGGCTCCCATGGTCCTGATCTGGCATCCCTAGATGCTTAGGTATTAGTTTACCTTTTTTTATTGGTAGAAAAAACATGTGAGTTGTTCACAGTGTTTTTAAAATTAACTGTAAAATCATTTGCTTTCGTGGTTGTAGTTCAGAGTTAACAATGGGACTTTCTTCATCTCTGGAAATAGTATACAGATCTGAGCACATGATGGAAAGAGTTTGTCCTACCTCATGGAAGGAAAAATAGACAAGAAATTGGAGACAGTTGGTCTGATCCTGTTAATGTGACTTGGATACATGATGCTGACTAGTTTATTATTCCCAAGACTTCCCCTCCTTTGGCTCTAAAATATGCTTCAAGGACCCAGGCTACTGAGGGATGTGAGTAGCTCTCCCGGCCCCATTCTGACATGATTTGTGATATTTCCATCTGTGCAATATTCGGCCTCCAGTGCCTTGGTGGCCCGTGTGTGTGATGTATGGTGTCCTATGAATAACTGGTACCCATTTTCCACTAAGGAGCTGATTGCAAGAGATTTTGCTGTAAGTGAATAAGGAATAATTTCATAAGGTTTGATTCTCCAGGGAGCCCCACCGGATGCATGTGGGACTTTCTAAATTAATTCAGAGCCAGAGCCAGAGAAGGTGGCTAAACATTTTGGCCGATTCAATCACGGCCTGAGTGTTCTGACTGGCCGTGTTCAGAGAGCAACAATTTAACCTCAGCAAGGTAACCTGGATGGGGTGTGCTATTATGGTAGTTTATTGGTTCGGTCATATTCTTGTTGCAGGAGAAGAGATAATTTTGGTAATTGGGAATATTTCCAGACTTACATGCTCAGCCACATACACCATTAACATAAATGCTTCTTTTCACTCAGGCCCTGGAAATAGTAGCTGTGATTAACATGCTCACCCGTATGCTTTTTTACACCCTTTAAAAGTGAAAGATGAGTTTTAAAGAATTAAACATGGACCGGAATTCATTCTGTAATCGCTTGAACAAATGGCATTTTAAAGGATCTAACAGGAGAACGTTTGTGCTGAGAAGAAACGGCAGCTAAGAAATTGATTTCTTATGACAAAGAGAAGCTTTTGCCGTCGCATTTTCAATGGAATAGAAAGAGAATTCTAAAATATGCAATATAATCAGGCTCGCTCTTGTCTCTGGCTGAAAGCCAAAGCTCGATCTTATACTGTCATTCTGGATTCTCTTTTCTGCCTCTGCTCCCTTCCTACCCCGGCCTGAGCCTAACCCACAGAGACTCCCTCTTTCCCCGGCAGGAGCATGCCGGGATTTGCAGGGATGTTCGCCTCATCGTGCCTTTACACGACCAGCATAGATCTCCAGATGTTTCCAAGTCACGAAGGGAGCTGGGCGCCCTGGAAATGTAAACTCACCTCACCCAGTGGGTCGAGGATGGACTCAGGGTTACTTAAATGCCTCTCGAAAGCCCACTTTAAAAATTGAATTAGCAGTCAATCAGCAATATATTCCTGAATATATTCTCTTATGCTTTCTTTTATGCTCCGGTAAGCCTTGTGTGTCCATCTGCTGCTAGTGTGATTCTTTGCCAGCGAGCCCGTATCTAGTAGACTGTCTTTGATAAAGGGCATGTGTGCTTAGAAAGGTGTATATTAGAGGAAAAAGATATTCAATTTAAATGAATAATACACTACAGATAGGGAATGTGTTTATAAGAGTTATTATTTTTGTCATGTCCTGACATGAGAGTGGCCTGTGATTTATTACTGCAGAGAGCGGGAGAGGACAGCCCAGAACAGCACACGATGCAGCTTCAAGTGTTGCAAATTCCACTCGGATGTGCAAATGGCAGTGTCACCCAAGAGCTTGTCAGCTGGCCTTGGCTGACCTCTGCTCCCTGGTCTGGATCAGCCCTTCGTGTCCTGTGGCCCTCATTTTAGGGCAGTCGTCAAATTTGTCATCCCTGTCCAGTGCTGGTGGCACAGGACAGGCTGTGAGCCTCACGACGGCAGGGCTCTGATTTGCTTGTTGCCGAATGCTCATAACCGACACGTGCCTGCCTCTGTAAGTGCTCAATCCATGCTGAATAAGTGCCGTTAATACAGGTGCAGAGACCTAGCAGGCAGCGATCCTTGGGGCTGAATGTGGAAGGTCAGAGTAGAGGCAGGTCATGTGTCCCAGGCTAGGGACTTGGGGAAACAGGAGCCTCTGCATCAGTCGCTGAGAGGGAGCTGCCCACGGCATGGCCAGGAGGACTCCGCCTGGGGATCACAGAGATCGGAGACCAAGGCAACGGCCAGCCCTGGGCTGATGGCAATGTGATGATCCAGGGCAAGGTCAAGTTTCTAAGTGGAGTTTAAGGAGGCCCAGCTGTGAGAGAACAAGGGCTGTAGGAGCTGAGATCCAGGCTCAGCCTGATGCTCTGCCTGTAATGAAAACCTGTACCGACATAGATGTGGCCATGCTAATTCTCAGCTGGTAGCGAGAGTGATGACCTCATCATCAGATTCTTTGTCTCCCAGTCCTGGCTCTATCAGTTACTAACCACAAGTGGGTCAGTTAGCCATGCCTAGTCTCAAGTTGCTCCTCAGAAAAATGGTTCCAGTAAAGTGCTTCTTACCAAATGAAATAATAGCTTATACCTGTTTTCAAGACTCTGTAAAAATTAAAATTACATTATAAGAAAATACTTTACGATATTAATCATGATGCACTCAATCATTCTCTCGAAGCCGCAAATGGCTCAGAGATGAGTTCTTGCCTAGTCCTATTGGAAAAACTGCCTTGATCCTTGGGTGCCTCTGTAGCTCACCTTCAAGCGCAAGGATAGACCTTGAACGTGTGCTCAGAGCCTGGTGGGGTAGAGAAGCAGGATGGAGGGAGGGTGTACAACCCATGCCTGAGCCGTATTCCCAAGGACCAGTGGAGAGGAGTCAGGGGGCCCTGGGCAGGAGGGTCTTCCTGTGTTGCCTCAACTGGCTTCCCCTGCTGCACCTCTGCCATTCTGTGGGCAGGGAGGCATGCGAGCGTGTGAAGACGCAGACTTTCCCAGGGGTCAGGACTCATCTGTCCATTCATCTGTTCACTTGTTTAGGCACAGATATTTGTGAACTCCTGCTACATGCCAGGCTGGATGGTGAGCCCTGGTCCCAGGCTCAGGAAGCTCCACAAATACTCCTTGTTAATCTTCACCAGTGGGCAGATGGTGGGCTTCTGTCTTCTCTGGAGGGATCGTCCCATTCGGGGTTCTGTCGTCAACTCAAGTTATTTCATGGAACGCTTTACCTCTCTTACGTATTTACATACATACTTTTGAATCCTACCCCTCTTTTCCAATTCGTGCCCTTACCTGAGGAAGAGGTCTTTTTTCGCACAACCTTAACTATAGCTGATAAATATAAGGCTATCAGGGATGATCCATCTCTGTCAGGGGACAGGAAAACCATATAAAATTAAAGTCCCTGTAATTGACTGAATAGATCTCCATCATTTTCGTACTGATCTGTTTTACTACTTCTGATTAATTTATTTCTATCTCAAGAACCAGCCTTTAAGATAATCTATCTCAAATACAAATTTAATTTTTGTTTCATCCTATTTTTGTTTCATTTAAAATAGACAGTATTGTGGCAACTCAATGATTGGTCAGGGGTTTTAGGGCTCCCCTGAGGTCCCAGGCGTCATTTATTACATGAGTTGAATGGAAAAATGTGTTTTAAATTTGAAATGCATGTCAGTAGGAAGCAGGATTTTAAACTCATTGTAGACTAAATTGTGAAATTTATTTGCAAATTCATGGTTATAAATCTATAAAACACTGGCACTTTCAGGCTGTTTTAAAGCAGATCCTCTCTTTTATGTATTAATTCTCCTGTTTTCACATTCCTTGGGCCCCAGCAGACTCCTCATCCTAACAGCTGGGGCAACAGTAGTTCCGGGACTACATGATACCCTGGGATAGAAAGTTTAAAAAATTTCAAAATGCAGTCTGCTAAAGAATGTCCCCAGTGTCCTCCAGAAAGAAACAGCTGCTTGATTCTAACCTGGATCCAGCAAACCCAGAGTGCACAATTTTCTAGCTTTTTTTGTGCTCGAATAGATATTTAAGTACTGTATGGACTTTTGTCCATTCAACACTGAAAGTCTAAGCTTCTGAGTCTCATAGTACACATTGTATATACTTTTTTTTTTTTTTTTTGCGGTACGCGGGCCTCTCACTGTTGTGGCCTCTCCCGTTGCGGAGCACAGGCTCCGGACGCGCAGGCTCAGCGGCCATGGCTCACGGGCCCAGCCGCTCCGCGGCATGTGGGATCCTCCCGGACCGGGGCACGAACCCGTGTCCCCTGCATCAGCAGGCGGACTCTCAACCGCTGCGCCACCAGGGAAGCCCTGTATATACTTTTTATTTAACAAACACTTCAAATAGGATGTTGAAGCAAGAAAAGCTTGTCTTCTGGAGTTTTCATCATTCCTTCTCTCCAGATGGATCCCAAAATACTTGCCAGGAACACTGCCTTATTCATAACTTGGAATAGAAATACATAGAGAACCATAACAATTGTCCCCACTAAAACTATTTTCTGCAATTATCAACGGAAATAACAAAAATGCTAGGAAAACACATTTTCATCAAAATAGCAGATTTTTTTTTCTTTGTGAGCTGTAATTAGTTCCTGGGCCAATTTCCATTCTCTGAATTGCATACTCAATGATAGGCATTTTTATTTTTATTTATTTATTTTTTTGGTGAGAGAAAAATGAATGTATTAATTCATAAGCACATCCTGACCAGATTACAAATTTGTTTCTCTGGAATGCATCAGCAAGAAACAAAGTCTTTCTGAAAGAGAAGTCCTCTTTCCTAGAAATGTTTATTTGGAAACATTAATTTCCATTCTTCATGTATCACTGTATTTTTTGGTGTATGTTAGTCCCTACAATGTCAGAGAAGAATACAATACACATGCATTGCATGTTAATAGCAGTCATTTCAGGGTAAAATAAGAATTATTTTATTGCAGTAGCCCCTTCCTACTTTCCTCCCCGCTTGGCTTTCACGCCAGTAAATAGAGTGTATAATGAATATGGAAATTTTGGTTCCGTTTTACAATAAAAGTTATTGAGCATTTCCCATGTGCTATGCACTATCCTAGGAGAGTAAAAAATAAACACAGTAAAATCCCTGCCTCAAGAGCCCCTAGTTTAGAAGTTTCCTGCCACCAACTCCTTCCAGACCCTCCAGGGCCGGGCTCCCCGCAGAAGGACGAGCATTTCCCAGGGGGCTCCAGCCTGTGACTTTTGTCACCTGCAGAGTGAGAATGGGGTAGGTCTGGTAGTGCTAAGCTGCATTTCTCTTAATAAAAGTGCAACTGAACACATTCTCATGCTTTTGTTTTAAGAGGATTCGTGTTTACTTTTTTAGTGAACCGACACTGTATTTGCCCATTTTCTATTACACCGTTGGTCATTCTCTTGACATATTAAAGAAGTTAGCCCCTTGTTCAATCTGAAGCTGAAACACCCTTCAGAGCCTTCTCTCAAGGTTCTTCCCCCAGAGTCTTCTCTCCCTGATGGCATCTGAGTGGAGGAGGGGTTTACGGCGGCAGCAGGAGGGTCTCTGCACAGCGTGCTGCCTTTTCTGGGCATCCTGCGCCAGTGTCCACTGAGGAGACCTGCTCTGGCGCCCCTGCCGACCGTGTGCCCACAGCATCTCAGGTGGTGAGGGTCCTGCACTCTGCAGCCTTCCCACTCATCCCAGGCCTCTGCCGGCGGCATCTGTTCCTCCTCTCTTGGGGAGGGGGTAGGTTTCTGTTCTCCCTGCAAGAGTGGGTGACACCCTCTACCCACCCCCAGGTGTCTCTACAAGCTCACCTTCCTTTGGCTTTGCTTGTTGGGCACGGCCTACGCTGGGGCCTTGACAGCCTCTCCGAGTTCAGCCCAGAGGAGGCCTGGGCTGTTCCTGGATTCCTTTTATGTCAAGGCTCCTTCATTCCGTGAGCTTGTCAACTAACTTAACTTCCTGTGCCTCTGTTTCCTCAGCTGTACAACAGGTGTGGACATAGTACCTAAATCATCATGCCATTCTGAAGAGTAAATATAAGTGCTCCCTAGATATTTGCTGTTTGAAAATTGTTCCGCTCTGCTTCCACCTTGAGGATTAGAGAAGCTTCACCTCCCAGACATTTATTGACTGACTGAGCATCTTTAGTGATTTCTTTCAGCAAGTGAACAAGATAGCTTCCTTAACTCCTTCCTTTTTAAAAAAAATACTTATAATTGAAGCTTTTCATCTGGATGCAAAATTATTTTAAAAATAAACTTAGGCAGAAACTTCCTCTTATGGGTCTGACAGACTAAGACCCTCCCTGCAGGATTCCCTGTCTTGGCAGAAAACAACCGTGAAAGCTGGAAATAACAGCCTGAGGTTCTAGATAGTGAACAGAAGCAGACAGAGCCTGCCGGCTAGCGCACGTGTGCTTGCAGGAGAAGAGACGCGGATCTATAGAAGTAAGTTTCCATCTCCATGGCTTTTGGTCTGGGGCTTAAGTGTAGTCTGCCTGGCTTGCATAGTGGTAGCAGGGGCACATATAGAAAAGTCAGTTTTTCTGGCCTGAGAAACTATAGTGAAGCCAGGAAACTGAATGCTGGAGAGAGTAGGGGTAGTCCTGGAAGGAAAAGAGGCAGAGAACGGATCCCCAATCTCTGTCCACAACATCTCTGATGGACCCCAGAAATATGTGTGCGTGGGAACAGACTCAAGGCACCCCAGCTAAAGACAAGAGATCCAAGCTGAGACTGAACTTCCGCCCAGGAAACAATTTGCACTTCAAGACCAGCCAAGAAAATTATCTGCTAAAACAAAGAAAACAGCACTATCAGAGGAAATAACAGTATCCAGGATCTGTTAACGTTCATAATGTCTAAGTTATAGTCAAAATTATCCAACTTTGTATAGATACAACTTTGTATCTTTCTTGGATACAAAGATCCAAGAAAATGGAATACATTCTCAAGAGAAAAGAAAATAAATTGTATCTGACTAGGAGATGAACCAGATGTTGGAACTAACAGATAAGGATATTAAAGCAGCTATTATAGCAATAGCCAACGAAGTAAAACAGAACATGTTTTCACGGAACGAGAACCTCAGGAGAGAAATGGGAAATCTCATCAGAGAAATAAAAACAACAAAATGAGAACAAATGGAAGTCATAGAACTGAAAATTAGAATTATGATAAAAATATTCACTGGAAAAACTTAATAGTCAAATAGACATGACAGAGGAAAGAGTGAGTGAACGCAAAGATAAAGCAATAGAAATTGTCCAAGGTGAAAAACAGAAGAGAGATTTTGGAAAATGGATGATGTCTTGTTAGATTGGATAAAATAATCAAACATATAATAGGAATATCAGAAGGAGAGGAGAAAGAGAGAACAGAGCAGAAAAAAATATTTGAAGAAACAATAGCTGAATATTTTCCAAATTTGATGAAAGTTAGAAATGTTTAGATACAAAATGCCATACAAACAAAACCACAGTGAACACAGCAAATCCAAGGCTAAGTTACATCATGGTAAATTGTTAAAAGCCAAGGATAAAGAGTAAATCTTGAACACTGACACATTGTATATAGAGGAACAATGATGATTAATAGCCACCTTCTCATCAGAAACCATGAAGGACAGAGAAGAATGGAATAACCTTTTGAAAATGCTGACAGAGAAACAACTGTCAACCCAGAATTCTATATCCTTTGAAAGTGTCATTTAAGAATGAAGGCAACTTCCCAGAACAACGGTATATTCACTCAAACCTCTGCGTAGCCTTGCACCTGGGGTCAGAGCCAGACGTTGTTTCAAGGATAATGGGAAAGTGCTCTGGGGCTGTCTCGAAGAGTTTCCAATTCTGTTGGCGATTCTGTTTATTCAGATTGTCATGGGTGAAGGACCAAATGCAAATTCAGTACTAACTCTCCAAGAGAAGGGAAGAGATAAGACCATATGTGTAAATATAGGAAAGATAGATCTGCAAAGACCTCATGGTGACAGCAATGGGAAATCACATGAAAAATTCATTAGGTAAGGAGGTCACATAATTGGATCAATAAACAAAAATGTAGTTGCATGTTGGAATTCTAAGTGGAGGGTAAATGGAATTGAAAGTAAAAAGAAATGTTCAGATAAGACTTGCTGTCACTTAGGACATCCTTACCACCTGAGCTTGTGGTTTGTTCTTTTTCTTCTTGAGATTTAATATATATTATGTAAGGATGAAGACTAGGAAAATAGCACTACGCTGGCTAGCACCGTGAGCAGAACAGCGAGCTCTTCTTCAGATAATAAAGGAAGACTTCACAGTAGAGATATCTGATATTGTCTATCAAAGTATGAGGATAGGGCTTCCCTGGTGGCACAGTGGTTGAGAGTCTGCCTGCCGATGCAGGGGACACGGGTTTGTGCCCAGGTCTGGGAAGATCCCACATGCTGTGGAGCGCTGGGCCCGTGAGCCATGGCCGCTGAGCCTGCGCGTCCTGAGCCCATGCTCGGCAGCAGGAGAGGCCACAGCAGTGAGAGGCCTGCGTACGGCAAAAAAAAAAAAAAAAAAGTATGAGGATAACATTTCCACTCAAAGGAGGGGAGGAGAGAGGAGAAAACACTTATCATATAGGAAAAAAAACATACACAAAGCACAATATCATTTTAATTAATCACTCTACCTCATTAAGAAGTTTAGAAAGTCCTTAAAGTGAAGGCTTCAGGTGCCACCTTATTCTGTATTCCTCACACATGGTATTTTTCAAAAATGAGAGCAAAAAATACATTTTCAGATAAAAGAAAATTAAAATAATTTGGCACCAGAAGACCTGCATTACAATAAATGCTAAAGGATGTTCTTCAGGCTGAAGGAAAGTGACGAAAACTTGGATCCTCAGAGGAAAAAAGGAAGAGCATTGAAAATGATGAATAGGTGATGCAAAAAACTATTTTTTGCCCCCTTTCCTTCCAATTTCTTTGCAAACAATTGAACTGTGTAAAGAAATCATAATTTTGTCTTGTAGGGTTATAACATATGCAGCTGTAACACAGATAACAACTATAACTGTACTCCAGTGCCCTTCTTGTGGTGCCCACCCCACCCCCTGCCATGCGCCTGGTGAAATCAGAGAGTGGTTTTGCAGAATCATACTCTCAGGTCGTCGTACCACCAAGAGAAATATGTTGCTGTACACGCCTCAAGGTGAACCCAGAAGCTGGCCATGCTTAAGACTGCAGAGAAGCCATCTGGACCCACAGCAGAAAAACCATCTGTAAGCACCTTCCAAGTCCTCTTTGCTGCTAGGCCATTAAGACGAAATGTGGCCCAGGAAATACTGCAGTAATACAAGCACAAAATAATCTCATATTGGCCTTCTCCTTTGCACGAGAACAATTCTTTCCCTGTATGTAATATTTGTATATAGGTATGTATGTGTGTATGTATATATGGACATATATATGTATGTGTATGTATGTTTACATACATATAATTAGTATGTATGTATTTTTAATATATAGTTATATGCACACAGATTTCACTATCTAGCAGTCTAGGCCAGTTAATACTGACTGAACATTTGCTGTGGATGAAGCACTGTTCTAGTGCTTTGTATCTATTAACTCATTTCACCCTCACAAAAACCATATGACGTGGTCCTGCATTCACACCCGTTTTACAGCCGAAACAGGCTGCTTCTCAACTAGGTACACTGGGCTCCAGACGCCATTCAGGATTGTATATGGGAGTTTAAACTTGTCTCACTGAAAATTGCTCTGCATAAAATATAAATTTAAATGTATAAAGCAAAATAATACCTGTTCTACATATAATTTTTAACTCTTGAATTCATCCATGTACTATGTCCTGGTGTGGCAAACACTTGTTTTTTCACCAAACCATCCTCCTCCATCATGTGTTTCTGTGGAAAAGGACCCCAGCTTGGGCTAAATGGATGGGACATCTGATTCAGGTTGGACCAAAACAAAATCTGATTCACTCCATTTTCTTTTCCAGGACTTCTGTAATCATAAGTGGTAAAGAGAGGGGGTCTCTCCCAGTTAGGGAAGGAATGTGGGACTTGTGAGCCAGAGACAGCCATGTTTTCTGCCATGTGTTGGAATTTAATGTTCTTTGGGGGAAAAAAGTGAAGCCAACGCCCATTGGTGTCAGAGAGATACAGAGGTCTAGCTGTCATCAAGACTGTTTCCCACTCTTCTTGAAGACCAGATGTGTGTCTACCCTGTCCGTAACTGAGTTGTTCATCCTTTTCTTTGATTATATGGCATGCCCCCATATAGTCTCTTTTAGCAAATTCCTCTTTTTTGCTAAACTACATTAAGCTGTTTTTGTCACTGGGTATACATAGTAAATTGTATTGTAGTCACAGATCTTCACGGCTCCCCTTGAATAACATAATTAACTGTATATATCCTTTGCCATGTGACTTGTCTAGCTCCTGGTGGGGATATCTATCCCTGCCCCACTGACTTTGTGCTCGGCCATGTGAACCACATGGGCCAGATATAATGTGAGAGGTGACAGGGGTCGTATTTCACCACTACTCTTTTTTTTTTTTTTTTTTTTTTTTGCGGTACACGGGCCTCTCACTGTTGCGGCCTCTCCCTTTGCGGAGCACAGGCTCCGGACGCGCAGGCTCAGTAGTTGTGGCTCACGGGCCTAGCCGCTCCGCGGCATGTGGGATCTTCCCGGACCGGGGCACGAACCCGCGTCCCCTGCATCGGCAGGCGGACTCTCAACCACTGCGCCACCAGGGAAGCCCTCACCAATACTCTTGAGTCTTTGCCCTCCACTGTGTGAACGTCAGGCGTCAAATAGGGGCCACTTCCCGAGCCTCGCTCCCAGCGTAAGCAGACGTGTAGAGCTGACCCATCATCCACCTGTCGCCTGCAACATAGCCTCAGGCTCACAGAGCGGCAGTCAGCCAGCTCTGGAAGTGTAACCTGAGTGACAAATAAACCTTTGTGTTTTGTAAATCTCTCAGATTTTAAAGTTGTTACATGGCATTGTTGCAGCAAGAACTGACTGCTATGGGACCTTTCCAATCTTGATCCATTTGCCTGGTGCAAAGTGCTTTTATCATATGCCTTAAATCTTTCAGGATAGGACTGTTACTATCTCCCATTTTGCAGTTGGGGAAACTGAGTCTTAGAATGTATAAGCAATTTTCCCAAGACTCCTGAAAGAGGTAGGAATTAAATATAGCTAACTCCAGAGCCCGTGCATGCTCTTAAAGATTTTTATACTGCTTCAATCTGTATCACATTTTCCCAATCTGTATACACAGTATATTTAGTTTCTATGTGTGGGGAATATATCTGTGTGACTTGGAATATATCTAAATGAGTGTCCTTAATTACGAGATTCTAGTAAGTGACTATATGCAATACACACATGCATCCTTATAAGGTCATGCTATTTTATATAGGTGTAACTAGCTTTAAGAAATTCTAAAGAGTAAAATACTGAGAAAATAAAATGGGAAATTTTTATGTGGAATATTCCTTTCTTGCTCCTCCTTTCAAATGGACTCAGCATGGGCTTTTTTTCCCAATAGCTCTCCAAGCCCATTTAAAATATTATACAGTTTACAAAATAAAATTAATATGCTTTTCCCCAAAACTTATGTAAAAATGATGTTACGTCTGTAACAGATGGAATAACGGCAACAAGTTATGTCAACAGAGAAGGTTTTATGGCAGTTAACAGGTGGCTTTAAAAAAATAATTGATGACTCACTAGCATTCCCAACTATTATTTTTGAAAGAGTTTTAGACATTTTAACAAGCAGTTTCCGGGGTAATTATTACTGTTGTTATTTTTACAAACATGGCAGAGTCTAAGTACCAATTTGTTCTGCTGTCTACATCGTTGCCTAATTTCTACAAGTGATGAAACGTATCTGTCTTCACAGGAGTTGTCCTTTGGCGCATGCTGGGATTTCATTCAGGAGGAGGAGAGGAAGGGAAAAATTTGTCCAGGGCAAAGCCTAGCTCTCTACGTGTCCATTCATCTGTGCACTTTTTGGGGTGAAAACGCACCATGTCAGACAGCCTTATAGTGTGCTGATGGAAGGGTGGGATTCTGAAACTGGGTTTAGAATCCTCCGCTCTTAAAATCTTGTCCCTAGAATGTTAGTTCTTTTCAGAGTATCTTGGAAGATTGCCAGAGGCTTTCTACTCAAACTTTTTCTTCCTCTAGGTCAGTAGGATGTTGACTCAAGGACACCAAATCAGTATTTTTTTAATGTGCATTTTTTTACTCGCTATTGACTGAGTTGATAACTTTTGACTGCCTTTCAAGTTCTTTGAGCCATTAGGGATAAAGTGTTCACTACATGTAAGGGAAAGGTTAAGACTTGGTGATAAAACACAACAAACAAGTGAAGGTCTTGAGGCAAGGAGCAGAAAGGCTCTGCAGATGGGTTGGAGGCTAGAAATGTTGGAGCTGGGAGTTCTGATTCTATTATCTATCTGTCATCTATCTGTCATCTATCTATCTATGTATCATCTATCTTCTATCTATCAATCTATCTATCTATCATTTATCTGTCTGCTGTCTATCTATCCTCTGTCTATCTATCTATCTACCTACCTACCTACCTATCTGTCATCTATCTTTGCAGCTGGTGAAATATCTTTGCAGCTAGTGAATCAGATGGATCTGGGAAAGGCATTCTTCTCAGATGGGTCTCTGCACAATCAGAGTTACTTGGCTGTGGTCTTTGATCCAATTTTAGGCAAACATCAGACAATGGAAACTAGTGCAGACGTGATTGCTGGGCTGCAGAAACAGGATGAGGCTAATATTTGATTAAGGACTGGAGGAATCTAGTTGCAACCACAAATGCAAATGGTAGCAGGTGAAAGATATTAGCAAAGCATGCATGAATTTGAATAAGATATAGTCGGGAGATGGAACTTAAGCATTAACACAAAGCCTCCTTATTCTTCCTGGCATCACTATTTAGGCCACTTTAGGACTGTGCCAATTTTTCTCAATGGAGCTTTTCAGGATCACACACAATTTTCAGTTCAAACAACCGAATAAGCACTTGTAATTTTCCATTTTTCACGGTCACCTATAGAATGTATTTGGATTTTTCTTTTAGTTGAAGCAAGCTTTGTATCTCTGTTATCAGTTTCATAAGATTTGCCACATCTAATTACTACTTAGAGTTGGGTTTTAGAGAAGGAATAAAAAGATTTTGAAAACATTCTCTTCATTGTCAGTAATATGTTGAAAACATATTGAACATATATATTGAGAAATATATTGAACATCTATTTTAATTGGCAAATTTTCCACAGATTTGGCCATAAGCTTATCTTCTCAAAGCAAAGGAAAATGTTATTATTGTTATATTTAAGCCCTGGCATTTTATCTTAAAAGAAACCAAGACCATTCTGTGTCTACTCCTTCAGTCTGGAGCCCATGAGTCTCGCTTTCTAATGTTTTCTAGAAGACTTTGTTTGAATCCACATTTATATCGAACTAAGCTGTGGTCTCACATATCTTCAGTCTTTTATTGACAGTACGAGGCTCCAGGAAAAGTGATCACTTATCAAATACACAGAACAACAGCTTAACTGAAGCTGACATAGAAAATATGCAAGGAAACTAGTCAGAGTACAGACAAGCTCATGCCTGTTCTATTAATCGGTGACATTTTAAGCAATAGAGCTGTCAGACCCTCCTGCGAATAAAGGGGCTTCATCATAGCAGGAATTAGTACACATGACAGGTGATTATGTGTTGGAGCCATGCCAGGACCAGCTGTGATTTGCTTCACATTATTTGTAATCTCAGTAATTGCAGCTTTGGAAAAAAAAATATTGGAGATCGGAGAACCCAAGGTTGGGGGGAGAAGGAAACAAAAACCACATACAACCCATTTATTTCCACAATAAAGGTCTCTACAAATGGGGAAAGTTCAACCCACATTATAAATTTAAGTCCAGCTCCTTTCTCTCCAATTCAGCAACATTGCAATATAATCATGTCTTACCCCCCACCTTTTCAAGTCCAGTTTTAGTGGCTCCTTGCAAATAAAATAATCCTGCTATCATTTATTTACTAATCTGAGATGAGAATTCCTTCTAGTATTATTTAGGCTACACTATCTAAAGACACCCAGGAAAACAGGGGACCCAGTTGAGAAAGCATTTTCCCATGAGGAATATTCTGCTATTTAGCTAGGATAAATATTTGATTTCTTTCTGTTGGGGTTTATACAAAGAGATAATTCTTTAACTCTGAAATCATTTGTGGAGAATGATCCAGTTGGAACCTGTGATTTGGAGAATTACAGACATGAGAGGCTAGAAAGCAAAGCAGAAACATGGAAAAAAGATAAGTAACGAA
Organism: Tursiops truncatus; assembly: GCF_011762595.2. NCBI lineage: Eukaryota > Metazoa > Chordata > Mammalia > Artiodactyla > Delphinidae > Tursiops > Tursiops truncatus. The sequence continues at coordinate 5,858,568 of NC_047050.1, read as the reverse complement.
TTTTTACAAGATCAGGAAACAAAATTCCAGTTTCACGTTCTAGTTAACCTGGAATGACAAGGCAGAATGTGAAAAGCAGCTTTGTCTTAGCTGTTTATCTTTAGTCTAATTTGTTGATTGCTTTTCAGTGGAAATAATACCTAAAGCCTTTTTATTTTCTTTATACCCATGTGTTTATTACTACAAATGCAATCTTGGAACTACAGCTTTCCTTTACATATGTTTTGTTTTCTTTTTGTAACTTTTAGATTTTATGATAATTTCAAACGTTCAGACAGGTTGCAAGAATAGTGTTAGGAACTCCCTCATCCCGTTACCCAAACTCACCAATTGTTTACGTTTTGTCCCATTTGATTTGTGTATTTATTTACATCTGCATATTTTTCTGAGCCTTTGCTAATGTGAAGACATTGAGTCTTTTTGCTTCTAAATATTTCAAAGTATTGATTATATTTCCCAAGAGCAAGGATATTATCCTATAGAACCACAGTCCAATTTTAAAAACCTGGGAAATTTAACGTTGATACACTGCTATTATCTGATCCACAGACAAAACTGTCAGTTATCCCAATGGGCTTCCCTGGTGGCGCAGTGGTTGAGAGTCCGCCTCCCAATTCAGGGGACGCGGGTTCGTGCCCCGGTCTGGGAGGATCCCATGTGCCGCGGAGCGGCTGGGCCCGTGAGCCATGGCCGCTGAGCCTGCGCGTCCGGAGCCTGTGCCCCGCAATGGGAGAGGCCACAACAGTGAGAGGCCTGCGTACCACAAAAAAAAAAAAAAAAAAAATGTCCTTTATAGCTAATTTTATTTTCTCTTGTAGGATGTAATCCAGGATTACAAATACTTTGTTGTCATGCTAATTTACTCTTTTATCCCCAAACAATCCATCAGCCTTTTAAAAATCTTTTTGGACATTGCCATTTTAAAGGAAAACAGGCATTACTTTACAGAATCTCCTTCATTTGGGGTTTGACTATTTCTCCTTGATTAGATTCTAGTTATGTGTATTGTCAGGTATACCACAGAAGTGATGCTATGTCCCTCTGAGTACGTTATATCAAGAGGCACTTGGTTTGTCCCAGTATTGATGGTGTTGACTTTGATCCTTCAATTTAGATGATGCGGTCCACTGTAAAGTTACTATATTTCTCTATAATTAATAAGCCCTGGGGAGATACTTGGAGACTAGACTGTAAATATCCTGTTCCTCACCAACTTTTATATCTGTTGATGTTGTAGTCAGCAGTTTTAGCATCCATCGAGGATTTTCTACGTACACTCTTTCTTTTACATTTGTTAGTTGGCATTCTACTGCATGGGCATATACCCTGAGAAAACCATAATTCAAAAAGAGTCATGTACCAAAATGTTCATTGCAGCTCTATTTACAATAGCCCAGAGATGGAAACAACCTAAGTGTCCATCATCGGATGAATGGATAAAGAAGATGTGGCACATATATACAATGGAATATTACTCAGCCATAAAAAGGAACGAAATTGAGCTATTTGTAATGAGGTGGATAGACCTAGAGTCTGTCATACAGAGTGAAGTAAGTCAGAAAGAGAAAGACAAATACCGTATGCTAACACATATATATGGAATTTAAGGACAATCATTCTTAACTTCACACTTTCTTGTATTTATTTATTTACCTATTTATTTATTTATTATGTTAGTATAGACACACAGATTTTTACTTTCTTCAGTGAGTTTTAGCCCATTATTGGTTTTGATGCCCTGAATTCCCATCTGGGTAAGCAGAAGCCTCTTCAGGCCAGCTGCTGTGTCTTTTTGATATGTTGCCATCATTTTGTACTCTGTTACCATATCAATTAGGGTTCCACCAGAGAAACAGACTCAGTAGAAGACAGGTAGATGATAGGTAGATAGATAGATAATGTATTGCTAAGAATTGACTTAACACTGCTGTAGGGCTGCCTAGGCAAATCTGAAATCTGTAAGACACTCTGGAAAAATAGAAACTCTTGTGCAGGAGCTAAAGCAGTCGTCCGTAGGAAAATTTCTTTCTTTTCAGGGAAACCTCAGTTTGGCTCTTAAATCCTTTCAACTGATTGGATCATGTCCATGCAAATTATCCTGGATAATCTCCTTTACTTAAAGTTAATCACGTCTACAAAATGCCCTTTCCATGACAGACTATCATTTGATTGAGTAACTGGGGCTAGGGTCTAGCCAAGTCGATACATAAAACTGACCATCACACTTATTTTCTGACAAATGATCTTCCAATTTCAGCTTGTTTTTTCTCTGCCAATCCTGGAATCAGATTTTTCTTGAAGAAGGCTGGCTTCTTGAAGTGGGCAAGGGTACTTAGAAACCAAGATCTGGGTGTCAGATGTGCTCATTGCCTTCATATTATAATTGTTTATAGATTTCCTGAGCACATAGAGCTAGGAAATATGTGTGTGTGTGTGGGTATGTGTGTCTACACATTCAGAGAGAGAGAGAGAGAGAGAGAGGAAAGAAAAATTGGAGGAGGAGAAGGCAGAGACAGAGATGAAGCAAGAAGAAAAAGAAAGAGGCAAAGTTCTTTTTCTATATTTTTATTTATTTTGGCCATGCTGGGTCTTAGCTGTGGCACGCGGTATCCTCGTTGCGGCATGTGGGACCCTTAGTTGCAGCATGTGGACTCTTAGCTGCGGCATTCGAACTCCTAGTTGTGGCATGTTGAATCTAGTTCCCCATCCAGGGATTGAACCTGGGCCCCCTGCATCGGGAGGGCAGAGTCCTACCCACTGGACCACCAGGGAAGTCCCGTACAAGAAGTTAGGAGTACAAGTTAATACTGATACATCCAATTCCATGACAACAATAAAACACCAGAGGATAAATTCTAGTCCTTACCTTCCTGCACTTGTAACTCTCTTCTTCAGCAGGGGGGACTTGGCTCCCACCATCAATATGTAGCCGCTCGTTTGCTCATTCCTATAATAAACACAAAGTGGTTTCCAAATTGCTAACAATACTAGTGTGGAAAGCAAACTTACTAACTAGAGTTTAATTTTTGCTTACAGAGTTTTCTTTAACATAAAATTTATAGATAATGATATACACAAGTCTTAAGTGCACAATTTGATGCATTTAATTAATACATACACCCGCCCAATACTTTATCCAGAAATGGAACATTTCCATCACCCTAGAAAGTTCTGTCATGTCGCCTCCAGGTGAATTCCTCCCCCTGCACCCCCGCAGAGGCAACAGTTTTTCTGATTTTTTTAGACACAAATGAGTTTTGTCTGTTCTAGAACATTCTGTAAACTGAGCCACATCTGGGAGTGAAATTTCTAGTTGGTAGGGTAGGTAAACGTTTAACTTCATAATAGGCTGCCAAACCTTTCTCCAAAAGGGGTCACAGGAATTTTTCAGAGATATTGTGGGTTTCATCACAGACAACCACAGTAAAGCGAATATCAAAATAAAGCGAGTCACATGACTTTTGGTTTCCTAGCACGTATAAAAGTTAGGTTTATACGATACTGTAGTCTACTGAGTGTGCAATAGCATTATGTCTAAAAAATGTACATACCTTAATTTAAAAATACTCGGTTGCTAAAAAATGCTAACCATCATCTGAGCCTTTAGCGAGTCCTAATCTTTTGCTGGTGGAGGGTCTTGCCTCGATGTTGGTGGCTGCTGACGGATCAGGGTGGTGGTGCTGAAGTTGGGGCGGCCGTGGCAGTTTCTTAAAATAAGACAACAGTGAAGTTTGCTGCAATGATTGACTCTTCCTTTCATGAAAGATTTTTCTGTAGCCTGCAATGCTATTTGATAGAATTTTACCCACAGTAGACCTTCTTTCAAAATTGGAGTCAACCCCTCAAACCCTGTGCTGCTTTATCAACTAAGTGTATGTAATGTTCTAAATCCCTGGTTGTATTTCAACAATCTTCACAGCATCTTCACCAGGAGCAGATTCCATTTCAAGAAACCACTTTCTTTGCTCATCATTCATTAAATGAACTCCTCATTTGTTAAACTTTTATTCTGAGATTATAGTAATTCAGTCACATCTTTGGACTCCACTTCTAATTCTAGTTCTCTTGCTATTTCCACCACCTCTGCAGTCCTTCCTCCACTGAAGTCTTGAACCCCTCAAAGTCATCCATGAGGGTTGGAATCAACTTCTTCCAAACTTCTGTTGATATTGATATTTTGATCTCTTCCCACAAATCATGAATGTCTTAATGACATCTAGAATGGTGAATCCCTTCCAGAATGTTTTCAATTGACTTTGCCCAGATCCACCAGAGGAATCACTCTGTATGGCAGCTACAGCCTTACAAAATGTATTTCTTAAATCATAAGATGTGAAAGTCAAAATGACTCCTTGATCCATGGACAGCAGAATAGATGTTGTGTTAGCAGCATGAAAGCCACTTTAATCTCAGTGTCCATCTCCAGCAGAGCTCTTGGGTGACCAGGTGCACTGTCCATGAGCAGTAATATTTTGAAAGGAATCTTTTTTTCTGAGTGGTAGTTCTCAACAGTGGGCTTAAAATATTTAGTAAACCATATTATAAACAGATATGCTGTCATCCAGGCTTTGTTGTTCCATTGATAGAGCTCAGACAGAATAGATTTAGCATAATTCTTAAGGACCCTAGCATTTTCAGGATAGTAAATGAGCCTTGGCTTCTGCTTAAAGTCACCAGCTGCACTGGCCTCTAACAAGAGAGCCTGTCCTTTGAAGCTTTGAAGCCAGGCATTGACTTCTCCTCTCCAGCTATGAAAGGCCTAGATGGCATCTTCTTCCAATATCTTAGCTAGATCTTCTGGATAACTTGCTGCAGCTTCTGCATCAGCACTTGCTGCTTCACTTTGCACTTTGATGTTATGAAGACGGCTTCTTCCCTTAAACCTCATGAACCAACCTCTGCTGGCTCCAAACTTTTCTTCTGCAGCTTCCTTACCTCTCTCAGCCTTCATAGTATTGAAGAGGGCCTTGCTCTGGATTAGGATTTGGCTTAAGGAAATGTTGTGGCTGGTTTGATCTTCTGTCCAGACCCCTGAAACTTTCTCCATATCAAAAATAAGGCTGTTTTGCTTTCTTATCATTTGTGTTTCCTGGAGGAGCACTTTTAATTTCCTTCAGGAACTTTGCATCCACACCTTGGCTAACTGCACAAGAGGCCTAGCTTTTGGCCTGTCTTGACTTTCCAGCCTTCCACACTGTGCTTAATCATTTCTAGCTTTGACTTTAAAGTGAGAGATGTGCGACTCTTCCTTTCACTTAAATGCCTAGAGGCCACTGTAGGTTTATTGATTGGCCTAATTTCAATACTGTTGTGTCGCAGGGAACAGGGAGGCCTGGGGAGAGGGAGAGAGACAGGGAACAGCTGGTCTGTAGGGGAGTCAGAACACACACCACATTTATCAATTAAGTTCGCTGTCTAATACGGGTGCGGTTTGTGATGCCCCAAAACAATTACCATAGTAACATCAAAGATCACAGGTCACCATAACAAATATGTTAACAATGAAAAAACTTGAAATATTGTGCGCGTTTCCAAAATGTGACACAGAGACGCGAAGTGAGCAAACGCTTGATGCAGGGCTGCCACAAACATTCAATTGGTAAAAAAATACGGTACCTGTGACGCACAATAAAGAGAAGCACAGTAAGAGGAGGTCTGTCTGGACTATGCCACCAGCAAGGTATTTGATTTCCAGTCACTCCACATCTTACCTACATTTGGAGTTGAACTCAAGGGTTTTGTTTTTGATTTTAAAATTTTAGCCATCATAGTGGGTGTTAGTGGTAATAATTTGCATTTCTCCTTTGGCTAACAGTGTGGAACACTTTTTTCATGTGCTTATTGGCCTTTTTTTTTTTTTTAATACATTCCATTTTAAAGTGTCTTTCTTTAAAATTAATTAATTAATTTATTATTATTTGTTTTTTTATTGGGATAGAGTTGTTTTACAATGTGTTAGTTTCTACTGTACAGTGAAGTGGGGTTCCCTGTGCTATACAGCAGGTTCTTGTTAGTTACCTATTTTATACATATCAATGTGTATATGTCAACCCAATCTCCCAATTCATAACCCCCCAGCCTGCTTTCCCCCCTTGGTGTCCACACATTTGTTGTTGTTTCAAGTTTATTTTTCCCCCTTATTTTTTTGGAGTTGTTTGTCTTTTCATTGTAGAGTGGTAAGAATTCTTTAAATATTCTGGATATATTATAAATATTATAATGCATAATGTAATGTTTTTTTATGTCTAGTCATATTCTGATAGTGTCTTTTGATGAGCAGAATTTTTAATTTTGATGACATACATCTTACCAATATTTCCTTACAGGGAGAACGCTTTCTGAATCCTAAGGCGTCTTCTCCTACCCCTAGTGTTTGGAGATCTTTCTCTATGTTTTCTTCTAGATGTTACTGTGGAGTTTTAGGTTTACTTTTAGCTCTATCACCGAAATTAAATTACTTTCAGCCAGTTTTTCCATCATAATTTGTTGAAAAAGACTTTCCTTTTCCCACTATATTAATTTGGTCCCTTGGCTAAAAAAATCAATTGATCATCTAAGAATGGGTCTATTCTGTTAGGTTATTTATCAGTCGTATGTCACCGCTGTACTACCCTGATTAACATAGCTTTGTAGCAACTCTTGAAATCTGGTTGTGAAAGTCTTCTGAATTTTTTGTTTTTAAGATTATTTGGCTACTTTAGGTCCTGAGCATTTCCATATAGATTTTGGAGTTAACTTGTGATTATTTACAAAACATATCCTGCTGGGACTTTAACTGTAACCGCATTGACTCTGTAGATCAATTTTGAGAGAAGTGGTATTTTAACAGTATTGACTCATCTAATCTGTGAGTATGGGTTTGTTCCTTGTTCCATTGAATTCTGTCAAGGTTGCTTTGTATATTTTTAAGCTCTTCAACTATTGCATAGACTTGATAATCATTATGTCTTTCTGGTGAATTCAGCTTTTATCACGATGAGCTGTCTCTCTTAATCTGTGGTAATAATCCTTGTGATGACGTCATTTTTCTCCAGGTATTAATACAACCACTCGGGTCACTCTGCATGGTGTATCACTTTCCATCCTTTTACTTCCAGCCTACTCAGGCCTTTATATTTCAGGTGTCGCTCTCATAGATGGCTTTTTAAATTCAGGCTGATACGTTCTGCTTCTTATTAGGAGTGCTTAATTCATTTATATTTAATGATTATTGATATGCTTTGATTTAGGTCCATAAATTTTGTTATTCATTTCTCTTTGTCCCATCAGCTTTATGTTCACTTATTTCACCTTTTCTGCCTTTTTGGATTTACCGAATACTTTTTAGTGTTTCAGTATAAGTCCTCTATTGACTTTGTAGCTGTGCTCCTTTGCAGTGTGTGTGTGTGTGTGTGTGTGTGTGTGTGTGTGTGTGTGCCCTAGGGATTACAGTACAGATACTTAATTTATCACAATGTACTTAGTGCTAATAGTGTAGCCCTTCATGTAAAATGTAAGAACCATGCAGCAGTTTAGCACAATTTATTGCCCCATCCTAAGTGCTATTGTTGTTGTGTGTCTTACCTCAAGTACGTTATAAATTCCACAATACAGTATTAGTACTTTTATTTTTGCTTTAAACATTCACGTGACTTCGAATATGTTAAGAAAAGCAAAAAGTACCTGGAGAGATACACACCTACATGCACAAAAGGAGCGAGAGTTTTATACATGTACCCGTGTCAGACACTCTATTTCTTCCTGTAGATCCTAGTTTTCATCTGGTGTCATTTACCTTCCAAGAAAAGAATTTCGGTTAGGATTTCGTATAGTGCAGGTTTGCGGGTGGAAATTTCTCTTGACTTCCTTTTATCTAAAAATGATTTTCTTCCAACGTCACTTTTTGTATTTTTGCCTGACATAGTGTAACTGAAAGTGGGGTCCGGCTGCTCACCATTCAAAAGCCAATAAAGAGGCCAGGTTGGTGGAAAGGAAAGTTTGCTTTGTTTTGGATGCCGGCAATGGGGGTGGGGGGGGAAGGCAGATTTCTGTCCAAAGGCTGACTCCCTCCACTGACAATCCGTGGGCAAGAGATTTTATAGATGGAGGGAGGGGGCTCCATGCAGAAACAGCACAGTCAACTCTGACCATCATCTTGAAATTGATCCTCGGTCGTCTGACCAGCATCATCTTCATTTATTTTAAGTACAGTTAATCTTCAGTTCCAGGGCCGGTTTGCTCCCATTTCCTTAAGGCCAGTTCTTAGAACTGTGGCAGCTTATGTCATGGCTACAGTCTGCTCATCAGGTAGTTAACTTTTTACACCTGGTGAGGGTTTCAGTACCTCTAAGACAGCTCACAGGATATGGCTCAGAATATTATCTATAGCCCTTGAGAAGGAACCAAAGGTCCTTGACTTTGCTTACTGACTAAACTATTATTATTTAGTCTTGTTGGACTGTTTTCCTTTGTTTCTGAATTTACTCACTTCTCTGATTAAACTTATTCTTTGGCTAAAGTTTTTCCACAGACAAAAGGCAGGCAGAGGACATGACGGGGAAGGACCACAGGGTCTTGCTCTGCTTCAACAGTATCCTGGCTATTATTGTTTCTGATGAGAAGCCAACCATTAGTTATGTTATTACTTACTTATATATAACAGGACATTTTTCTCTGACTGCTTTCTAGATTTTCTATTTACTCTTCAGTGTTCAGCAGTTTAACTGATGTGTTTCATATTTACTTCCTCCCTTATTCTCTTTCCTTCCTTCTTTCTTTCTCTTTTTTAAAAATGCTTGGGGTTTTCAGAGCTTCTTGAGATCTATGCCTTGCTGTTTTCAGTACAATTGAAGATCTGTTGGTTATAATTTCTTCAAATTTGTTTTGCGCCACTTTCTCTGTCCTCTCCTCTGGTACTCCAATCCTACATATGCTAATCATTTGCTGTTGTGCAGCTAGGCTCGTTCACACTCCTTTCACACTCTTTTTCTCCTTTTTTCACTTTTGATTTATCTTCAAGTTCACTAACATTTTCTTTGGCTATCTCTGATAAGTTGATAAGTGTATACAATAAATACTTTTAATTCTATATGTCTTAACTTTTTCTCTCCTAAAGTTTCCATTTGGTTCTCTTTTTTTTTGTGGTACACGGGCCTCTCACTGTTGTGGCCTCTCCCGTTGTGGAGCACAGGCTCCGACGTGCAGGCTCAGCGGCCATGGCTCATGGGCCCAGCCGCTCCACGGCATGTGGGATCTTCCCGGACCGGGGCACGAACCCGTGTCCCCTGCATCAGCAGGCGGACTCTCAACCACTGTGCCACCAGGGAAGCCCTGGTTCCCTTTTTATAGTTTCCATTACTCTGAAGATTTTCTCCTTGTGTTCATTTATAATGATCATGTACTCCTTTAAGTCACTGATATATTTATTATACCAGCTCTAAAACCCTTGCCTACTAATGACAACATCTGTGTTATCTTGAAGTCTGTTACTATATGCTACCTTTCTTTTAGCAATTGTTCACATTTTCCTATTTCTTTCCGTGTTTATAGTGCACTGCACATTTTCAATGAAACATTCATTTGTAAAGATAGAGATTCTGGATAGTTTGGTCCTTCTCTTATAACTGTAGATTTTTGTTCTAGCAGTAACTTAACTTTATCAGTATTATTGGACTCAAACCCTAATCTCTATCTCCCCTGGAATTGATAGCAGCTGAAAATGCTCAGTTCTTCCAACTTCCAGCTGTCGCTTTTCCCGGGGAATCTTGGTGTTGCTCCATTGCTTACAAACTTCAGGGTTCAGCCAGGGTTTGGACAGAGATCGTATGCAGTTCTGAGGCTCCCTAACTTCTGGAATTTCTTACTTATTCCCTATGCTCTCTAGCATCTCCCAACTCCATACCTTGACTTCTTAAGCCAGTGAGACCAGGATTCTGTTTCAGTTCTTCTGCCTCTTGACACACAGATGGGGGTGTGCCCTTCAGCAAAAAGTCATACGAGCACACATTTTTATCCAGAAAAATTATTTTCTTTCAAGGACAGACTCCCCTCCAGGTCCTGTGTGCTTTTGGTCAGTCCCCACTGCCTACATATAGTTTATTTCTTAAAATACTTTGTCCAGAGTTTATCATTGTTGTCTGCAGGAGGGTTAGTTCCAATAAAAAATACTTTGCCATCACCAGAAGTGGAACTCACCAGAAGTGGAACTCCCATTATATAACTTGTAAAGATGGTATTTTTGGAGGTTAGATAATGTATTCAACTAAACATATAGATCAAAAGTGATGCTACTACCTTTTAATGAATATGTGTCACCCATCCAATTATAAGCCCACTGAGGGTTGACTCTTGGTCTTCTAGCTTTTCGTGGTCTTATTTCCTATCACTGGTACTCAACCAAGGTTTTATGATAATGAAGAATGTTTATATACTTCGTTATATTGCTAAAGAGGCCAGGTGAAGAGTTTTAGTTTTCTTATATTCTATATCCAGAGGAAAAGATCGCAGTTTTGAAAATGTGTGTCAGATTTTACTTACAGGATTAGAGATTTCATAGCTCTAGTTGACAAATCAGCACACTGTAGCCCACAGGCCAAATCTGGCCCACTGCCTGTTTTTGTTTAGGGATTTTTATTGGAAGGCAGCCAAGCCCATTCGTTTACGTATTGTCAGTGGTTGCTTTCACACTACGATAGCAGAATCGCGTAGTTGTAACAGAGACTGAATGGTTGGCGAAGCCAAATATATATAGAGTTTGCTCCTTACCGAAAAGGTTTGCTGACCTCTGCTTTAAATCAATGTGAAATACTCACCAGTATGTAGAAGAAGCAGTTCAAAGTGCATGCTCTATTGCATATCAGTATTTTGAGAAGCATCTTTTTTTCTCAATGTGCCAGACGATAGCCTCATTGCAGCAGGCAGTATAGTGGCCCTTTAAAGACCTACGTGGCCTCATCGCTGAAGCAGGTGAATGAATATGTTACCTTACATGGCCAAAGGGACTTTGCAGATGTGGTTAAGAGTATGGCCTTGAGAGGGGGAGATTATTATGGATTATCCAGGCAGCCCCAATATAATCAGAAGAGTCTTTAAAAGCAAGAATCCCTACTGGCTGTGAAGTGATGGTGGAGGAAGGACTGGGGAGATGTGATGTTGCTTCAAAAAGGGATGAGGGGGTACTGAGCCAAGGAATGCAGGTGTCTTCTAGAAACCGACAAAGGAAAGACAATGGATTTTCCCTTAGAGCTTCCAGGGCGGTATGCAGTCCTGCTGACACCTTATTTTAGTCCAGTAAGACATGTGTCAGACTTCTAACCTGCAGAACTATAAGATAATAAATGGGGCTTCCCTGGTGGCGCAGTGGTTGAGAGTCCGCTTGCCGATGCGGGGGACGCGGGTTCGTGCCCCGGTCCGGGAGGATCCCGCGCGCTGCGGAGCGGCTGGGACCGTGGGCCGTGGCCGCTGAGCCTGCGCGTCCGGGGCCTGTGCTCCGCAACGGGAGAGGCCACGACAGTGAGAGGCCCGCGTACCGCAAAAAGAAAAAAAAAAAGATAATAAATGTTTGTTATTTTAAGTCACTAAGTTTTGATGATTTATTACGGCAGTAATAAAACTAATACATTCACGTACTGTAATGCACAAAGGAATGAATTCATTTCATAATTATTGAGAAATTGTATACTAAAATTAGGAATGTATTAGCTAACCACAGAACACAGCAGAGTATCTCTCGCTGAATCAGCTTTATTTTTGCAGCAGCACTATTTGAGCAGGTACTTTTGTATCTGTTTCTGCCATCTGTGATGTCTGAAGTAATTAGAAAAGAATTCATGTGCAAAAGAAAGGCAGTTCTCTGGGCTTTCATTGAGTTATGGTTGCTAGAGAAACCATTTCACTTAGTGATCAATATGTCCAGTATGTCTCTGTTGCTTTGTGCTTAACTCCCAAAGACACCAATGCAGAAGGGAGTGGGTCCATGGAAAACATTGAGGAAGAAGAAAGGAAAACCTTGAAATATTAACTTCAGTGAAAGAAAATCTGGATAACTTCTTCCCATGAAAGTAAAAAAAAATTAAGAAAATTAATGGCTTTGATTTTTGTACAAATTGAATAGGAATGGGATTTATTTTTCCATAGCAAATTGGCAGGTCCTCGAGATTCTCTTGCAATGCCATGAAAGCAAAGGTGCAGCTCACCCAGCAGCCAGCCAAGCCCTTTCCAACATTTTTTTTCTCTGAATTGTCTTTCAATTAAGAAATATGAAAAAATGAAATGGACTTGTAGTTTTGAAGGACTCTGATCAATACAGGATATTAAATTCTGTTCACGGTCCCCTGAATCATAGACTGCTTTATACAGCCAAGGAACTGGAGCCCTAGAGAGACAGAGTAACTTCCTGGAACTAGAGAAAATAAAAGAAATGCTTAGCGAGGAACTCTGAGCACCGAGGGACTGTTTCATGTACTATGTTTTGAGGTCATTAAAGTACTTTTGCTTAAAAAACATGAAGTTGGCTCTTGTCTGCTTGATCACAGCCAGACAATTTCAGGTTGGTGGATAGCAATTTGAGAAGAGAGGAGAAGCATGATAGAATGACACAGTGACCCTTTTATGCAAACACTTTGCAGATTAGCAAAGGCTATTTCTTGAGACATAGTCCAAGTCTCGGAACCTAAGGGATTTAACATTTGCACATCAGTGCAGTTGCTTTTACTTTTTGCATGGAAGTCATTTTGAAATACATTATTGTGAGAATGATTAAATTTGAAATTATCTTGGTCAGAGTGACGGGCAGGCAAAAAAAAAAAGACAAAATGATGAAGTAATAGAAGAGCAAACATAAAAGAGATTTTCCAAATCCCTCTAAGGAAAGTGGAGAATTACAAGTGCATAAATACATGTATTAGTATCTATGCTTACCCACTTCAATAAGAATTTTACTTTCACATTACTTTTTTTTTTTTTTGAGCTCAGTGAAATTCTTGGGCTGTGTTGTTATGAAAGATAACAGGGTAGAATAAATTGATCTAATTTCTCTTTCAAAAGACGACAGCTAATAAATATAAAAGATGAAATTTAGATCTGTACCTAATCTTATGATGGCCCCAAAAGGATGTCAGAGACAGTTTAAATGGAGACACACTAGTAATAAGATTTCTGCGCTGTTTAAAGAGGATAAAAATTGCTTACAAGATATTATATATAGGTACTTAAAAGTTACTTAAAAATGTATAGTTATGTAGATATATAGTTCCCACATGAGTGTCCCCTGGGGTCTTGCTTTTTAATCCACTCTGACATCCTCTGTCTTTTAATTGGTGTATTTAGACCATTCGTATTTAAAGTGATTATTGATTCTGATGAGAAGACCGCTGTCATCCGCATCCTTGTTTCTCTATAGGTAAAGTGTTCCATTTACCCGAGCTTCTTTCAGGTTTTTTTCTTTGTCTTTGGTTTTCTGCAGTGTGACTATGATACGCTTAGGTGTAGCTTTTTGGTGTTTGTCTTTCTGGGTGTTCTCTGAGCTTGCTGAAGTTTTGATCTGTTGTCTGTCATTAACTTTGTAAAATTCTTGGCCATTTATTAGTTAAAATATTTCCTTTGCTCCATTTCCTCTTTCCACTAGTTCTGATATTTCCATTGCATGTAAGTTGTACTTTTTAAAAACTGTCCTACAGTAATTAGATGTCCTGTTTTCGTCATTGTTTCTATTTTCGTTTCAGTTTAGGAAATTTCTATTGACCTATCTCTAAGCTCACTGATTCTTTCTTTGCTGGTGTCCAGTCACCAATGAGCCCATCTAAGGCAATTTTCATTAATTACAGTGTTTTGACCTGTAGTATTTCCTTTTGATTCTTCAAGTTCCATCTTTTTCTTCTTACATAACTATCTTTTCTCATTGCCTACTTCTTTCATTAGAGCCCTCATCATCTTGATCATGGTTATTTTAAATTCCTTATATGATAATTCCAAACCTGATGTCATATCTGAGTCTGGTTTTTATGTTTGCTTTTTGCCTTCAGACTGTGTTCCTTCTGGAACTTTAGCATGTCTTGTAATTTTTTGTTGTTGAAAACTAGATGTGCTGTATCAGGTCATAGGAGCTGAGGTAAATAGCACTTTAACGTGAGTTTTTATGTTAATCTAGCCAGGATTCAGGCTATGTTTAATGTTTGTTGTAGCTGTAGGGGTCCAGGGGCTTTAAATTACTCTATGGTTCTTGTCTTTGTCTCCCTGTTGTCTTTGGGCTTCCCTAAGTCCTCTTCCTCAGACATGTGCACCTTCCAGTAATGCGCTTTATCACACAGGAGCTCTATAGTATGGTGGTAACATGGAGGAGGGGCAAAGCTCTATAATCGTATGATTAAATTTTAGGTTTTCAGTGAGCTTGTGTCTGTGGGCTAATACCTTCACAAGTGTTTCTAAAATTACAAAAAGAAAAAGATTTCCCCTCAGGTGAGACAGGAAGACCAGAAGGGGGCCGGGGTTGGGTGATTCCCTTTCAGCTTCCAATGAGACAAGGCCCTGGTGATGTCCTTTCCCTGGAGAGGAGGCTTTGTTATCAAGGAATCACTATTGTGGCCTCTCCCATTGCAGAGCACAGGCTCCGGACGTGCAGGCTCAGCGGCCATGGCTCATGGGCCCAGCCGCTCCACGGCATGCGGGATCTTCCCGGACCGGGGCACGAACCCACATCCCCTGCATCGGCAGGCGGACTCTCAACAACTTTGCCACTAGGGAAGCCCTCAAGGAGCCTTTTGACATTTCACAGTGGTGACTCCTCTCCTCCCTCTGCATTGTTGCTGGGTCTGCACCAGGAAATCCTGGTGAGATTCCGGAGTTAAGCCCGCAAAGTGGTTCCGTCTCTCACTCACCCATACTCTACCTCCAGTAACTTGTCAGAGTTGCCATTTAGCTGTCCCTCACCAGCTCGTGACCCCTGAAGCTTCTGCTCCAGGCAAGCGTGACTCTCTGGATTCTCTGTTTCTCCAGATTTCAGGGTGGGGCTTGCTCTGAAATCTCAGTTCTCGGATGAGTCCAAGCAAGGTCATTCCTCTTCTCTTTGTCTTTGTATTAAGAGCAGGAGTGACAAACTTCTAAGCTCATTTCATGTCAGAGCTGAAACCAAAGTGGCTTCCTATCTATTTGGTTAAACCTAATCTTTAGTTCAAGGTTGCACCTACTGAATACAATTAAAAAGAGAAAAAGATGCTACACAGTCAATTATAAGCCACTATTTTCAGAATTGTTTGGTGGGGACACAGGCCAGCTCACAATCACATTCTCCTCTTTTCTTTAGGGAAACAGCCTACCGTATAAATTGAAAAATTGTTCTTACTCATTTCCCCTTTGTTCTTTGCCTCTTTTCCATCTCGTGCCTTTGGTCTCTGGTTCACTGGAATTTGAATTTAGAAAACTGACATTTTACTAGATTTTATTCTTGCGTTCACAGATGACCAAAGGAGTCTCTCTCAGTCTCTATGATTCTTTCTCAAGAAAAGTCCTCTTTTGCTGTAGCTGGCCCATTGCAGACTCTGCCAGGAGTTCAGAGAAGGCAATTTTCAACGGCCCTCTGTCAGTTCGCCTTCAGAGCACCTTGACCTTTATCACTGCTTGTACATTTTCCTCTTAAATTTGGATGGAAATTTTAAACAGCGAACTTGTTAAAGCAAACTTGTTAAAGACCCTGTGTGCAGCTTTGATTAAAGCCCTCTAATCTTCACCTTCATAATGAGATTTTCTTTGTGAGATGAAGTTTCTACTTTTTCACAAAAGCCCCTATTTTTTATGCCAAAAAAAAAAAATCTAACGAAATGTCCCAGCTAAGGAAAAGCCTCAGTGTGACACCGTTTTCCCTTATGTGATGTCGTGTCACTTAATGCTTCAGCCCATTTCATATCTCAGATAAACAATATCCCATCTTTCAACTTTTAATCTCTTCGTTCAGCCTGGTCCGGCCCGCTGGTACCGTGTGAGAGAATCTGGCTCATCATGTTCAAAATGAGCTGAAAGAAAAGTGCTTATGACGGAATTTGCATTTTCCTACAGCAAAAATGAGAAAGGGAAAAAGCTGTAATAAAATTAATTGTACGTATTGCTAAGAATCTTGCTGCCGAAGTGCTTAGCATTAGAAATTCTTTAGACAGCTCAGCTCTGCGAGGAAAAGGGATTTTTCCCTCACGTAGCTTTAAATATAATTCAGTCTGCATCAGCCCTCTGAAGCTTCCAGAAGCACATTAAAAACGGAAGGTTCCTGGCGCGCACCTCAACTCTGTATTTTCAAATGCTAAACTCTGCATCGGAGCCTTTAGAGTACAGTCAGGTTAGGGGAGCTCATTATGAAAAGGTTAAATAGGTTAAAAAGTTTTAAAGGTGATGGAAAAGGGAGAGGGGTATGAAACAGTGACCAATGAGATGCTAGGATTATTCATAAAGAACTTTTCAAAGATGACTATGTCTCTCTGTATAAAAGGTAAATGTGGTGGCATTAAATATGAGTGACTAGCCTCACGATTAAAATAGGACCTTTCTCTATCCCGGTGATTTAAGGCCTTCCAGCCATTACCACGTGCGTCTTCCCGGTGTTTCTGCGAGGGGGACACGGGAGGTTCTACCCCCTTCTTACAGCTGGAGAAGTGAAACGCACCCCACAGGTCTGCTTGTCAGTCCATATTTTGGCTCTCACAGTTAAATCTCTCATAGCCCTGTATTTCCTAATCACTGGTTTGCAAGCAGCCCTGGTCTAAGGTAGTTTCCTCAAGACCTTGAAAGAAAAGAGTTTTCATAAAGCCAAACTCATTCCACTTGAAAAACTGACCTCTAAGTTGCACTTATGTCCTTTTCCTACTTCCTTGGTTCTAGGAAACAAACAAACAAAATCTCTAAACATTACAAAAAAATTTACCGGTCCTGAAATCCCAAAGACTATTTATTGATGCCTAATCTCCAAATTGGAATAGCAATACTGACTTACCTGACAATCGGAAGTAAATAATGAAACACAGAGAAAAATACCCACACGTATTACCATAGGTAATGCTTTTCCTATTGATGTTTCTAAGGGCCTGCTTGTTACCTAGTGGACTCTTGTGCTGCCTGTGGCTACTGTATGCTAAGTCAGGTTGTGCTCCCGCTCAGAGGACTCCAGGCCCCAGGTACTCTCCCCGACTTCTCCTGTCACTCTGCCCATCTCTCTCTGCGCCTGCCCACCACATCCCCACCCTCTTCCCCGTTGGTCCACGCGTGCTCCTCCTGTATTACCTGTTCCTCCTTCTGGAAGCTTCCTCCCCTGCGAGCTTCAGGGCTCGTTCCTTCTTTGTTTGAGGTCGCCACTCAAATGTCACATTCCTAACTGTTCTGTCTAAAACCCCAGCTGCCCTCCCAGTGCGGCCGAGGCACTTCCCTCGCTCTGTATTTCTCCTTGGCACTTACCCCTGTCCGATTCGCTTGCATTTTCCTTATTCATTGTCTAGCACTGCAGTAGGACGTAAGCTTTCTGAGGGCAGGGAATTGGGTTTCACTAGTGGGATGCCTGGGGTGTAATAGCACCAATCAGATATCTGTTCAGCAAATCAGTATATGAACACGGTGTATGGAATATTACAAGTGGCATGAAAGCACGAGCAAAATACATGCATAGTGAACAGATAAATTAAGAACTGTCATTGAAAAGGTCAGCAGAACTAAGGTATACTTATCACGTGAACAACATGATGATTACAAATAAGATTACAAGTTGGGCTTTCACTTTAAGAAAGATCTTTGTGCCTCCCACTTGACATAAAGCCTTCACTTTCAGTATTTCACGTGTCTTCAGAATGTCTCTGGGCGGTGGACCAGGAGCTTTTTTCTTATTTCCTTTATTTAATTGTCAGAGTTCCTTAAAACGCTAATCGAGTCATCCAGATTGTGGCCTTGATTTTTCCCTTTGTTTCTGTTGCGGACACAGGCCGGTTGGTTCTTTGTAAAGTGAAAAGTGGCCTCGTCAGGGACCCAGGTGATCTTTACAACCTCTTGATCAGAAACTTGGATTCCTGTCTCAGGGTTCAAGGATGGTTTTCCGCTGCTGGGGGCTTTCCACATCATATCACTGCATCCTCTGAAATCAGGCTGATCCTCTCCGCCGGATATAAAGTTAGTGAAAGTCTCTTTGTCGACAGAAACAAGCTTCCGTTTCAGTTTTACAAAGGCCAAAGTCAGAGCGAAACAGTACAGAGGCATCTGAATGAATATTATGAGAGAAACAGAGTCTTGCCTGGGTCTCCTGAAGGTAGAAGGATGAAAATTACACTAAAACAAAGGTGCAGATGACACCGTTAGTGGACACTTCCTTTGGTGACCGTGCTAAGTGCACGTGGTCAGCGAGGGACTGAGGCAGCGTGGGGATACCACGCAGATGACGGGGCAGCTGCGGGTCTCCAGACCAGAGGGAACTACTTCATCTTTAATGCTGCTAAACAGCTTTGCTCTCCGAGCATCCTTTCTGGGGCCTGTTTTCCAAAATACCCACATGAGGCCTTGGCGACTAAAGTAAAACTCGAATCATTTGACGTCACTATGTTCTATCAGAAGACACTATTTTTTTCCCAACTCGATACACATTTTCTTCTGCATTTGTTGGGTTTGTGGGACTAAAGGGTTCATTCCACGCCACGGACACAAGAGAATGCAAACTTGACTATCTGCTTCTGCACATTTGCAAATTTTGAGGGTTTACAAGCAACTCTTTCTTTTCCAATGTACCTTTGGTTATTAGATATTAGAATAAGTAGACCTGGATTGAATGTAAATGATTTAATGTTCTGGGACATTATGACCTGTTACAAAGAAAGCAAGCTGGTAAGAGGTAGATCTTCAGCTCCTAAAGGGCACAAAGTGTACCCAATGCAGGCTTGTCTCTCAGAGCAAAAAACAAATAGTAAAGGTGTGTCTTCAGTGAAGAATGAGTGTGATTCCCTTTGAGAACAGTGAGAGTGAGGATGGAGACTTGGAGAGAGGGAGGGAGGGAGGGAGGGAGGATATGGGGGAAATGGCCAGAGAGGAGAGGCCTGTGTCCAGGCCGGGGCTGGCCCGCCTTAGGGAGGCTGATGGAGCAGCAGCAAGATTCGACCTGATGGAATTCCATCGCCCTCCATGAGTAAGGGGACAGTGCCACTTGCCACCTGGGCAGGCACGTCCTGGACCTGTTGTGTCCTGTTAGAGGAGAAACCAGAAGCCCCAGTCTGTTTCACTCGTCACTGGGGCTATTCTGGGAACCACCGGCCTCGAGGAGCCCCAAGATGAGCTTTATTCCAGGAGTCAGGACTTAGTGTTTTCAGGGTTACCAAAGGCAACTCTTTCTCCATCAGGAAGGCATAGCCCTGGTCAGAGGGGCCTGAGTGGGAGGTAATGGTGCCCATACTCAGGCTTCGTCTATAGAGAACTCGACGAGGGGAAAGACACATGCAGAACATGGCCCACAAACGTAGAGATCTGAGCGAGCACGTGTGTGCTTGTGCGTGTGCGTGTGTGTGTGTGTGTGTGAGACTGAGAGAGTCAGAGTCAGAGATGAAAACAAAGACACCTATAGTGCTTAAGATTTGGTTTTTGATAAACTCAAGTGTTTCAGGTTCCTGCTTCTCAGTGGTACTCAGACCAGAAGTAAGACTCAGATGCGAAGCTGCCTCCAGAGGTTTACCTGTCGTTGCCTGGTGGGCTGATGTCTTCTCACTTCACACATTCATTGTCTTCCCTTGGTAGAAAAAGCAGGGCAACCAAACTGGCTTGACAAAAAGCTAAACAATGAGTTACCTGGTCACCTACAGCGGGAGGCCCAGTTTTCCTTTATCACAGCGCTTATCACTGAGGGAAACAGTGCAGATGGGCCCTTGAGAGTTTCCCGTTCTATGAATCAACGCTCACAGACATTTTACTAAGTGCCAGACTCTTCTCTAACTGCTTTACACGTGCATCCCATGATGTAGAGCCCAGGACAGCTCCAGGAGCTCTGCTTTATTATCCTTCCATTGAGGAATTTGGGATCAAATGTGGGGGACTGCCTTGTCCGAAGTTCCACAGGCGGTAACTGGAGGGTCCAGGCAGTGGGGCCCCAGACACCGTGCTCTTAGCCACCATGCTGAAGGGCTTCTCCATCTTAGTAGTGTTTAAAAAATCAGAAAGCATAACTTTTGAAAGTAAAACAACCTTGGAGTGTGTAAAGAAAATGCCAGTGTTATCCCCCAGCTATTCTAAGTTAACCTGTGACGATAGATCGGTCTGTCTCTTTCCATACCATTGTCGACGAAAAATTAATCAGTCAATCTAAGAAAGAAAAGGAAAATTTTATTTGAGCCAAATATGAGGATTATAACCCGGGAAGAGCATCTGAGAAATCTGTAAGAACTGTTCTGCCCATTAGAAGTCAAGGCACAGTGTTTTGAGACGGAGGACTGGACAGTAAATGACGTATTATTGACAGTTTACGCAATCCAGATCGAAGCGTCATTGTGGCCCCTTACAAGATCAAGAAGGAATGTCATTTTTTTCCCTTGACTTAAATATCACTAATGTTTTTGTCAAATTTGCTTTTCTTTATTTTCTTTTACGTTTTTAAAATTGAAGTATAGTTGATTTACAATATTGTGCCAATCTCTGCCGTGCAGCAAAGCGACTCAGTTATATACATATAGACATTCTTTTTTGTATGTTCTTTTCCATTACGGTTTATCACAGGACATTGAATATAGTTCCCTGTACTATACAGTAGGACCTTGTTGTTGAGCCATTCTATGTATAATAGTTTACATCTGCTAATCACACACTCCCAGTCCTTCCCTCCCCCATCTCCCTCCCCCTTGTCAACCACAAGTCTGTTCTCTATATCTGTGAGTCTGTTTCTGTTTTGTAGGTAGGTTCATTTGTGCCATATTTTATTTTTTTATTTTTTTAAATAAATTTATTTATATATTTATTTTTGGCTGCGATTCTTGGTTGCGGTGCACAGGCTTCTCCTTGCAGTGGCTTCTCTTGTTGGGAGCATGGGCTCTAGGCGCGTGGGCTTCAGTAGTTGTGGCATGTGGCCTCAGTAGTTGTGGCTCGTGGGCTCTAGAGCACAGGCTCAGTACTTGTGGCGCACGGGCTTAGTTGCTCCGTGACATGTGGGATTGTTCCAGATCAGAGCTCAAACCCGTGTCCCCTGCATTGGCAGGCAGATTCTTTTTTGGTTTTTTTTTGCTGTACGCGGGCCTCTCACTGTTGTGGCCTCTCCCGTTGTGGAGCACAGGCTCCGGACGCGCAGGCTCAGCGGCCATGGCTCACGGGCCCAGCCACTCCACGGCATGTGGGATCTTCCCAGACTGGGGCACGAGCCCGCATCCCCTGCATCGTCAGGCGGACTCTCAACCACTGCGCCACCAGGGAAGCCCGGCAGGCAGATTCTTAACCACTGCGCCACCAGGGAAGTCCCTGCCATATTTTAGATTCCACATATAAGTGATATCTTATGGTATTTGTCTTTTTCTTTCTGACTTCATTTAGTATGATAATCTTTAGTTGCATCCATGTGGCTGCAAATGGCATTATTTCGTTATTTTTTGTGGCTAATATTCCATTGTATATATGTACCCCATCTTCTTTATCCATTCATCTGTTGATTGACACTTAGGTTGTTTCCATATCTTGGCTATTGTGAATAGTGCTGCTAAAAATATGGAACTCTTCGTGAATTTGTGTGTCATCCTTGCACAGGAGCCATGCCAATCTCCTCTGTATCGTTCCAATTTTAGTATATGTGCCGCCGAAGCTGGCACAGGACTGTTATGTTTTAAGGAGTTGTCCTGTTGATGCTGGGAGAACGTTGCCGTTGAGCAGGTTATTTCTGCCGATGGAGGAGGTTTGGTTGATGTATAATGCAGATACATAATGCATAGTCGGAGGGAGAGAAGAGGCCAGAGGACAGAGAAAAATTCTTCTGTTTAAATTTTTCTTGTCTTGCCATAAAATATGAATTTTATTCCACACCATCTTTACTCCATTTCTTTCTGCAGATGCCCAAATGTAAGAATTTTGTTTTCTATCTTTGATTTTACAGAATGAGATGACATGAGACACATTAAATCAATCTTTGCCTTTTGACTTAGCAGAAATAATATGGATATTATTTCTAGTCAATAGCCATAGATCCAATTCATTCTTTTGAATAGCTGAGGAACATTTTTTTAAGGACAGAGGTGTGTCATAGTATATTCAATCACTCTCCTACTAATAGAGATTAAGGTGTGCTAGTTGGTTTTTTTTTTTTTTGGTGGGGGGGTGGCTTTTTTTTAAACCACTGGAAACAACACTGAAAAAAATTCTTTGTACATGTGTCCATAAGTACTGAAATATTTGTTTCTATATGTGAAGCCCACAAATTGAAATCATTAGGTCAAATAGTAAGAAATTATCAGGGTAAAATTTTAATAGATATTGACAAATTTATGGTAATGATGTCTATTTATTTTAGTCTTTGTACAACTCTTCTTTCTATTTCAAAAGGTAACTGAAAGAAGTTTTGATTCTAGAAGACTCTCCCATCTTGTTCTTGGGAAATGAGCAAACAGATATGCTATTGTGAAAATATTTGTAGTATAAAAAGTATTAGTAAGTGTTGGCTAACTACTATACAAGCAACCCCAAATCTCAAAGACTTAACCAAGAACTTTTATTTCTTACTCATGTCACAATCCAATGCCGCTCAGTAGGGGACGGGAGGAAGGGAGATGTGACATGTTGTGCCCCATGTCGTCACTCAGGACCCAGGCTCCTTCTATCTAAGGCTCCACCCACTTTTAGGTCCTCTGAATTGTCTCCATTTAGTCAGTGAATAGAAAACAATAAGAATTGGGAGTAGGAAGACTTTATGTGCTAGGCTTGGAAGTGGAACACATCATATTCCACTGGGTAAGAGTCCATTGACCCAGGGCAGCTGGAAAAGTACCCTAGCTGAGTGCCGAGAAAAAGTGTGCAACATGGGTATTGTACTTCATTTTCAACCGCGATGGGAGTGAAAAGAGTAGTTGTGAGAAAAGGCTGGAGAGTCGTCATGGTAATCAATAATGAAACCTGCAATAGGATGTAATTTACTAGTGGCCGAAGACAACAGAGGAGATTTTTTTTTTCTTGTTTATCGTGCTTCACTTTATTGCGTTTTTTTACAAATTGTTTGTGGCAACCCTGCATTAGGTTTATTGGCGCCATTTTTTCCAACAGCATTTGCTCAGTTCATGTCTCTGTGTCACATTTTAGTAATTCTTGCAATATTTCAGACTTTTTCATTGTTATATTTGCTATGGTGATCTGTGATCAGTGATCTTTGATGTTACTGTTGCAAAAAGATTTAGACTGGCTGAAGGCTCAGAGGATGGTTAGCATGTTTTAGCCATGAAGTATTTTTTAATTAAGGCATTTGCACACTGAACAGACTACAGTATAGTGTAAACAGAGCTTTTACACGCCCTGGGAAAACAAAAAACCTGTGACTCTCTTTACTGCAGTGGTCTGGAACCAAACCTGCAACGGCCCCGCGGTCTGCCTGTATATGTAATAAAAGGAAGTGTGAAGATTTTTGTGTTGGCTGATTTAGGTGAACATGAAAGGGAAGGTGGGCTAGATGGTGCTAGTGTTGAGCTGAAAGTCTAGACATAAGCTCCACATCCTGGCTCCACCATGAGTTCTCTGGGCAAATCACTCCACTTCTTTGGGTCTCGAGTTCTTCAGCTGGATATAGACTTGGAACAGAAATAGGTAAACTCTAAGATGTCTCACTACTCTTAACAGATTGACTGCTAAAATATGTCCTTTTTACCCATTTAGGTTGTGATATTATTAGCTTTTTGAACAAATTTGGAGACATACACTCCAAAGTTACAAATAACAGTACACAGTCCAGTTTGCCATGTTTACTTCTTGTCGTTTGTAAATTTAAAACACATTAGTTCAAGGGTTAAAAGGACATTGTCTTTTCAATTTAGCTTTCTACTTTAGTTTCTGATCATAATACCTACAATTTATTGAGCACTCCCTCTGGGCCAAACCCTTTGCTTAGGATATCCTTAGAAAACCTATCAGCGGTAAGTGCTGTCATCCCCATCCTCAAGATGAGGGAATTGAGGAGGGGAGACTGAGTGGCTTGACTTAGCGTGCCACAGAGCGGGGTTAGGGGACAGGCATGTCTAGACTCCCTTTGACTTGGAAAGAGTTTTAACAGCTAACGCGGAGTTACTGAAAGTCCAAGGTGGTCTTTCTATTTCTGAGTATATTTTCTCATACGTGTGTTTATTGTCTCTTGTATTTTTCATGAGTATTTTTTAAATCTACAAATGTTGCTATTCTCGATGCTATTGTTTATAGATGTTTATCAAGTTCCTCACTCTTCTTCATGTAATATCCAATATCAATCAATTTCAGGGATGCAAGTAATAATCTTACTTAAATCATGACTCTAGATGCAAATTTGAGAACCCTTTATAAAATCAGAACTGACTGTCTAAATGAAATTGGAACTGATCATCTTAAAAGTTTAGCAGACAAAAATTCTTGAGATAGGAATATAGATTCCATTGCTTTGCTTTTCCTAACCAAGTCATTTTTTTTTAGTACTGGTTTATTTAGTCTGATAACATTTCCAGAGGAATAATGATCCTAAAGAAAATGGAAGCTTTGGTTTTTTTCTTTTTTTTTAAGGTTTTTTTGTTTTTATGTGGACGATTTTTTTTAAAGTCTTTATCAAATTTGTTACAACACTGCTTCTGTTTTATGTTTTGATTTTTTGGCCACGAGACACGTGGGGTCTTAGCTCCCCAACCAGGGATTGAACCCGCACCCCCTGCATTGGAAGGTGAAGTCTTAACCACTGGACTGCTAGCGAAGTCCTGAAGCTTTGGTCTTTATAGTTATGATTCTTTTGAGATACTCCCCATGTACATTTAAAATTGTTCTATAGGGAAAGTGAAAGTGTAGTTGAATATTTCCAATAAGTAAGAAAATGTTAGATGCTTTTTAAAGGAGTCAGTGGATTTTGCATAACCAACTAACTAACTTTTATTTGTATAGTTGGATAATAATATATTGGTATTTTGAATTCTGTTGAAACAGAGTAGCCAATATATTCATTCTTTCTAAAGAAGACCCTTGCTCATACTTTACCACATTTAAGAGATAAATTTATGGTTAATTTTCTGTGTAACTAATTGCTTTGGCTTATTTAATTATTGATGCACAAAAGAAATGTTCATTTTTCTGCCTTTAGAGACACCCCAAGTAAATTACTCTATAAACATTGAATTGCCCAATTATTTATTATACGTTTTTGTAAGTTTACTTAAAATATAAATATTAGCTACAGGAAGATGTATAGTTGACCCGTATACCCTTGAGCTCACATGTGAAGTTCATTTTCTAAAACTTTCAGAGGTTGCAGATTTAATCAGCCTTCCGCTATGACATTTTCTACGGAGATTCATAATCAGCTGTACCATAAAGTACATCACATAGTTCTTGAAACTAGGCAGAGTAAGAACAGCTTAAATTGGAGTTATGTCTTTAGTTGAAATATAGTGTCCAGAGTCTAATTAGTGTCATTAGAATGTGGGGTTGGGATAAACACTACGACCACTGTCCGTTGTTAGTGCCCAGACTTGCTTTCCAGGTCATACATCCCTTTGATTCAATCTCTTTCTTGCCCGAAAAGGGAGCTGGCCAAGGAGCTGTTTTTACTGTCTGTTTTCCATTATCACAATCACACAACCATAAAGAACTAAGATAAGAAACGTTTCGGGCTTCCCTGGTGGCGCAGTGG
Organism: Tursiops truncatus; assembly: GCF_011762595.2. Classification (NCBI taxonomy): domain Eukaryota; kingdom Metazoa; phylum Chordata; class Mammalia; order Artiodactyla; family Delphinidae; genus Tursiops; species Tursiops truncatus. Next base: position 5,832,776 of record NC_047050.1, on the reverse strand, counting down.
TTGAGAGTCCGCCTGCCGATGCAGGGGACGCGGGTTCGTGCCCCGGTCTGGGAGGATCCCGTGTGCCGCGGAGCGGCTGGGCCCGTGAGCCATGGCCGCTGAGCCTGCGGGTCCGGAGCCTGTGCTCCGCAACGGGAGAGGCCACAGCGGTGAGAGGCCCGCGTACCGCAAAAAAAAAAAAAAAAAAAAAAGAAACGTTTCAACCCTAACAGTGTCTCAACAGTGAGCTACTGAATTGCCGTGTTCATTTGTTACCTGGCATGAGACCTTCAGATTACTTTACTATCCTTTCAAACTAGTAAGGATTGTGTTGTTGAAGGAAAAAAGGCGGTCTTGTACATTTTGTTTCCCCCTTGGTTAAAAGCACCAATACCAGCAATTTGTCTCAGTTGGGAAAGAGAAGATTACAATTATACGGGGTCATGGAGGAGACAAAATCAGCTTACAATCGAAATTGCGAATTCATGGTTCTCTCCACACGTTTGTGAGGTGCCTCATTCCCAGACTTGCAGTCATCACCTCACTGCTGATGCCCACCTGGCTTCATGCTGAGGTCTGACGGGTATTTGTAAACACAGATTTAAAAACAGGAATGAAGTTCTGGGTCCAATGCGAGGCACTATAAAACGTGCCACCATGTGGGAAAGCCTGCATTTATCATCAGAAAAAAAAAATAGCCCCTTCTTCAACAAGCACTCTTGGTAAGAATCTTTCTAAATACAGCCTTTTTCTTCAGCTCACCTCAGAATGACAACTTTTGTACTATTTTAAAATAGCATTTACTAGAAGAAGAAGAAATAATCAGGGATAGAGTTTTTGTTTGTTTGTTCTTGTCCTTCTCTCGGTCTTTGGTTTTGGAAGAGCCAAGACTTTGAGAGTTAGAGATTGTCAGGTGAGGTGGGGTGATTTGCCAGAGCCTACGTAGGGCATCTGGTAGGCGTAGTTTTCAGCCGTCTGAGAAGTGGAGGGAAGTGGGAATTATAAGCACAGTGGTTACAGAATGTCGTCCCCCCGTGAGCTAGAGCCGGCCTGGCATCACCGAACTCTCTCATGCCGAGTGTCCAGAAGCCGCCGGCAGGACGAGGCCGGCAAGCACAGCCGCAGTGCCAGCTCCGTGTGACCACCTATGAGATGGGGGCGCAGGGTGCACTTTGCATCAAAGACCTTAATGCGTCTGTGTCACCAGCAAGAAGAATACGTGGGCCCGGGAAGCAGGTGGAGGAGAGTTGGCCCTGCTTACCATCACTTCCAGTGAGCCGCTCAGGAAATTTGTGCTTCCTGTTCCCACAACTCCAGGTTACAGAAATGTAGAGAGCTTGGTTCTTAAAACTGGATTATTTCCATGGAGGATACAGCCTGTGTCCCATTGAATTGTAAGCTGCTGCTGCCTCCTGGACACTTCAGACTCCTTGTACCAAGGGGCCAACAGGCAAGAAGATGCGTCCGTGTCCTTGGTCACCAGGAGGAGGGAGGGCTGCCGTTGCACAGCAGAACACAGAGAGACACATTGGCATCACGTGGTCCCCTTGGGTGCCCTTTTGTACTGTTGGTCAGCTTTGATGGTAAATGGACAAGTGCACAGCCCTGGCCTGAGAAGTACGTGGTACCCAGGGGCTGAGGCCTCTCAGGGATGAGAGTCTTGGTCATGCCATCAGGTAAGCCGCCGAGAGTACCAGAAGTTCTAGTTGAAGGTGATGGCGTCCAGAATGGAGGGAGGAAGAGGGAAGAGGATGAGGTTCAGTTGCAGCCCTGAGACCAGCGGTCCCGGCGGGGGCTGCAGTTCATGCAGCTGCCCTTCCTCTTCCTCCAGAACCCTGAAGGAGCTGCTTCTCAAGCTGGTATGAAGCAGTAGATCTAATGGTGCATGTACTGCAGAGGACATGAAGGGGCACCACCTGGATTACTTCTGGAGGGAGGACTTGCCGGCCGGTTATCGGCAGACAGCCTCCAGCTGCCACAGCTCCTCCAGAGTTCGCTCAGCTCTAGAGGCGCCTCCTTCTTCTGGATTCTGCTTCCCCGCCCTCCCACCTCCAGGTGACGATCCCCAGTAAACGTCCTGCTTGCCAGTCTGCATCGCAGCATCTGCCTCTGGCGACTCCACCAGTGGCATTTAGCACATCCAAATGCTTTTAAGTGTCTCTGGGGAGGAGTTTGATTTCAAATGGCACCTGACCATTACGCCCTTCACACTTCCATGGAAATAACCATGCAGACAAAGCAAAGAATAAAAGTGCACAACATTGATAACCAAACTCTTACCATGTTAGGAACTTTTACTGACTGCAAGGCCAATGAGACTGGATTGAAACGTTGGGTTGGTACAGTTGAGAAACCTCGCGCCGTTTCCTTGGGTAAGCGTGGCAGTGGCCGGTGTGAGTGATGCACTAGCGCGGTCGTGGCACAGTTGTGTGGCTCACTGACATCTCAGCCAACTGTTCAGGTGAATTACTAAACTGTGAAACGAGTACCTCACTCAGCCTTGCCTTGCTGAACGCTAAGGGCTGGTTCTGCTGCGGAATTTAGGGAAGGTACACGGAGTGGGTCGTTGGGTCCTAGTAAAGGCTCATTCCTGGGGGGAGGGGTGTTGTTGCAGATCCTTTTGCAGATTTAATAAATGCTTTTGAGGTCAGCCATGGGCACATGTACACACTCACCTACTTTTACATAAAACTGAAGTTTGTCTATGATTCTGCCAGGGATCCACAGATCCTTGCTTAAAGAATGCCGGCAATAGGAATTTGATCATTTTTTAAGTGTAATTTTCCAATAACAGATATTAATAAAAGCTGATCCTGAACTAAGCAATAATCTATCAGATGCTATTTTTCATTTGATATTTTTCTCTTTTTCTTGGATTCAAATCCTGACTCTGCCATTTACTTATGGTATGACCTCGGGCAAGTCACTTAACCTCTCAATGCCTCCATTTCCTCAGCTATAAAAGAGGTGTGATAATCATTCCTGCTTCATAGGGAGAGTGTAAAAATAACTGACAATCCAAGCTTAAAACAACGTGGGCTCCTAAGCTCTCCCAGGCTGTCGCCTCCGTTGTGGCTGGTGGTGGGGTTGTGCAGCCGGCTGCCACTCCTTCTTTGTCCAAGTAAAGATAAAATGCACTTGTAAATTTCTGGTATGTGACAATTTGTAGAGAAAAGGCAATTTTCAATTCCATACTTCACTGCAGGGTTCTGTTGTTCAGGACAGCATAGTAAATAGGACTTGGTTTCCATGGACACTGTGAAGGGAGGTTCTGCAAGGCGGTACGCGTGGTACCATAAAGTACCTCGATGCAATACCAGAAAGTCCAGACTTACTGCGCTCCGCTCGCCACGGTGCAAGTGAAATGCTTTTACACAGCGATGTTGCAGGTTTTCTGAAATCCAACTGAACGTAGGAATTAGCCTAAGTCTTCAAAGGTTACATGAGGCATTAGAAAGGATTTAGGTGGTGGCTTGTTTATTTAATACAACTTCTAAGAAAAAGAAGCCCTTTCTTAAATTTGTCCTTGGGATAATGTGGAAAGAAGCTATCACAATATAGATCTTTTTTTTTTTTTTTTTTTTTTTTTTTTTGCGGTACACGGGCCTCTCCCGTTGCGGAGCACAGGCTCCGGACGCGCAGGCTCAGCGGCCATGGCTCACGGGCCCAGCCGCTCCGCGGCATGTGGGATCTTCCCGGACCGGAGCACGAACCCGCGTCCCCTGCATCGGCAGGCGGACTCTCAACCACTGCGCCACCAGGGAAGCCCCACAGTATAGATCTTTTGATTGAAGAAAATCAAACAGAATCCGGTTGGTAAATGGAAAGAAGTGGAGATTGGCTATAATAGTAATAAGATGTTCTTTGGTTTTAATTATTTATTTAGTTCTCCTCCCCCTGAAAAGGCTTAACTAGACATGGTCTATATAGGAACATTTAGAAATAAAATGAGGGTTTCCAAGATCTTCAAGATTAAGACCACAGAGAAAGAAACGGCAAAGAATACCATACCCACATTTAACCTCCAGAGGGAAATGGAAGAGACAAAATTTCTGTAATTGGATTTTCTCCAGAACACGTCAAGAGTACTTGCTTTTACAAAAATGTTCATGGGTCATTAATCATAACCTAAGAACTGTATCTCACCTGAAAACCAAAAGATCCTCCTTTGGCCGTGGCCCAAATGAATTCCAAACAGCATAGAACGTTTCGTTTTCAATTCCCCACGTGCTTATTATTGACACAGCTCTGAACATCTCCAAAAATAAATCCCATTTACCCACACGGCAAGCACTTTCACGCCAGAACATTTTTTCCTTGGCATCAATAGCAAAACCACACTCTCTTCAAGTGTTCCCAACAGATAGATCCCTTGGGACATGAAACATCAGAAGTGGACCAAGCCCTTCCAGAATGTTCTGGCACTAAGGCCCTGAGTGCCCAGAGCCATGGCAGAATATCAGCTGGAAGACACCCCTTCCCTACCTTCTGAGGTCCTGAGAGCATCCTGATGCTTTCTGAAGAGTTGTGCCTACATGTTAGGCTCTCCAAGGACCCCTCCAGAAGGTTTCTCCAATTCTACAAAGACATCATCTAAGCCACGGGGAGTTTGGCTCTGACCCCTTATTCCATACCCCTCGCAAGGGACAGGGATTTGGTAGAGGCAGAGGTATTCAAACCTTCCCTTGACAAGCCTGTGTGTCCAGAGTAGCAGCTTCTTACAGTCACATTTTCTGTATTTTTTAAAACCACGTAGTTCAAGCTTGTTTCCCCAATTTTTGTCTGAGATGGTGCCTACACTCTTAAGATGGATATAAAATAAATTACATGGAACGTGAAAGTGTATATTTTAGAGAGACTTTTATATTTTAGAGTAAGAGCATAGTTTTGTAGTATTATCTTGAACTTCTAGAACTTTCTGTAGCTATTTTAGAATCATAAATATTTTACAATCATCTTAATTAGTAATTCCTCTTAATAGTTGGACCAACCACTTATCATCGGCATCTTGTCCTTGTGCGAACAGCATGTAGAACCAGAAACAGAAGTTGTGCCTTTAAGCTTTCTCCTTGCAATTTATTCCGTTATGCAGGGGTACCTCAATGTGTCGCATCTGCCCACAGATCATCACAAAGCTTCTCCAAGAAGGTCTCTTCATTCCCCAAACCAGATTCCCCTATAGGGAGGCAGTGATGAGAGACAATGTCAGGACTGCCCATTTATGTTTAAATATTATCTTCACAGGAGCCTGTAAACGAAACCTCGTGGGGTTTCTGGCTGCAAGCAGCTGGAATTTACAATGCTCGCGTTCAGGTCTCTTGATAAACAAGAACTAGGTATGTGGAGCAGCCTGGCTACACTGATTTGTAAGATCAGAAAACACCCAGCCCTGCAGTTTGAAAAATGATGAAATGCTGTTCCCCCAGACAAGGGTTGTGGGTTTATGACCTATGCTATCTGTGCTCAGTGTATTTCCACAGATGGTGCAAAGCAGCGAAGGAGGTTTCTTCTCTCCAGCCCAGACAGACAGAAGTGATTTCCTTCTCCTTTCTGGTTGGTAACCTAATGGTTACCAACTGGTAACCATTGGTCTGGTCTGGTTACGTCAGACCAGTCTCTAGCCTAGCATGTTTCACAACCTTTCATGTGAGGACGACAAACAGCACTTATTTCACTTCCCAAGTAAATGTGAATCGCCCCCTAGTCCCATCAAGGGAGGTGTTGCACTTTCGTGCCCAGTCGTATTTAAATGAGCCTTAGAATCCTCAGCTGCGTAGCTACTATGGGTCACGATATTGATTCCTTTGGTTTTGGCTGTGAGTGGCTTTTTTATGAAAAGCATTGACTCAGCTGTTCAACTCAGCAGAGCTACTTTACATGCTCAGAACGTGTTGCTGTTGCTGCTGAGCAGTGAAAATCAAAGAGGATCCTCTAGTCATTGCAAGTCTATTCAGATGACTGTGGAGGTTTGAGTTCTGGGAAGATAAAAATGATTGCTTTCATCACCGTGGGGTCTGGCCCCATGTTCCCACTCCACCACAGAAGCACATTTTTTTTTTTTTTTTTTTTTTTTTGGGGTGCGCGGGCCTCTCACTGCTGTGGCCTTTCCCATTGCGGAGCACAGGCTCTGGACGCGCAGGCTCAGCGGCCATGGCTCACGGGCCCAGCCGCTCCGCGGCATGTGGGATCTTCCCGGACCGGGGCACGAACCCGCGTCCCCTGCATCGGCAGGCGGACTCTCAACCACTGCGCCGCCAGGGAAGCCCAAGAAGCACATATTTTGAGGAAAGATTTTGCCATATGTGATTTATTATAAGCTTTCGGAGGGTGTTTATAAACCTTTCACTGACCACTTTGGGACCACCCTTCTCTTGCACAGGTAGCCAGCTCAGCCGTGAAGATGAGCTGCTGTGACTTTCTTTGGTTGTGTCTCTTTTTGATAAAAAAGTTGATCAAAAATTACTGATTAGTCAGGGTGCAGAGATCTTGATAAACATGATTCCACAGTGTAAATAAGCAAGCAAAAAACACCGAACTATTCACGTTTGGGATGCAGATGGTGAATTCCTTAGGGTCAGAGATGGCTGGGTCAGTAATAGTTCGGTGGATACCGGAGGGTTCAGGTTCAGTAAGCATCTTTATCTTTGACATCATGATCAAGCTATTAAGTACTAGTCTTGGGACCACTAGTACTAGTACTCTCTGAGACGGTAGTTACTATTAACCGTTCTTTGGGAATCAAGCAAGGGCAGTGACTTCTTGCAAAACATGAAATGAGAGTATTCTGTAGATGGTGTAATTGACTAAATGATATCAGGTCCTCTGGGAATTCATTCAGCTCCCTTGACTGAGCACCAGCCTTAGGTCTTCAGGGACTTAACAATAAGGTAAATAGTTGGTCTTGGAGAGGCTCATTTGCTCTTTCTTATCATGGAGATCACATCCTTGAATGCCAGAAGGTTTCCCACTGACAGTTCCCAATATAAGGTTCAGAAAAGTCCAATCTCAAAAATATATACACGTTCCAAAACCTACACAGAAGTGATGTGCTTCAAATTGCCACAGGGCTGGACGGCACAGCCTGGCATAGGTCTGGGAATGCCTTCACTTTATCTGGAATATAGCAGATGCTCCAGCGTTAGGATAATTGTTTCTAACTGACTTAAAAACAATAGCTGTGCTACAGTAATCTGCCCTGCTGCATTCCAAATATTAGCAGCCATTTATTGGAACGACCACAGGACAGGCACTGTGGACAGTTTTACATACAGCATTTATTTTAATTGTCACAAAACTCTGGGAGTTAGATGTTATTCTACCCATTTTATAGAAAAAAAAGAGAGAGAGAGAAAAGTTAAGTCTCTGGCCTAAGCCCACATAGCTAATAAGTATACAGTCATGTTCTGAATAAAAACTGATCTGATTCCAAAAACAGGACTTTTATGCTAAACCTGTGCTGTCTGATGTGGAAGCTATGTGACCAATAGCCACCAGTGGCAGCTGAGCCCTTGAACTGGGAAATGTGGCTGGTCCAAGTTCAGATGTGCTGTACACACTGGATTCAAAGACTTAGTATGAAAAATCTATATGTAGTATCTCAGTAATTTTATGAATTGACATTTATTAATGTTGACATGATAATATTTTGGATATATTAGGTTAAATAAAATGCGTTATTAAAATGAATTTCATGATAATCAGGGGACTTCTACGCTTTTCAGCCCTCTCCCTGACGGTGTTTTATTGTGGTCAACTGGGTTTTTACTCCTTAAGACTGAATCCGAACCACCATTTTAAGGCATCTTCAAAAACCTCAGCAAATTTTTCAGATCAGACACCCTGCTCTGTTCAAAAAACCATAATCCTGAACCCTTGCTGATACCACCCGGGGAGACAGGCAATAAAGATCGGTGAGACACGTTCGCTTATTTCTGAGTTGGACATTCTGTCTTCAGAAGCATCTTTAAGCTGATTCTTAGAGAAAAAGACACACCCCGGATAAGGCACGGCAAAAAAGCATCACTGTCCAGATTCCAGGCCAGTTGTGTCTCTCTCTTCTGTCATTGCTTTTATTGTGCGAGGAGTTTGAGTTTCTTTATTCTCATAATGCATATTTTTGCGTGTTGTTTATTATTGTTGATCAGATAATTTAATCTTGTTCCAAATTCAACCACAGAGGATAAATCCAAGACTTCTAACAATAACGAATCCCCCAAGTTCCGTAATGGATTATTTGCTCTTTACTAACAAGTAATGTGGATGAGGCAACTGAATCTGTCTTACTGCAAACAGTCCAGACCAGAGACTCACCAGCATGGTACAAAGGACCAAATTGCTAGGTGACTTTCTAAGTCCATGCGTAGTAATCAACTATTTTCTAAATAGGAAACGTGGTATGTAATAAATCAATAAATTAAATCTCTTCATTGCAGATACTCTACTGGGTATAACTCCTCTCTTCCCTATATTCCCCTATTATCACTGAGGAGGTTGAGAGAATCTTTCCACTGGTACAGAAGGACCAACTTGGAGTTTGCATTGATCCTTTGGTTTCCCCTTAATTACTTCCCAGGGAGACGACAGAGACACAATATGTTCCTATATGCAGCACATTATAATCACAGTCTTTACTCTTCACTTGTGTTTAAGGAGCACTGCTATCTGTTTTCCTTCTCAAATAATCTGAAGGATACCAGATACCATTAGAGTAGCTTTCTTGTCCTGGAATTTGGCAGGATGCCTTTGAGTTCCACCTGAGAAAACGTGCCTCTCACTAAGAGAGCTGTTTCCAAATGGTTGAGTCCTTCAAAGTGGCTTCCGTCTTTACCTGACGCGCGCGTGCGCATGCGTGTGTGTGTGTGTGTGTGTGTGTGTGTGGCAGGGGGTAGTCAAGCAACAAAGCAAAATCCATCACTGAAATTTACTAGGGCACACAACCCATGCAACAATTTACAACACTTTTATAGGAGAAGGTTGACAACCAAGAAACATGACAACACGGTGTTACAATGAATATTTACAATGTGGGGTGAAGTACCTGCCTGGGAGGGACGTGGAGTTTAAGAGACACAATCTATGAAAACCAGGAGCTGTCTTGGGCTTCTGGTGCTCACAAGAACGAGGGGAAGGGCGTAAACGTAACTGTTGTGCTTCTCAGCTCACACGTGTAGCTCAAAATGTTCAGACTTGCACAGATCAGCCCCCTGTGCTCATCCCAGTCTAAGAGATTCCACCAGAAGTTACCATTTTAAATAGTCCCTAGAATAGCTCTAACTACGCCCTCACCTAGGGATCAGAGAGCCCTCTTGGGACCAAGGCAGCGGCTCCTTCTTCTCTGTTTACTTTTCTCTCTTCTCTCCTCCTTTGGTGCTGAGGGTGCAGTTAGAGAAAGGGAGTTTTCCCAGGTATATGCTCTTAGCATTATGATATAAAGAAATTTTATAACTTTTGCAACAATATAATGTACTGCAGTAAATAAATTAGAACACTTACATTACAAGCCCTTACTTCAAAGTGTGTATATATTAAAATGATTCCATACGAGTGTACTAGTTATAACACTTTCTTAATTTCTTCCCAAATATTAGAGTTAATAAATATGTTTTTTAAGTTCAAAAGCAAAATAAAAGAAAAATTATTTTTGAGGCTATCAGGATTATCAGCTCATAGTTACATATCTTACCTTTATTTAAAGACTGGATTATTACTCCTCATAGAGGTAATGCCTATGAGGCTATCAAAAAGGTGGACTTTAAAAAAAGGTGGATGATAACCTCAAAATTACCGTCATCATACTTCTAAACAGTATTTTCTTAATTAATACTAAAGCAACGATGGTATTTACAGAGAATGTAGTTAAAAGCATGGGAGATGGATCCAAACTGCCACATGCTGGCACTCACTTGCTTAGTTTGTAACCTCTCTTTGCCTCAGTTTCCTCATCTGTTAAGTGGGGATCATCAGAGTGTCTACCTCATAGAGTTGTTGTGAAGATTAAGCGTGTTAATACATTTTCTGAGCTTGGAACAACACGTGGTAGATGCAAAAATGCTCCGAGTATATTGCTGTGGTTACTTGTAAACCTGGTGGTAAAGTGAAAACAGTTGGAAACCTCCTAAGATTTAGCGGCAACCCATCGGCTAAAATCTGATGCTAATTCATCTGCAGTGTTACAGGCTTCTTTGTTTCTACCAAAAAGTGCTAACCAGGTACCTATCCACGGATATGCAAAGTAGATGATGGAGACAAATATTTGGGAAAATCTGAAAAAATAAGGAGCATGAACTAACCTGAAGTTTAGTCATTGCCCTCATGTAAATATGGACCTGTATTGACTGTTACATTGGGCACCTAATGAACATCAGTGTTCTAGGTAATTTAGAAAATATAATTTCAATATTTTATTTCTGAAAATTCTTCTTCCTTGGTCTGTCTCTGATCTGACACAAAGAAAATAAGTTTGCTCAAGAGATATGGTAATAATAAGTGGAAGACAGAAGAACTGTCATTGATTGATTTAGACAACAAATAAAAATATGAAGATAATTAAAATAAAATCATAAAAGCTCTCCACTCTACAATATAAGAAAGAGTCTCTAAATCCCTGTTTAATTTTTTCTGTCATGTAGAATATCCAGATGCAATAAAAAGAGGAAATTTTCTAGTCTCTGCTTTTGTGTACAAATTTTATACTTTCTTTTTTCTGTACTCTAAATATCATCAATTAAATCACTATCCCCAGAGCAAATGTATACTTGCCTTAAATTCAACAGAGCTTAAGGTTTAAAATAATGAACAGCATATGTAACAATTAAAAATAAAACAGTAATTTATCACATTTTATTAATGAAGATGACTAGGAAATGGCTTCTTATGAGAGAAGAATTTTCCATTCACTGCAAAAATCATTTTTGAAGTAAGATAGATTCCCATGCTATGTCTACTGAGGAAAATTTTAGCTGTAAATGGTTAGGCATTTTATAGTTTAGTATTGTTTATGAGAAACAGAACTTTAGAGTCTTCGGGATTTGGGATGATAGAAATATATTTAAATAGAATTTTCCTTGTATGCCCCTATGGGAAGAGGAGGGATGAACCTAAGAGCAAAATACCAGTTTGTTTTTGATGCTATTTAAAGTAATAGTCAGGGACTTCCCTGGTAGTGCAGTGGGTAAGACTACACTCCCAATGCAGGGGGCCTGGGTTCGATCCCTGATCAGGGAACTAGATCCCACATGCATGTCGCAACTAAGCGTTCGCATGCCACAACTAAGGAGCCCGCCTTCCGCAACTAAGACTCGGTGCAACCAAATAAATAAATAAATATTTAAAAGAATAAAGTAATAGTCAGGGCTGTTCTATGACAAATTGTAACAGGACCTACTTCCCCAGCCCCTGGGCGCACCCAGCTTCACGACTCTTTCTTGTAGGATGGAAGGAGGACAGTTTCCCTCTGACCATCCCAGCACTCCCCCTGTATACCCTGCCTGCCATACTGCCCCATCGCCGACGTTCTCTCTTGCTTTGCAAGACTCCTCTCCTACTGACAAAATTGAATTTTTGTGAGTGCTTAAGCTACACTAAAAACCCACAAAAAATATTAGAATTCCATTTGCTAAATCTGTTTCTTATGTATTTTGCTTCTTTGCATATCAGCTCTAACCTTGGCTGTATTACGTCCATACTCCTGAGTGTGATGCATTAAATTTTCCGGAACAAATTGTCCAAGTTTCCTCCCCTGAGTTTACCCCCCTCCCCCCGTTTCCAGCTTTATACTATTCTTTCTGTTTCCTAAAAGAGAATTGAGTTGACTCCCAGGTTATCTTGCGGCAAACTAAGTCTTACTATCTTTACCATTTTTCTATTTATCTCACTCATTTTTCATGCCTCCACCAACCGTCAGTAGCAGAGTTTTATCTCTGGGACAGAACCCTCGTGTTGACACCATCCTTTGACCCAGACCAGAGAAGTTCCTGTCCTGGACTCCATGCTTTAGAGAGCCTTTCTGCGGCTCCTCTGGAAGTGCCCCTCACCATGGGGTGAGGGATCCAGGGGGGAGCAGGGAACATGCAGACTCCGATCTGTGCCGCCTTCTAGAACTTTGACAACCGTACGCAGGCACCTAGGACCCTGGAAATCCTTGCCCAAAGCCTGGGACTCCACAGATCTCCACACTGGGACCCTGCACCCCAAGGTAGAGCTAATCTACCGAGTGGCCACAGTTTGCAGGGGCTGTGGGCAGTCTGGACTGAGATATCCACAGTCCAAACTGCCCACAGCAGGAGGCTCCCCTTGTATGTGGGATGAGGTCAGAGTGGGAAGGGAAGAGCTAAGGGCTGCAGACCTCCTGGGCTCTCTCATAGGCACAAATCTCATTGCAGAATTCCAAGGGGCACAAAAATTATATTTGACCGGCCTTTCCAGGTTATGAAGAAATACTTGTCAAAATAGGAGTCTAGAACAAATTTTATCTAACAATTTATTACTTTGATTTAGTTCTTCTACATATTTAATCATATGGTATCTGGTCCTCCTGTACTCTGTGTATTCTGACTTATATTCCCATTTTCTTTTTTATTTCATAGATCCTCCTTTTTTAAAAAATAATTTTTCCCTTTCTCTGCCTTGCTCTGTGCTCCATCACAATCATCCCAAATGCCATTTTTTTTCTCTTACCTCTTATCACAATGTACCTGTTCCATCTGCCTCATTCTAGAAACAGTTTCTGGTAAATCTACGTACACCTGGCCAGGTCTGCAACACTGAGCCAGCTCCTTGGGTATGAAGTGATGTCTCATTATTGTTTTGATTTACATTTCCCTAATGATTAATGATGTTGGACATCTTTTCATTTGCTGAGTGCCATCTGTAAATGTTTGGAGAAATGTCTATTTAGATCCCTTGCCCATTTTTAAATTGGGTTGTCTTTTTATTATTGAATTATAGAAATTCTTTATAAGTTGTAGCCATAAGTCCCTTGTTAGACATATGACGTGCAAATATTTTCTCCCATTATGTAGGTTTTCTTTTTACTTTCTTTATTGTGTTCTTTGAAGCACAAATTTTAAAAAGTTTGATGAAGTCCAGTTTATTTTTTCCTTGGTTTCTTGTGCTTTTGTTGTCATATCTATGACACCAATGCCTAATCTAAGGTCACAAAGATTGGCAACAGTTTTCTTCTAAAAGACTATAGTTTTGGCTCTTACATTTAGGTCTTTGATCCATTTTGAATTAATTTTTGTATTGGTATGAGGTAGGGCTCCAATATCATACTTTTGCATGTGGATATACAATTACACCAGCAAAAATTCCCACATTGAGTTGTTTTGGCACCTTTGTTAAGAATAAGTTCATCATAGGACTTCCCTGGTGGCAGAGTGGTTAAGAATCCACCTGCCAAAGCAGGGCACATGGGTTCGAGCCCTGGTCGGGGAAGATCCCACATGCTATGGAGCAGCTAAGCCCGTGAGCCACAACTACTGAGCCTGCACTCTAGAGCCCACGAGCCACAACTACTGAGCCTGTGTGCCACAACTACTGAAGCCCGTGTGCCTTGAGCCCATGCTCTGCAACAAGAGAAGCCACCGCAGTGAGAAGCCCTAGCACCGCAATGAAGAGTAGCCCCTGCTCGCTGCAACTAGAGAAAGCCCATGCGCAGCAGCAAAGACCCAACAGAGCCAAAAATAAATAAAAAGATAAATAAATTTATATAAAAAAATTAAGTACCACATGCTTAATTAAAAAAAGAATAAATTCATCATAAATATGTGAGTTTAATTCTGGACTCTCAATTTTACTCCACATATCTATATCAGTACCTTATCCTGGTACCACACTGTGTTGGTTACCTTAGCTTTGCAGTAATAGGGGAAGTGTGAGTTCTTCATCTTTGTTCTTTGTCCTGATTGTTTTGGCTATTCTGGGCCTCTTACATCTCCTATCATGAATTTTAGGAGCAAATTGCCAATTTCTGCAAAAAATCCAACTGAGATTTTTTCTAATACTAAAAATTGATTTTTATTTGCCTTAAATAGTTGAATTCTTTCTGTATTTATAAGTCTATGAAACCTTCATTCTAGAAATCATAGAATAAAATTTCCTAAATTGTGACAATCATAAAATCATTTTAATTCATGATTTGAAAATAAAGCCATAATATTGTTTCATTTAAATATTATATATATTTCTTATCCCAGTTTTGCAAACTAATAAAATGATATTTCAGTGACACAATATTTTATATTTTTCAATGTGTATATTTTAATCATTCAAGCATGCTCTTCACAGTAGCATTTCTTTTTTATTGAAGTGTAGATGCTGTACAATATTATATGTTACAGGTATACAGTATAACGATTTGCAATTTTTAAAGGTTACCCTCCATTTATAGTTATTGTAAAATATTGGCTATATTCCCCATGTTGTACAATATATCCTTGTAGCTTATTTTATACCTAATAGTTTGTACCTTTTAATCCCCTACTCCTATCTTGCCCCTTCCCCCTTCCTTCTCCCCACTGGTAACAACTAGTATGTTCTCTATATCTGTGAGTCTGCTTCTTTTTTGTTATACTCACTAATTTGTTATATTTTTAAAGATCCTACATATAAGTGATATCATACATTATTTGTCTTTCTCTATCTGACTTATTTCACTTAGCATAATGCCCTCCAAGTCCATACACATTGCTGCAAATGGCAAAATTTCATTCTTTTTTATGGCTGAGTAGTATTCCATTGTATATATATACTACTTCTTCTTTATCCATTCATCTGTTCATGGACACTTAGGTTGCTTCCATATCTTGGCAATTGTAAATAACTCTGCTATGAATATTGGGGTGCATATATCAAACCACCCAATTAAAAAATGGGCAGAAGAACTGAATAGACATTTTTCTGAAGAGGAAATACAGATGGCTAACAGACATATGAAAAGATGCTCAACATCACTAATCATCAGGGAAATGCAAATCAAAACCACCTATTGGAATGGCTACCATCAAAAAGAACACAAATAAACAAATACTGGCAAGGATGTGGAGAAAAGGGAACCCTCATACACTGTTGGGAATGTAAGTTTGTGCAGCCACTGTAGAAAACAGTATGGAGGTTTCTCAAAAAACTAAAAATAGAGCCAGCAATTCCACTCCTATCTAGCCGAGATTTTGATAGGCATTACATTGAATCTGTAGATCAATTTGGGATATATTGTCACCTTAACAATATTAACTGTTTCGATCTGTGAACATGGGGTATCTTTCCATTTATTACGAACTTTTAAAATTTCTTTCAATGATGTTTTATAGCTTTCTAAAATACAGAAGTGTTTTAGTTTTTGTTAAATTAATTTCTAAATACCTTATTTTTCTTGATGCTATTATAAATGGAATTGTTTTCTTAACTATATTTTCAGATTGCTCATTGCTAGTATATAGAAATATAATTGATTTTTGCATATTAATTTTGTATCCTGCAAACTTGCTAAACCCCTTTAGTAGCTCTAATAGATTTTTGTGAATTCATGAGAATTTTCTAAATACAAAATCACGTCATCTGGAAATATAATTTTGCTTCTTCCTTTACAACCTGGAAGCCTTTTATTTATTTATTTATTTATTATTTATTCACTTATTTTCTTGCCTAATTTCCCTGACTAGAACCTCCAGCACAACGTTGAAAAGAAATGGTGAGAGTAGACATCTTTACCTTGTTCCTGATCTTAGGGGAAAGCATTCAGTCACTCACCAATAGGTGTGTTAGCTGTGGGTTTTCATAGATGTCCATTTTTGGGCTGAGGAAGTTTTCTTCAATTCTAGTTAAGTGTTTTTCTCATGAAGGGTGTTGGATTTGTCAAATGCTTTTACTACATCCACTGAGGTAGTTTTTGTCCTTTAATCTGATAATGTGATGTATCACATTGATTGATTAACTCAACCTGTGTTCTTGGGATAAATCTCAATTGGTATGGTGTATTATCCTTTTTATATATTGCTGTTCAATTTGTTAGTCTTTTTTATGAGGATTTTTGTGTTTATATTCATAAGAGATATTGGTCTGCAGTTTTCTTTTCTTGCAAAGTCTTTGTCTTTTGCTGTCAGGATAATACTGGTCTCATAGAATGAGTTTCCTCCTCAACATTCCTTGCTTTTCTATTTTGGGGATGAGTTTGTGAAAAATAATGTTAATTCATCTTTAACTGTGTTGTAGAATTTACCAATGAAGCCATCTGGTCCTAGGCATTTTTTTTTCTGTGGGAAAATTTTGATTACTAATTCAATCTCTTTACTTGTTATAGGTCAATTCATACTTTTTATTTTTTAATTGAATCAGTTTTTATAGTTTATATCTTTCTAGAAAATTTTCCATTTCATGTAGGGTATCTAATTTGTTGGTATACAACTGTTCATAGTATTCCCTTAGAGTCCTTTATTTCTGTAAGGTCAATAGTGATGTTTCCCTTCTTGATTTCTGATTTTTGTAGTTTGAGTTTTCTCTTGTTTTTGCTTAGTCAGTTCAGCTAAAATTTTGTCAATTTTGTTGATCCTTTCAAAGAACCAACTTTTAGTTTCATTGATTCTACCTTCTTCTATTCTCTATTTTGTTTATCTCCACTATATTCTTTGTTACTTCCTTCCATCACAGCTTGGGATTTCCTTTGCTCTTCTCGTACTATTTCCTTCAGATGCAAAGTTATATTATTGATTTGAGATCTTCTTTTTTTTTTTCGGCCGCACTGCACGGCATGCAGGATCTTAGTTCCCTGACCAGGGATCAAACCCAGGCCCCCTGCAGTGGAATTGCGGAGTCCCAACCATGGACCACCAGGGAATTCCTGAGATCTTCTTTTTTGAATATGTTTTAATTTCACTGCTGTAAATGTCCCTATGTGCCCTGCTTTCTCTTCATATCATAACTTTTGGTATGTTATGTTTTTGTTTTCATCAATCTCCAAGTATTGTCAAATTTCTCTTACAATTTCTTCTTTGACCCTTTGGTTATTTAATAGTGAGTTGTTTATTATCCACATATTTGTGAATTTCAGTTTTCATTATACTATTGATTTTTAGCTCCATTCCACTCTGCTCAGAGAAAATGCTTTGTATGATTTCAATCTTTTAAAATTTACTGAGGGTTCTTGACCTCACCCTATGAACCTCTTCATCTGGCTGTTGATTCCTGTGCTTTAATATCCTTGGTAATAAACCACTAATCTGATGTCAATTATGCAACTTCAGCCTTCAGAAGGACAATATCTAGCAAAAGCCGTGTGGCTGACAGGGTCTTGATCTTCCGGCCTGGTGTCAGGCCTGAGCCTCTGAGGTAGGAGAGCCGAGTTCAGGACATTGGTCCACCAGAGACCTCCTGGCCCCACGTAATATCACTTGGCGAGAGCTCTCCCAGAGATCTCTGTCTCAAAGCTAAGACCCAGCGCCACCCAATGGCCAGCAAGCTCCAGTGCTGGACACCCCATAACAAACAACTAGCAAGAGAGGAACACAACACCACCTGTTAGCAGAGAGACTGTCTAAAATCATACTAAGTTCACTGACACCCCAGATCACACCACCGGATGCAGTCCTGCTCACCAGAAAGACAAGTTCCAGCCTCATCCACCAGAACACAGGCACCAGTCCCCTCCACCAGGAAGCCTACATTGGCCACTGAACCAACCTTATCCACTGAGAGCAGACACCAAAAACAACGGGAACTATGCACCTGCGCTCTGCAAAAAGGAGACCCCCAAAAAAGTAAGTTAAGCAACATGGGAAGACAGAGAAATACGCAGCAAATGAAGGAGCAAGGTAAAAAATGCACCAGACCTAACAAATGAAGAATAAATAGTCTACCTGAAAAAGAATTCAGAGTAATGATAGTAAAGATGATCCAAAATCTTGGAAACAGAATGGAGAAAATACAAGAAATGTTTAACAAGGTCCTAGAAGAACTAAAGAGCAAACAAACAATGATGAACAACACAATAAATGAAATTAAAAATTCTCTAGAAGAAATCAATACCAGAATAACTGAGGCAGAAGAATGGATAAGTGACCTAGAAGACAAAATAGTGGAAATAACTACCGCAGAGCAGAATAAAGAATGAAAAGAATTGAGGGCAGTCTCAGAGACCTCTGGGACAACATTAAATGCACCAATATTTAAATTATAGGGGTCCCAGAAGAAGAAGAGAAAGAGAAAGCATCTGAGAAAATATTTGAAGAGATTATACTTGAAAACTTCCCTAATATGAGAAAAGAAATAGTCAGTCAAGTCCAGGAAGCACAGAGTCCCATACAGCATAAATCCAAGGAGACACATATTAATCAAACTATCAAAAATTAAATACAAAGAAAAAATATTAAAAGCAGCAAGGGAAAAGCAACAAATAACATACAAGGGAATCCCCATAAGGTTAACAGCTGATCTTTCAGGAGAAACGCTGCAAGCCAGAAGGGAGTGGCAGGACATATTTAAAGTGGTGAAAGGGAAAAACCTACAATAAAGATTACTCTACCCAGCAAGGATCTCATTCAGATTCAATGGAGAAATTAAAACCTTTACAGACAAGCAAAAGCTAAGAGAATTCAGCACCACCAAACCAGCTTTACAACAAATGCTAAAGGAACTTCTCTAGGCAGGAAACACAAGAGAAGGAAAAGACCTACAATAACAAACCCAGAACAATTAAGAAAATGGTAATAGGAACATACATATAGATAATTACCTTAAATGTAAATGGATTAAATGCCCCAACCAAAAGACACAGACTGGCTGAATGGATACAAACACAAGACCCATATATATGCTGTCTACAAGAGACCCACTTGAGACCTAGGGACACATACAGACTGAAAGTGAGGGGATAGAAAAAGATATTCCATGAAAATGGAAATCAAAAGAAAGCCGAGTAGCAATTCTCATATCAGACAAAATAGAGTTTAAATTAAAGAATGTTACAAGAGACAAAGAAGGACACTGCATAATGATCAAGGGATCAATCCAAGAAGAAGATATAACAATTGTAAATATTTATGCACCCAACATAGGAGCACCTCAATACATAAGGCAAATGCTAACAGCCATAAAAGGGGAAACTGACAGTAACACAATGGTAGTCGGGGACTTTAACACCCCACTTTCACCAATGGACAGATCATCCAAAATGAAAATAAATAAGGAAACACAAGCTTTAAATGATACATTAAACAAGATGGACTTAATTCATATTTATAGGACATTACATCCAAAAACAACAGCATACACTTTCTTCTCAAGTGCTCATGGAACATTCTTCAGGATAGATTGTATCTTGGGTCACAAATCAAGCCTTGGTAAATTTAAGAAAATTGAAATTATATCAAGTATCTATTCTGACCACAATGCTATGAGACTAGATATCAACTACAGGAAAAAACCTGTAAAAAATACAAACACATGGAGGCTAAACAGTACACTATTGAAAAATCAAGACATCACTGAAGAAATCAAAGAGGAAATTAAAAAATACCTAGAAACAAAAGAAAATGAAAACACAACAACCCAAAACCTATGGGATGCAGCAAAAGCAGTTCTAAGAGAGAAGTTTATAGCATTACAATCCTACCTCAAGAAACAAGAAACATCTCAAATAAACAACCTAACCTTACACCTAAAGCAATTAGAGAAAGAACAGAAAAAAAACCCCAGTTAGCAGAAGGAAAGAAATCATAAAGATCAGATCAGAAATAAATGAAAAAGAAATGAAAGAAACGATAGCAAAGATCAATAAAACTAAAAGCTGGTTCTTTGAGAAGATAAAGAAAATGGATAAACCATTAGCCAAACTCATCAAGAAAAAAAGGAAGAAGACTCAAATCAATAGAATTAGAAATGAAAAAGGAGAAGTAACAACTGACACTGCAGAAATACAAAGGATCATGAAAGATTACCACAAGCAACTATATGCCAATAAAATGGACAACCCGGAAGAAATGGACAAATTCTTAGAAAAGCACAACCTTCGAGACAGAACCAGGAAGAAATAGAAAATAGAAACAGACCAATCACAAGCACTGAAACTGAGACTGTGATTAAACATCTTCCAAAAAACAAAAGCCCAGGACTAGATGGCTTCACAGATGAATTCTATCAAACATTTAGAAAAGAGCTAACACCTATCCTTCTCAAACTCTTCCAAAATATAGCAGAGGGAGGAACACTCCCAAACTCATTCTATGAGGCCACCATCACCCTGATACCAAAACTAGACAAAGATGTCACAAGGAAAGAAAACTACAGGCCAATATCACTGATGAACATAGATGCAAAAATCCTGAACAAAATACTAGCAAACAGAATCCAACAGCACATTAAAAGGATCATACACCAAAAGGATCAAGTGGTGTTTATCCCAGGAATGCAAGGATTCTTCAATATACACAAATGAATCAATGTGACACACCATATTAACAAACTGAAGGATAAAAACCATATGATCATCTCAATAGATGCAGAAAAAGCTTTTGACAAAATTCAACACCATTTATGATAAAAAAACATCCAGAAAGTAGGCATAGAGGGAACTTACCTCAACAAAATAAAGGCCATATATGACAAACCCACAGCCAACATTGTTCTCAATGGTGAAAAACTGAAACCATTTCCACTAAGATCAGGAACAAGGCAAGGTTGCCCACTCTCACCACTATTATTCAACATAGTTTTGGAAATATTAGCCACAGAAATCAGAGAAGAAAAATAAATGAAAGGAATCCAAATTGGAAAAGAAGTAGAACTGCCGCTGTTTGCAGGTGACATGATACTATACATAGAGAATCCTAAAGATGCTACCAGAAAACTACTAGAGCTAATCAATGAATTTGGTAAAGTAACAGGATACAAAATTAATGGACAGAAATCTCTTGCATTCCTATACACTAATGATGAAAAATCTGAAAGATAAATTAAGGAAACACTCCCATTTACCATTGCAACAAAAAGAATAAAATACCTAAGAATAAACCTACCTAAGGAGACAAAAGACCTGTATGCAGAAAACTATAAGACACTGATGAAAGAAATTAAAGATGATAGAAACAGATGGTGAGATATGCCATGTTCTTGGATTGGAAGAATCAACATTGTGAAAATGACTATACTACCCAAAGCAATCTGCAGATTCAATGCAATCCCTGTCAAACTACCAATGGCATTTTCCACAGAAGTAGAACAAAAAATTTCACAATTTGTGTGGAAACACAAAGACCCCAAATAGCCAAAGTAATCTTGAGAAAGAAAAATGGAGCTGGAGGAATCAGGCTCCCAGATTTCAGACTATACTACAAAGCTACAGGAATCAAGACAGTATGGTACTGGCCCAAAACCAGAAATATAGATCAATGGAACAGGATGGAATCCCAGAGACAATCCCACGCACATATGGTCACCTTTTCTTTGATAAAGGAGGCAAGAATATACAATGGAGCAAAGACAGCCTCTTCACTAAGTGGTGCTGAGAAAACTGGACAGCTACATATAAAAGAATGAAATTAAAACGCTCACTAACACCATACACAAAAATTAACTCAAAGTGGATTAAAGACCTAAATGTAAAGCCAGACACTATAAAACTCTTAGAGGAAAACATAGGCAGAACACTCTATGACATAAATCACAGCAAGATCCTTTTTGACCCACCTCCTAGAGAAATGGAAATAAAAACAAAAATAAACAAATGGGACCTAATGAAACTTCAAAGCTTTTGCACAGCAAAGGAAACCATAAACAAGACATAAGATAACCCTCCGAATGGGAGAAAATATTTGCAAATGAAGCAACTGACAAAGGATTAATCTCCAAAATATAAAGGCAGCTCATGCAGCTCAATATCAAAAAAACAAACAACCCAATCCAAAAATGGGCAGAAGATCTAAATAGACATTTCTCCAAAGAAGATATACAGATTGCCAACAAACACATGAAAGGATGTTCGACATCACTAATCATTAGAGAAATGCAAATCAAAACTACAATGAGGTATCACCTCAAACCAGTCAAAATGGCTATCATCAAAAAAATCTACAATCAGTAAATGCTGGAGAGGGTGTGGAGAAAAGGGAAGCCTCTTGCACTGTTGGTGGTAATGTAAATTGATACAGCCACTATGGAGAACAGTATGGAGGTTCCTTAAAAAACTAAAAATAGAAATACCATATGACCTAGCAATCCTGCTACTGGGCATATACCCTGAGAAAACCATAACTCAAAAAAGAGTCATGTACCACAATGTTCATTGCAGCACTATTTACAATAGCCAGGGCATGGAAGCAACCTAAGTGTCCATTGACAGATGAATGGATAAAGAAGGTGTGGCACATATATACAATGGAATATTACTCACCCATAGAAAGAAATGAAATTGAGTTATTTGTAGTGAGGTGGATGAGCCTAGAGTCTGTCATACCGAGTGAAGTAAGTCAGAAAGAGAAAAACAAATACCGTATGCTAGCACATATATGTGGAATCTAAAAAAAAAAAAAAAAAAAAAAAGAAAGAGGGCTTCCCTAGTGGCGCAGTGGCTGAGAATCTGCCTGCCAATGCAGGGGACATGGGTTCGAGCCTTAGTCTGGGAAGATCCCACATGCTGCGGAGCAACTAGGCCCATGAGCCACAACTATTGAGCCTGCGCATCTGGAGCCTGTGCTCCACAACAAGAGAGGCCGCAATAGCGAGAGGCCTGCGCACCGCAATGGAGAGTGGCCCCCGCTTGCCGCAACTAGAGAAAGCCCTCACACAGAAATGAAGACCCAGCAGAGCCAAAAATAAATAAATTAAAAAAAAAGAGGTTCTGATGAACCTAGGTACAGGACAGGAATAAGGATGCAGATGTAGAGAATGGACTTGAGGACACAGCGATGGGGAAGGGTAAGCTAGGACGAAGTGAGAGAGTAGCATTGACACATATACATGTGAGAAGCAGCCGCATAGCACAGGGAGATCAGCTTGGTGCTTTGTGACCACCCAGAGGGGTGGGATAGCGAGGGTGGGAAGGAGACGCAAGAGGTAGGAGTTATGGTGATATATGTATATGTATAGCGGATTCACTTTGTTATACAGCAGAAACTAACCCAACATTGTAAAGCAATTATACTACAATAAAGATGTAAAAAAATAAAATAAAACTTACTGAGACTTGTTCGTAGCTTATTATATGTGCTGCCCTGGAGAATGTTTCAGGTGCACTAGAGGAGAATGTGTATTCTGCTGTTGGGTGGAGTGTTCTATAGATGTCTGTAAGTTCTAGTTGATGTATAGTTCAAGTCTTCTCTTTCCTTATTGATCTTCTGTGTGATTGTTCTATCCATTATTGAAAGTGGGATGTTGAGTCTATGTTTGATGATAATGTGTCTTAGTGGGAATCTCTTTGCACTTATCATTCTTGAAGGGTTTTGAGCTTGTTGGATGTGTATATTTATGTTTTTCATCACATTTGGGAAGTTTTATGCCCTTCCTTCTTCAAGTATTCTTTCTTCCCCTTTCTTTCTACCCTTTTCTTCTGGAACTGACATCAGGCATATGTTGGGGTGCTTGGTGGTTTCTTATAGGTCTGTGAGGCTCTGTTTATTTTTCTTCAATCTTTTTCCTTTCCATTCCTCAGACTGGATAATCTAAATGGACATATCTTCAAGTTTGATGATTCTTTCTTCTGCCTGCTGAAATCTGCTATTGAAATCTTCTAGTGAATTTCTCATTTCAGTTGTACTTTTCAACTACAGAACTTCTAGTTGATTCTTTCTTATCATTTCTGTCTCTTTATCAATATTCTCTATTTACTGAAACTTTGTTCTCATATTTTCC
Source organism: Tursiops truncatus (assembly GCF_011762595.2). Taxonomy (NCBI): domain Eukaryota; kingdom Metazoa; phylum Chordata; class Mammalia; order Artiodactyla; family Delphinidae; genus Tursiops; species Tursiops truncatus. Next base: position 5,808,962 of record NC_047050.1, on the reverse strand, counting down.
TTTATTTCTTTAGGTATTGTTTCCTTTAGTTCTTTGAACATAGTTTAAATAGTTGATTTAAAGACTTTGTTTATGTCCGGTGTCTGGGCTTCCTCATGGGCAGTTTCTGTTGATTGATTTTTCTTCCTGTGCATGGGCCAAACTTTCCTATTTCTTTGCCAGTCTCATATTTTTTGTTTAAACTGGACATTTTAAATAATACAATGTGGTGACTCTGGAAATTAGATTCTTCCCACTTTCCCAAAATTTGTTGTTTTGGTTGTTTGCTGTTGTTTGTTTGTTTAGTGACTTCTGAACTAATTCTGTAGAGTCTATATTCTTTCGCTGTCCACTGACATCTCTGCTTGGCTAGCATATTGGTCAGCTAATGATTAAACAGGAATTTCCTTTAGAACCTGGAATCAGTAATTCTTCCATTCTTTTCTGAGAGGTTCTGTTTGTGTTGGGTCATGCCTTCAACAGTCATCCAGGCACTTTGCAACTCTGCCCTGGCTTTCACATCTTGCTTTTGCAAAAGCTCAAGGTTAACCAAGGTGAGAGCTTAGGGTTTTCTCTGGTCTTTTACGAGCATGCACACAGCTCTGTGCATGCATTTGGTCCTAAAGATATACGTGGCCTTCTAGATTCCCAGGAATATGTTTCAGCCTTTCGAAGCTCCCTATGGACATCGTATGATCCAGCTTTTCTTGTTAATCATTTTGTTCAGGATTTTGTTTCCCTCAACTATTATTTACTGCTTCAAGCAGCCATGATGTTCAGTTGCTTCTGATTGTTTTCAACAAACGTCCATGGGGGGAAAGGCTCCTGTACAGGTTGAGCTCTAAGTCAGGTCAAATAAAGGTAACCTTGCAAGTGGAATAGTACAGGGAAATACCACATAGGTTAAACAATGGTGATTCTCTGCGAATAGGTCTTAAAGGAGCTCCACCAGCCCCACACCACCTCCAGAGGCTGCCAGTTGCTGGTTTCCACCGTGATTCCTGGCTGTTCATTTTCAAGACTCCCAAGAGGGGAAAACGAGGACAGGGCAAGTGAGAACACCACAAAGCTCACTATTCTCACCGAGATTTAGCTCTTTTACGTGAATAAATGCTCCTCAGATTGCTGCAAGCTTTGGTTAATTTCCAGAGTTCAGAAAAAGTTGAGTCTGACAAGTTTTGCTGGCGTTCTCATTGCTTTTATGGAGGAGAGAATTTTTGGAGATCTTTACTCTGCCATTTCTGTTGGTGTCCTCATCTTCTCTGATTGTGATGGAAATAACACTAAATCTGGTCTTTTCTAGAAAATGTATAAGAAAAGCTCCTTCTTAGTCTTTCTTGTTTCCTCTTTTTAGGAAAATTAAAAAGTATCCTTCTTTTAAACCTGTTAACCATACTTGGGAGGTGTTCCCCTTCCTTTTCTCTTATATTTTTTCCTATGTCGTCTGAAGCCAGGGACATAATAACCCCACGTCGCACACTTTTGCTCCCTCCTGTTATTTTTCCCCATGGTACCCATTTACCTCTGGCTCTGGTTTTGCAGCTGTCTCTCCCCAGCCCCTGCCCTTCAAGGTTCCTGCCCCTGCCCTTCAAGGTGCCTGTGCTGTTTGCTGGAATTCACCAAGCCAAGGCAAGAAATACTTCCAGATTGTGTATCTCTGAAATCCTGCTGGTCTCCAGCTGCTCCTGGAGTTCATAACTTTATTTCATTCTCCCTCTTCCTAATTCATCTCGGTTCTTTCTCAAGGGCAAAGGCTTTCAAACTGGAGTCTGCAGAGCTTGGGATATAGAGTATGTGGGGATGGGGGAGGGTAGGAAAGGCCACGGGGGTGAAGATTCAAGACTCAGTCACTCTGATCAGATCTGCTCAACTTTTATCTGTTTCAGTTGCTTAGAACTCCCTGGAAGACATCTTTTTAACAAAGTTCTCCCTGGCAAAAGAAAAAAATTGAAAATGGTTTCACCAAGGAACACAACCCCATGGTTGCATCGGAAACTGATAGGATTCAGAGTCTAATAACATTAAGGGAGAAACCACCATTAAACAGTCCCCATTTCATAGGACAAACTTAAAAACCACTGGATTCTCTAGAACTCCACACATGAAAGCTCAGCCTTTTATTTTATTGATGAGAAAACTAAAGCCTAGAGAAGGTTAAGTGACTTTTCCAGGGTCAGATATTGGTGTAGCTGGAGCCAGAGGCTAAGTCCACAGGGCACTGGCGGAGGTGGGGGTGTCTCTGGGTCCTCAGTGCCCTGTGTATTTCTTAGCCTCCCTAGTTATTAGCGCATGAATGCGTGACCCCCCCCTCCTCCCAACGAAGGCCCTTCCCACTTTAGCTCACCGTAGGGGCTCTGCTCTCCTTCCTCTCCACTCCCCACGCCTTCTTCGGCTAGCCTCCCGTGGGTTCAGAAGTTGGCAGGAGACCCTCTTATAAGTACTTGTTTTAATCAGCAATGTGTACCTTGACTGTCTCAATGTCTCTGAGTTCAAATCCCTAAGTGCCTAGTTGCTCAGGCTAACCCACGGATTAGCCACCCTCCAACCTCCCTAGTCAGTTATCTGGTTCCAGGAAATTGTAGCCATGCAGTTGGGTACCTAGACCTGCCCTTCACTGGGTTGTGAAGAAATTCAAAGAGTGGCAAATAAGCCAAAGAGTGATGACAAAGAATACCTACCAGAGCAGCCATCTTTAGTGTGGTCTCACAGACCAGTCAACATTGGTTCCGAGGTCCATAAGTCTACTGATAAACGATTGGTCTGTTGACGATTATCATACTTATTAGGGTTCTCAAGAGAAACAGAACCAATAGGATGGGTATATATAAGAAGAGATGAGTTATAAGGTGTTGGATCACATGGTTATGGACACTGGCGAGTCAGAATCTGCAGGATGGGCCTTCAGGCTTGAGACTCAGGATAACTGATGAAGTTCCAGTCTAAGGGTTGCCTGGAGACCAAGGAGAGTCGATGGTGCTGATGAGCTCTGAAGGCAGTCTACTGGGGAGTTCCCCCTTACGTGGGAAGGCTGGTCTTTTTGTTCTGTTCAGGCCTTCAGTAGATTGGATAAGATTCATTCACATTATAGGTCACAGTCTGCTTACTCAAAGTTCACTGATTTAAATAATCTCACCCCAAACACCCTCCAAGTTAACCCACAAAATAAGCATCACGTGTACTTTCTAGGATCACATCCAGAACAGCTCAGATGCCACAGAATGAAAGTGATTTGACAGCCTCCCTTGGTGACTCATTTCAGTTCACTTCTTATTTAGCCCAAATCATTCTTGCTTTTCTTTACCTAAATCTTATGAAACTTCACATGCATGGATGTGTCATGGAGTGCAAAGGTCCTGAAGTGAAGAATGAAAATGAGACTTATGGTGGTGCCTGGGGAAGTGGTTGTGTAGACTTCCTTGATGAAAGGTCCTCTAGGCTTCCTGGCAGTTAACCAGTGTCATATTTTGACCAGTGGCCGAATCAGACTGCTTCAGTACATTCTGTAGGGTTGGCAATTCCTGATTACTTATTAACTTTTACATGAAGAAATTCAATAATAAAGAGACTACCAACTAACGTGAAACATGGTGAGATTCCTCACTAAAGAATGCCTCATTTGGCTGTCTCCCCACTCCCCCTCGGAAAGTCACAACCACCTGTTCATCGTCAGTGATATATAAGCTATAAATATTAAATAATGCCACAAGACATAATTCATAGAAATGTGATGTCTTTTAAAGCATGTGGGTCTATTATATAAGTACTAAGTGTTACTCTTGTCACTGTGAAAAGAAAAGAGTCATATAGTTGGGGTCTTTCTTGCCCAGAGGAAGAAAAACAAATCTTCTCTGAGAATGCACCTTTGTATATAATGCCATAAATGCAAGAGTTCTAGCATCAGGTTGTAAATGTCATGTACTCTAAGCCTGGAAAAGACACACTCATGCTTGATACCGTAACCAGAGATCTCAAACCAGTAACGTTTAGGCACACTGCCCCTCCCATTCCTGCAGGGAACCCAAGGATCATTTTCTTTTGCGACCTGCAAATAGTTTATTTGTCAGCATTCTTTTAAAATAACACAACTTTCAAGTCTTAGGACTTCTAGGCAGAGCTGTGCTTCATCTATTCCATAGTGCTGAAGGGCATCAATATATTTTAAATTATACTAGAAAGAATATAACGTGGAATTCATTTTTGAAGTTATGTCTTATCCAGTGGCTAGTACACTACTGAAATAGTGTCATGACTACCAAGTTGTGTTAGGCAATGTTTAGGGGAAAAATGAGCAAATAAAGTCTACTAAAACAGCTATTCTCTTGGTACAGTGGAGCAGGTGATGTGATAGAACTACAGAGATAACAATGCCCGAAGCAGCAGAGACCAATAGAGTCATAAAAAGCTGATTACCTGTGTACAAGATCATCTTCTACCTTTGCTTTTGACAATCCTTTTGAGTTAGAACCTAACTTCAGGGTTTTCTAATATCGCCTCCAAAATTGCTTTTATGTCATGTTCATGTATTGTACGACGAGGAACCATCTTAGGAAGTAAATTATAAGCACGTTAAAAAAAATCTACTTTGAACAAGTTAGAATCACATTAAACCCAGTAGATGTCCCTTTCTTTTTTCTTTTAGATTATTTAAGTTAGCAATATTAGCTAAGCTACGTTTTAGAAGTTTGAGCATGTTGCCCTGTTTCCATTGTTTAGTGAGGCCTCAGGTCACCAAGAAGATTGCTAGTAGACATTCTCCTCCCCCCACCCCGCTGCCCGCCAACTCCAATTATGCAACATCTATTGATTATAAAACAATAAGTGTTTTGCTCAGTTCAGTAATCGTCGTTGAGCTTGTACAATGAGACCGTAGGCAGATGTACACTAAGCTAAACAAGTCTTGTTCCTCAAGGAATTCCCAGTTCGATATCAGAGAAAGACCCATATATGGGTATCTGCCATGTGACCTGGTCTGTGCAGTGACGGCTCCAAGCACTGAATGCAGAGGAGGGCACCTTAACCAGCACCGGTGAAGCATCCAACTCTGAGTTCTGTGTTTCATAACTCGGCCCATTAGTGGTTATGATATCAATTTATTTGGTCATAACCAAAACAAAACGCTTTTTAAGTAAAGAAAAATAAACTAGAAACATTTCACCTCCCTTCTCACCTTCCTTTAATCCATCTCTCTGAGATGCAAATTTGATGTTTATCTTCCTGATTAAACTCTTCTGGGTCTCCCAAAGCCTGCCTGAGAAGGTCTGAATTCCTCCTTCTGGCATCCTGTTCTCTGGCTCTCCTAACTTTCCAGCCTCATGGCCTGTTACTCACCTTTCTTGTCCCAGTTCTCCAGCCAAACTCAAACTCTACACGTTTACCAGTTGCCCTAGGATGCTCCTTTGCTCTTGACGATATCCTAATCATCTTACAAGACCCAGTTCAGGACTTTTCTCTTTTGTGAAAGCTTTCTTCCCCTTCCATGCAAAGTGATCTTTCCCTCCTTTGTGTTATCACTGTAGCTTAGTCATACCTTTTATTGTAGCAGTAAGTGTTGTCTTGCAGTTACCTGTCTATATATCCACACCTAGCCTCTAAGCACCCTAAGAGAAAAGAAAATATCTTCTTTATTTTTACCTGCCTGGCAGGTAGAGAGCAGTAAAAAAGAAACGTGTGATGCATTACAAATGATTACTCTTTTTGCTCCGCAGTAGCAATTAATTCAGTGTCTTGCAATTATTTATTTACATTATCCACTCCAATTCCAGTCTCAGTATCTTGAGGGCAGAGACTATGCCTTAAATATTTTATCTGACTAACATATAAGATGAATGAATAAACAGATGAGTTAATTTTAGAATCTGTCAATAACAATATTTTATATCTGTAATGACTGTTAAATTTTCCTAATGAGAAGACTTGCAACAAAAATACTGCATTATTTGAGAAACATATAGCAAGAATGTTGCTGGGTGAAAGTTATCAACTAAGGTGATATTGCAAGAATAATAATAACCCTGTCCCCCCCCCCCCCACCCCCATAGAATATTAACAAATGATGATCTGGAATAGATGTGGTGTCAGATATGCTGGAAGTAATCAACAAATGAATTAAAGTGAGAATTTAGGGCACACAGACTCTTGCAAAGTGACTTCTATTTGGTCGTGCCAGCCCTCTCAGGGTTTGGGGGACATCTGAGTCCTGGAATGTCAGGCCCATCTTGCCGCTCATGGCAATCTATAAAGGAAACCTACGCAAACTAGGTGCCCCGATGTGAGAGCGGTTTCCTCGCTCTTGGTACGGTGTTCCTTCCCCTCACCAAGGCTCAGCCCTGGAACTTCTAAAGGATATGCCCACAAAGCTCCAAGGCTCCCAGGTTCCTGTCCTCACAGGGCTCTTACCTAACAGGGCATCGCCTCCAATGACTAGATGTCGAGTAGCGAACACTCCAAGCACTAAGTTCTCTCTTTCCAGTTCCTTTTCATCAGCACACGCATTCCAGTAGTTCACTGACCCCATGGGCCCTGCAAGCCATTTACAATCCATCACCCCCTCGTACGTCCACTTCATCCATCACCAGCTTCCAGTCCATGGCTCATCACTATAATAGATCTCCTGGATATGCTCTCAATGCCCTAGACGATGGGTCAGTAAACTGAGCCCTCAGGCCAAATCAGCCAGGTGGGCAGGTTTTATAAACAGTGGGGTTGGCACGCAGCCCCCCTTTCATTTACGTACTGCCCCTGGCTGCTTTTGCACTAAAGTGGTGAGCTGAGGAGTTGCGACAGACACTGTGTGGCCACAGAGCAAGCCTAAAACATCTAGATTTAGGGTCTGACCATCTACAGGAAGAGTTTTCTAATCTATGCCCAAGACCTCTCTCCATCACATTCACTTGGAAGAACTCCACTTCCCATCCGCTCCTTACCCGCCTGTTAGCAGCAGAATGGGCTGAACAGAAACCCATGCCGAAGCCAGATGAGCTCAGCTGACATTTATGGCCAACATTTTCAAGTAAGCCTTCAACACCGCCCTGAAAATCAGCTTTAACTACCTAGTCAGCTAATTCTTCCACCCAGAGATTACTACTTCACATCTTCTCTTTCCTCAAAACTCCAATTACCCCTTTTCTCTTCTTATTCTTTTTTTTTTTTTTTTTTTTTGCGGTACGCGGGCCTCTCACTGTTGTGGCCCCTCCCGTTGCGGAGCACTGGCCCCGGACGCGCAGGCTCTGCGGCCATGGCTCACGGGCCCAGCCGCTCTGCGGCATGTGGGATCTTCCCGGACCGGGGCACGAACCTGTGTCCCCTGCATCGGCAGACGGACTCTCAACCACTGCGCCACCAGGGAAGCCCTCTTCTTATTCTTAAATGATAACGTTACTTCTTAGTTCACTTAAAAAGTAATAACTATTAGGAGAAGAACTAGCCTGTCTGTCCTCCATCAAATCCACCAGCCTCCTGCCATCTCTGCCCATTGTCTGTGTGCCCATCTCTTACGATGCTGGGACTCTGTGTACTCCTGTCGGAGGCCAACCACTCAGCGTATGTGTTGGATGTCACCTACACGATGACGTCCATCCTGTAATTATTCCCTCTCTTTCCTAGTTCATCCGTTTATTTTTCTGTCCTAGATCATAACTATCAACAAACATACATACGAATTCCCCATAAAAAAAAAATGCACTTCTGAGGGTCCTCATCACGTTCAGACTCAGCCCTAACCCTCTGTGGCCTTGTAACCATCCATCTCGAAAGCATTGTGTCTGCAGACCCCCCACCTCCTTGTCTTCAATTCTCTCTTCAGTTCCTTCCACTCCAGCCCCACCCATGCCTCCAGACTGAAAACATAATTGTCAAGGTCCCAAGGTCATTGTACTCAGCCTCTGGGGAGCATATGATGTAGGGACGCCTCTTGTCCCCCGAAAGTCTTTCTTCTTTCGGCTTCAGGGCACTGTGACCTCCTCAGCTTCACTGCCAAGTCCTCTCCTCCGTCGCTACACTGCGGAGCATCTCAGAGTTCAGTGCTCAGCCCTCATATGTCGTCTTCATCTAAGCTCATTTCCTGGAGAGTCTCGCCCCGTCCCACGGATTCGCAAACCATCAATATTCAAGTGCTTGCGAGATGCGTATCTCCAGCCCAGAACACTTCTCTGAACTCTTATGTCAACGTCTCTGATACGCATCTCAAACTTCACAAGGGCAATGGAAGCCCCTCCCCAGCACGCTCCTTCCTCCTGTCCCATAAATAATAACTCCATTCTTCCACTCATAATCCTACAAATATCCCCATCCCTACTATTCATCTCTCCCCTGATGTCCAGTCCCTCAGCAAATCTTATCAGCTCCTCCTTTGCAATAGATCCGAGTCTGACATCTTCTTGCCACGTCTGCCTCCGTCTTCTGGCCTGAGTCTCCGCCATCATCTCCTGCCTGGACTTCTTTGCCCCTCCTCTTGCCCCTTGTCCCCCACTCTGCCTCGCCCTCCCCCCACATCCGGTTCTTCCCATAGCAATCAGAGGGATTTTATTTTAAATATAACTCTGCTATGTCATTTCTAGGCAGTAGATTTTCCAGTGGCTGCCCATCGTGCTGAGAAGAACCCAAAGTCCTTCACATCACCCAGGATGCCCCTCGTGCTCTGACCTCTGTCTCTCTGACCTCATCTTAAAGTCAGCCTCACTCGCTCCATTCCTTTACATCAAGGTTCTTCCTTTCTCGAGGCTTTCACACTTGCTGTTCCCGTGGCTTGGGATACCCCTCCAGAGAGCTCCTCTGTGTGGCCTGTCACCTTAGCATCACCAGCGTACATTCTGTGTCAGATGTCACTTCCTCAGAGACATCTTCCCTGACCACCTGTCTCTCTTCTCGCAGACCATCCTCCACTCCCCCAACTCTGCTTTGTTTTCCTTCAGAGCTTCTATCGCTGTGGCCATGGCATTACACATTTATTTTTTATTGTCTGGATTCTCCCCTAGAACATAAACGCCATGAGGTTAGTAGCTTTGTCTAATCAGCACAGCATCCTGGGCCTAGAATAGTGCTTAACACATAGTAGGCTTATAGCAACCACTTTTTTGAATGAAGAAATACAGTTTTTTATATCTAATTTCATGTCCTTGTAATTATCATAAGGAGAGGAACGAACTTCTGAAAACTTAAAGATCAACAAGGGAAGAAATGATTCCACTCTGTGAAACACTGAAATGCAGTTTTAATAATGACTTAATGATGTTCTATTAAAGGGCCGTTAAATCTCTACATTTTACTTTTATTTTGGTTTCCCCATTGAGCCCCCTGTGATGAGGTAGAGATCCTTTTCCTGATTATGTTTGTAGATACCAGAGGACCTGACCAGGGCTTATGTTAGGAAAGAGGAAAGAACTATTGTTGAAGGTTAGGTGAACTGACTTGTACCACATAACACAGTAGGGAGAATGCGGTCATCCAGGATGTGTGGCCACCATAGGAGAGATGTAATCTCATGACTTATCCCAGGCCTAGTGGGGATGACACGTGCTGACAGTGTGTTCCTTTTGCAAGAATGCATATTTTCTCTCAAACATCCATTGCGGGAGTGAAGAGCTCCATGGAGCTTCTAACTCCCATCGCGTTGTAATTCACCGAGGTAGAGTTCCCTCATAAGAGGCCTCCGTGGTCATCCTTTGCCCTGTATAGACCAGACATTCTAAATAGTTTTCATCTTCTGCTTCTGATAAACATATAATTGCATAACAAACAAAAGTCAATCGACAGTTTCAATAATATGAACCTTTTAATAAACACGTATGGAGCTATAACAAAGAAAAATGATATATTCAGATGAGAAAAAAAACAGCCATCTGAAGAAAAGCATATATTAATTATGCACATTCAAGATTTTACTTTAAAAATACAGTTAAAAAACCAACATATCTAACTAACATACCATTGTAAAGCAATTATACTCCAATAAAGATGTTTTAAAAAAAACCCAACATATGCATTTGATTATCTCATATTCCTATATCCTAGGCTCCCCTTTGCATTCTTTTCCTGCACAGATATTTTTCACCGTCATGATTCTGATACACACACCATCTCACCGCTTCTACATTAGCAGTGATACAGAGGTAGCCAGTATAAGGCCAATAGAAAATGAACTACAGTTCTGATTGTATCCCAACAGGAAAGAAGATATGTTTATCATTTCCCAGTAGGAAGTCAGTTCTATTTCTCTGCATAGCTTGACAAGATGATAGTATGTCTTTTCTCTCTCTATTAACTTAATATCAAAATAATGGTAACTCAGAGTTAAATAAACAGGAATAGACTGCTAATGTCAATCAAAATATATGCCAATCCCACTTCTACTGTCAGTTGCATGGAACTCAAGTTCATTACTGAAAGTATTTATAATTTTCTTTCTTCATTGTCTAAATCAGAAAGAAAAAAAATGCCAGGCTACAACTTTTATCATATTTTATTTCAAGAGTTATCTTCTTATAATTTTCCCCTAACTGTCCTCATCCAATCGACCCCCCCTGCCATTTTTAGCTGTAAGGTTACATGTGAAATAAGTGATATACTGCTTATATTTACCTGAAAATGAAAATATAAATCTCTTTGTGCAAAAATGATTCCTTAAATCATATTTCCAGACTCAGAAACTTCCCATTTAATTTGCAGAGCTAGCCTCAGATTAGTTTTCCTCAGAGATACATTCTGTTGCTTTCCAAGTTGAAAAACATATTCTACATGACGAATGTTTCAGTGCTGTTGCTTCCTTAGCAACATAACTTTACAAGAGAACTTGGACTTTACAAGAGAAGGAGCCTGATTTACTGATGACAGCTGTCTCTGTGGGGGGCATTGCACCTGTACTTAAGATGCTCCTTCTAGGAGGCTTCTATCAAAACAATGAGTAAAGCAGTGACACTCCTGAGGGAGTTACTGGATAAAGACAGAAACCATAAATTGGTTCCCAAGCTGGCCTGTGCGCCTATTAGGATATCTATGAATTCTTCAACTGAAAACTTTCTTCATCCGGGGTAGGGGGTCCTATGGTGTGTGGTGAGTACAGGGCTGAGGTTAAAAATGGACAGGAGCAGTGGTAGCTTAGATACTTTACTGCACGTCGGACATTTATGCCTGTGGCACAGAAAGAAGAGCTTGACAGATCCTGTGCTCCTGGATCCCATAGGGAGTTGGCAAAGCGTGAAGGGAGAGAAATGGGGCCAGTTATGTATATTCGTATAAATGGATCTGATCGTCTGTCTCTGTTATCTATCTATCTATTATCTATTAAAGAGCGTATACACCCATAAGATTTGTTTATTGGGCTTCCCTGGTGGCGCAGTGGCTGAGAGTCCGCCTGCCGATGCAGGGGACACGGGTTCGTGCCCCGGTCCGGGAAGATCCCACATGCCACAGAGCGGCTGGGCCCATGAGCCATGGCCACTGAGCCTGCGCGTCCGGAGCCTGTGCTCTGCAATGGAAGAGGCCACAGCAGTGAGAGGCCCGCGTACCGCAAAAAAAAAAAAAGAAAAAGATTTGTTTATTACTGAAATATCCTTAGAGAATACATTACCTAGAAAAAAAATTTCCGCACTCAGGGCTTGCACTTCTTATATTTAAGTTACATATTTGTAACTATGAGATTAGTTAGATAATGACTTTGTTGCTTAAAGTATAGCCAGATGCTTTTTAGTTCTAATGCTGAAAAAATGTGTGGAAGAAAAGATAAAAATTCAACTGTACCCTGTGTCCAAATTGTTCTCCTGTTTTTACTGTTTCTGCCTAAGACCCTTGCCTTATCCTCCCACTTTTCATCCTTTCCGGAAGCCTCGTAAAAGGAAAGAGGAACTCCAGACTTTGTCCTGTGCACTGTGGGGGCTACAGCCATTAGCTGTAGTGAGGGCTTAAATTAAGTGGTATCTAGTAAGATCTTCTAGAATCTCATACTCTACCTAGGCGTGGCTCCTTGAAAGCGCCCACACAGTTAACATGATGTTTTGGAAGAGTCATTAAAATCATGTCTTCCTACTTGGTTCCATAAACCTGGGGGAGGATGGAGCCTACAGATAATGGCTAAACTTAACTTATTGTATTAAATCGCATCTATGTCTTAAATAATACTACATCATAGATGCCATGTATAAATCGCTTTTCTTCTTGATCTTCCGAATTTGATACAGTAAAACCTTTTATATGATTTATTAATTAAAATGCACCTCTTATGCATTCAAGCCTCCTAGAAGCCTCTCACAACAAGTAGAAGGAAAAGAAAATGAAATCAGACTTTCCAGTTGTTGTTACGTTATCCAGTCTGATAAAGAGGTCTCCGTGGAATCTACACCAGCAGAAAAAAGCAACAAACAAAAAGAGCTACTGTAAAGTTATAACCCAAATCAGCTGACTAGCAACTCCTTGAGATTCTGGGACAGGGAACACAGATAGCCTTGGCTTTGCTCTCCTGAGGATAGTATTGGTGCCCCTGCTGTTTAAATCTGGTCTACATTCATTGGTTAGAAAAATTAAATAATAAGTTCATTTGCTCTGGCACGTAAATATGTTACAGCAAAACGACTGTGGTTAGAAACAAATTAATTTGGGTTTTGAAAGTAAGCTTTCTCTGTTATGTTTTTATCAAGAAAAAGAATCACCAAAGTGATAGAGCAGTAAACACAAGTGTGAAAATAATACCCGGAAGTCAAAAGAGCCACGTCAGTCTGTGAGTGTACCATGAGCTTAGGGACAAGCCAGCTACCAGAAAATTGAGATTTATTGCTTATAATCCAGGAATATAGAATAAAATCTATATTTTTGAATACAGACTAGTGTCCAAGCTAAGGTTCTGTGTGGGGTTCTTTTGGTCTGAATGTATGATTACTAGAGTGAATTTTTTTTTCCCAGAGAAATATTGGTTTATAAAATGCTTTCAGCTAACTAAATGGTCAGGCAGCTCCTAAAACAGTTGCTTTGTGCAGCAAGTGCTAACATGACACTCTCCCTCCCGAGAGTTTACTTCTGAAAAGGAGTCCCATAGAAACATTTAACAACCTATTGACTATAATTCGCAATTAACAATTCCTATGATAAATGGTAAATATAAGTGCAATCCCCTTAATTCTTATCACAAAATCTACAGATGATGGGATAGAATATATGAATATTTAACAAGCAGTTCTTGTGGTTGAGGGTTGGAGGCTTGGAGTGATTTGCAGCGTTTAGCTATGTTCTTGGTGTAAATAAACCCACCGTGGCTGATTTCAAGCTACCGACATGACCTCGCAGATGGTGGAGCTGGGGAGAGGTGTACAGTGTATAGTGATCTATCAGCTTCTATCAGCTTTCCATAGATTTACACATCAAACCTGGACCAATGGCTCGATCCCTATTCCTACTGCTACTAACTCAGCTTAGGTTTTCTCTCCCGAACTGCCAAAAGTGTTTCCTAATTGCCCTCATCATCTTGCTTCTCCAGTTCATCCTATGCAGTCTCACTAGACTAACAAATCAGGAAGGAAAGGACCATATGAAAGTTGCCGTGTTGCCAGTATTTAGGGTATACCCAGTACATTGTAGGAACGCAACAACGTTTGTTGAATAAATGAATGAGTAACCATGCATTAGAGTAATCTCTCTAAACAAGTCACTGTTTGTGCCTAAGACTCATTTAAAAATATTCTTTCGGGCTTCCCTGGTGGCGTAGTGGTTGAGAGTCCACCTGCCGATGCACGGGACGCGGGTTCGTGCCCCGGTCCGGGAAGATCCCACATGCCGCGGAGCGGCTGGGCCCGTGAGCCATGGCCGCTGCGCCTGCGCGTCCGGAGCCTGTGCTCCGCAACGGGAGAGGCCGCAACAGTGAGAGGTCCGCGTACAGCAAAAAAATATATATATATTCTTTCAGTAGCCCCGTCTATTGCCTACGAAGAAAAGTCCTGCTTCCTCTGCATCCAGGAGCCTCCATGGCTCGGCTGAGCTTCTGCCCATCACGTCTGACCATCTGGGCTCCTGTGCAAGGGTCCTGCCTGCAGAAGTGCACGCCCTGCCCTGAATGTCTCCCATGCTCTTCTGTCTTAATATTCTCGGTCCCGCCAATCATCTTCCTCCTTAACTTTCCCCACCCTCATCTCCCAAGGGTGTTACGAATCACTAAATTAAGGGAGTGATTATTGTGGCCTGCACTTAATGTTGATGCAAATCACAGTGCTCACCTCTAAGCTTTGCTGAAGACCCGTTTTCTGTTTCCATCGGTAATCTAACTGTGCCTTTGGGGAGTGGGTGGAAACCCAGTGTTTCTATTGATACAAACACTGCATTTCATCTTTCTAAAATGAAACTAGATTCAAAAACTGTGATTTTCAAAACAATGATTTATTACCTCAGAAAATCCTCCTTTGCAGTAGCTTTTAGTCTTAAGCTTAATATAAAATACTCCAAATGATGTGTTTTATGTATTTTTTATGGTTCCATCGCTTTATAATAGATACCATAAAGAAAGTCATCACCAAAACGTAAAGTTAATATTCATAGGTAAGGCTCCTAATATTAGAATATGGGACAAATTCAAGAGGGCTTTCGTGCCTGAGGTCTTGGAATCAGGAGTCTAGATAATAAAGAAGTAGGAACAAATATCAGTAATATTTTAAACAAATGGAATACTAGCAAATATAGAATTGCTGTACTTGTGTACTTCACTCCTATCTTTTAGAGTTATTTAAGAAATATTAATAATTTTAGTTCCATTTATAATTATTTAGTAGGCTTTGAGAGATAGATTTTATTCCCAGTATTTTTTTTCTGTAACTTCTTTTCTAAAAACAGGAATTTTAATAATTTTAGTAGTAAGTAGAAATCTGAATTTGAAAGGGCCAATTGTAGTTCAGGATTTGGAAGATAAAATGTTTAAATGAGCCTTACGCTTAGTGTAACACGTATGCTGCTTTGATCCGTTTTGCAGTAATACCTCAGAGCAAATAAAACCAGCTGTGTAAATGGAAAATTCAAATTAGATACATTTAGAACAGCTGCTGGAACCAAAGAATCCATTTGCAACTCTATTCTGTTCCTTCCGTTACTGAATACAAGCAAATGGACTGGCAAATAAAACTTCATGAGTATCTGAAGTCAGGACACCTCTAATTCATGACAAACACTAATATAATACAAAGGTTATTATTTAGCAGAGCTAAAGGGTATCAAAAAACAAGTTGATATAGATTGATAGATAGATATGATGGGTTATTGTATAATACTATGAATATAAAATATTATCCTGAGATATACAGTAAACTACAAAGAATTTTTTAAAATTATATCTGTTTATTGTTTATATATACCTGTACGTGCATGAAAAGTATTTTGACAGTTCATTTAACATTGGCCTAAGAAGTCTTGTAATTGTTTACCAGCTAAATTGCAAATTTTATTCATTAATTCTAGCTAAATAATCTGGCTATAACAAGTAAAGGCAGGGTTAACTTAAGATTAGTACTATAATGACAGAATGATGTCATTTCCCTATGAAACATAGAATGTTTGAGAGATTAGTCTATACCCTTAGCTTTGAGAAAATCTGCATACAAGGTCACTCCTTGAAAGTAGATGAGCTGTCTTGATACAGGTGAGGTCATCGGTCACAGTTGGCCCCAGGCCTGCAGGAACCCCTTTTCAGCTCACACGAAGATATATGGAGCCAACCCCAGAGAAGCCCCAGGTTCTCCCTCCTTCATCAACATCCTTTGAAACCACAGGTATGAGCTAAGGGAGGTGGCACTCTTACTCATCTTTCTTGGGCCCTCTCCCTACTCTGGCATGATCCCTTATTGTACCATTTCCGTGGCACAATGGATCGCTCCCAGGCTCTACCTTGTCACAAATCTCAGCCTATGACGGGCAGGCTGGTCACTCTGTTACTTGATCGCCCATTGTCAAGGGCTCAGTCTCTACTGGGGCCCAGCGGCACATGGGAGTAGCTAGTCAAACAGTTCCTGCTGCAGAGGGCGGGCCTCACTTCAGAACTCTAGGGCTCTAGGCTGCAATACTTCACCTGGGTGCTGCTACACACAGGCTCCTGCAGCACTGCTGGGCCTGCTGGGCCACAGAGCCTGAGTGTCAGAACCTACACCTACAGCGGCGGTCTCCCTTGCTTTGGGCGTCACTCAGAATAGGCCCCCTTCAAGCCATCTGATAAAGGGTGGGAGCAGCAGTCCCAAGTAAGGGGTATGTTGCCTACAGATCCAAGTGATACGGGTGCAAGACGCAGCATCTCGTCCTTTACCATAAGGGGGACGATCCGGTTTGCCCAGAACATTACGCCCCTTAAAACTTTACAATGCTGCCGGCCACTCTGTAGTAATCAGTTGTATCTCCTACTCTTTGGCACCCTGTTGCTTACTAGGGCACCCAGAGAACTTGGCCCTTCCTGTTTACCACGTTCCATCAGCACAGCACCCTCATTGTAGAGGACTAACATGCCACAGAAATGCACCTTAATCTTAATTATGCTAGGTGCTAGTACAATTAACAAGATTTATAACTCAATAGGGTTATAAATCTTGTTATAAATTATATCATATATTATATATATTTATAAATATATTTATAACCCAATAGTTTATGATGTAAGCTGCCTCAGGAGACTAAGAAAACAATCACTGAATTATAGCTACCTAATTTGTGATTTTTAAGAACTCTGTGTTTTTTAAAACATTTTTCATCTACTACATACATAGTTGTCTTCCACTCTCAAAAAATAAATGGCAGTAAATTTTTTTGACATCTTATTTCTCTTGCCAAGCAAAAACAATGTTGCATATTAATTCTTTTGTCAGAAATGGAATTCTAGCCTGTATCAATACAGCTGGCACACCAGAAAAGCTACTCACTTAAAATATAAGAAATATTTTTTTAGGAAGTATTTTAAAATGAACACTTACATAAGACACATCAAGCTCCGGAGACCTCATGTCTGATTATAGTTCCCAGGCTTGGAGGGAAACTGACAGCAAAATATCTAATTGATGCTTTCTATGAAACTGTGGACTGTTACTACATATTCTTCTGGAATTGTTCCTATGAACACATCTCAACAGCCGTTTGAGAAAACTTGATTCTTTTCTTCCAGGAAATATTTGAAAACGGTCGGTCCATTTAAAAATGCTTGCATTCACATGTGCCAGGGACCCCGGTAAGCAGTGGGAAATCATTTCGAGAATACCTTCACTACTTTGCATGTCTGAGAACACACCATCTCCTCTGTAGTCCTCACTAGCTCCCCAATTAATCTATAAATATAATAGAATTCTAATCAGAATCACTGGGAGATTTTTGGAGAGTGGAGCAGAATTCTGAAATTCAACTAAAATAATACATGCTCAAGAAGTGAAGAAGGTTTAGAAAATAAAAGTGTGAGCTTGTCTATCAGATACTGAAATGTGAACTTGTAATTACCAGCCGCCGTTTATTAGACACGCACTATGGTCAACTGGCTGCTGACCTGCAGGGACATTGACCACTGTGAGTCCCGATAGACGACACATCTTGGGTGGACCAGCCAGTCGTCTGTGCCTGCCATAGAGGGGCAGCAGCTTGTCCCCAGTGGAATATACACGGGTGTCCTGTATTTGGAGTTATCTTCATTCCCTGTTTCTGCCAATACCGCTGTCCCTGATTTGCTGAAGACTTTATTTTCTATCATGGTAGCCCGGACAACATTATTTTTGACCAAACAACTTACTCTACTTCAGTAAGATGACTGTTGATGTTCACGTGATTTACCAGTCTTACCACAGACCCTATGACCCAGAAGCATATTATTGATAGGGGGACCATATGTCCCATTTTGCCTAGGATGACCCTGGTTTATGCCTGTTGTTCCAGAATAATCCTTCAAAGTGCTCTCAAAATGTCCTGCTGTGCATGCTAAATTATTCAATCACTCTTCTTATTGACATTTCTGTCGTAGCTTTGTTTGGGGAACCACTGTTGCAGGTTTGTGGGGCTGTCCTTCAGGATTCAGTGTCAGGTCTGAACCCAGGTCCACATACGGTGCTGTTCTTCCTACCAGGAGAATGCCAGGGTCCAGGAACCTGTGGATGGAAGGAGGTGTGGCATCTCTCACGGTTACACTCCGTGACCCTCTTGCATCATTGTTTTGCTTCCCATACCCAAGACTTGGACTCTGCTGGGTGGAGATCTTATTGTTCAGGGGACATGGATTAGTTACCTCTTTTTGCTGTAGAAAAAGGATTCACTCCAGTACTTAGTGGCTTAAAAAAGTAATCATCATTTATTATCTAACATGACTTCTTTGGGTAAAAAGATGGGGTGTATTTGACTGGGAGATTGTAGCTTGGGATTGCAGTCGGATGGTAGCTGGGGCTGGCTCATCTCCAGAACGTCTTCCTTCACAAGTCTGGTGCCTGGAGTGGGAAGACTAGAACATCTGGGGGTCAGAACAGCTGGGGCTCCTTGGGCATCTCACTGCCCATCACATCTTCATGTGATCTTTCCAGCATGGCAGCTTCAGGGCAGCTTGGAGTTACCAGAGTACATGGGAGGAGGGAGGAAGGGAAGGAGGGAGGGAGGGAGGGAGGGAGGGAGGGAAAGAGGGAGGGAGGGAGGGAGGGAAGGAGGGAGGGAGGGAGGTTCAAGGCAAAGAAACATAGACCTCCCCTCTCAGTGGGGGAGTGTTAATGGCACATTGGAAGACGAGCATGTGGAATGGAAGACATACTGATGCAGCAATAAGATACAGTGTACCATAGGACACAATGCTTATTCCATTGAATTCAAAACTGAGACTTGGGGCTGGATCATGGACAGGTGGCCACTGCAGTCACGCAGGGCCCCTTGCTTAGAAGGGCCCCATGTCTGGTTCACTGCTCTGCTGTTGCCATCTTGAAAGTCTTAATACATTTTTTTAAAGTTCTTTTTGATGTGGACCATTTTTAAAGTCTTTATTGAATTTGTTACAACATTGTTTCTGTTTTTATGTTTTGGTTTTTTGGCTGCGAGGCATGTGGGATCTTAGCTCTCAACCAGCGATCGAACCTGCATCCCCTGCATTGGAAGGCGAACTCTTAACCAGTGGACCGCCAGGGAGGTCCCATTGAAATTCTTAATACATTTTTAACAAGGGTCTCACATTTCATTTTGCACTGGGCTCTGCAAATTACATAGCTGGTCATGCTGAGATTGTTAACCGGCTATTTCAGACCCTTCATTCACTGGACAAGCGGGTAAGAAAATAGGGTTATGAAGCCTAGGGATTAGTTTAGAAACAAGAACTTGGGCATGTAATTGCATTTTATTCCTGGTATTTTCATGCATATATTTATTAACTACTATTCTTCTGTCTTCTCCTTTTATCCATTGTGTGTGTGTATGTGTGTATTTTTTATTGTTTATTGTCATTGCACCATTTAGTCCATAGGCTACAGAATAAAAAGACAGGATTGTGACAGAACTAAAGGAAGAATGACATTCAGAATTTTGACATTCTGAATCATGATGACTGCAGTAATTAATGAGAATTTGGATTGATCACTTTTGGGGAAGTGGTGAGCATGTTTTCAGAGGGTTAATTGCATTTTGTGTGTGTGTGTGTGTGTGTGTGTGTGTGTGTGTGTGTCTTAAGAGTGAGCTGTAGTGAAAATTTGTCTTTTATTTTAAGCCACATAGCATCTGTGAGGAATTGGGGGAATTTCTTATCTTATGGAACTCAATTTGGCTTCAACTATAGAAGCTGAAAATGCCAGAGACTCGTTTTCTTGGCTGTCTTGTAGTGAAGGGATGTGTGCATAGTAGGCCTTTGCCATCACGTATTGAATTGGAATTTGACGGTGCAGAAAAAATTCATTCTGGCAATAGACTGCACGAGTGGCAATAGCTACATCCATACTTTCCGATTCTGCGGTATCATTTTCGGTGCTTCTTTTGGCCAGTGAGCTCCAGGCCTGATTCTCCAGCCCTTTGGGTGAGTCTGTAACCTACCCAATATCCTTTTCAGAATTCTTTTTCTAATTCTAGCTAATTTTAGCCAGAGTCAACCAACTTTTGTTGCTTGCAAATAAGACCCCTGACTAATACATATGGAAAGGTGACTATAAAACATTAAGTGAAACTGGGAATTTATAAAAAGGTACAATGTAATTCCTTTTCTAAGGGTGGGGAAGGGAAATACCCATAGTAGAAAGACTGGCTGGAAAACACAAAAATTCTAACAGTGATTACTTCTGGTTTGTGGGACCACAGGTGGTTCTTTCTCTTCTTCCTACTTCTCTTGTTTTTTCCTTCTCTTTGTCTCTCTTGCTTCCTTAGTCCTTTTTCTCTCATCTTCCTTTTCTTCTTCTTAAAGCATCTTTTCTGATATTCCTTTACAGTATATAAAATTATTTTTTGAAACATCTTTGTTTGTTAAAACATGAGGCAGGAAGAGGGTTTACATTTAAAGATTTCAATAAATTGTAGAGAAGGATAGAAATTCAGAAAATTAAGTACTCCAGCTGCCTTATTTATACAGGGCAAGTTATTCAGGACCAGAAAAGTTACTAACTCAAAGTCACACAGCAAGTTTGAGGTGGGGTTAGCACTAGAGCACAGATCTTCATTCATTCAACAGATACTATGTGTCAGGCACTGTTCTAGGCATTGGTGATAGAGAAATGAGTGAGGCCACTGTTTTCCTGGAGCTTAAAGTCTATTGCAGAGCAAAAACAATAACCAGGCGAACCAATAAATAATTGTAAGTAGGAACAAAGTCAATGTTTTACGCACTAGAAAGTGGTTTGGGGTACAGCTATGAAGGTTAGAGAAGATTCTTTGTAGAGTTTACATTTCAGCTGAAAGCTGAATAATACGGAAGAGGCAGATTGGGAGCAGCTGGGGAAGAGAATTGCAGGAACGATGAACAGGCAGCGTGAGGCACAGAGGTGGAACCGAGTTTGGTGGAATCACGGAACAGAGACGGCCAATGAGAACGGGGCACTGTGGCGGGGGCAGGATGCTCTATGAGATATGATCAGAGATACAGAAAGGGACCAGGTAGAACTTTATGGACTCTACCATTTTTTAAAAAATAAATTAAAAATATTAAAATAAATAAATAAATAAAATTTTAAAAAGAAATAAGAAGTAGAAGTGTAGCCACTGGAAGTTTTATTGCAAGAGTATAATCTAAGACGAACAGTAAGCAGAAAGACACATTAGTCTTGATCACCAGGAGGGCCTGTTAAAACAGATTTCTGGGACCCACCCCAGAGTTTTTGATTCAATATTTCAGAATTTGTATTTCTAGCAATTTCCCAGATGTGGTCCAGGAACCACACTTTGAGAACCACTGGTCTGATGCAATATTCACGGTGACAGACAACAATGTCTTAGACAAGGATGGTAGCCTTGGGGGTGAAAAGAAGTAAACAGATTGGGGAAACATCTTGACGATAACGTCAGTCGGACTGCCTTAGCGACCTGAAGTGGGGCTAGTGAAATGACGTGCACTGCAACGAGATAAGCGATGCCAGTTACTAAGGTGGGGAAGGCTGGGAGCCGGGAGACAGATGGGGAAGTTAAATCGGTGATTCAGTTCTTCAGTTGCTATTGCGTAACCCGTTTTTGGTTTTAGATTATGTAGGTAGAAATAACAAGCGGAGAGGGAGTGTCATAAGCCTGTAAGTCAGGTGAGATGCTAGAACTGAGGACATAAACCTGTAAACCGTCAGCACATCGACGGGGCCGAATGAGGAGATTCAGCAGAGGAGAGAAATGGGCTCCAAAGTCAGCTCTGAGGAGCCCCACCATTTTTAAAGTTTTGGCCAAGGAAACAGAGAGAGTGGCCGACAAAGCAGGACGAAAAGCAGGAAAGTGTGATGCCTTGAAGTGCAAGTAGGTGAAGGCATTGGAGAGGGAGGGCCAGGAGGAATGGCAGGAATGTGCCAATTGCTGCTGCAAAGCTGAGAACAGGAGGGCGGGCTGAGAAATGCCCCTTTCACCCCGCAACCGGGGGGCCATGGGCGACGCTGACGGGCCAGATTCAGTGACCTGAAGCTGGATGCAGGCGTGAAAGGGACGGGAGAAAAGCAGAAGCAGAGAACGGGGGCGAATCTGAGAAGTTGGGCTCTGGGTAGACAGAGGACGAGACAGGGTGTCTGGGAGGCTCTGGATCATTCTTGTGCGGTGGTATTTGTAACTTCAGGGATTCCACAGCAGGAGGAAGGGCTGAGAGGCGGGACCACACGGGAGGCAGGGCCTGAAGCTGTACGGACGGACGTGGGCCCCCGGCGGCGGGAACCACATCCTCAGGCGATGGGAGAAGCGTAGGGCCAGCTGGGGGAGAGCAGAGGCAGCACAGCACGTTCTTGGCCTGCCTGCTTTACTTCCTACATCCGCAGAGATGTGGACTTGTTCTTGCAGCCCCACCCGAAAAGTCACCCGAGAAACTAATTGCCCATATCTTTATCGAATAATGTGGGAAAAGCCGCTCGGAAGAAATGGATTGTTTGGAGGGAGAAGGAAGAGAATATCACTGAAAAATGGAGGTACAGCCAACATGGGCACGTCCCGGGATTTTGGGAACCAATGGGCCGGCTAGTTTCAGTACACAATAAAACAAGGTATTTTGAGTAACATGGAAGAAGATAAGATTCCTTTATAACGTGTGCTATGTAAATAATCAGGGAAGAAGGGGTTGGCTTAAGATTTTTTTGCCTCCTCCATCCTAAGGAATAAATAATTTTTTTCTTAAAAAGGACCTATCTTGGGCTTCCCTGGTGGCACAGTGGTTGAGAGTCCGCCTGCCGATGCAGGGGACACGGGTTCGTGCCCCGGTCCGGGAGGATCCCACATGCCGCGGAGCGGCTGGGCCCGTGAGCCATGGCCGCTGAGCCTGCGCGTCCGGAGCCTGTGCTCCGCAACGGGAGAGGCCACAACAGTGAGAGGCCCGCGTACCGCAAAAAAAAAAAAAGGACCTATCTTGCCTTATTTCTTAACTTTTCCATGATTGTGATTTCATTAGTTCATCTAGGTACAGAATTTAAACATCTAATCAAGGTGGAAAGAATTATGCACTTTAAAGCATTCAAATACTCAATTTGGTATTAAAAATAAACCAAATGGCCTGGGATTCAGATGTTTTAATAAGTTCCAAGGTATTATACTATTAGCCATCTGCTTATGCAGCAGACAAATGAAAACGTGGGAATATGGATACATCAAATATTCATGGAAATCAAATAGAAATACATTCTTTAGAAAAAAATCATTGATACTTCTAGATGGGCTACACCAGGCAAATCTGCATTTTTGTCATCAGGTTTGTGTCTGTTAAGGGGACACCACACGCTGCTTACTTTGTTTTAGATGTAACCTACGTGTGCTGATGCTTTTGACTGATCTGTTCAAAATACTGTCTATTGTCTTTCCGTGGGAGCCACCGGGAGCAAGGGGGCATTTTCAGGTAAATATAATTTTTATTCATGAGCTCTCTGAGTCTTTCTTAGTCTCTTGCTTTAGATCTTTTTGTATGTGGCAGGTTCAGAGGTTCGGTCTTGATAAGCATGAGAAAGTTTGGATGTTTATTTAAACCTCTTGCATCTGCAAAACCTCCAGCCAGGATTTTTTGAGAGCAGCCTTTTTTGGGGGAACTTTGCCAGCACTGCTGGCTTTCTTTCACACTGACAATCCTAGGTACATTATCTACCTCACGGCATTTCATCACTTCTCCTTTGAGCCCTGGCTGCAAAGGAGAGATGCAGGTACTGAGTCAACATCCCCATTTTGAGAGAGAAAGGAAGGACTGTACGTTCACCATTGGCTTCATGTGACATCAATGGATGTCCAGGACAAAGGGACAGCTGTGACCATCTCAGATTTGAGACACTGAACTGTGATAAAACTTAAGGACACTGCGCTTTTAAGTTGTAAATTTTAGTAGTATTAACTTTAATCCTTTAGAGTAAAAAGTCTTTTCTAGCTCATATACATCACTTTATATGAATCTCCATTTTTGGATTTCATTCACCTAATTGATGTCAGTCCCCCACTTGGTGCTGGGCGCTGGATGAAGCCCTGGGGATTGATCCATTCTTGGATAAGCTTGCATAAATAACTATCTCAAGGAAGCGCTCCCCTGGGAGGATTCCTTTCTTTCCCCTTCCACTGAGTCAGTACCTTTTTCTGTGCCCCCAAGGCACCAGCTTCATTATTCAACAAATATTTCTTCAACATTCTGATCACCAGGTATTGCTGCAAAATGACCAGTCACAGTTATAAAGCCTCACGACAGACAACAATACGCTTTTATTTCTTATTCACTCATCTGCCCGTTAGGTGGGTGTAGGCTGACGCCGGCTGGCTGTGCTGAACTTGGTTCTCAGCTGTGAAATGGATCTGGGTCCGCTCCATTTACTTTCCATCTTCCTTAGATCACTGGATAGCCAAGACTGGCGGAAGCACAAGAGGGGCAGGACGAAACATGTGCTGCTCTTGTGATCAGAGCTGGCACACCGGTGCATTCTATTAGCCAAACTAGTCACGGGGCCACGCCCACCGTCAGTGGTGTGGGGATGGAGGTACACATCTTCCTTGGAGTCTGGTGGGGGAGGGAGGGGATGAATACCTGCTAAACAATGGTCTCCTCTGTGCCAACCATTGTAAGCTGCTAAAGAGGCGGTGCCTTCCAGAAGTTCAGGGTCTTTCTACCCCCGCTGCCCACCCACTACACAGGCAAAGACAGCGGGATCCGTCACAGGCAGTAGAGCTGGGGTGAAGAATCTGAGCTCTGAAGTCAGGCAATCTGTGACCTCTGGTTGCTCCATTTATTAAATCTACGATCTCGAACAAGATTTATTATCCGCTCTGAGCCCCAATTTCCACATCTATAAATTGAAAGTGACAATAAGGTACCCAATCCAGAGGGTTCTTGTGGGGACTAAATAAATAATGCATATAGGGAATTCCCTGGTGGTCCAGTAGTTGGGAATCCTCGCTTTCAGTGCCCAGGGCCCGGGTTCAATCCCTGATTGGGGAACTAAGATCCCGTAAGCCTCGCGGCGTGGCAAATAATAATAATAATGCACGTAAAGCTTTAAATTTAGAGTCTGCCACCATGTAAGTGCTCACTAAATGGACACTGTCATCATCGACACCGGGCATCCCAAATGGCCAAGAAGAGCACCCTTGCTTTGGAGGTGCTGGGCGGTAAACCCCGAGAGTGAGCTCTGTCCTAGTGTCTGTCCAGTTGGGTTCTAGGCATCGGCCGACCCGTCTACTTTCCCGACTGCACTGAGAACTCTTCAAGGACAGTATTGAGCCCTCCTTCCCCGGCTGCTGCCACACAGCTGGCACTCAAAGCAAGTTGATGACGAACCACTGAAATGCGGTCCCCTCGCCACTGTGCTCTCCACGCACCGCTGTTAAAACGCGCTGCAGTGAAGGATCTCTTTGGCTTTTTGTCTGTGTCCACTGTTGTTGCTTTCATTTCCAATCTGTCGCAGACCAGTGTTTTATCTGCCCAGCGAGACAGAGCTCTGGATCAGAGGCTTGGACATTGCAGCCACATCAAGTCGCCAGACATGTTTCTGAACGTGGACTCGTTATTTCCGAATGTATCTCTTTGTGAACTAGTAACAGGCATCCTGTAGGCCAGCACCGGTTCCCGGACCGCTCCCCGTCTCCCTTTGAATAGGGCCGCTGGACGTTTTGTGAGTGTCCTCCTGACGTCCTTGCCAGGTAGCGTATGCAGATCAGCGGACGCACCCTCTGAGAGCCGTCCAGGAACTTAGAGCCAAGGGGCAAAACCATCATTTATCTCGTCACTGGTTTTCTCTCAGATGATTTGTCCTCGCTCTTCTCCATAGCCTGGTTTTCCTCTAGAAACACAACAGAAGCTGGTACATATTCAGGTACGTGAGTCTAGTGTTGGGCCAACTCCAAAGAAATCTCCGATGTGCAGCGGGGGAGCTTCTGAGAATGCTTCAAGCCTGGACACATTTCCAGCAAGGGACCGTGACCTCCAGGAAAAGAGCCTGGCCTGAGCCCGGAATGCACGAGTACTTCCTCAGAGGCTCCCAGGACTGTGGATAGAATTCGCTGAGGACCCAGGAAGAGCTTCTGCCTGCGCATCAGGTGTTTATGGGCTGTTTTGACTCCTGTCTGCTTCTGGGTTCTCGAGTAGCACCTGCACAACCTGAGTGGATCGTCTCAGCTGTGACTTTAGCCTCAGCTCTTCCTAACCAACCCAGGCGGGAATGGGGAGCTCCAGACCTGGAACAGGTGTCCAAGACCCAGCAGAGAGTTTCATAAAACCTCCAGTCCAGCCTGCCTGCTGCGCCCCACCATGGCCCTCACCGCTTCTGCCCGGCTCTGGAGCTGCTCTTATCTACCAGGGAGGGGGCAGCACCGCCGTGTGGGCCCCTCCAGCCTCCAGCGGCTAGTGGAGGGGTGCGTAACAGGGTCACCTCCCTCCCTCTCCTCCCCCCTCCCCGTCTCATTCTCCATCAGACTGGATGTGCCTTTATCCTCTAAGGCCCCCATCTCGCCCTGAACACCCCACTCTCCGCCTGTGGATGCGGGGTGCTCCTTGACCCACCCAGATTCGAGAGCTCAAGGGGACTCCCCCACTCTCCATCTTCCCATCCTGTGCCCCCTTTCTGGGGCCTCATCACTGTGGAAGACAGGGATAGTAAGGGTATAAGTGGATGGGGGTGTGGGGAGGATTTTGGAGAAGAAGCAGGGGTGTGTACGGGGGGCGGTGACAGGGTCCCCCAAGAGGGAAACCAGCCTTGTCTGGTGGCTGAGAAGCCTTGTTCATTTTTCACTGTATAGTATTTTAAAAGAGAATTAAAAATTTAAATGGAAAAGAAACCCTGTGAGACCCTTCCAACTCACTGTGCTTCAAGCACCCATTTCAATCAGAGGTTTCATTTCTGCTGCTGGGTCTGGGCTCCAGCTCCCTCCCGTGGCCTGTACTCTATGGGGACATTCCAGACATTCCAGCACCAGTTAAACAAACAAACAAAACAACTCTGGAAGCATGGAGCTTCTGTTAAAAAAATGATCATTCTTAAGGAATCCTAAATGGCTACAAAGCAGATTCAACTTCCTTAACCCTTATCTCCCTTTCCCACGCGGATACTCATACACCGGGGCAGGTAACTGAACTGAACGACCAGCGGTATAAGCCCCATCCTTCCCACCCCTGGTTTGTGCTTGTAGGGCCCCTGCCTTCCAAATCCACATGCACAAAGTCTACCAGTCCTTTATCCCCCCACCCCCCGCCCATTCATGTCCTACATTAAACCTTCCTTGATATCCCAGAGCAGAATGCCCTTGCGCACAATAGATGTTCATTAAATGTCCCATGATGAAGACATTTAAGCAAGAACTCTTTCCTCTTCAGGATGGGGGCAGTGTCATTTTGTTGTTTAGTTCAGCAAATCAAGACTCAGGTTTCTAAGCGCCAGAAGATTTTTATATAATGAAGATTTTTTTGTTAGAGATGTGGCTTTGGAAAGTATGGTTCAACTAGTAAATGATTCAATGAATGAATGAATGACTTTGACCTGTTGTCGGGGGACACTGGGAGATTTGCTTGATTTTTTATCATACTTGGAAGGGTTTGCCTAGTGGGCAAAGGAAAGGAAGTAAGTTCCTTTCTTTTTTCCTGTCTCAAATCTAAGATAATGTAGTCATTTTGTCAAAACATCTGACTCTGAAGGAAATTGCTTCTCTTACAACATTCGTAGCAAGTTTCCAAATCACACTACAAATGAGTGGTTGCGAAGTCTATGAAACAAAAGTTTGGACAGAAGGATCTACTTCGTAGAATCATAGATGAGGCAGGAACTGTCTTTTCCAGAAAGGGAACTAGGGGTGCAGAGGATGCCTCCTGTGCATTCCCACCAATGGCTGGTGGCCGAGGCAGGAGAGGAAGGAGCTGGAGTCCACAGCGTCCCTCTCTGTGCACTCACCACTAGGCCTCCTTCCCCTTGTTGGAGCCACTCGTTAACCTTTCTTGTATGTCTGAGGCCAGAGAGAGGCAGCAGGAAGTGGAGGGAAGACTTAGGCTGGAGCTGGACATCCTGCTGAGAGGTCCGACTCTGATACTTTCTAGCCTTGATGTTGCCAAGTCATCAAATTGCACTGAATCTACTTCCTCATTGATACTATAGGGATGAGCCTTTCCTATAATCACAAGGTTCCTATGTCACTGGGCTTGTCATGAGAGCCAACGAAAAATCTTTCTGCTCCTTCCGTATTTCAATTCCTATTCCACACAGGCTCTACATAGATGATGCTCTGTCCTTTTGGAGCATCGTATCAGGTACCAAGTGCGGTTGGCTTGTCCCAACGTTAGTGATGTTAACTTGGGTCCAC
Source organism: Tursiops truncatus (assembly GCF_011762595.2). Classification (NCBI taxonomy): domain Eukaryota; kingdom Metazoa; phylum Chordata; class Mammalia; order Artiodactyla; family Delphinidae; genus Tursiops; species Tursiops truncatus. Next base: position 5,780,630 of record NC_047050.1, on the reverse strand, counting down.
TGGTTAAGGTGGTCTCCACTAGGCTTTCCACTATTTGTCCCTTTATAATGAGCTAGGAATTTGTGGGGAGATTCTTGGAGGCTATGTAAATATCCTTGTTCCTCACCAAGCATGCATCCATCAGTTTTAGCATCCTCTGATGACTCTTGCCTGAATCAATTATTGCTGTGTTGGTGGTAAAATGGTAAAATCCTAATCCATCATTGCTTCTGCATTCATTCATTGCCTGAATTGAACCCTGATAGTATAACAGTGAATAAGACAAAGACTTTGCTTCAAGGAATTTACATAGTTTGTTTATTCTTTCAATAAATGTTTGTTATTAACTCTTAGCTACGTCCTGGGAACTGCGGTTAAGCACTGCGGGTACAACAGACAATAAGGCATCACCGCCCCCTCCCCGTGGAGTTTACTCTCTAATGCCAAAGATAAGATGATCGATGCGTGCGCAAATGATCGAGAGTAGACAAATCTGCAGAAAGTGCTGTGGGGTCCTGAGGGCTGTCAGGGAAAGCTGTGTAATCGCCGTAAGTGGTGTTTAATCTGAGCAGGAAGCAGGCATTTGCTAGTGAGGGGCTGGGGAGATGAAAAGCACATTCTAGGCCGAGGGGCCCTCGTGGGCAGAGACCGACACAGGCAGCTTTGAGGATGCTTTCCCTCCAACACTGTCCCGGCCACCCACCTCCAGCGGGGCTCACATGGGACCCAAAGGACACTGCCTGAATTCCTGTCACCATGAGAGGACGCTTTGGTTAGCCTGGCCTCTGTGGAGGGAAGCAGAGCTTGACCTTCCGCCTCCCGTCCTAGACAGGCCCCGTCAGAGAGATGTGCTTGTGTCTTAGAGGGAGAAAAAAAACAACACACCTCCCTTCAAGTATTGGGTTAGACCTCAACATCCCATGGATTTTACTGCGGGAATTAAGGCCCTGAGATAACACTCTAGATTGAACATGCAAAATCGAAATCCTGCCCAGTGGCCTGTCTCAGTTTCCCCAGCCGGGCAGAGGGGGAATCATACACTTTTCTTTCAATGTTTCTTCGAGAATTCAGTGCCTACACCTAACTAATAAGATGAATGTACTAAAGGCTGGTTCCCGCTTTTATTTTGTGTTTTTTTTTTTATCATTAGAGACAGGGTATATTTTGATGACTGTTATTAATATGGCATAAGTTGCCAACAATTAATATAATATAGTATGGCCTAATACCTGCCATGAATATATAATATAGCATCACATAATATATTTTATTTCAATGTAGTATTCATTAAAATAGCTACTTGATATAATTTTACATCATGTAGAAAGAAAACTAACATGGTTGTTGAACTCTGTTTAATTTCCAAAATAGAATTTTAAGAGCTGAGTTTGAACTTAGCATAAAAAAACTGATGAATACGACAGATGAAGGGATAAAGATGTGGCACATATATACAATGGAATATTACTCGGCCATAAAAAGAAATGAAATTGAGTTATTTGTAGTGAGGTGGGTGGACCTAGAGTCTGTCATACAGAGTGAAGTAAGTCAGGAAGAGAAAAACATATACCGTATGCTAACACATATATATGGAATCTAAAAAAAAAAAAGGTTCTGAAGAACCTAGGGGCAGGATAGGAATAAAGACACAGACAAAGAGAATAGACTTGAGGACACGGGGAGGGGGAAGGTAAGCTGAGACGAAGTGAGAGAGTGGCATGGACATATATACACTACCAAATGTAAAATAGATAGCCAGTGGGAAGCAGCCGCATAGCACAGGGAGATCAGCTCGGTGCTTTGTGACCACCTAGAGGGGTGGGATAGGGAGGGTGGGAGGGAGACGCAAGAGGCAGGAGATATGGGGATGTATGTATACGTATAGCTGATTCACTTTGTTATACAGCAGCAACTAACACCCCACTGTAAAGCAATTATACTCCAATAAAGATGTTAAAAAAAAAACCCTGATGAATATATAAGAGCGAAAAAGACACAGCCCCTTCTGTGTGTTTAAAGGGCATTGGAGGGAGAGACCAGAATTAGCAACCTCTTTACCTACATGTACAGTGAGAATTAGGGAGAAAGGTTACTTTGTTTCTTTTTATCTTATCGGTTTTTTCCAGTTTTTCTATAACTGTATCACTTGCATGATCAGAACAAACAAGTTTATGTTTGAAAGGGCCCATCATGTCAGAGGGCAGCTCACCTCCTGGGGAAGGGGCCCCCCTGACTTGGGGGGACCGAGTGGCGCCCTTCGGCCCAGACCATCTTAATACCCGCGGATCCCTTCCCTCTGGAAAGTTCTGCTCTGATGCTCTAAGCAGTCTTCATATGGACAAGGTCCAAGGAGAGCAGAGGTCTAAGAAACTGCCTTCTGTTCTGAGCAAGCATCCACTGTCCTTAAACGAACACAGTCTCTCAAAAGACGCCATACAGAGGCCGGTAGTCAGAACCTCTTTGAAAGCCACAGAAAACCCCACTCAACCTGATGCAAGAAGGCGGGAGCGATTTTCTTTATTTTTTGCCCACGGAACTGAAAGTCTCCTGGGTGTGGCTGGACAGCAACCTCCCCCTTGGGGATGGCCCAGCAGCTCCAGGGGTTCCTCCCCCCACTTCTCACTGGGGGACCTCGGGCTGGGTCAAGTGGCCCAGGAGTTGGGACCCTGAGTCACATACGAACCCTCTGCTGAGAGTGGATGGGGGGAGGCGTGGGGGGAGCCTCGGCGTCTGAAGGAAGGTAGGGGTACGTGTACTACTGCTGCCGTGAAACCAGGCGCGGCCTCTGAGGCACGTGGGCCAGGAGCGGGGCTCACACAGACCGTTTCTAGTTCCCTCTGAGTGAGTGAAGCTGAGGACAGGACACTGGGGCCCCGTGTGTGTCCTGCATCCATGGCCGTGCTCCGAGGCAGGTACCGGGGAGCCGTGTGGTCCCCGCAGGCCAGCTGCCCCTGCGCTGTGCAGACGCACTCAGTGCTGTCCTGCTGGAGCATCAGACGTAATCAACAACACCTCTGCTGGACAAAATACCTAGGTATTAATTTCGAGAGAGGAGAACGCTTGTTAGAGGTTAAGCTGCTCTGAGCACTTACGAATCAGAACAACAGCAACAAGATCAAGGCCACGATCATTACCTGACCTGCTTGGACCTTCGGTCCTGGAAGCGGCCTTGGCTCGCTGCCCTTCCCTTTTTCTGTCTCTAAATTTCTTGGGTGGGTGTGGGGTCTCTGCTCGCTTATTCTGCCCCCGACCTTGGGACAGACTCTCCCCTCTGTCCTGCGGGGAGCACAGCGCCCCGTTGTCAGCATCCTCAGGATGTACCCGCCTCCACCGAATTGACAAACTGCCGTCATTTAAGAGATGCCGCCTCACACAGAGTCAGTGATGCTGGAGGCTTAAGGGGCTCTGCTGGACACCGTGTGCTCTTTGGAGAAAAAAGGCCATTGTTTTTGCTGGTCTCTGACTGGCCAGTGTGTAGGGAACCGTCCCGGGGAGGGTGTCTGCAGCTCCCCAGGCAGTCTTGTCTTATCTGCTGGGACATCCATCTTATCTGCAAGGTCTCAGGGTGGAAATGAGCTCAGCGTGCCTGAAATATCAGCTCAGACAGAGCAAGAAGCAGCAGACAAAGCCCACAGTGCAGAGGCTTCACCCTCTAGGCACACTTTGCAATCCCTAAATTACAGAGCACGACTTCTCTGATGAAAGTATGAACACACACACACACACACTCCGAGAAAAGCATTCACACAAAATCCTTTGGATGTAACGCTTCTAAGCCTTCCAGTGTTCAATTTCCAACAGTATCTAGAACATCATTCAATCTCGTTTGGTGCTCTTGCAGCCCCTCAGCCCTCCTGGGTCTGCGGTAGGAGAAGGATCTCAGGTGAGCTCTGTAAACGTGGTTTTCACTCAGTTGCCACTCTTGGTCTGTTTTCCAGCCAGCTGCCTCCTCCTACTTCACGTTCAGGGCCGGAACACCGTGCTGCACAGCTGAGCTCCGATCCACGGTGAGTAGGTATAAATACTTGTCTGCTAGGTAAGGTACGGCGTGCTGCAGAGTTGTAATACTAAATGAGTTCTACAGAAAGCTTTATTGCAGTAAGTCCACCTCACAACTGTATACGGTGCTCAGGGAAACTTCTCTCTCTCTCTCTCCTTGGTTTCCCTACCCCCGCAGCTGAAGTTCCTATTACTGTACCAATGCAGCACAATGGAAAACAGAATTTAAAGCAATTAAATGATATTGGACTGCAGGCATTCACAATGATGCATAATGAAAGGAATGGCAACGTTCAATTCAGAGCCTGGATGGTCTATCTAGGTCTTTAATTAACTGCACGTGTGTATGCCTCTACACCCCCCCCCCCCCTTGGAACCACAGTTATTTTTAGAACTACAGTTACTTTTATAGCTAAACCCACACCGGAAAGTCTTAGGAAGTCAATTTGCATTTGAGTTAATGTCAGGGCAGCGTGTATGCAAAGTGGGTTTTCCCAGATGAAGCCGCAGTGTGAAAATTCCATGGGTGGGTTTTCTCATCGCCTTCCCAGTGGGAAAAGTTAAATAGACCAAGGTAAGATTTAAACAACAATTTCTAACAACAAATTGAAACACTACAGAAGACATGCCACAAGGCCACCCATGATTTACTGCCAAATGTTCTGTGCAATGAATAACTGTCATAAGCAGAAGTGAGGCCGCTTCCTGCTGGGAAAGCAAATGTGGCAGGGGGTGGGCGGAGCTCCAGACGCGGATGCCCCGCCCTCTCCTCTGCTCACCTGTTTGACTCCTTTCTGGGTTCCAGACTCAGGCCTGCAGTGGTAATTCTTAAGTAAGTGAATGAAAACCATTTTCCCATGGCTAATCCTGTCCTGAAGTTCACCCCCTTTGCGGTGACAATACATTTGGTCTGTCCTTCCTGGGAGGAAAGAGCACAGCAGGAAGGAGGCGGGGAGGCACCGACCCCTGTGCACACAGATTTAACCCTCGCACCTGCAGAGAAGGAGGCAGCAGTGTATCCCCTTCACAGATGATGAGACTGAGGCTCAGCGGATGTGAGGGAGCTGATGAAGGTGCAGGGCAGGAAGGGAAGGCACTGCGAGTGGGCGCCCCCAGCCCCTCTGCTGCCTCCTGCTGGGAGTCGGGGAGGGCTTGGCCCTGCCCAGGAGCAGGTCGGAGGGTGGGGATGTCTCCGTGGGCAGGAGCTGGGAGGCTTGAGCTCTCGGAAGTGCCCCAGCCCCTGTGGTCGGCTCAGCCTAGGTCACTGCCTTTCTGGCTCTAGGGGATTTCACCCTGCTGATCGCTGGTCTCCATGGTTTTGATGGTTCCTGTTGTCTTTCTTCTCCGGGTTGGGCTGGTGGCTAATGCCTCCCCCAGCTCACCGCTGAGCTCTGAGCTCAAGCAGGGGGACCGGCTTGTACATATACATATACAAACACACATGCACGTATAGGTACATGTACACACACACATGTACGTACACACATACACACATGCACGTACATACACATATACATGGTATATGTATATACTATATATACACATATGTATAAATATATTTCTAGTACATGTGTGTATATTATATATGTACATTGAGCATAGGTTATATATGTTATATGTTATATATGTTATATATGTATAATACATTTATGTATAGTATATATATGTATGTTACATACATATATAGGTATAGTATGTGCTCATGTATATATATATATATACTCGCGTATATTTAAGGAAATGTATGTTATATATGTATATATAGTGTATGCTCACTATATATGTATATATACAATTATACACATGTGTTATTGCTTTATTATAAAGATATGAATAAAGATGTCTATTTGAAATTATATATTTTTTAATTAATTAATTTTAATTAATTAATTTATTTATTTTTGTGGTATGCGGGCCTCTCACTGCTGCGGCCTCTCCCGTTGCGGAGCACAGGCTCCGGACACACAGGCTCAGCGGCCGTGGCTCACGGGCCCAGCCGCTCCGCGGCATGTGGGATCCTCCCGGACCAGGGCACGAACCCGTGTCCCCTGCATCGGCAGGCAGACTCCCAACCATTGCGCCACCAGGGAAGCCCTGAAATTATATTATTCTGTATTATTTACTTTTCTGTTACACAAATGCTATTAACAAAGAAAATAAAAATAGGACTGGCCAGGGACTTCCCTGGTGGTGCAGTGGTTAAGGATCCGCCTGCCAATGCAGGGGACACAGATTCGAGACCTGGTCCAGGAAGATCCCACATGCCACGGAGCAACTAAGCCCGTGCACCACAACTACTGAGCCTGCGCTCTAGAGCCCGCGAGCCACAACTACTGAGCCCACGCACCACAACTACTGAAGCCCACATGCCACAACTAATGAAGCCTGTGCACAGCAATGAAGACCCAACACAGCCAAAAATAAAAAGATAAATAAATAAGTTTGTTAAAAAATATAGGACTGACCAACAGTACCAATTGGTAGTAAGGAATAGTGGGACTTAGTTCTATTCCTATGTGTAAGGAAAATGTAATACTTTTATGAAGCTCTTTGCGCCTGACACAGCAGCTCCCTCTAGGCCTCCCCCTCTTTCTCTGATGGTTGAATGTCTCAGGCTGGTTAGGGAACGCTGGGGACACAGCTGGGGGCCCTCAAGTCAGCCAGCACAGCCACCCAGCCACCCTCCTGTCCCTCAGCTTGCTTCTGTGATCTCTACAGAACTGAGTTTCCCCAAAAGTGGTTCTGGTCTCACATTCACTTAGGAAACAGTTTGCACTAAAACTGCCTTTTGGAGATTAATGGCTCAATAAAGATCCCAGAGAACCAGCTTGTTTGCTTAACCTGGACTTTTCCTAAGTGGCATTTGATTTCTAGAACATTTTTCTTTCTTAGACACTTACCACTAAACAGCTAATGGGCCCTACCTGATCCCCCTTCACTCCCATTCAGCCCTGTGGGCCAGCTTCCCACCATGTATTTGCTGCGTCTGCAGCCTGGATTGCTTTCCCCAGATCTCTGCAAGTTTCCTCCCTCACTTCCTTCAGTCTTTGCTCAACTGTCACCCTGAGTAAGGCCACTTCCTATCACTCGCCACTTCCTATCACTCATCCCTGTTTTATTCCTTTCTCCTAAGCATGGGCCATTGTCTAACATTCTATGTAGCTGACTTATTTAACTCACTTTCCAAGGGGACCAGACCTCTTTGTGGGTGGGCATTCCTTCTGGTGGGCTCACTGCTGTAGCGCCAGGCCTTGAGCCTAGAGCAGACCAGCGACTCACGGCAGGGGAATGAGATGGAGGCTGCCGCAGGGAAAGACAAATGGCGCGTGTTTGGGAGCCCAGTGAGGGGACAGGGCACAGCTGGCGGAGCCACCTGCTGAGCCTTTCTGGTCTCTCCTCTCAGATTACACTCCTAAAGGGATCCTGGCTCCTCCCTACCACACATTCCTCCAACAAGGATCAAGCACCTACGCCCAATACGCACCAGACAGTTAACCAGACAGCGGTGACCCAGCGGTGGGGAAAATAGCGCCTGCCCATGGGGAGGCAACCTACTGGCGGGCGCGTGTGCAGGGACAGAAAGAGGAAAATGCAGCAGAACTGCACCCACCGCATTAGCTGTAGGTTTGTCTTCTCACTAAGCAAGACGTTTGCTCTCCATTGTTTTCTTTTCCCCTAAAACTGAATGTGTGAAAAAGCAGCTTAATCACCAGGAAAAAGGGTTAAGAGCAAATCAGTGCTAAAGAAGAGAAGATGCTTAATATTTCCTCTTCAGCTTGAAATCAGCTTTACTATCTGCTGGGCTGCATAGAATTTCAAATCCCTCTGAACAGACCTCCCCAAATCACTAGGATTCTAATTGAAACAAGTAACTGGGGTGTAGTGTGACCCTCCGCACACTTGTCTGGAATTAAGAAATCCAGCGTGCGCATGCACATGAACACGTAATCATTTAAGTGCAGAAAGTACAAAAATCCATTTCAACTATTCAACTGTATTTAAACGGCATCAGGTGGTGAATCTGGGGGTGAAAACAAACCCTCGGGAACCTGAAATGCCGTCCAAATCTCAATTCTCAAATTCTTTCAAGCAAAGAATTCTTAGCAGATGGACGCAAATGCATAAACTCAGAGCAAGGCGCCTTTAGGGGAGAAGGTTGGTTTTATATCAGGTGCTTGTACACGGAGATGCTCTGGGAAATTCGAAAGGTGGACAGAACACATCAAGCCTGTGCCCAGACCAAGTGGAGCGATTCTCCTGCCGCCACAGACGTGAGCCCCACATTCCTAAACCGTGTGCAGCTGTCCGTTCATTGGGAGAAAATAGGAAGAGCCTTTAGTGAAATAACCACACGCCCATGAAGTTACTAAATGAATGTTTCACCTTTTTCCACCAAAATAAAATGCTCAGTAGTTCAAGTCCTTAAAACGGTCTAGAACTCAATGGAGGAAAGGGATGTGACCGAAGCATTTGGAAGCCTGTCTGCCAGAAGGTGAGCTCGTGATGCACGTAAAGACCTCACCTGGCTGCTCTTCTCCATCTATTATAAAAGAAAAAAAACTGGAAAAGATTAAGGATGCCTAGAAATCCTCGAAAGCTTCACACTTACTTACACTTATGAAGGCGAAACCTGTGAAGCCAGGCACTGTGGGACTTTTCCTTCCCCAGTTGAAATTCCAGATGTTCTCAATTACGAGCCGCCGCAGATTGACTCAGTGGAGGGAGCAGTTGTACTCATGCGTGGCTTGCCTTTTTTTTTCTCTACCCCAGTAAGCAGAACTGTCAGAGAACAGGATGGTGGACCCATGGCTGAGACGTCAGCACGCACACATTGAAAAGTGGGAGGTGTTTCTATGCCTTGGACACAGTCGGCTAGGAGGCCTTCAATGGTCGCTACCCAGCAGCGCCATGTTGACTACGTATTTTCATGCAAGGGGTAAGCTTTTGTATTTTGGCAAAGAAAAGGTATGCATGCGACTCCTTGACCTTTGGGACAAATGAGGGAGTCAAGTTGAAAATCATGTCTGCAGACTTAGAGTTTTGTCCCCCTTCCCCTGCCCATCCCAATCAGTAGAGTTGAACTGTAGTAATTAGTCCTGTTTACGGCAGGCAGTCTTGAATGTATTTTTCACTTCTGAAAATTAGACTCCAAAAGGAGTCTATGTAACTATGATTCTAAAATGTAACAAAGGTATTTTCAAATATCTGGCCACTGTAACATTTTCACCAGTTTTCTAGTTAGTAACACTGAAAGTTGATTATTTGTGAAAGTAGAGACTCTGGAATTTTAACGCCTAAGAATCTTTCGGAGGGTACCTGTAAAAAAAAAAAAAAGCAGATTCCTAGACCTGGTGTGGAGTTCAGGAATTTACTTTTTACTGAGAACCTCAAGGAATTCAAATGTGTTTTGGGGGCACACTTTGAGAAATAATGTGTTAAGCCTGGCCATTTGATTCTGCCCCCTGCTGGAATACCATGGTGGTGTTTTATGTATTTGCTGCCATGTCTGTATTGGTTTCCCCCTGAGGCAACAGTCAGGATGGGCGAGGTTGTGCTGCAGAAAACAAAAAACAAAAAAAACAAAAGAAAAACAAAAAAAATCCTCAGGGCTTCCCTGGTGGCGCAGTGGTTGAGAGTCCGCCTGCCGATGCAGGGGACGCGGGTTCGAGCCCCGGTCTGGGAGGATCCCACGTGCCACGGAGCGGCTGGGCCCGTGAGCCATGGCCGCTGAGCCTGTGCGTCTGGAGCCTGTGCTCCGCAATGGGAGCGGCCACAACAGTGAGAGGCCTGCGTACCGCAAAAAAATAAATAAATAAATAAAATTAAAATAGTGGTAATTATTTCCAAAATTGTCCATAACGTCCCTAGAGAAATTTCTTAATCTTTTAATAGAATTTTATATCTGCTAGGATTAATTAATAGTTAATGTATGGTAACAGAAAGCCTCCTAATTGAAATTCTTTAAATATCTGATAGTTTTTGAGACGAGGAACACAGCGTAGGAACAACAGAGTTTGTGGTAATCACGTCACATGATGGAATTGTTAGTGGTACCCAGTCCGCTGCTCCTTGAGCCTGGTACTCAGTGGGGGTGCCAGGGCACCAGGTTCCTCTGCTCTACCCCCGTCTGCCACCTAACTGCTCTTCAGCCCTGGCTGAGACCCACCGCCTTATTTCTCTGCATCTGTTTCTTCCTCTGCGAACTGAGTTGGAGAGAGACAGTGGATCGCTAACGGCTCTCAGAAGAACCCAGAAGCTTCAGTCCTGATGTGATCAAATAGGATGAAGAGTTTTGAGTCACTCCCTGTATGGAAAATCACAAACCAGGATATGCAATGGTATTTTATGCTTCTGAGAAATATTCTACAAGGTGACTTACTGCAAAATGGCTCTTGCCACCCTAGATGCTAAAAATTCATTGTGGAATGAGTCTTAGGACGTGCTTTATTAACCTGGGTTTTCATTTCACTTTTTCCACTTACTGGATGTGTGCCTTCGAAAGTTGGTTAATCCTCTGATCTCTCATCAGCAAAATGGATTCTAATTTATTTCCAAAGTTCTTGTGAGAGTAACATAAGATGATGTGACAACGGGCTTAGTAATGCGTCGAAGACATCCTGCTAGCTGTTTCATGACTGTGAAATGAATGAAATGCCCCGCTAGTGAAAGACTGTTTCATTATTATTATCACCCTTGGAGCTTTGTATAGGGTGTGTACCTGGCCACGTTGAGTTCTGCCAGCTTCTGCCAACCTGAAAGTTTTCAGGAGACTCCTTCCATTCAGAGAAGCATCCTTTTATAGACTTTGTTTCTTTCCCCAACTAAAACTTGCTCGGGCAGCTGGTGCATGAAATGCCCGTCAGTGACGTGTTTGGCCCCCATCAGGCCTTGCCTGCTGTCCTGCTTGCCAGGACAAGAGCAGCCTAGTCTTCTCTGAATTTTCATTCCTCACACCTCATCCTGATGCTCCCCAAACAGCCCTCGGTGCCGTCACAAAGCCCCGAAGAGAACACACACATCAGCTGGTTCCCTCGAATTTCACAGATGAGGGAGTGGAGGCAAACTTTTAGGCGGATGGGTCTCAGTTATTGAAGGAAGGGGGTTCCAAAGGGCTGTGGAGGTCCCTCTCCCTCTGGACTTTCCTTCTGCTGGGTTTCTGCCAAAGCAAGGGCGTGAGATGAACACCCGAGAAACCCTCTGTGCACCCGACTTGTCCAGAGCCAGATGCGTAGCCGCCGAGCCTCTGGCCCCTGGCGTGGCAGCTCATGGACAGCAGAGTGGAAGCCGGCAGAACTCTCTGTCATCTTCTAGGGCTAAGTGGACAAGGAGGGTGGACTTTTCACAAATCACGGTGAGGGCTTCCCTGGTAGCACAGTGGTTAAGAACCCGCTTGCCAATGCAAGGGACACAGGTTCGAGCCCTGGTCCGGGAAGATCCCACATGGGGTGGAGCAACTAAGCCCGTGCACCAAAACTACTGAGCCTGCGAGCTACAACTACTGAAGCCCGCGCGCCTAGAGCCCGTGCTCCACAACAAGAGAAGCCACCACAGTGAGAAGCCAGTGAACCGCAACAAAGAGTAGCCCCCATTTGCCACAACTAGAGAAAGCCCGTGCGCAGCAACGAAGACCCAACGCAGCCATAAATAAATAAATAAATAAATTTATATTAAAAAAATCGTGGTGAGGTGAGTCATCTTTTCTCAGTGAAGAATCTCTTCCATTCCTCCGGAGCACCCTTCACCTATATATTCCTGCCCCAGTGCATCTTCTGGTCAGTACACACTGTGTACATCCCCAAGGCTGGGACAGGAGAGCGACGCTGATTCACCGAATCGTCAACACGTGTTTCCTGATTGCTGAGTCGTGGCCAGACCTTTCCCTCCACGGTTTGCCCTTCTCAAAGTCCTTGATCAAAAAAGAAAGGACCGGGCTTCAAAATGGCTCGTTCAAGAATGAAAGAATGCGATTCTATAGCCTTGTCTCTTTGAACTCAGTGGGCTGAAGTCTTTGTTAAAATTTTATTGGTTACCATTTGGGTAAGAGTGAAATTGCTGGAAACTGACTGTTTGAGATATGCTTGTATACACAGGCGGCAGATAAAATTATCCAGATGAATTTAAGGGCGCTTTGGTTTTTAGTACAACACACTCAGTCTGCCTGTGCTTGTCTTGAGTTGGGCTGTAGGGAGTGCAGAGCAGCAACCACAGAATTGAGTTCAGGTTCCCTTCTGCCACTTACTTCCCCTGGGATCTTAGTTAAGGGGCTTAATCTCTATGGAACTGAGGTTCTTCATCTCTAAAATGGGTTGGTAATTATCACCTTGGGTTCAGTGTGATAACATTTATAGTGTAACTAGTATAGGACTTAAATATGATAGCTTAAAAATATCAACACTTATTAAGCATCTACTATACACCTTGGGCTTCTGTGCCCGACCTTCGGGCCATAGTTCACATTGTAACCATCAGAGATTTGTGCATTTATTAGGACAGTTTCCCCCCTTCCTCCCTGGGGCAGACGATAAAATGTTTTGAGGAAAGTATACTGTCTCAAAATTCACACAAAGGCACCCATGCAGTCTAGCAAAGTCTGGGTCCATGGTGATCATGACAGAAATGATCATCTAACTTGAAAAGGCAATGTTGAAACTCAAAAATATCGCAGTGGTTGACAGTCGAGTCTGTGAGGCCACGGAGGGAGAAGAAAGCATTCCTCACAGAATGAAAAGCTACGGCAACTCAGCAGTAATGGTGATATTAGAACAAGTCCACAAATTCTTTGATCTTTCTTCCTTTAAAAGGTGGCGCCTCGTTCTCCTGTCCATGAGTGTGGCTGCATTTACACCCTCCTGATGAGCTGAGCACAGTGCAGGTGTGTGACTTAGGATGCCAGATCACTGAAGGCACTGTGGCTTCCCCCCTGCTTTCTCAGGTCACTCCCTCTGGGGGAAGCCAGATGCCGTGTTGCAAGGGCTCTTGCCAACACCATGTGAGCCGTCTTGGAAGCAGATCTTCTAGCCTTGGTCAAGCCTTCAAATGATGCAGCCCTGGCTGACATCTTGTCTGTAGTCTAACCAGACACCCTGAGCCAGAACCAACTGGCTAAGCCACTCCAGGATTCCTGACCCACAGAAACCAAGGTAATAAATATTTATTGCCTTAAGTTGCCGAGTACTGGGGAAATTTGTTATGCAGCCATGGGTCACTGATGCAGTGGTAAAAAGTCCCCAGTGGAAACTTCTCTTTGGTTGGAGCCTGGAGGCCTAGGCTGGGTGGCTGAAGGGGACACAGAAGATGAGGTCTGAGAGGGAAATGCCCGACTTTCTCTGTCAAAAAGTTAGGATTTATCCTATCAGCAACTTATTCAAGCTGGAGGATGTTTTTGCATAGAGGATTGACATCATCAGAGTTGATTATGATATCCCTGGCATGAAATGGGATGGGAAGAGGCTGGTTGTGGGGAGGGGGAATTCCAGTTAGAGAGTTCTAGGAACGACAGTCCAGTTAAGGGAAGATGAGAGCCTGAACTACGGCAATGGCAGAGGCAGTGGATATGGGAGGACTGTCTTAAGACATGGTGGTTTGAAAAAAAGAAACGACCAGTCTCCAGAGCCATCTAGTGCAATCCTGTGTCACTCTGCATCGTGTGGGGTAATAAAAGTGGGCTGAACTATATTACAGCCGTATAGTCACACCAACAGTATCATCATCACACACACACACACACTCAAGATACTTAATCCCATGAGCTACAAAAGTGAGCATTTTGCAAAGAGGACTTCACAATTAGGAAATGTCTTACTCTCAGGATTTAATATTAAGCATTTGAAATTGTCCTCTATAGAAACTCTAATTTCAAGAACAAAAAAAAAATAATGAACTCCCATCTTCCATATGAACCCAAAGCCTCACATTTGTCCGTGGTATAAAGAGGCCCCAGAAGATTAGACTGAACTATAGTGGGGTGATTTATAGCTCTGTCGGAACACAGATTAAAGGTGGTTTTGAAGTGTTGGGAGATTCAAACAAAATCAGCATAGGCAGGGATATTAAATTCGTCAAGTACTCATCTCCCCCCAAAACCAGTTACCTTAGGAAAATAACATCTATCTTTAGTATTTCAATAGCCCCAGAAAGAGATGGATATATAAATGCTAAGCCATGAATATTTTAAATGGCCACATTTCTATCCAAATGGTGAGGGAAGAAAACGTGTGTGTATATAAAAATATAAAACTTTCATCCTATTATCTTGAATGCATTGTAGTATCACCACTCATAGCAGTATTTCAAAGTCTTTCTTACGGAAAGTAGAGCTCTAGTTGAACTAGAAGTTAAGCAGAGAACCAGAAAAATTCAAAATCAGTGGAGAGTCAAGGAACCAAATTTGATTTTCAAAAGGAAAACGTTTGTGAACAGTAAGAGTTGGGAATCATATCGTTTGTTTCTGAAACTTTAAAAATAATCCTTTCTTTTACATGTTATATGGAACTTTAAAGGAAATGTTAATCTTCAGATAACTTGATTCATTAAATACCTGTGTTGAATACTCAATGTCCTAATAACAGGAGGTAAGACATGTCCATTGAGAGGAATGATTCTTCTCTTAAAGTAAAAGTGAAAATCTAAATTCCTTGAGGCAAACACTGTGCTGTTGACCACAGCAGTCCCGGGTCAACGGTGAGGCCTGAAAAGGGAATCACTCAACGAACACCCCTTTGAAAGAGGAATGGATGAATGAATGAATGAGTGGACCAGTGTCTGAACACATGTAATGTTAATGACTTGGACTTGTACAAATAAGAACAAGGCTATAAATTTCAAAAGTATGTCTCTACCGTCAGAACTCACAAATATTTACAACTGAAGAGTTTGGTGGAAGATGTGAAAAATTCTGATGTTTAAGAAAAGATGAAAATGCTGAAAGTGTGAACTAAGTAAAGCGGCAGCAGCGTATCTTAGGAACCTCGATGCAACTATTTTAGCAAAACGCACACAATGCAGAACACGGCTGTTCAGAATAACTGTGTCATGGCGAAAATAACTTAATGAAATGCTGCTCCTTCAAGACCATCAAAAATCTGCTTCTGGCTCACGGTCCAAGGTGAAAATTCCATGGAGGGAGCAAAGGAAGGGACAAAGAAACCACCACCATGAGTGCCTGCACCAGAGCTATTTATTAGAGTAACTTTTCCTTTTTTTCTTCTTAAAGATTTCATAACAATTGAAGTATGTACAAAGTCTTACAGCATTTACACCGTAGAAAGTGTCCTATTAGCTGATGAAGCCTAAGGCGGTGCTGCTGGGAGCTCCAGAGCGTGTCTACAAGAGCAAGGAAGCTGGGCACTGTAGGTGGACCTCTCTGCTACAGCAGCTGATGGACTCCTAACTAGACCACCTGGAGGACAGGTTATGGGAGAAAAGGAACAAGCTGATATGCAGCTCTAGGGACCACAGGCTCTTAAAGCTACCTAGAGTTGTGTTTCTGGTTACCTAGAGCGTAACAAAGGTCCACAACCTGACGGATTAACATACGCGCGAGGGCACGGTCATGCTGCTCAGATCTGGTTCAGCTACCAAAGGTATTGACTTGTGAATGGGAGGGTCTATACCGATATGGCTGGTATTTCCATTTGTGTTCATGTCTTCAGATAGCTCCCACCTGCCCAAGCCCCACTCCCCTCTCCCTTTATCAACAACAACAACAAAGGGAGGGAAGAGAATCCGCATGGGATTAGTTCTTGACCAAAAAACAAACTTAAAAAAAAAAAAAAAAGACATTCAGTATCAGCTCTAGGGTGGCCATTCTGTCAAAAGATTAACAGTAGAAATTTCTGAATCAACCTAAATCAGAACAATATCAATAAACCCTGCCAACACCCAACCTCCGGATTTAATCACCTTCATTGATTGTCTTTCCTTGGGGTCAGCATTACACAGAACCACCAACATTTACACACCGAATCGGACACAAAACGTACATAGCACCGCCGCCCCAACCCTTACTTGAGTACGTGACGAGCGGATGTCAATACCTACATGATTAACACCAGGATCCCCACTTTCTTCCTCAGAAAGCCCAGCCCGGTTCTCTCTCGGGTCAGTCACTATCTGTTTGGTAAGCAGACCCCATTTATTTCCCCACTGTTTCGGTCTCCAGTGTAGGCAGATTGGCTTTTTTTTTTTTATTTCAAAAAGATGCTACTCCCAACTTAAAAGCCAGTGGATAAAACTTTTAATTAAGACACCATAGCGCGGGATATAAAAACACAGGAACCACATAAATATTGAAGAAGTTGTACACCGTTTTCCTTGTAAACAGTTTTGCTGAAGATCGAAGCCCTAGTGTGAATCTGGCCTGGGACTTTTGGCGGATGGCGAGCGATCGGCCAGGTTCTGCAGCGATGGTGGCCGAGGACGCCAGGTCAGTCCCCACGTTGGCGGGCATGCAACTTGAAAGACATTGCACAACAAGCAACACAAAGAGAGTGGAGAAGCTCACAACACTGCAAGGAGACCTCACAACCTCCATAACTGCCGAGGCACGGACAGAGACCCCCCCCTCCCTCCGCTGCGCGCTCTTCCTCTTACACGTGGGACACCTTCTGCGACTCTCTGGCTTGTTTGATGCTATACAACCACTTGATGATGCGAGCGTTTCTCTCGATCGCGGAGATGCCATAGGGCACCCGGTCATTGGCACTGTCATCGTTTCTAAGGTCACTGTTACTGTCCTGAGACTGTTCACAGTCCGAGCTGATCATGCTGGCGCTGCGGAAGTTGAGGGAGATGATGTCGGAGTTGGCGCGGGCGAAGTTCTCCATGCCCAGGGTTTCCAGCTCCTCGGGGTCCAGTCCGCAGTAGTTGAAGAAGCGCTCCACGTCGGCGTCCACCCGGAAGTACCTGTCGCTCAGGTCCGACTTGGACCGCTGGAGCGAGGGTCTCCGGCCCACCCCGCAGGCCGGCTCGGCCGCCTCGGCCTCGGGGGACCTGACCGCGGCCGGGGCGGCGACCTTGGGCTTGGGGGGCAGCGGCGGGGCGGAGCTGCTGCAGGGGATGGCCTTCAGGGGCTTTGCGCCCGTCACCTTGCGGATGTCCGAGGAGCTGTGCGACACGTGCAGGAAGGAGTCGGGGGCGGGCTCGAGCGGCCGCCGGCCCACGTGCGAGCCGCCCTCCTGCGGGCTGCCGCGGCCGGGCGTGGGGCGCACGCGCAGCGACTCGGCGAACGAGTGCCGGTGCAGCTCGGCCGCGTCGGCGCGCGGCGCCGGCCAGTTCCGCGCGCCGTGCTTGTGGCCCGAGCCCGCGCTCGAGCCCTCCGAGCTGTTGAGGATGTTCTTGAGGATCTCGAGCTTCAGGGTCTCGCGCGGCGCGCCGCCCTCGCTCTTGGCGCCGCCGCCGAAGCCCTTGAGCGTGGGGCTGCCGAGCGCGCGCTTGGCGCCCGGGCACACGGGGGGCTTGGCCAGCACGGCCGGCTTCACGGGCTCCTGCTTGGCGTTGATGACCTCCTGGCTCTTGACGTACTTGGCCTTGTCGGCCTCCAGCCGCTCCACGGCGCTGAGTCGCTTGGGGTTGGGCTCCGCCTGCCGGCGAAAGTAGTCGGGCCCCTTGTTGAGGATGCGCAGGGGCACGGCCGACGTGAAGGTGCCGGCGGGGCTGACCGGCTTCACCATGCTACCTGTCTGTAGGCTCTCCGTGGGCATGGCGGGCGCTCTCTCCCCGGCGGCCGTGGTGGATGCTCGTCTGCGCGCCTCCGGATGCGCCGGGCAGACACATGTGCGGGCGGCACAAAGGGCAGCGGACGGTCCGGAACCGAGTGTCAGCGGCGGCGGCGGCAGCAGCAGCAGCAGCAGCGGCGGCAGCGCCTCATCTCCCGGCTCGTTCACCGCCCCGTGGCTTTAGTTTCCTCGCCGCCTCGCCGGCCGCCCGGTGCGGAAAGGCCCCAAGCCCCAAGTTCCTTTCAGCTGCTTCGCCGCCTCCTTTCTCCTCCCCGAAGGATGTGGGAGTCTCCTCCAGGTCTTTGTGTTCGACTGCAGGCAGAGCTGAAACACACAACAACCAACCGCGGGTTAGGATGGGCGAGTGACATCACGGCTGCAGCAACGGCGGAGCCGCGCGCCCCCGCCCCAGGGCACCCCGCCGCCCGCCCGGGAGGGAGGCGATCCCGGCGGCCGCACGAGGCCCGCGCCCCGCGCTCGGAGAAAGAGCGACAGAGGGTTCCCACGCGCCACCTCCTCCCGCCGCCTTCCCAGCGGGGAGACCCGCCTCCCGATCACGCCCGGCTGGCATCACTTATACCCAAACCCCGGAAACACTAGACGAGTGCAGAAATGCGGGTCGTTCCCAGTTCATGAAATGCCAGTGGGTTCCTGAGAATCCCTTTCCTGCTTTAGGCTACGGCATCGGTGACGTCTAATATGCCTCTTTTGCAATGAAGCAAACCTTCAGACTTCTATCAATCTCTCCTAACACTTCAACAAGCACCCAACTCTTCAAAAACTGAAAAGATGGGCAAGAAACGGCAGTAGACACGAAAATATTTTTTTAAAAGTCAACATGTTTATCTTATTTTTGCCAACCAATATATTTGAAAACCCATTCTCCTGCGCATGGAATGTGTATGAAGTTCAACCCATTAAACACAGGCTTATTTTTTAACTAAAACAAACAAAAAGCCTAGAAATACTTCTAGATCAACCATATAAATAGATACTGATTATAAATGCTCCACAAATTTTTCACACAATGAGCAGAATCAAGTTCCTTTGTGGTATGTATTTTCCCAGATCCCCTAAAGAACTAAGAACACAATCGTAAGGTGTCAATCACACCTAAATATGTTACTTTATGGAAAACTTGTATAATAGGGAAGCATTCATGGGGCTTATTTTATGGCTTTCTGAACAACTTGACTCCCTCACCCCCCACCCAAGCCCACTATGAGGAAACATTCATCAATACTCCCAATATAAATCTTGAGGGACACTTTCTACTTAGAGCATAACACAGTGAAACATTTATCTCTGCAGCCCTCTGAAGTCCAACCACCTCTCTGCCCATCACTGCTGGCAGAGAGCACAGATGCACGCATCAGCCTTCCAAAGCACTTTTCAGCATCTCTGGTTGTAACTAGGAGTGTTAAGAGAATAATGTAGTCAACTAACTCGTCAAATAACTAATTTACAAAATAAAGCGGTATCACTATGAAATGATCTGCTCTCAGGGGAAGAAAATGAAGTGTCTTAAAATAAGCTTGGGGCGGGGGTGGGGGGGGCTCATATTTTTCCTTCACATCTTTTAAAACTCTTAATCTCTAACTACACCCATCGTCATGTTTTGTTAGAGACCATTTTGGTAATCTGCAAAAGGATTCGTTCTAATAAAAATATTTTCCTATGCAAGATGTAAGAAGCCCCAAGGTAATTCCTCCGTAATGATTTCTTTTAATTGTGCGGTTCTATTAATGATACTTCCATTTAGTTGAAAAAAATCACCTCCTCTCATGAAGATGAAGTAAGATTGTTTCTTTGAACATATTCTGAATGAAATACCAGAGGAGGAGTGAGGATTCCTCTGCAGATCCTCGGGTCTGCTCATCCACTATCCTGGGTACATCTCACCCGGAGGACGAGGCTGGTCCTCCAGGAGGGGGCTGGATCACCCCCAGGGCACCTGAGAGCCCCCTGGATAGGCCTTGTTTCTCCCGAGCGCATATAACATCTTCACTGGTTACCTCTGCAGCTTCCAAAATGTGTCCACGGAGGGGACAGTGCCAGAAGGTTCAGGGGCAGAGTGAAGGACACCACGGAAATCTGTGCCTGTGACCGTTGCGCCTAAGGACCAGGGCAAACCTCCAGCAAGTGGGAAGATCGCCCAGCGGGTGGCAGGAGGTAGAGCCTCTGCCCTTTCCCCTGGGCCCTTCGGTCCTCATCTGTGACAGGAGTGCTTGGACGAGATTCCCACTAGTCCTTCTCCCTCTAAAAGCACGTGGCCCTGAGGGGCTAAGGACCAGTGAGTTATTTCCAGTTTCACAAAAGGCCCATGGGAATACTGGCCTGTGAACTCTTCGATGCTCCCGGCATTCACTGTTCTTAGGAGAAGGCTCTTCACATGATGAGGTGTAGTTATCACGTGACGGTCACTGGCGGTAAAGCTCACGCTGGCCCGCGCGACCCTGTTCTTTTCGAATTCCATCATATTCGGACCGGAAGCCCCAAACGGCCACCGCTACTGACCGACTTTCCAGTGTGCCGAGCTGTCTGTCCAGGGGGACTTTGGTGCCGCTCAGAACGAAATGAAAGTCATCTCTCTGCACGCTCAGGAACGAGGACTCCCAGGCTACTTTCTAGGAAGCATTTCCCGGGAAGCTCGTCTTCCTTCCGCCCTGCTTTCTGTCTTCACGGAAAAGAAGGCCTAAGAATGGGTGAACAGAGGCCAGAGCCAGAGGACGGCCCCTCCAAGCACCCCCACTGTGCACGCCATACACCTGAGGAAGCAGTTACTAGACACAGAACCAGCGTGAGAGTTTATGTTAGAAAAACAGTAATCATTTGTAACTTTTTTTTTTTTTTTGCGGTACGCGGGCCTCTCACTGCTGTGGCCTCTCCCGTTGCGGAGCACAGGCTCCGGACGCGCAGGCTCAGTGGCCATGGCTCACGGGCCCAGCTGCTCCGCGGCATGTGGGATCCTCCCCGACCAGGGCACGAACCCACGTCCCTGCATCGGCAGGCAGACTCTCAACCACTGCGCCACCAGGGAAGCCCAGAAAAACAGTAATCATTTGTAACTAATTTACACTCCATTTCCTTTCTGATTCTACCCGTCTTCCGTCTGTCCTTCCTTTGTTATTCCCAATTTCCCTAATAACTGTCAACACACTGATGATGTTTAGAAATGACCGTGGTCACAGCTGAAACGTTCTAATTTAAACTCCCGGAGGTGAGGAGGAAAGCGTCTTATTAGAAGGCTTGAAAGCCACGGAAAAAGCTGTAGGAACTGGTTGGGTGCTACAGGATAATAATACGGTACAGTTGATGTTTTCTACCTGTTTTAGCCAACGCACTACTTCAAAAATAATGAAGGTGGCAAAGGATGCTCCTTCTCTTAATTGTGACATAATCCTTAGCTTCTGCTCTATTTTTTTTTTTTTGCGGTACGCGGGCCTCTCACTGCTGTGGCCTCTCCCGTTGCGGAGCACAGGCTCCGGACACGCAGGCTCAGCGGCCATGGCTCACGGGCCCAGCCGCTCCGCGACATGTGGGATCTTCCCGGACCGGGGCACGAACCCCTGTCCCCTGCATCGGCAGGCGGACTCTCAACCACTGCGCCACCAGGGAAGCCCTGCTCTTTGGCTTTTTGATGTTCAAACAGTGCTGGCTGGGGTGGAGCTGTACAGACCCACCCAGGGTTTTGGAGTGTGGACTTCGGTGCGATGCAGACCAGGTACATTCAAGACACCTGGAAGCCTGGAGCTACGTCGTGACGTCACACATGTGATAACCATGGCCTGTGTTCAGGGAGCACCCGGCACACGGTCCTCTGCTGATGGCAGCCTTGCCCAGGCCCCTGACATCAGGACAGGCCCGGGCATCGGTGGGAGCAGGCCTGAAGGGGCCTCTATGCCTCTTCATCTTGTTTCAGAAAACTTCGACCTCAGCCACGTGAGGTTTCATCAACAGAAGTAGTTATCCGGCCCTGCTTCATCCCTGATGGAGGACTAAGGAGAGAGAACACAAGCCTGAGGGAAGCTTCCATTCACAGACCATTTTGCCTACATTCTGAATATCCTACATTCTGAATGCCTACACACTGAATATCCATTTAAAAATTTCATGAAAGCATAAAATGGATTGGAGAAAGAAATGTGGCAAGATGGACAGAGCAGCCCTCTGAGTCAGGGCAACATGCACTCAACAGCAGCCCGGGGGGTCATCGTGGGCAGAGCTCCCCCAGCAGCTCCTTCCCGATGGAGGACCAGGGCCAGAGGGGTCATGTTATCTGCATGGGGAGGGCTGATGGGGCACAGAGCCAGCCAGGGGCAGAGGACACAGGGGCAAAGACACGGTGACTCCTGCTGGCTCTAGGGATGCCTTTCAAGCTTGAATGTGCCTGTGCATCCGGGGATCTCTGGACACCCCAGACTCTGCATTTCTCACCAGACCCCAGGTGGCGCCCGGGAGGCTGGTCCAGCCTTTGAGTGGCAAGAGGAAATGGAAAGAATCTCACCCCTGTACCAGCGAGCATCAGAGTCGCTGCTAGATGCTGGCATGGAGAACGTGAGCCAGGCTTTCTTGTCTCTTACATGAGTAAAAGTCTGGGGCTTTGGGGACATGGAAACAGCAATCCCAGAGAACTGAAACTTCCCAAACCAAAGTGGCCTGGATCCGTCTAACTTCAAATCTGCCAGCTGCTCATGGGGGCAGTTAGGTAGAGACCAGGACCTGGGCTGACGGGCGGCACTGGGGAGACCCAGCACGCTGGTCTCAGGGCATTTACAACCCTGGGGGCAGTGAGGGATAGAAAGTGAGCCGCCGTACACACAGTTTATGTGAAAAAGGCTTAAAGCCAATTTCCTGTAACCCAGGCAACGTGAGCCTCGGTGCCTCTGAGGTCAGTCGGATCACGGTGACTGTGGCCTGTGTGAAGGGGCCTCCAGCTACGGGGCTGCCGCGGGGAATGGCTTTCACAGTTGACACAGCAAACCCAGATTTCTGTGTGGTGTCTCTTGATTTTAAGATTTAATCATAGAAAACACCGTGGGCCATGTGCTTCTGGTAAAGAGAAACAGACAATTAACGCCTAATTGATCTTTACATTCCAGGCAGGACGAGAGTCCTGCAGTTACAGCAAAGCACCCTGGGGATGAACATAATCCCAGATTCACCCGTAGAAGTTTCTCAAATATGTGAAAACTGGTCATTTCTCATGTGTTATGGCAGAAAAAAGGTGAAAATACTGCTTTAAAGAGGGAGTCTGACTAATTCCACTCTGAGTCACCTAAAATCTCGGTGTCTGGATCTCATCTATGAAAATGAATGTGTTGAATTCGGCGAGCTTGAAAATGCTTTCTGCTCAAACATTTTTTTTTTGGCTGTGTTGGGTCTTCGTTGCTGCTCATGGGCTTTTCTCTAGTTGTGGCGAGTGGGGGCTACTCTTCGTTGCGGCTCTCATTGCGGTGGCTTCTCTTATTGCGGAGCACAGGCTCTAGGTGCGTGGGCTTCAGTAGCTATGGCTCGTGGGCTTCAGTAGTTGTGGCTCGCAGGCTCAGTAGTTGTGGCTTGCGGGCTCTAGAGCGCAGGCTCAGTAGTTGCGGCACACGGGCTTAGTTGCTCCGCGGCATGTGGGATCTTCCCAGACCAGGGCTTGAACCCGTGTCCCCTGCATTGGCAGGTGGATTCTTAACCACTGCACCACCAGGGAAGCCCCACTCAAACACTCTTGGAGACAAAGAGCAAAAGAAGCAATTTACCTTTGAGGTTAATAAGAACTCTAGAAGAACCGATTCTTCTAGTTTCAGATCACAAAACATGTACAATCTGGGCAAACTTGTCGCATGTTGCTCTCTAATTTTGGGGGGAACAGCATCTGTGCTTACTGACTTTAGCTGTAAGATTCCAACTTGACTGGGTCCACCTTCATAACTGTATTCTTGGTTTATCCCATTTAAGAGCAGAGAAACCTCCTTATAATTGAAGTAAGAATGCAGTCTCAGGTGACACCGCTAACTTTTGAATTCTTTACAAATGTAAGAGAAAAGCACTCAAAATCGAAGAGTGCGGAATCTAATTCAGCTTCCTGAGTTGTGGGCTGGGTTGAATCAATCGATTAGTACCTAGTGACTGAGCAGTTACGTGTAAGATGTAAAGAAACAGGAAAGTTATGGCAATTTAGAAAAAAACATTCAAAATACATACAGTGAATATTAATTAAATAATGTTGATCAGTGTGGTAGGACTGTCACAGCGCACTTCCCCACCAACCACTTCTCGGGAGTCAGACGGCAGAGCGGGAGGCAAGAACCGGAGCAAAGGCACGGACACGGGGCTTCCATCCTCAGGGAAGCTCTCCACTGAGTTCGTGGTTCATTCAAGAAACCTGAAACACACCCAACAGCCGGTGCAAAGTGCTGGTGGCGGGGGGACGGGGACGGACCTACTGGGGTGACGATGGGGCAGGTGGACTTTGGATTTCATGCGGAGCAATGGGGGAGCCCTAGAGGGTGATCATGCATCAGTGGCATGAACTCCAGGTCTGGAGTTCTAAGATCTCCCCTGGCTGTGGGAGGGGCCAGGACGAGAGCGGCAGCAGAAGCAGCTGCAGAGAGGCTGGGCAGAGCTGCCCAGGGGAGGGAGGGGCAGTGGGCTCTGAGCGGAGGCCCCCTGGGCACGGCCCGTGGGTCCGAATCCTGGCTCTGCCCCGTAAGGGCTGAGTAGCCCTGGGCAGGTCACTTCTCCATCCTGGGCCTCAGGTTTCCCATCTCTAAAATGGGGATAATGATGCCACCTACCTATTCAGGGCACTTGAGAAGGTTAAATAAGGGCACAGAGGCACTTCTCACTCACGTCGCCCTAATAAGGAGGGGGTCTTCGGGGATGGAGAGAAGTGTGGACAATTTCAAGAGATGCTTAAGACCTGCACTGGGCCGAACTTGGTGTCGGTCTGGTTGTGGAGGGTGAGGGAGCCGTTGAGGTTGATTCCGGGCTTCCTGCTTGACTGCTGACACGTGGTGTGTGGGCAAGAAGCACACACTCTAGTCTAATCTTCCCTAGCTTCCTCCTCTGCACCCCAGGCCTGAGCCAAACAGAATGACGGCAGCCCCTCCGAACCAGCTGTGCACGTTCACACATCTGTCCTCCCTCTGCCCGAGACGATTGTAACCAGCAGGGTTTCAGAGGAAACTTGTCATCTCCTTAATACGCATCGCAAATAGTTAACAATGTTGTGGCCATCGTGAAAATTATATTTAGAAGCAAGATGTATTCCTAAATTAAATGCTTAGTTCTGTAGGTTAAAGGAAGTAATGGCACTGCGTTTGGAAGACATTAACTTATCCATTTTAATTAATATGCCATGTTTTTCACCATTTTCCCTTTTCCTTCCCTTCCTAACACCATTCACTTTATTAACTCCTTTTATGCTGTGAAAATAACTTGTAAAGAGTGCAAAAGGAGAACAAAATGAGAAGGTAAACGGGAGTAACAAAAGCATGTATCCAAAAAAGACTAAATTTGCACATGATAAATTGAACGGAAACTAAGAAATGAGAGGCCCAAACATCTGGAAGCGTTAAGTCAAAACCACCGCCCCTTCAGGACCTGTTGTTTTTTTCATTTACTAAATGACGTGCCTCCTTGCTTATTGCCTGGTGAAATCCCTCAACATCTATAATCCTGATGGCTGGATCTTCTCTTTTCTGACCTCAGTGTTGCCATCAGCGATCAGCTCCAAGCCGTAAATGAAATAATCTTCTTGCCAACAACACTCTCACTCTGTATATTCTTGGAAACCATGGACTTGTCCTAACAACATTTAAAAACTTTTGATTCTGGTATCCTAGTCATTTTTTAGCTTACTTTTTCAGTTGGCTAGAGTAGGTCGTCAAATGTTACATAATAAAAAAATCTTTGCCCTGGGTTTTCATGATTTTGTTTTCATTTTCCACCTGTTGGGTAAACCATCTGTCCACTTTTCAGCAGGTCCTTTAAGCCTCGTTCCTTCTGACACATCCATTCTGTGCAGCCGGAGGAGAGAAATGCACGTTGGAGTAGCGAAGAGATGCCAAGAGGCCAGCTTTACCTTCTAGGCCTTCACGGCTATGGACCAAGGAGCAATGCCCTCCCAGGGCTCTCCTAGGGTGTGCCGGACACACAGGTGAGCAGCACACACTTGCACAGGCGTTTTGATAAACGTGTGGAAATTACTGACAGTCGTGTACTGTATTACGGCAGCAGCCTCCAGGTGGCACTGTGAACTGAGCAAATCTGCAGGGAAGAACGGAGGGGGTACAGCTTGTTACCCACAGCGCTTCCCCGTGATGTCAGGGAGCAAAGGAGGAGTGGGAGACAATGTCACCCAAGGAGCCGGTATCGGGGCTGACTCAGCTCTCTGCTCAGAGCCGTGGTTTGGACCTTGGCGTGCGCCCACCCTCACCCCAGACGGACTGAGGTTGGCTTCAGGAGCCCTGCCCACCTCCAGAGAGCCCGACCCAGGTCTCCCGGAGCTGACGGAGACTGGCTGTAGCTGGAGTCTGAGAGGTCTAAAGAAAGAGTCTGTGCTGGACCCTCCACCCAGGACACGGGCCAGAGGAAGCTGCGTTTCCACGAGTACAAGGGTTTCCTAGGCCACACGTGAACTTGGGGAAAGGTGGTCTAGGGTTATCTTAAAAGGAACTGCGCCCAGAGAGTCGCCCGCCCTGAGAAAGCCAAGAGCCCTGCACTGAGGGGAAGGCCGTGAGCACCCCCAGCGGTGGGAGATGTGCGGCTGCCCCCAGGGAGCCCAAAAGCTCCCACAGAGAACGAGCTCTGGACTCCCCCACGCCCAGGGGATGACGGGTGTCAGAGCCGAGAAGAGGACCCGTCATCGTCCCCCCGCACGTCCACAGACCCCCACGGACCTGCCCCCAGGTTAGAAGTGATGCCTAATACGGAGCCGGAAAGGAGCTGGGAAACCCACAAGGTTTATTCAGCCCCCTCCTCCACCGAGGTTTCGAAACCAACACAGGCCTGAGCTGGGACGGGGGTGGGGGCCCAGCTGAAACAGGGTGAGAGGCTGGAGGTTTTCAGTCGCTCATGCCTGAAACTGACCTGAGGACTTTGAATTATTTAAGACGAACCGAAGAGGCTACGGGTCGTGTTGAGAGGAGAATTCAGGGTGCATTCTTAGGGCCTGAGAAAAGAGGACACTGGCTTCCTGTTCATCCCCTGATGAATCCAGGCCAGACAGTAGAACTGGTCCAGGTGGCATCCTTTGGGGTTTCTGTCTGTCCGCCTGCTGACGCGGAGCCCCTCAGTCCAGAGCCAGGTCCAGGGTTCAAGGTCAACTGCGTTTACTCCGGAGCCCGGCCACTCACAGTTCTGCGACCCTGGGCACGTTCCCCGAGGTCGGTGTGCCTCACTTTCCTCCTGACCGTACGCTGACCGTAATGACGCCTACGTGCGCTGGGGCTGTCGTGAGAATTCCGCGAGGGAGCGCGTTGAAGGACCAGTGTGTAGCCTCGCGTCTGTTCAGGCGACGTGAGCTGTTGTTACATTTCGTCCCCCCTCATCAGGTTTCCAGCTTTACGGTCACTGAATGATCTTTTGTCTTAAAATGATTCCGCTGGTCTCAGGTGAGAGCGTGTGAGCTATTTCTGTCAAAGTGGGTCGACCACGCAGTTTCTATCTACAAGGTCACTCGTGTGACCCCATTTTTATTTGAGCTACAACAAAAATATGTGGTTTCAAATTTCAAAGCAAACAGCTGTGCGAGTGAAACAGCCTAGAGAAAATAATACAGCCATTATTAAAAATGAAATCAAACCTAAGGTCGACAGGAGAAAAACAGCCGGTCACATCTCAGTCTGGGATGCAGTCTTGACTTGGACGTCATTCTCCAAGGTCATTTAGAAAACGCGTTCACCGGCTTCACTTTCATTTGTAAGTAAGTCCATTCTAAAAAGAAATGTCATGGGTTTCTTTTGAAATGCCCTACTCTTATTTAAGACAATTACAGGTAAAATGAAATCGAGAATCAGAAAAAAAAAAAAAATCACATTTCTGGTTCAACAGTCTTCCATGGCCAAAGGCAGAGAAAGTTTTGCTATAACAGGTCCAACAGCTTGTGTCAATGTCGGGGAGCCCTGCCCTGCACCCGAGATCTCAGAAGCTGGCACCAAAAATCGTTTGGAAATACGAGGCTTGCTTGATGGACATAACGACAAGTAATTAAAAGCAGGGTGACTAGAATTCCTAATGACAGAATTCCAAGAGGACTGCTTGCCTTGTCCAGACAAACATAAAGTGATCCCATGACGGCCTCTCTGTCCCCTCCTGGAGGGGGCTTCACTCGGCTCTGTGTTCGGCGTGTGAGAACGTGCAAGGCACGGCCAAACTCTAGTGAGAGCCCCGGCCCTTCACGCAGGCTAGCCCCTTCAGGTCCCAGGCTTCGGGAGAACTGCTAGTTAACGTGAGGCTAAGAGTCAGCTGGCTCCCCAGCTAGGTTGACCAGGAGCGCACTTTCTGGCAGCAGCAGTGACATCTCAGCAAACTCGAGGACTGTGAACGTTAGTAGCAGCTCATGGAGACACCGTGCAGGGCTCACGTGCCCCACCTCATCCATCCTCACAGTTACTCCCTCACGAGGCGTCTGATCCCCCTGTACCAGCAAGAGGGTGAGTACCTGCGTGTCTGCGTGGATCTGGGGACCCGGCATCTGGTTGTCCCACTGACGTGGGTTGTAGGCACCTGCAATTTGCATTTTTCTTTGGCTGTGTAAACTTGTACATACTCTACGGCAGCCGTAGCAGGGTGGCAATATAGACAGAACCTTTATTTGTGAATATATTTTCAATTTCTAGTGAAATAAGTATGTATTAAATATGTGTGTGAATATGTGTGTAAATACTTTGAAAAAAATATGTGTTAAAACGGTGACACGGGCTTCCCTGGTGGCGCAGTGGTTGAGAGTCCGCCTGCCAATGCAGGGGACGCGGGTTCGTGCCCCGGTCCGGGAGGATCCCACATGCCGCGGAGCGGCTGGGCCCGTGAGCCATGGCCGCTGAGCCTGCGCGTCCGGAGCCTGTGCTCCGCAACGGGAGAGGCCACAGCAGTGAGAGGCCTGCGTACCGCAAAAAAAAAAAGAAAAAAAAAAAAAGGTGACACATATCAACTTGAAAGAAGGAAAAATAAAGCAGCATTTTGGGGGGAGTGGACCCAGTTCACTGGGAGTGTATTAGGAAAACTGCTATTTAAATTATGTTTAAAAATTAACCTGTTCATAGTGACCCTTTCCTGTTAAGCATGTATGATGTAGTAAAGGCACAGAGAACTGTACTAACGCAGGTTAAAGGTTTAAGATTCAATCCACCAACATCTCTAAAGCAAGTGTTATTATCCCCACTTTACAGATGAGGAAAGTCATGTCCAAAGACACCCACAAAGTTGTCTAAGATACTCGGCTACCGGGTGGCTGAGGGCTCCACAACCTCACCTGCATACCTACCCCTTGGTCCACCTCTCCATGTCACACCCTCATTCCAGCTCTTAGAAAGATGGGTGTGATGTAGTTCTAAATGGTTTACATTTAAGTAATGCAAGTGCATTTCCATTAGGAAGACACACTAATTATAGTTTAGTCCCGAAGCGCGAAGATCTACTCTCTCGGCCATTCACTGCTGAGTACCGGCTTCCCCTAGCAGGAAGAGGAGGACAAGAAATCGCTTAAACTTTTTCTTACATCAGATAATCATGTTACTTGCTTACAGCTTACATGCACAAGCAGAGAAGGTGAAATGTTTATCAACTCAGTTCCATTAATTTCATTTTCTTTCTTGACACCAGTGACTGCAGATCCATCAGAGTTAGCTGAGCTCTGATGAAAATCTGAGAGATTAAGAACAACAAGCAACAGAGACTGTGTTTCATTCTGTCTACGACACGGAGCATTTGGAGAGTAGGGAGAACTCACTTTTTACTGCCGTTTCTACTAAAGCCCCCAGCCGTGTACACAGTAGGCGCTCACTAAAATGGGCACCCAGCTGAACTAAAATGTAAAATGCAAAACCCTCAGTAGACTACCTAGCACGTTATTTTAGATGATAAAAGCTCAATGATGCCCTCAGATAAAAAACCCAGGAAGCGAACCTCAGGGTGCGCTGTTTATAAATTGGAAACAACACTCCAAGTGCCTCCTTTTGATTGGAGAGCGTGGGGCACCGGCCCACAAACGCACAGAAAGTGTTTATTCACAGCTTAATGAACACATTAGCTCTGAACTGTGCTTAGAACACAAATCCAGTCCAAACGGAAATCAATACAAGGTAGAATTTTAAAGCAGAACCAGTAGGTTCTGCTTTAAAAAAAAAAAGAATGAATACTGTTTATGTTATTTGCCAAGCAACACCTAGAATTATTTTCCATCTCTGGAATCAATCTTAGTGCTGGAGAAGTTCAGCAGTTTTTTAAACAACTAGTTCCTTGCCTCAAGTGTACTCAGAGAAGACAAACAGTATTTTTTCACTTTTAAGAATTCACACTGAATTCTGGGACAATTCAGAGTAAGACAGGCAAGTCTGTAGACACCTATTGTTGCAGCACATATTTTAATCTTCAGCACTTGACACGTCTCACATAAACCATTTTCAAGCCTAGAACGGCATGAGGTAAGGCTTCACCACAGTCTACACTGGAAATGTCATTCTGGGGTCCAAGCGACAAGGAGCTCGGGAGTGGCTGATACGGTCACTGCACCTTGCCCAGGCCCGTTCCAGCTCTGCTCCAAGCTGGCTGAAGCGAAAGCAGCGGGCAGGTGGCCAAACTGCTATGCTCTGCGGCCACAGGCCCTCCCCTGCCTGTCCATCCTCCCCTGCCCCCAGGGCCCCCTCCTCCCAGGCACGCTCTCTGATGCCGGCACCTTATTATTCTGCTCCTCGCCCTGGCATCCCCCAGCCCTCCTTTGCCTGGCCTGGACCAGAGCCTTCCAAGTGTCCCCAAACACACTGCGAAGTCTTTTCTGACCTCTCGTTCTGTGTCCCATCCCTCCTCCCTGGCACTGCCCTTCCCCCAGCCACGGACACCTGGTCAGCCCAGTGTAGCACCGGACCCTGCGGGACAGCAGAGCTCAGAATCTCTTGTAGGGATCCTTGTCTGACATGAATCCAGCACAGGATGTGTGTCTGCCCCAATGCAAAAGAATAAAAAGCTAAAACTATCACAAAGCCTTTGCTTACTTCCCCACCTTCCTAGTCCCGCTGCCAAAACAAATAAACAAACAAAGCCAGCTCACTGAAGAGTCTAAGGATGATGATAATAAAAAACCTATATTAAAAGTAATCTTGATAAATACTTTAAAAGCTACAGACACTGCTGGATGGACAAAGCAAATCTTTCTTGAGATCTGAAAACTCTGCCTTCCATATTCCTTCCAACACAATACGCTTTTTTACCCTATTCCTTCATGCTTTTCTTTTAAAATGAAACTATCTGCCTCTATCTTGATTAACTGTTTCTCATTCCTGTTTACTAAAAAAAAAAAAAAAAAAGACTCATCCAAAGTGAAAAAAGGGAGTTGGCTTTTAGAAATAGTTTTTTTTTTCCTCAGTCTCTATCATTGTTTAAATTTGTTTAGTGAGAAATGAAATTTTCTATTATTTTTTAACAAGAAAGAGGATTATTTTGCTCGGGGCGAAAGGTAGTTGTTGATGTTTACAGCTTCCTGGTATCTGAAGCTTTCGATTCTGGGCGCATCACTTAACGGCTCAGGAGAGAAACGCAACGGCAACCATTTATGGGGACTCTTCCTTCTGCAACACCTCCGGCCAGATGGGATGGACACCTTAGAATCAACATGTACCACCTGTCCCACTTAGCAGATGGGGAAACTGAGGTTTAAGTGAGTTGCCTGAAGCTGGTCAGTTGAAGGAGCAACCCCAGGTCCGTCTGTTTTCTAAACCTGTGCCCAGGAACAGCCCCCAACAAGCCTGGAAACATCCCAGGTACAGCCCCCAACAGGCCTGGAAACGTTCCAGGTACAGCCCTCAACAGGCCTGGAAACGTCCCAGGTACAGCCATCAAAAGTCATGGAAATGTCCCAGGAACAGCCCTCAATAGGCATGGAAATGTCCCAGGAACAGCCCTCAACAGTCGTGGAAATGTCCCAGGAACAGCCCTCAACAGTCGTGGAAACGTCCCAGGTACAGCCCTCAACAGGCCTGGAAATGTCCCAGGTACAGCCGTCAACAGGCGTGGAAACGTCCCAGGTACAGCCCTCAACAGGCCTGGAAGCGTCCCAGGTACAGCCCTCAAAAGTTATGGAAACGTCCCAGGTACAGCCCTCAAAAGTCATGGACACGTCCCAGGTACAGCCCTCAACAGTCATGGAAATGTCCCAGGTACAGCCGTCAACAGGCCTGGAAGCGTCCCGGGCTCCTGGGGTGAGAGGGGCTGGATCTGGATGGGAGCCTGGAAGGAAGGGAGGAAAGAACGTTAGCTGGCGCCCCCCTCCCCACGCCTAACCCGGAGGCTGCCAGGCCTTAGGCTGCTTCCAGAACAAAGCCTCTTTCCTGCTGTGGTGGCAGAATCTGTGTGCCCACTACCAGAGAAGCTGGAGTTCGCAGTACTTGCTGTGCCAGAGGAGAAAGCAGTGAGGGGGAGTTAAGAGGCGGGAAGATGCTCTGGAAACTCTGCGGGGAGACGGCATTCCTAAAATATAAAGCATCGGCCCACGAAATCCAATTTGTGGCAGTGACAATAAAAGCCCTTTGGTAAGATTCTCTAAGGAGCTCTCAAAATTTCACTGCTCCCTCTGTGGGAGGAAATAATTATTCTAATATCTTGCTAAGGAAATTAGAATATCTTCTGAACAACAGAAAAATAACAATCTAGCCGTCACCTGATTCGATAAAAATCAGACTTCCCTGCACTTGCCTGGGGGATTGGGCCTGAATCCTCCAGGCCACGGAGACCCACCCAATACAACAAAGACCACTTCCTGTGATCCCCCACCCTCAAGGGACAGGCCCCCAAGGGGGCATGTTTATACAGACCGAAGATCTAGAACGCACAAAGCACCAGTTATGTATCTGTGCCTTCAGAAAATAATGTTTCCCGAGCATCTACTCATGCCAGGCAGTGAACACAATGAACACAACATGGATGGCGCTCACAACTATGACATAACTCAATGCAATTTGCAGCATGGTAAGTCCAGGTGCTATAAAGAAGGGGAGAACCAAGATTCAGCAAGGTGGAAACTACTGCTGATTTCAGTAGTGGGGAAAAGGGCTGCTGGTGTGTCCCAGGAGCTTTGAGAGGAGGCGAGGGCTGGAGGTGTCAGCAGGATGAACACGGGGTTTTCTTTAAGACGGTAGAACGACAGCACATTTGTATGTTGACAAGAGCGGTACAGTGGAAAGAGAAAAACCATCGCACAGGATGCAGGAGAGAGATTTCATACGGAGGCACTGAAAACAGGGAAATAAAAATGAGAAGCAGAAACCTTAGCACAGGGGTAAGTTCTGGCTTACAGGCGTCAGGAGGCTCTACAGGACTTTTCATACCTGGCCCGGGACATCGGAGGAGACCTCTGGAGACGATGACAGCGCTACAGCAGTGGCAGGGGCTAGCACTCCTGGGGGTGAGGGCAGTACCTGTACGGACCCTCCCCGGAGCCTGAGCTGGGCTCGGGGCACAGAGCACCTGCCGGGGCCGACGGACGAGAAGGGCAGTGATGCTGCTGCAGGATACAGACCCAGTGAGTCAGCAGTTACCTTCTAGTACAGATGCTGAGCTGTCACAGAAGCAACACTCAACAGTGCTGGGAAGCAGCAAGTCCCCATTTGCTTCTCCTCCTGCCAAAAGCAAATCATTGGATGGATTCTAATTCCATCTCCGAGCAGAGAGAGGAAGAATGTACTGCTTTTGCAAATTTAAGGTTTAACCACGGGGAATCAGAGACCCCAGGGAAAAACAACTAAGAAGTCGTAGAGTATATAATAGCCAAGGAAGGGAATGCAATCCTTCGACAAAGACCACTCAGTGCCTACCATGGGCCAGGAGAGGCTGACGTGCCTGAGACGGAAGCAGTGTGGCCGTCACAACATTCACAGTGTGCCGGCTGCAGCCTGCACGATGCAGTGTCAGGGCGGGGAGATTCCAGGGAAGAAGGGCAGCAGAGCACCGGAGTGGAAACGAGAGGACGGTAACCCGTAACCATTCCGATGGTGAGACAGGGGAAAGGCATCTGGGAAACAAGACAGAGGACCTAGCGGGGTAAGAAAACAGCAAGGAGAAAGGGGCCCAGAGAGCAGGTGTGACCCTGGAGGACAGCGTCCTGGCAGAGGAGGGGCTGGCGGGGCCCATCCTCCAGGGTCTGGGGTCAGAATACGAGCTCCGCACTCCCAGCTCCACTCTTTACGCCCGTGTGACCTCGGGTCTCTCCAACCTTCGGGTTCCTCACCTGCACCACGAGGATGACAGCAGGAGCCCTTCCTGGTGTGTTGGGGGTAACACATGTTAGCCACTGTCCTTTGTAATGAGCTAGAGACAACGCCATCAGAATGTCACAGACTGTAGAGGCAATTTGTAGATCGATTTAAGGAAGAATTTTTAAAGAATTAAAACTGTCCCAAACTGGTATTAACTCCTTTGTAAAGAGTGAGCTTTACATCCCAGAATGGGCCTGTGCAGACAAAGCCTTACCATCAGCCCAAGAAGCCTTAGAGGGGATTCCTGCAGTGGATGAGGGGGTGGCAGATGAATAGTAAGTCCTGTGATTCTTTGAAACTTTTTCTCACTCCTGGTATTTAATTTACTGTGTTCAAAGCAAGAAGACAGGAACACGGGGACAGAGAAAAGATGCAGACAGGAGGAAAGTTTGAAGATAAACTGTATGTAAGGTATTGATCACTGAACAAAGAGTCAAATGGAATATATTAAGAACGTGAAGTGGATTAAATCTCCCAAGAAACAGAGAGTAAAGAAGAGGAAGGTATGAGCGAGGTGGGGTGGATGAAGAGACAGCAGGACCCAACTGTGCTTGCAACGTGGTGGACCTTTCCTTCCGCTCTGTTCTAGTCGTCCCGGATCTGCAACACGGATGATCTCTTATACCCTTTATGGCCTTGAAATTCTCATACTTCTTACGCAGCCTGTTTCCGTATAGAGAACGTGCAGAGTTCTTTAAGCAGCGCACAGACTCTGAAACTGCCCATGAGTTTACAGCCTGATGGAGGGAACCACTGCCAGGAACCATTTACGGGGCTGAGGGGTGATGACCAGGGCTGAGGAAGGGGGGCTGGTACCTGGAGGTCAGAGGCAGCCTCTCCTGTTACCAAGGGCTGGATGGTCCCTGTAGTAAACATGCTAACGGCAGTTATACTGGCGTGTAACATGTCAGTCTGTGTTTGCGATCACGTCACCCCAAATTCTTCAGAAAACATTTAGCCGGCACTGCAGCTTAGTAACCGACTTATGAAATTCTGCAGTCAGGACCTGGTATGTGTGCAAAAGGAAGCCATGGGCTCCGAACTGGGAGATGTTGCCAGAAACCACTTCGGATGCGATGCCGACGTCTCCAGTCAAACGTCTGGATTTGTGTAGTTTCTCCTCCGTTAGCTTAGAGGGGATCCGACGCTTCTGCGACATTGCTTGTTCTTTATTGATTTCTACAGAGAGGGGATTGGACTTTTCTCTTTTGTTTAACAGCCTTAAAGGTAGATGGAGGCTTTTAAGCATTCATGTTCATCTATTTTACTTACTAAGGACCTCTAGATCACTCCAATCGCTGTTTCAACAACTCAAGGAGGTTAGAGCTTTCCTGTGTTTATATCTAGAAAGACATTGCAATAAATGAAGCCAATATATATACCATAAAGACTAAATTGCTCCCTTCACCAAGCTACAATTGACCATTAAAATAAAACTTATCTTAGGGAGACACTGGGGAAAAGAAACTATATAAAAAAGCTATGGTCTATCTCAGAAAATATTTCAGCAGTCCATTTCTAGTCTTTGGAGAACTACTCAATATTCAACTTCTCATTTTTCAATGCCAGCTTTTTTCAAATATTACGATAAACACTCTAAAGTGACCTACTTCCCCTGACACCTAAGAAAAGTGATGTGTCATTCCAAAATCCATTTCTCCCACTTGCAAGGCAAGCAACAATACTTCTATAGTCATCCTTATCTGCCAGATGGGAAAGTCTCTTTTAAATAAGAATTTCAAGAAAAAAAGTTATTCTGAAAAGTATCAAATGTTCCCTTCTAGCTGGGTAATTTGGAACAGTTCTTGGGTGCATTTCTCTAGTTGGAACCGGAGTGTAGACTGGGGATACTCACGACAGAGCCTGGCAGGGAACTAGGCAGTAAAGTGATGTAAGGACTACAGAGATTCTCAAAAAGCAGGGTTATCTAAGAGGGCACTTGGCCTGAGACCCCTACAGGGACAGGAACACTGAGTGCAGAGCAGATTTTGGACCCAAGTGGGTCTACGTTTGAATCTTGCTTCTGTATCCTCTAGCTCTGTGGCCTGGAACAAGTAAATTCCCTCCAGGTACTTCCATTTTTCTGTCTGTAAAGTGAGGATCCTAGCAGCACCTTCCCCACCCCACCCCACCGGGTGGCTGTGAGATGACGGGACACAGAGAACGGAAGGCACTCAGCATGGGGCCTGGCTCACAGAAGGCAGGCACTGTATTTTTACAGTAAACGTGACTGAAAGCACTGAAAGTACCTATAGGTATCACAGGAAAACCATTTCCCTGGTCAATTTATTGTTTTCAAGTCACACAGAAGTTCCAGGTGTTCTTGTCAAAAAGAAATGCATCAAACCAGAATCTGTATCTACACAAGATCTTCCTGGGATTCTGAGAGGCATCGCACGAAATCCGTTTAGCAACGGGGGAGGAACTGACGTCTTTACTGGATTGCGTCTCCCAGTTCTTCAACATGGTTATGTCTCTCCATTGGTTTAGACCTTCTCTGATTTCTTTCATCAGAGTTCTAGAGTTTTCAGCATATGAGTCCTATATGGGTTTTGTTAGGTTTACACTTAAGTATTTCACTTTTTTGAGCCATTGTAAATAGTTCTGTGTTTTTAATTTTGGCTTCCATGTGCTCGTCACTACTATACAGAAATACAACTGACTTTCGCGTGTCGATCTTGTATCCTGTGATCTTGCCAAATCACTTTTCTAGTTCTAGGGTTTTTTGGTTTGTTTTGTCATATCTTACTATCGAGAAAACAACCTAAGGCTCAAACTTTGGCCTCAAAATCAGAAAGACCGGGACTAAGTTTCCTAAATTGCTCCAAAATCCTAAAATGAAACTTTGCTTTGAAAAAAAGTGTTTTTCCCTTATTATGGTTCCGAATATGGCCTGGGTTGGGATGTGTCATTTAAACAGTACTGCAGACAGTAAGGCACTATCATATGAACTTACTCTTGCCCAGGCAATACCAAGGGGAAGGGGTAAGAGCAGATGAGACCAGAAACCAAAGAAAATTAATACATTCATGGTGCTTTCTGAAATAGTTTCCCAAAAATATTTTCACATAAGGATTCCATCATTCAAACAGAACAATTCCAGATTTCAATGGTTTCCTACTCTGAACTGAAGTGCTTTCAACTTGTTTTGATGAGAGATTAAGAGGTACAAGCTTCCAGTTATACAATAAATAAGCCA
The DNA here is from genome assembly GCF_011762595.2 of Tursiops truncatus. NCBI lineage: Eukaryota > Metazoa > Chordata > Mammalia > Artiodactyla > Delphinidae > Tursiops > Tursiops truncatus. Next base: position 5,743,278 of record NC_047050.1, on the reverse strand, counting down.
TGGGGATGTAATACACAGCATGAGGAATATAGTCAATAGTATTGCGGTAACTTTGTATGGGGACAGATGGTTACTAGACTTACCTTTGGGATCATCTTGTAACGTAAGTAGATGTCCAATCACTAGCTAGCACACCTGAAACTAGCATAATATTGCATGTCAGCTATATTTTTTAAAAAGTCAGCATCAAAGAACAGGATTTGGGGCAGAACTGACTGGTTGGTCAAACTTAAAAGGAATAAATCATTTTTCTTTTAAAATTCCTCAGTTTCTCTATAGTCTACTAAGAAGAATAAGATTCAGAAACATACTTGACCTTTCCTAAATCTTCTTAATTCTATATTTTAAATGACCATGCTAATAAAGATGTGTATAAAGTGACTGGCAAAGTTTTAAAAACAACACTTGTTTTGTAAACTTGAGTTCTATTTAAATGTGGAAACCTGTTCTAGAATTAGTGATGCTAAATGAATAAATAAGCAAACAGGTTTCTTATCCTTTGGTAGGTCTCAAAAACGCCCCAGGCCAGTTCAGGATGCATCCCTCTTGTTTCCTACCTCCCTTGACACAGGTCACTAGGATATGGGCTATTACGCTTTTCTGGGATTTAAAGAGTGTAAGCAAAGTTAATAAAAAGGTCTAAGGAAAAAGGTGACTTGTGCAGTGTAATATGGAATCCCAATCTCTATTTAAAGCTAGCCTGTTAGATCTGTTTGGCTTTGAGGATAAATTTTTCTGGTAGACAGAGCAACCCAAGAACGGGTCTATTACAAGTCCACTATGCCTCGCTATCAAGGAAGCAGACGATTTCACAGATTTCATAGTCAGAAGGGACTTAAAAGACCCCTCGAGTCCAATTCATCGTACTGCAGGGTGACTGAGTAATCCAGTTCTGAAGGTTCTGCCAGTATATATGGCGTCTAATCTGTAGAATAAGCTTAAATCTAATTATTAGACCTGTGGCCAAGAAGATGTCACTTGGGAACCCAGTCTTTTTTTTTTAGGGCTGAATGCTTCCATTTTCAATTTCTCTAGGTTGACACTTTTATTAATTAACCAGGGAGCACCCTACTCCCTCCCCAAAATAAAGAACTGAAATAGATACAATAGATACAAGAGAGATAAGGTAAAGGAGATTCACAGAGACATAAAAGAAGATACAAAATTAAAAACCCTTTTCCTATATGGCTATCAAATCCTCCCTATTTGTAAGGAGTCGGAATAACACATTTTCCATGGAAATAGAACAAAATTGAATCCCTGTCGCAAACACTATTAATTAACTTAGAAGTCCGCTTTTATTCTGTCTTCCAAAGGGTGTCTGTACACCAGGAAACTGTATCTCAGAATCTATAATCAGGACAGCAACAAAACCAAGTCTGGCACAACTGACAAATTCTCTCTCAATTAATCTTTATAAAGCAGAAGTCATGTGAATGATCAAATAATTTATAATCACTAACTGTACAAAGTCTTTACCATATCATGTCGATGGGGTACAGGATTTAGCTTCTTCTGCACAATGGTTTCTAAAGACGGAAGTATCCTAGGGGGACTATTATTAGCTCAGACAACAGATGTAGATCATTTGAATGATGGGAAAGATACATAAAGAAAGTGAAAAAAAATCCCAAACGTTACTTTTGGTTCAAAACAGTAGTGTGACTGCCTTTGTTTATCTCCTTTCATTCCCCGGACCCTGCTAAAATGAGAATAATAAAAAGGCAAAAAGAGCAAGAGACACAGAGCAGAAGGGTGACTAGTAACTAACCTAACGGGCCTTGGAAGTTATACTCTAAGTGTCTGGTGGAAGACTCCAGGGAAGAGCGGCTGATTTTTCTGGCATCGCTCCCACCACCACAAAGTGACAGGACCTCGGAGCAGGACAGACCCAGAGCGGAGGGTTAGAAACCCAGCTGAAAATACGGATCTTATGAAACTCCAAGCACAGTACTCACTGGCTCGAGATCCCACCGTGACCTCTGCGTGGCCCACAGGACTCCCAGGTGGGCAGAAACCAGCCAAAGGCAGTGTTAGGGGAACCACTGACTGAACCCACCCCCCACCCCGGCCAGGCTCAATAGTAGCCACTTGCATGAGTTATGTCACAACAGGAGGTCCTGGTAAGGAACACGGAACTAACAAGCTACCACCAGCCGGAAGAATTCGGGAAAGGTCAAAAGGAGAGAGGAGACGCCAGCCCATATGTCCTACCAACCTCCCAGAATCCTCCTCGCTGGAATCCACCCTGGCTGAGGACGTGCCACCAGGAAGGACCCTGAGTCAGAGTGATTGGCCAGAGACAACGCGGAAACTAACCCCATCACCATAAAACCCGAGACTGCGAGCCACGTGGCAGACTGGTCCTCCTGGGGTCCCTTACCCTGCTGCTCTCCGCCCGGGCGCCCCTTCCAATAAAGTCTTTTGTTTCGTCAGCACGTGTGTCTCCTCGGACAGTTCCTTTCTGAGTGTTAGACAAGAGCTCCCTCGGGCCCTGGAAAGGGTCCCCCTTCCTGCAATAGCAGGACTGAGTGAGTTATGGTGAAGGTGCCTGAAGCTCGCCTCCACCCCTGCACCCTCCCAGTGCCGGCGGTGGGACAGAGGGGGCTTTCCAGGAAGGAAAGCACGTTTTCCTCTCTGAAAAAACTGATCAGCCTTGGCTAGGGGGTGTGTGTTGGGACGCGGGGACGGGGCACCTACTGAAGTTTAGGGGTTACAATTTGGAGAAAGCTGGCTCAGCGTGTGATCCCATCCAGTGCGTCCCACCATCAACAACCCTCACCTTCACACACCGAGCTCCCCACCCGATGCTCGATGCTCAGCAGCTCCCTTGTAAGTGTTAACGGTCAGTCAAGCATCTAACGTGAAAGCTGGAGACTCAAGTCATCAAACAGAAACAAAAAAAAGAAACTGGGAAGAAAATGAGAAATTCAAAGGGCATTTGATGAAAACTTCGAAAAGTCAAGGATATCATCTAGAAAAATAAGGGAGGCTACGGAAGCCCTAAGATAAAAACCTGATGTTCTTAAAAAAAATTTAAGAAGAGGCAAAAATAAGAGTTGGAAATGAAATATTTAATTGAAATAAAGATTTCTTCCATAGGAGGATTTGAAGGAAAATCAAGGAAATCTCTCAGAAAGTTGAGCAAAAGAACAGAGGTTAGAAAATAGGGAAGAAAAGATGACAAAGATGCGAGTCTCCATCCAGAAGGTCCAATATTCAAATAATTAAAAACTCTAGGCAAAGAGATCACAGAATATGGAAGGGGAGAAATTATTTAAGAAATAACACTAAAAAGTTAGTCAGATGGAAGGGTCCAGCAATCCAGAGGCAGAAATAGCAGAGTCCAAAGAAAAAAGACGCAAATAAAAAAAGTCCACAGTAAGACTCATGTGGCTGTGAAATTTCAGGTCATTAGGATAAAGAGGTCTCACAAAGCAGGATACATAAGGCGCCCGAATGCCCTGGACTTCTTAAGGGCACACTAGATTCTAGAAAACAATGGCACAAAGTCTTCACAAGGGAGGGAAAATACTTTTTAGCCTAAAGTTTTATGTCCAGGTCATCCTTCTTCAAGCACAAGGACAGAATAAAGACACTTTTCAGACATGTAAGAATTCAAAAATAGACCTCCCAGGCACTGAGGCTTACAGAGGATGTGCTTTGTCAGATGGGGGTATAAACCTGGAAGGAAAAGATACAGCAACCCAAGAAAAGAGGCGGGGGTTCCTTCCCCCCGCCACACACCGCGTCTCAAGAAGCAGCCAAGGTCGGTTCTCGGGTTCTGTCGACGAGAAGTTACAGCAGCTGTTGAGCAGCTCAGAGCAACTGGGCTTGGAATGGCCCCGGGAGAAAACGCTCCAATACTGTGTGAGTATTGGTGAAATACTGTTCAGAGGCATATGGCAGAAATGTTGGAACATTTGGGATACAGACTGACTCTAGGTAGATTAGAAAGTAAGGTAAAAGACAGAAAGAGGCCACGAGGAACTCTACAAAACAGGACAGTGTTTGAAAAGAAAAATTCGGTTGTAGCACATCAACTAATTGTGTACATAGCGGAGTGTGTGGTTATGTCACACCGTTCCTAATCAAGTTAACATAAAACATAAACTAATTATAAAGACTACACGTTATACAATTTCTGCTGTCTGGCTATTCCCTGGGCAATTAATTCAAGTGATAAAACAATAGAAAGTGAGCTTGAAACGCTGCACCTGCGTACAGTACAGATGAAATTTTTTAGCTTCGAAACTTTATATAGAGAGCATTCTCAGATAGATGTTTGGGACCTGGGACCCTAACGGTGAATACAATTCAAATCGCTTTCTCTTGATGTGATGATCTTTACGACACTTCTCAGACCCACGTTAGGATAAACCAAAGCCTTTAGTATGTGTCTCTGTCAGTGAGACAATTTAAGCTGCATCTGTGGTGTGTGCACAGGGACAGAGGAGTCCAGGACCCACTGGCTCACCTCATTCCCGTCCCTGCTCTGATGTCACCTCTTCCTTCCAGCAGTCGCGGCACTTGGTCTCCCATCGCTCCCCATCCTCTCACAATGCTTATTTTTCTGCACAAACCTGTCACGGGCTGAACTCTTACTCCTTTATCACCTGTCTCCTGCCTCAGAACGCAAGCCCCATGAGGACATCCCAGCCTCTGTTATTCCCCTCAGTATCTCCAGGGGGCGTCGTTAATATTCAAATGACTGAATGGTCAAATGGGAAGAAGGGGGAGACACGTGGTTCTCACACGCCTCCAAAGCAGCTTCCACCGAGCACCCCTAACCTGGGGCTTCTCCTGGGGGGCGCTCTGAACACTAGTCCTCAGGCTCCACTCACGGGTTGTTGCCCGGATGGACGAGGCACGTGTCTGATGGACGATGACCTTGGATCATTGATCCCAGCCTGCCCTCCCGTGTTTTACAGAACTCCCCCGACTCACATCCCTTCTGTTTCCCCACCTCAGGAACTGCATGGATCCCAGAGGCGTGCACTTAAAATGCCGGATTCTTTACCACTCCGCTCTTGGGTGGGTAAGTCAAAACCGTCAACAATATGGGCTGGTAATCCCCCTTTGAGTTCTCGACCACTGAACCTGGGCTGCAACAAAGGGGCAGCTACTTCTGGGGTGGGATCCTGCCATCTGTAAGCACGTGTTCTGATTCAAAAATAAACTACAGACAATGAAGTTACCTGTTGAAATACGAGGCATCCTTCCCGAGGTGCCCCGCCTGGGATTTCTCCTGCTAGATACTGAGTGTCACTGGGTTATTTTCTTATTCCTACATCCCCCATCACTCTTCACTAAACTGTTTAACCATCCTGTCAAACACTTAACAGGATAATTCAGACCAGGAGACCTAGGTCAGGAAGATCAAAAGGGAAGCACCCAGAAAAAGGGATGCGCAATGAAGATTTCCCAAAGCCATGTCAGGGGGAAGGCAGCGCGTTACATTCAGGGCACCCTGCATAATGATGAAGTATTTATGGGCACAGGCAGTTTGGCTGGCTTCTTTAAACGCGCTCAGGCCACGTGCCTTGGCAGAAGGTGCCCTTGGAGTCAGGGACACAAGTGTGGGAAGCAGGGTGTTTTGCTCACTATCTCAGTGACAGCACAAATGCTGACCGGACGTAAGCATGAACTTGGCTTGACCCTGGGCTCCATCGCTCACTGGCTGTATGTCCCTGAAGCAGGTTATTTACCTATACCAGAGCCTCGGCTTTCTTGACAGTAAAAGAACGGCACACACAAGCTACCTTACCGGACGCCTGCGGGTTGAAAACGAGGTAACAGGTGCAAAGCACTTAGCAGGATGCTGAGAATGGTAAACACACACCAGAGCCAGGCCACACTCCTGCCCAAGGGCAGCCGGAGAAGCAGCACAGCCTGCGGTGTCTGCTAACGGGCCATCAGGAGGGACCAGGGCCTTTGGAGTTCTCTGAATACGTTCTATGGCCACTGCCACAAGAAGGCTACAAGGACCCCCATGAAAAGTAAAGACTCTATCTCAACCCTTACCAGTGAGAAGCAAGTCATTTGCTGTGTTAGCTCTCCTATCCCGATGAGAAACTGTTTCCGCCTCAACCTCAAATTAAGAGAAACATTCACTTTCTTCAGTGAGGCTGCCCCATCTTTATTCCTCCGTCCTGGGTTGAGTCCTGCTGTGGAGAAGAGGCGTGTGGATGGGCACATCTCAGAGTTTTGGGAGGATGCCATTATCCCACGTGTTCAGAAAAATCACGAGTAACATTCACTCTGAATGTTTAAAGTAACTTATGTCTGTAGGCAGTGTTAAAATGAGAATTGAAAGATGAGATTGTAAGGCTAGGAGCACAAATATGGTTGAGTGGTTTTTAAAATGTTATCATTATTATTATTGTTACTTGTTTTAGAATAGCAAAGGGAAACTATTGCACCAGATTAACATCTGCATGTCTAAGCTGTAAAAAAAAGGTACTTTTCAAACCACACTTTTAAGGTTCAAGAGGGAATCTTTGGAGGTTTTAACCTAAGTGGCCTGGAAGACGTTCGCAACTGAAGCTCCTGCAGAGCTTGCTGATTTGCAGCTGGAAGTAAGAGTATGTTGAGTCAAAATCTCCTTAGTGCAGCCTCTCTGGAAGCTTCTCGGCTCCTTGTACCACGGCCATACATGCCTCCCTGAGGACCCCCGCTTAGAAGTAATCATTTGCGATGAAGTTTTTCATCCCAGCCAGCCACCTACTAAACCTCCCAGCACAGACCTTCCGATACAGCGCCCTGGTGTCCCATTTGATCCTGCAAAACAAGACGGCCAGTTTCAGGATGGGAAGAGTGCTTGAAATCTGAACACCCTGGAACGCGAGACTGGTTTTATCAACCTGCATGGCCCCCACTAGTGGGATAAGCATTTCCACGACAGAATGAGCTCATTCGTCAAAGGCGTGGAAATGATGTCACAGAACAAGGTCGGTGCAGAGAGGAGGAAAGAGAAAAGAAATATGTCCAATTAAGTTCCTCGGGATTATGGAAAAGGCACTGTTATCAGTAAAGAGATTGATGATAACCGGGAAACATTTTAAAAACTTAATGACATCTGTGCACGCAGGACATATCATTTTCATATCTAAGGATCTCACTCTAGAACCTTTCTGATACTCGCATTTTGGAGGACAAGAGATTTCCCAATATTGCAGAAGTATTTATAAAGACAGATACTTTTTTTTTTTTTTTTTTTTTTTTTTTTTGCAGTACGCGGGCCTCTCACTGTTGTGGCCTCTCCCGTTGCGGAGCACAGGCTCCGGACGCGCAGGCTCAGTGGCCATGGCTCACGGGCCCAGCTGCTCCACGGCATGTGGGATCCTCCCAGACCGGGGCACGAACCCACGTCCCCTGCATCGGCAGGCGGACTCTCAACCCCTGCGCCACCAGGGAAGCCCAAGACAGATACATTTTGACTTATTTTTTTAAAATGCTGTCCTGTACTCAATCTCTTTGTGTTTTCTAATGAAAGAGGAAACCAGAGTCTCTATTAAATTTAATGCAGATTAAATAAGGAAATTGCAAAGATGCCTTCTGGTTATAAAGACAGACCATGTTTATTGATGTAAGTATTCATTAGGTACCTACTACATGCAGCAATGATCAGAGAAATCACCCCTGGCTGGTATCACTGTGCATCAGGTCAGCTGGAAGGGGCTTTACGAATATTCACACATCAACTCCCCCCAACAGTTCTATTAGGCAGGAGCTGTCATGAGCCTTCATTTTACAAATGAAGAAACCGAGGCCCCGAGATGTTAAGATGCTCAAGAATTTGCCCAAGAAAATGCTCTCTGCCCCTCAGCTGGAAAGAAGTGGAGCTGGGACGTGAATGGGACCATGCAGGGCCACGATCACGTCTGCCTGATGAAGAAACCAAGGTCCCGAGAGGTTAAGGACACCCCCAAACTTGCTCCCCCCACCTTTGGCAATAGCTCTGTCTCTCTGTACTTACACGTAAGACTGAGACCTCTGCACCTTTCCTCACTCTAAGCTTCCCCAGCTCTTTTCCTGAATGTTGGTCCACGGGTTGTCCCGCTGGGGAGTGGACTTGAACAAACGGCTCTTTGTTCCTGACTCTGCGTCCAGCTGCCACTAGGAAAGCCCAGCGCAGAACCCTATCGACTCTTCTCATGGCGTCGGTTTGCTTCCTGCTTTGTTAGACTCAGAGAAGTGACGTCACTTAGATTCCCTAATTGGTTTACCTGCTATCGATTATGTTTTATTTTATTTTCCCTGCTTCAGGGATTCTGGACAGAGCTGCACAAAAACGCTATAAAATAAACCTGTTACAAAAGAGGCTCTTTGCTTTAAGCCATCCCATGGGGTCATGAGACATGTGCTTTCTGGACTTCTCACTTGCTTTTTGTTAGGTCTTGAGGGAGCGGCTAGGCTTAGACTCCTAGAGGCAGCCCCCAGATGCCGTGTGCATCGCATAAGGAGAAGCTCGAAATGGTTTTGAGTTAACAAACTATTCCGGATGCTTTCCAGTTCGTTATATCCTCCAGCCTCTGGAATCCAGAATCACAAGCCTGAAATGGAATAAATTCTGTTCTGGACAAGAATAAGGTCATTTACTTGTCTCTTCCGTATCTCTTCCTAAGAGGATGAATGTTCACTCTTTCATAATCTCTGGGTTAACTGTCATGACACATCCAAATCTCAGTGTCTGTGAGGAAGAGGACTCCCAAGACCTGTGAAATGGGCTGATTTATTATTCTACGGCCAGGTCACAGAACGACCAGAAGTGTGAAGGCACACACATCTGGTCTGAATTTTAGGGCGCACATGTTTGTATGTTAAAGGGCTAAGTCAGTTTCTCCTACATTCCGGCAAGGTTCTACATGTCAGACAGAAGGGCCTCCCTGGAAAGGGGACATCTCGGCAAAGCTGCGAAGGAGGTGAGGGAGGGATCACAGAGACGCGGGGGGAAGACGAGTGCGGAGGCCCCCGCGTGGCTGGCAAGAGAGGAAGGAGGCGGGCGCCAGGGGCTGCTGCAGGACCACGACTCTCCCCGCGCACAGCCGGCGCCACTGGAGTGAGGGCTTGGACTCAGGAGTCGGAGGGGGCCCTCCTCCGATGCTCTGCTGAGAAGAGGCTGCAGGGGCCAGGATGGAAGCGGGGACCAGCAAACCAGCTCTCACAGTGATCCCAGGGGTTTGGAGCTTGGTGACAGTAGTGGGGTGGGGAGAACTGGTCAATTTCTGGATATATATTAAAGGTGGAGCTGACAGGATTATTGTACAGTTAAGTCCCCTACATACGAACGAGTTCCGTCCTGAGAGCGCTTTGTTTAAGTCCAACAAAGTTAGCCTAGGTACCCAGCTAACACCATTGGCTATATAGTACTCTACTGTAATAGGTTTATAATACTTTTCACACAGATCATACATAAAAAACAAACACAAAAAATAAAGAAAACATTTTTAATCTTACAGTACAGTACCTTGACAAGTACAGCACAGGACCAGCTACATCACCGCTGCTTTTACGCTTGCTTCCGGACATCCTGGGCTTGAAATAAAGATTCTGTACTACTGTGCTCTACACGGTACCACACAATAAAGTACACAAAAGCACGAGCCCTTAAAGAGGATGCACGCACGTGGCAGTGAACGCCAGACACGTGAACTAACTTACGTGATTGGACCTGAGAACGCATATTTGCATCTTTGAAAGTTTGCAACTTGAAGGTTCGTAGGTAGGGGACTTGCTGTATCTTCCTTTGTTCACTGTCTGTTTCCTATACTAGTATTCAGTTCCACTGGAGCAGCCTTTGTCTGTTCTCTGCGTCTCCAGAGCCCAGAGCAGTGCCTGGGACACACACGTCTACAGATACCTGGTGAACCTGCCCAAGTTCCAAGCGCAACCAAATGGCCAAACTAGGTTCCAGCCCAGGCCCGTCTCACTTCCAAATTCCAGCTCATAATCACTGTGTTGTTTTGCTTCTGCTAACGTTACATGCAGAACGTTACGAGGACATGCAGGGGAATCCCCTTCTGTAGTCCTAAAGAAAATGGAAAACGAGCCAGGAAAGTCACTTTAAGAAACTGGCTGGGATAGGGTGTGGGGATGGGCACGAGTAGGTGAGCAATGGAATAGTTCAGAAAGTAGTGTTCGTCAAGGTGAGTCACAGGTTCTGAGGAAGGTGAAGTTCCCCAGAATTCACAGCGATGCAGCTACAAATTAAAACAGCAACACCACCACTCGGCCTCTCTGGGGTCTGATGCCACTTAAGACTGTCTCTCGTGCTGCCTGAAACCCGAGGACAGCACAGCACAGAGTCTGGACAGGCACCTGCTGGGCTTAGATACGGCCTCTACCTGACCAGCTAAATGTCCTTCGGCAAGATACTTCGATTCCCTGTGTCTCAGTTGCCTCACCTGTAAAAAGAGATATGGCCCGTCTCCTAGGAACATGAAATCGGGATGAAATAAATTAACACGTGCAGAACGTTTAGAACAGTGCCTGACTCACACGGATGATTAACCCTTACTGAACGCTGGTTACTTCACCTGTGGCTTTGTCTCTCACCCCAGTGCCAGCAAATGCATCTAACACCCCGACCCATCCAGGTAACTACGAAACCCTCTTTGTTGTGTGAGTCCGGGAGGAGAAGGCTTGCATCCCACTCCTGAGGTTCAAGAGAGATCGGCGTGAAGTCTTATTTTCAAGGACGGAAACCACGAGGCCAGTGTGAGGTTGGCTGTGATGAGGGAGGCCCCGGGGCTCAACTACGGCTTTCAAAGAAAGTCCTGAGAATTCCTGGAAATGTGTAATTTATTCTTGTCTCGTTACCAGAATAATTAATTATTAAATCTTAAATCTATTTTACTTTGGGGACAGCAACTATGGCTTCTGGGAGAATCCTCCTGGGCTAATACTATCCATTGTCATGGAAAGGCGACCAGTCATAGAGAGAATCTGTCAGGACTTTTGAGTCCATCTCACATCACGGCAATAATCTGGGAAAACGGTGTCTCCCTGTACAAATATTAGCCTTGGAGTTAGTAGTGAGTCCTTCCCTTCTTAAGGGACAGGACTTGCTCATTAAAGACCCAGAGGGCAGGCTAGAGCAAACTTATTAAGTTCGTGGATGGCTTTGAAGGCAGGGCAGGATGTGAGTTACTTTAAAACATAGAATACCAAAACAAAGAGGCCAGGAGTGAGTGTGAGCCTTTTGAAAAATGCTGGAGGGCTTCCCTAGTGGCGCAGTGGTTGAGAGTCCGCCTGCCGATGCAGGGGACGCGGGTTCGTGCCCCGGTCTGGGAAGATCCCACATGCCGCGGAGCGGCTGGGCCCGTGAGCCATGGCCGCTGAGCCTGCGCTCCGCAACGGGAGAGGCCACAACAGTGAGAGGTCCGCGTACCGCAAAAAAAAAAAAAAAAAAAAAAAAAAATGCTGGAGAAGTCACTTATACCCTCCTCTGACGTCTACCTTCTTCCTTTGCTTGCTGAGTTTTAGCCAAGACCTGAGTCCAGAGCAACTGTGGATATAGATACCTATGAAACACCGTCAAAGATCTGTACCCAGAGGACCCTGCTTTACCAGCGAATCACTCTCAGTGAGAGATTTGTTTTCTTCTTTTGCAGGAAACTTTAAAAGATCCCTTAAAGCCATAAAGCCAGATGATATTTCCTCTGGGGATGTTCCTGGGAACACATGGCTAGAAATTGTTACCAGGCTTGATGGGAACCAGCACTCATCTAGAACCAGGCTGGGTCAGGCAGTCCCAGCAGTGAGGCGTAGCTGCAGGATGCATGGGGGTCCTTATGAGCGATACAAACAAATGTTCAAGGACAGACTGGGGCACTCAGACTTTGGAAGTCTAGCTTACACAGGGTGACCTTACACAAGGTCATCATTTTTCAAGCAAAAGTGAATTCGAACTTACTTGTAAAAATGACTAAGTAAGCTACTGATGGGAAGATACTAATTTTAAACTTTAATATTGTTATAATTGTAAATTGTACTAAAACCAACCCAAAACAGAGTTATATTTTTTTTACCCATGGCCTTTGGCTGTAAGTGTAACTAGTCCGAGCTATGGCTATCCGGATATCCACGGGTGAATTTGTTTCTTAGTTAGATGAGACACAGAAAGTGCAGAGCACAAGGCCAGGGACAAACCTGGCCTCAGTGAATGGCTGAGAGGATGCAGTGTTAGGCCCTCCAGTAGCTCCTGGAGTCAGGGAATGAGGGGCCTATGCGGGGACACAGAAAAGACAAGCCCTTCTACTGACTCACCACATGTTTATTTCAGGGTCTAAACAGTTTGCTTAAAGAAGCATTTGTGCTGGGACCTTTTAGAAGTAGTTTATACACTTCTACACCTGTTTATTGCTAATGCACGGCTATCACATGACTACAGTACATGTAAACACTGTCTGTAGGTGTCCGCTTTTCCAGACTTCCGGTACTTCTCACGGAACCAGGCCATTAGTTATGACCTGTCTTGTCATTACTCTTGTGTCCAGAAGTCTCCCAACCCCTTCACAATTCCTTCCTCTAATCTATTTAAGTTCAAAGTTTAAAAATCCACATTAAATATAAGTCAATTAGGCACTGGAGGGACAGTTTAGGAGGGAAGAGTGTATTTTCACGGCATTATACTGAGAGGGCCATTTTCTGAGCACAGAATTATTTTTTAAATTTACAGGTAGATGGCGGTTGGGTCTGGCACAAAATCAATGTGTGCATTTAGAATGTTGCTTTCTGTTTGCAAAAGAGATGCAGAGAATTGCAAATAAACATAAAATTATTTTTATAAAGATTAATAAATTCACATAATTCAAAAGTCCAACCTTTTTCCTAACATAAAATTTACAAATTGCTATAATCAAGTAACATTATCCAATCAAATCCATTTTAGAGAATCAGAAATAAAGCTATCTTCAGAAAAGTAAAGTTCCAAAATAACATTTAGAAGAGATTTTCTATTTGGCCTATTATAATTTGGAATCTATTTTCCCATAGCATCTTTCAGAGCTATTTAAAGAGGAACCTTTTATTTGGGGAACAGTAACCACCAGTGTTTCCCCTTCTGTGTCATTCCTTAAAGTGTTTGGCACAATTTACAGCACCGTTCAAGTGACACATGCAAATGCTTAATATATAACTGACTTTCTGTGGAAATTTTCACAAAAACTGAAAAAAAAATGCACTTGTTTTAATCTGATTTTCTTCCCTCTGTTGGTCTGCATTTGAAATAAAAGAAGGATGTTTAATACTTGGCCAATAACACAGTCCACATCAAGTTTTGATATAATTTTTCCAGAATAAAGAGAATGCTTGGTCCAGGGGCACTGATTTATGCTAAATAAAGAAATTATGAGAAAAATAATGCTGCCAGGTAAAATATACTTGCAATACTGTTATCTTTACTTAAAACTGAATTACATTTTCATTATACATAAACCAGTGTAACATTTCCAACTGTGATCATTTATTTATTATTTATTTCTTCACTGATTCTCCATAGGAGAAATTTACATTTTAATTGTCTTAACCAGTTCCTTTCCTTTTTGTCCTCTACAAATTAAAGTGCATAATAATGTCATAAGTACATTTCATAAATAAATAAAGATAAATTTCTTTTTTCTAATCATAGCATTTAGTAGTACTTTCTGGTTTGGGGCAAATTAGACTGCTAAGTACATTTCCTCCTCCAAACAAGTAGGTATGATAATATAAATCACCTGCGTGGAAGAGTTTCTTGAATAAATACCTCTAAACAGCCCAAATGTAAACAACGGATATTAAGAAGATAGCAAGTTCAATTCCTTCTGCATCAGTGTCTGGGCACCTTGCCACCGTCCAGGATCGCTGACCTCATCTTCCTGTCTGTCCTTCAACCATGGCAGTGGAGGAGTAAAAAAGCCACTCGAGACACCGACAAGCCGTCCTCCCCAAACTGCCCTCATGCACCACCTGGCCAGTAACCAGAAAAGGGGTCCTACCCAGGCTTCGTACTGTGGAAAACGAAATCAGCATTTTTTAGCGCCCTTAACAGAAACAGCTACCGTGACTGTGTTTGAGAGCGATGAGTAAATTCAGCCCTGGGGTCTGTAACATTTCTGTTTACAAGACTCTCACCAGGGCCAAACCTGAATAGCAGAAAATGATTCCTGCACATATTAGGTTACTTTTGTTAACGTGGATTTTAGTCTTTCTTGCTGATTCTGTGCCGACCATGTGGCTCCTTGGGAACCGACGCAAACTTCCATTCAATCCCTCATCTGGTCCTTTGATAAGCTTTATTTCTAGAACGAGGGCTTTGGGCCAATCACGGGGCTGGAGGTTTAGGGTGGAGGCGGAAGTGACAGTAAACAGATAAGACAGAGGACTTTACAGTCTAGGGGGGAAGATAAAATGAAGCAGGCAGACTACAGTCCTGCCACGTGCAGTGTGCTATCAAAGAGGACGGCGCTGCGATCCAAAGGCCACGCTACTGGCAGCACCCGGAGCGGAGGAGTTGCTTCCACCTCTAGGAGCATCTGTCAGAGCTGAACAGGGTCACTGGGTAGTTGAGATGCTGCATATCGGGTGCCTTGGGGCATAATGGGCACCCAATAAACAGGAGGTATCAGGGTGGGAAGAATAAATTACTTCCGGCTGGACCCCGGTGAGGAAGTAATGAAGTTCCTGGGAAGGGTGAGGAAGAATTCCTCAGCATTTTCACTGGGGTTCACAAGGTGGCAAAGCGGGAAAAGGGGCAGGTGCCCCTGGCAGAAGTCATGACCCACCAAAAGCCAAACCAGGGAGGGTGGGAGGCGCTGCTTTTGGGTGGGGGGGTGAGGCGGAGCCAGGGCTGGAGCTGGAGGCCTCCTGGGTACCCGGGCTCCCGGGATCTGTGGGGCTTCTGGGGCAGCAATGTCCCCAGGAGGGGACACTGCAGTCCAGGAGGCCAACAAGGACCAGCAGCCGATTCCAAGTCGCCCGTTTTCCTGAGTGCACTGGAAAGCCTCACACAGGACTCAAGCCAGAGGAGAGGCTTCCTGGAATTTTTCAGGTCAAGTCTGAAGTTAAGGCCTGCCTGGAGGTGGCATCAGGGCTGCCTTCTGGGGTCCTGCACCCACTCTGAAGGTCTCCCCACGTCAGTGCTGGTTCAGGTTTGAATAGCCCCCATTTCCCTATTCCTGAAATTGCCCTTCGACTTCCCTGGTAGCGCAGTGGTTAAGGATCTGCCTGCCAATGCATGGGACACGGGTTCAAGCCCTGGTCTGGGAAGATCCCACATGCCGCGGAACAACTCAGCCCGTGCGCCACAACTACTGAGCCTGCGCTCTAGAGGCTGCGAGCCACAACTACTGAGCCCACGTGCCACAACTACTAGGCCCACGTGCCACAACTACTGAGCCCATGTGCCACAACTACTGAGCCCATGTGCCACAACTACGGAGCCCACGTGCCTAGAGCCTGTGCTCCGCAACAAGAGAAGCCACTGCAATGAGAAGCCCACGCACCGCAACGAAGAGCAGCCCCCACTCGCCGCAACTAAAGAAAACCCGCGCGCGGCAATGAAGACACAACACAGCCAAAAATAAATAAATTTATTTTAAAGGAAAAAGAAATTGCCCTTGTTTATGGAAAAAAATAAAATAAACGTCCACAGTCTGAGAATTAGTGAAGGATCTTCAAAATCTTCAAAATCACCGTTTCTGAAGCCTTTTCTTTACTGACACTGGCAGCTTCATGCTGCTCCTCCCGGGAATCTTCACCTCAGGTTCAGGTAAAAGTGTTTTGGAGTAAAAATTTTTGTTTTTTTCTCTATAGAGCTGATGAATATGATAAAATAAATCACACAAAACACTATATGAACGTTCGGGTGTGTGAGAAGGGCTGACCCCTAAAAGAATGAAATCAGTGAGTTCCTTCGCCCCACACGGCCACTGAGGAGGTTACTTTAGCAACAAGTTGGAAGAGGCAGCACAGAAGTCAGTTTTCCCACCCTCAGATTTACTCTGAGCTGTGTTTAAATCAGCTTTGCTCCCTGAACACAATTAAACCAATCTTTTTTTTTTTTAAACCTTTATTGAACTATCATTGCGTTACACTGTTGTGTTAGTTTCTGCTGTATAACAAAGTGAATCAGCTATACGTACGTATACATATGTCCCCATATCCCCTCCCTCTTGCGACTCCCTCCCTCCCACCCTCCCTATCCCACCCCTCTAGGTGGTCACAGAGCACTGAGCTGATCTCCCTGTGCTATGCGGCTGCTTCCCACTAGCTATTTTACATTTGGTAGTGTATATATGTCCATGTCACTCTCTCATTTCATCCCAGCTTCCTCCTCCCCGTGTCCTCAAGTTCAGTCTCTACGTCTGCGTCTTTATTCCTGTCCTGCCCCTAGGTTCTTCAGAAGCTTTTTTTTTTTTTTTTTAGATTCCATGTATATGTGTTAGCATACGGTATTTGTTTTTCTCTTTCTGACTTAACTTCACTCTGTATGACAGTCTCTAGGTCCATCCACCTCACTACAAATAACTCTATTTCATTTCTTTTTATGGCTGAGTAATATTCCATTGTATATATGTGCCACATCTCCTTTATCCATTCGTCTGCTGATGGACACTTAGGCCTCTTCCATGCCCTGGCTATTGTAAATAGTGCTGCAATCTTTAAATGTGCAAACCTTCACCACCCAAGGCTTTTCATGACCATCTGTGACCCAGCACGCTGTCAGCATGTAGCCCCACAGGGACCAGCACAACGTCTTGGGCATGCTGGTGGCACTGGGGACCTTCTCCAAAACTGTAATCAAGGCCCCTTTCTCTTGTACAGACCATAGCACAGGATCTGACTCATTCAGACAACCCAGAGGCTCTTATTATTATTCATTATACTAACGTCTCCCCAAAGTAAACGACTGGAGGCTTTAAATTATAGGTGTTCTTTGCAAGGTTGAATGATCCAAGACGGTTTTAATTATTTTAGGCGTTTTTAAAGTCAGGAGATTCTGCCTGCACACCACAAAACACACAGTGAAGCCCCACAGACAGCTTGTTGATTTAACGAGCAAAGAAGACGGCATCTCTCACCCCCAAAGAGACGGCAGATATGAACGGTAAACCTAGCGATCATTCTGGAACTGTTAGTAGGACTCGCTCTGTGTAATCCAGCGACTTGGCAGTCTGCCTATGGAGCATACCAGCGGGGCCTTCTTTTACAATGAAAACAAACAAACAAAAACTTTTATAGTACAAAAATATTTCACTAAAAGCACCACGAAAATACACGTCTCTCAATATTAACTTCTGGACTCTGATAATTAAAAGTAACAAATAATAGAAAGTCAGAGAAGTTCTACAATGACTAAGGCATCTATGATGATATGAATTGCCTTTAAAAGGCTAGGAAAATACTTGCAAATACTTGCAAAAATAGTTGCCAATATTAAACTGGATGTGTGAAACAATTTTTCAGTGACAGACATTCCAAATAGCAACAGGACTTGTTTGACTATTTTCACTACAGATGGTCCCTCGCTTTAAAAGGTTAGGACTGTCGAAAGAACCAAATACACTGAAACCGGGCCATGTGTGCTCAACGATCAATAGCAAAAAATGATGGTTCTGTGTGCTTTACCAATTTTTTGTCAAAACGTTAAGACTCTTTTTACTGTTGGTTATAAATGCATAGGGAAAGGAACACTATAACTTAATACATTTGATTTAGCAACATAAACACACCGGGGATTTGTTGTTTCTTCGTAAGAGCTTGCTAAGAGCAGTTTGAATGCTCTGTGTTTGCCTTCCTCATTTCATCCCACAGCATATGAACGGGGCGAGCATCTTCTCTATGCTCTCAAGAACTGTCACTCTCCTAAGTTTGGATCAGCTTCCAACATTTAGTACTTCGTGCTTTCAAAGTCGGAACATGTCTGAGAATTCCTTTAAAGTGAAGTTTTGAATGGTGTCATTTGCTCTGGGATGTCTTTGTTCTTGTCACAATCACTTTCCTCGCTTCTCTTCGCTCAGCTTCAGTCTGCATCTCTAGAGCCTCTGGGATGACAGCGGTGTTGACCTCTCCAAAGTCAGCACGGCCTCTACCGACGTCTGATGGGAATCTCACTTCCAGCATCATCACTTTCACTGCTCTGCTGTATTTCCATCTTGGTTGATGGAAGTTCCCTTTTTAAGTATCCAGGTTTATAAAATGTCACAAGTTATCACCTTGGGACAAGGAGGAAACACAACTCCATGCTTCCCTGTCTCTGGGTGAACTGACTAGTAACTGTGCAGTGACCCATCACTGTCAGATTCTGAATAAAGTGATGTGACTGGTCATTGGTCAAGATGCACAACTGCTGTTTACTTCGTGATTTATGGGCTGAAGAGCTAGCTATGAGGTTTGTACTTCATGCAACTAAAGCTAATATACTGCAGTAACTGAAATTTGGACAGTGGCTTTAAGCAACTGGTTTTATTCAGCTAAAACGTGTAACAGAAATTGACGCAGACTGGAACCCCATAAAGCAAAGAGAAATGATGGGGCAGAATTCAAATGCACCAGTTTTCTTCCAACTCCACGGGCTACAACAGAGTATTTCCTATTTGTTTAAGCTGGGACAGCAGTCACGTTCCTAAGGTTTGCATGAACATTCAGAGTTGAAAAAGACATCTGAATCTAGGAAAAATGAAACGTTCTGAAAAATAACAACCCATCAGGTCGTACAGTTATGATGAAACCCAGGTGTATCCAGCTCCAGAACTTGTTCTCCAACCTTAGGTAACATGCAGCCCAAAGCGATTTTACGGAAATGGCCAAAGTCTTTGAAACAAGCCCCTCCTCGCCCCCATACCAGAGCACCTGGTTCTACTGCTGGTGACAGCTCTCGGCTGCAACGTGTTTGGTTACCCATTCGAGGAAGCTCTCATCTCACAGGAAAGGCAAAGAAAAGACAGACTTCTTTTTCTGTGCAGAACTGCTAGTACCCACTGCCTAATACGTGCCAATGATATGACAATAATGTTTTCTCCCAGAATGACTGACTTTTCTAAAGCACAAGTCTGATCATGTTACTCTCTTCTTGAACCTCTTTAATAGTTTTGAAGTTTCTAGCCTGAGCGAGCAACGTCCATCCTGGTTCATGGAATGCCCAACGTATGAGAAGCAGTGCGTGTGGGAAGGCAGTGGACTTTGTGGAGGTAGGGAGGGCGAGGTGGGGGCTTGCGGAAGTTGAGATGCCCCACTGAAAACACACGTGGAATGAGAACAGAGAAAAGCAGAGCCCGTACTGGGGGTTGTGACAAAGGCACAGCAGCAGGAAGAGAAAACAGAAGCTGAGGGCGGAGGCAGAGGAGGGAGCCGCAAGGCACCTGTATTGCCAGGACCTTGGTGGAAATCAACTCATTTAGACAACGAATGTGACTAGCTTTATAGTCATCTTTGCCCAAACAAATACCTCTCCATAACTGAAATCATGTACTCTAGGTTTAAAGTAGTTGGCTACATTAAAAAAAAATATTAATTAGTTAATTTAGGTATAATCTGAAGCAAAAGTCAGACATGAGGAATATATAATTTTATTGAAGATCAAATTATGTAAACAATGGTAAACTCTAGCATTACAATCAAATTACACAAGAAGAAATTAGTACACTGTAGATAGATCATTTCCTATTTTTTTTGCTCTAAAACAGAAGTGAATTGATTTGTGGGAATATCCTTTTGCTGCTCTGGGTCATCTTTTCCAAGTTCTGTCGATCAGAGGTCCTCCTTCTGTCACTGAGGCAGGGTGCCTCACTCGAATTCCACTGAAGCGGTGGCAAAGTTATCTGCAATCTGCTTCTGTTAACATCCTCACTCTGCTTTAATGTAAACATGTTATTGAAACGTGTTGGTGAATAAGTCAGCATTGTTGAAAGAAAGGAAAAGTAAGATGGGCTGGTCTAGAAAATAACTACAAGCAGCGTTAATACAGAAGATTTCCTTTCCTTTCAAGTTTTAGATACAGGGCCTGAGCACCATTTAAACAGAATGAATACAAGTAAGCAAACGCTATAGCTCCAGCTTTCGGCTTTAGTGTCTCCCTTGGGGAATACACAAAGCACGTGGCCTGGGACTCAAGCTAAGACAGTTACTACTGCCTCCTGGCTGGTGGGCACAGACCTGCAGAATCAAGGAAATAGGTACCAAGAGGTACAAATGATGGTGAGCGGCCAGAGGCCATTCGCCATTTAGAACCTGGCCGTCTTGCTGGCTGGCGATGTAAATACACCACGATTAAATCACAGTGCAGTAATGCACCATCGAGAAATTAACTCTTGAAACACGAAAAATATTCGATTTTAGAGGAAGTCAGTTTACCGAGATTGGAAATCAATACAGCTCTTAATTAATGATATCCTGTGGTTAATTCTAACTAAATACTCATTATAGTCAAGGCTATTTTGGGATTAAAATGAAGTTATCATTTGATGAAAAGGTTAGAAAGATGTTTAGAGATTTCATTGCCATTGGGGAGTAACAATTGCTGGCGCAAGTTTAGACACAAATTAATTTACTTTTTAAATGAGGTTAAGCTGGTATGATTAAGAATAAATGGACCCTCCAAGGTCAAGAGCAAGCAGAGCGCTCAGGAGAGCTGGTCAAGGCTCAGGACTCCGCTTCCTAAAGGCATCCACACCACCTGTGTTTGGTTTGTATTGTGATCCAGGCACAAGATCTGATTGTTGTAAAATTGCTGAACAGACTTAGGATATGAAACAAGTTTTATTGTAACGATAGGTGTTATGGGTGGAATTGTGTCCCTCTAAAATTCCTATACTGAAGTCCTCAACCCCAGGACCTCAGCATGTGACCTTACTCGGAAACAGCGTTGTGCAGATGTAATTGGTTAAGTTAAGATGATACAGAGGTGGGAGGGCTCCTAATCCAATATGACTGGTGTCCTTATATAAAGGGGGAATTTGGGCACAGACACACACACACAGGGAGACGCCACGTGAAGATGAAGGTAGAGATCAGGGTGATGCTTCCGCAAGCCAAGGAACCCCAAGAACTGCAGCAGAGACCACAGAAGCCAGGCGAGAGGCACGGAACAAGGAATGAGCCCTGGCACCCGGACCTAGACTTCTAGCGTCCTAAACTGTGAGGCGACACATTTCTGCTGTTTGAGCCACTCAGCTTGTGGTACCACATTAAGGCAGCCCTAGCAAACGAATACAGTATGTGAAACGTACTCAACTGAGAACAGAATCAACACATAACACCTGCAGGTTGCCCTCTGTGAAGGAGTCTACCCCCCTTCAAAGGGAATAATAATCTTATGGGACTAAACGACAAGCCCCGCAAATTGAACTAATGACTATTTTCAGAGTTACGGAGGAAGAGCCAGGTTAAGTGTAATAAGTGCTATTTCACTATTTGCAGTCTGTGAACGTGTATGTGACGGGTATGACACAGCACCAGGAGAAGAGAGCTCATACTCCCTGAATTCCAAAAGATTCTCCTAGAATCTAAGCTACAAGAGGGAAAAAAGGGACAAAGAACAGAGATCGGGGCAGGGAGAAGTTTAGCCAGACAGCATTGCCGGAGCACTTCTGGATGCAGAAAGCCTGGATAAATTCACAAAACGCAACTAGGACACTGAACAAAAGGGCGGTATTCTGAATGCTTAGAAATTAGGGAACAGGAAAGAGAATGGAGGGGCGGACGGAAATCAACAAAAAGTGTTTAAATGAAAATAAGCATGTAAAACATACAGCCTTCATTAGGCCCACCTCCATGTAACACCATATACTACATGATAGGAAAAAAAACACACATTAAGAAATGTTATAAAAAATACATACTTTTCTCAGAGTTTCAAAAATATATTTAAACACTGAAAATTACTCGTGTTTAATTTATAAACTTATTAAGTATTCATTTTAAAAACTACATTTTAGGGCTTCCCTGGTGGCACAGTTGTTGAGAGTCCGCCTGCCGATGCAGGGGACGCGAGTTCGTGCCCCGGTCCGGGAGGATCCCACGTGCCGCGGAGCGGCTGGGCCTGTGAGGCATGGCCGCTGGGCCTGCGCGTCCAGAGCCTTTGCTCCACAATGGGAGAGGCCACAGCAGTGAGAGGCCCGCGTACCGCAGAAAAACAAAAACAACTACATTTAAATATTTAAGTGTATCACAGTTACCTACTATATAACCTTGAATATTTCCATACATTCCTTTAGATGTTACTCTCAGTTTAAACTAAGAAATTAGCAGGAATATAGACACTGCACACAAAATCTACTGTCCAGGAGGAACAGTGAACAATTATTCATTTTGTCTGGGTAGGGACGGTGGGCACGTCTCCGTAAGGAAGTTGAGATTTAAAAGACAGAAAGAGTACAGAAACAGCAAAGTATGATTAAATAAAATTATGTTCCCCAGATCAATCTAAAGCCAGGCCCAAAGTGATGGAAAAGGAAGGCTCAATTAGCAGCAAGAGAACATGCCGTGTCCTAGCAGGCGTTACTCTGCTTATGTGAAGTATGATTATTAATAACATCAAATGTAATACTTCTCAGATGAGAAGAGTCTATTAGTAATTTGAAATGAATGCTTTCCTTTCAATCATTATAACTATTCAAAAGCCAGATATTAATCTTAGATACTTTTTTTTTTTTTAAAATACTAGCAGAGAGTTAATGTTCCTGGAACTACCCGGAAGGGCTTAGAGACTATTAAGTGTGTTTCCATGGTAACAGACTGCTTCACCAGGGAGAGATCATTTCACGCATTCCCTAAAACACAACGACCACAAGGGGGGAAGAGAGATCTGCATTTTCGCTTTTCAGGGTCATCATCCATGGTGATTTTTGGTAGAATTTCTATTTTTATGAGCGTGCACACGGCATTCATGGTCAGAAGTTGCCTAGGCTTCAATTTTTCCTCTTCTCCAGTGTGTGGACGACCTGGGATGTGTGCTCTGATGGGGGCCTCGGGGGTGACAAAGTCACCCACAGATTTCCCTCTGCTTCCTGCTGTGAGTTACAGCGCCCCGCTTAATCCAGTCCTGACGCTGTGTCCCCAGAGACGAGATGGGCTGAGCTGAAACGTGGGACCTTCACAACAGCTTTCAAGTAGATGGAGCACACGGTGGCCGCTGTCTGGCAGGGGCTCACGAACGCCAGCTGGACAAATGAGTCGTGACCGATGGCCAGGGGGTTACGAGAAGGAGCGAGCAGAAAGCATGGACGAGGGCAGGCTTACACCCCAACTGCAAACAGGTGCAGCGATGCTCGTGACCGGACGCTGACGGTCACCAATCCCTGAACTAGGGCGTCTCCACCAGGGATGCTGCTGGAAGGAAATGCTCCCATTCTGCTTTGCTTCACCGGCAATTCTGGCTGGAGAGGTGAGTGTGAAAATGCCCTTCTCTTTTGTCTTACAGGCATTGTTCTGACCCTCTACAGACACCTGTGGTCCACCAAAGGGCAGCATTTATTAGGGGGACAAGGGCCCGGCCAGACCTGCAGTCATGGACCTAAGTGGAGAGCAGTCCCACGGGGACGGGACTTGTGTGCCTCAGTTTCCTCCAGGTACAAGGATCTGGACCATGTTGAGGATCAAGTGAGAAAGTTCAGGTAAATGCTTAAAAGGGGGCGGAGTGCACAGCATGCATCCAATAAATGTCAGCTGCTGTAACTATTACTGTTCAAGTTATTAGTACTGTTAATATTAAAAATCAGGCAGTGTCCTCTGCGAGGCCATGTGGAGAAAAACTCAAGTCAATCTTTATAAATGATGAGAGGAAAACACTGACATTCTTTCAGAGTGTGCACAGACCTTAGCCTTTATTTTTAACAAAACTAGTTAACTGGAACTGAATCTTGCTAACGGGTGACACATTTGGGGAGAAGGACAGAATCATACTTCAGGGGCAACAAAGAAAATTTTCTAAAAGATGCCATAATGACAGGAATACGTTTTTAAAGTAAAAATTAGTTTCAATGGTATTTTACTTCTATGAAATGCTTTTTTTTCCCTAAACGATGATCTCCCGATCTGAAAGTAAAGAAGGGCCATACGAACTTTGAAAATTAATGACTTTAACTTAGAAGTAAACTTTATCATCAATGCCCCCATATTACATCTACTTCTCAAAGTCTCTGTCATATCATTACAATGCTAGGATGTTTATGGTGTTGCTGCAAGTGAGTGTCTTTTCAAATTGTCATGATTATTTTGGTCCTTATTTGCGTCGTAATCCATTTATCACACCAAATTGAATAACTGCAAAGTGAAACCACGGGTGTTGATAACAACAACAACAAAATGACCAGGGGAAGAAATGTACTTTGAGTAGTAGAAGGTCACGGCTTTGAGTTCAGATTCTATTACGTCTTTTTTGTGGAAAGCAAAAACCATAAAACTGAGACACTCACAAGTAAATCAAATCGCAGAACTAAATTACTGAGAGTCTAAGGCACTGTTTTGAGCACCCCAGCTGAGGGAAGTAGCAGTCAGATATAAGCATTAAACAACTAAATAGATTCCCCAACGCCAAGGATAAGGTTGAGAGAGATCGCTCATGTTCTCAGAACTGAAGGAATTACAGCTTAGCCACCGATGGCCTTCAAGTGACGAAATACTTTATGATCCTTGCCCAGTGAAGTCCACGGCTTCACGGGGCCGATGAAGAGAGGCGGCCTATGATGGGCAGCATCGAGACCACGGAGTTGCTGTGAAATAAAACCACTCGTCTGTGAAGGTTTTATTTCAGCTTGTCCCTGCCCTTTGTCGGACCATTTAATTGTCATCCTAAAACCTCAAAGCTTTATTGCAGAGTTTTCACCGCTGCTAAAGGAATATTCATGGCGCCAGGCTCTGCTCCTGTCAAAGACAGTATTTATGCCCATGAGAAGATAAAACTGTTGTAACCAGGGAAAATGTCGCAGATTTACAAGGGATCAAATTTACATGGTAGCAAGTGGATGTGCCTGGGTTTCACCTTGTGAGCCCTCTGACAGAAAAGCAAGCGTGAAGGCCGAAAAGTCTGTCCTTGATGGCTTTTGGACGAAATGTCACTTCCCCTCTGGCACCACCCCGTCCTCTCACGCCGAGGATGAGGGCCTAACTCTGCATTGGCGTTCAGTGTTTTCAAAGCGTCCACACAAATTCTAGGGCATGCAATCAACCGAGAATCCTAAATGTTTCTTAAGTTTGGGAAATGGGAGAAATAGAAATTGGTTTATGAAGCCAGTGTTCATATTCATAGTATCCCATAAAAAGCAGCATATACGATCCCCCCTCAAATCTCTTCCAAGAACGAAGAGAACACATTATGGAAAGAAAGAGGAATACTTCACTGAGTTCAGCACTTAACTGTGAAGGATGGAGCATTCTGTCTGTCCTTTTATTGTAGGAGTTCTAAACTAGACATATGACTTGAAAACATCATTTGGGCCCTAAAGGAACTGGGAATTCAGCAAGTCAGTAAAATAATGAAGACAGCTGTGGAGTGACTGGGGAGGTGAGGAAATTCAGTGTTTCATACAGACTCACTGAATATATGTATGCATGTAGTAAAATGAGTTTTAATGGAAAAACTGAAAGTTGTGATTATTGTTTACAATTAATTATGACATTATCTGTAATCCTAGCGTACTATACCAGGTGTAAAGCAATTGCATATTTTATATTCTGTGCATTGCCTGAAACAGGCACCATAATACAATTTACTTTTTCATTTAATTTCATTTTGGCAAAACAGTTCCTGGGCTGCTCCTAGGAGCCAGGTGCTGTTCTGACCACGAGGGATACAAAAATGACTGCAATCTGTGCTGTCGTTGAGATCACAGACTGGAGAGAAGAGACTCCGTTTGAATGGAGAGGGTCTATTTCAGTGCAGAATGAAGGCACACGAGGGGCCGTGAAACCACCTGCAAGGGGCGGGCGAGGCTAAGTCACAGGCTCAAGGGAAACAATAAGCCGTCCCGGAAGGAAGGACGCCCGGAGCAGGCTGCCGAGGCCGTGCCAGGAGCAGGGACGGCACAAGCCCAAGGCCGAGGGCAGCGGGAGCCTGGCATTCATGGGGGCCGTGGGTCCCTTCCCCATCCTGCGGGAAACCCTGTGAGGGAGGAAGACAGAGCAGGAGAGGTGGACAGACGGTCTCAGGGAATCCTATATCCAAGTGAGGGGGCCTGAACTTGACCTTGAAAGGGAGCAACCTGATGCTTTAAGTCAGGCTGGTGCTCTTTGGAGTGTGCAGAGCAGATCCAAGGGGGCAGGGAGGGCAGCAAAACTCCAGGGAAGGAGGGACTTGGGTTTGAACGAGGTGTCCCATAATGAGCTGTGCAGGAGGGAGTTTTCCTTTGAGGGGCGTCTCTTGGCCTCATCCAACAGATATTTTTGAAAAGCTGCAAACAAATTCTGTAAGCCAAATAATATTTTCCCATTGACAATTGACTCATGTTTATAGTAATTTCATTGATTTAAAAGGAAACTGGCACTGGGCCCGAGCGTGGTGAGAACCTTGGGGTTCGGCTGTCTTTGGAGCATGTTCCAGCTGCAGAAGCATCACCTCACGTCGAGCTCACTGGGACATCAACGTGTAAAACAGGCAGACGCAGAGGGCCTGGGCTAGAGCAGAGCCTCCAATCTCAATGCCCCTCGGCCTTGAAGTCCCTAGTACTTGAGGGGACACAGCTGGAAAATTACCGATGAAGGTGAAGTCATTCGTTCTACAGATTGGCCCACGAGGTGCCGGCCCCAGCAGAGGTCTCCTTTCGGAGCCGGGATGTAGGTAGGAGGAGACAGAAGGGCTCGTATCCTGGCTCTTCCTGTGTGAACCACACAACTTTGAAAAATCACTGTCTCCCAGGCACCTGCTGCCTCATCGGCCAAGCTGAGATTACAGTTCCCCCACCCCTCAGGGCTGTTGAAGTGAACGCACTTTGTGAAACGTGTAAGTCTTGTCATCAAAAAGCTAATCGCTACTGCTGATAGGTAGCCTCAAATCAGAGGGCTGGGAGCGAAGCCCGTGACCTGAGTCCCCGGTGACCAGGAGAACCATCATGGCCCCCAGATGAGGACAGAGGTGACGGACAGCACTGGTCTCTCCGGGGCCACCATGTGATAAACCCGCTGGAAGGGGAACCTCTGGTTGGCACCTGCAGCAACTCCTGTGGTTCCAAGAAACCTTCAGTAAATCTAAACTGTCAAAAGAATACAGTTTCTAAATAGGAAAAAACCCCCCAAAAACCAAAACACCAAACACTTTCCTCCAAAGTCTGAGAAACACCGGGCACACCAAACCATCACAGTCGACGCACTTTGGCAAGGTGGGTAAGGACGGATCTGCAGCCAGACAGACAAGGGCTCGAATCTCACCACGTGATTACCTGCTTTGTTCAACAACTACCCACTGTGAGAACTACTGGAGGTGATGCACATAAAGGACTTGGCGCCACACCTGGCCCCTGAGAAGTGCCCAGTAAATGCCAAGCAAAGCCCCAGCTCCACAATCTCCTACTTGGGCCACATCACGTGCACCCTCACCCTCTGGAGCTATCCGTCCGTTACCACGCCAGTGTCTTCACTGGGAAATGCACAAGCCTCGAAGTGCACTGTAGAGCATCACCCTCTGGTATTGACCTGGGAGGAGACTGGGAACTAAAGGAGGCGGTTTGTGAAGTATGTCACACATCACAGCAATAATGCACAAGCTGAAAACAGAAGTAGCGCTCTACGACATATCCTCAGAAGCACACAGCCATCCTACTCATGCATGAGGCTAAGTGCCAATAAAGTGGCTACGTATTAGTTTAAAATTTAAGAACACTTCACATAGCACTTCAAAACCGGGTTTCAATAGTCTTAAAAATAAGAGATCGATTGGATGCGAATGTCTAATTATCAAAAAGTGCTTTGAAACACAGTCGTTGTATTTAAGATTAATGAGATACACTGCAAACACACGTAATGTCAAGTGTCACTAATAAAGTACAATGAGAAACCCTAAAATGCTGCAGATCTGGCATAAAATGTCTTCTTAATTTCCCGGTTCTTAATCGGAGCTTTGAAGTCACAGGTTAATATAGCTTTTCTTAATTGTACTGAGCATCTCTTATTTGAATGCTTAGTGACCAAAGGGTGTTAAGAGTAAGAGGTTCTCTCCAAGGCTCTGAATGAGGCACCTGACTCTGGCTGGCCCTCCTGGAGGCCACTCAGATGAGCTGAACGTCCAGCTGTGAAGTGAGCCCAGTACACAGCTGATGGACACCAATGCTGCGTGTGCAAACCAGTGGTGCTCAAGGAATGCAGCGAGGAGTAAACAGCTCCACAAAAGCAGAATGCAGCACGTTGCATAATGGAGACAGGTCCTGGGCTGCTGGCCCTCTTAACCCCCGCGTGGCCATGTCCTGTATGCACAGACGCTGCTGTCACACTTGTATGACAGCAGACGTGAAACCCACAACTGTCCTTTTCGCGTACAGGACATCCTTCAGTCCTGTTAAAGCCCACAGACTGTTCTCAGGCCTCTATCATGTTGGATTCTGTGCTGGATTCTAAAGACACAGAGTTAAAACAAAATTCCTACCCTCATATCACTTACAATCTACTAGAAACAGGCGCAGCAACTTCCCGTAACACAAACCAGACTAATTAGCGCCCTTTATGTCCTCAGAGAATGAAAAGAGGACGTGACTGCACGCATAGCCCGAAGGGACCACGAGTACACGGAATCTGTAAATTCTGAATAAACGCAGAGTTAGGGATAAGAAGAGTCTCCACACAGCAGAGGAAATCTGAACTGAGCCCCCCAACTGAGGGGGATTTTGATTGAGTTTCTACTTGTGCTTCTTGCTGTCAGTGGGTCTGTTCTACCTTCTGGAGGTGATGCTGTTACTTTCCTCTTGATTTTGTTAGTACATGTCTATTTAGATGTCACTCAATTATGGACATTTAAGAACTGACAACAGGGCTTCCCTGATGGCACAGTGGTTAAGAATCTGCCTGCCAATGCAGGGGACACAGGTTCAAGCCCTGGTCCCGGAAGATCCCACATGCCGCAGAGCAACTAAGCCTGCGTGCCACAACTACTGAGCCCACGTGCCACAACTACTGAAGCCGGTGTGCCTAGAGCCCATGCTCCAAAACAAGAGAAGCCACTGCAATGAGAAACCCGCGCACCGCAACGAAGAGCAGCCCCCACTCGCCATAACCAGAGCAACCCGGTGCACAGCAACGAAGACCCAACGCAGCCAAAAATAAAAATAAATAAAATAAATAAATTTAAAAAAAGAAAGAAAAAAAAAAAGAACTGACAACAGCTTTCCAGTCTGGGTTGTTGAATAAAATTGTTATTTTTGTGGAGGGCTTCCCAGGTTGACAAACAGCTTCATCCCTGTCCAGTAACTTAATCAGTCCTCAGAACTCTGCTAATGTGGCAAAACACTCCACAGTTTCCTCTCGGATTTCAACTCCAGCCCACCTTCTCCTTGTGCGCCCTGTGGACGCCCGGGGTGGCTTGCGTAGTGCTGCTTGTTTATTCATTCTCTCAGACAACTGAGAGCCCGAGCCGTCTTTGCACTAAGGGAAAAATTTTACATCAACTTACCATGTAACTTGAGAATCATATAAACGCTTAAAGCAAAAAAACAATTTCCAGACTACTTATAAATGTACCTAGTATGTACTGAATTGTGAAAAAATCTGAAGGAATGAAAGGTAAAAATTCTTGGATTTTGCTCAAAAGACTTTTTTTTTTTTTTTTGGCCACGCAGCATAGCTTGAGAGATCGTAGTTCCCCAAGACTTTTGTTT
This sequence comes from Tursiops truncatus, assembly GCF_011762595.2. NCBI lineage: Eukaryota > Metazoa > Chordata > Mammalia > Artiodactyla > Delphinidae > Tursiops > Tursiops truncatus. Next base: position 5,713,498 of record NC_047050.1, on the reverse strand, counting down.
TAAAAGGAAAAAGTAACTTTTGAAATGGGCCTCAAAGGAACGCCCAGCCTCTGGGAGCCAGGAATTGATAAGGAATTCCAGGCAAGGAAAAGCTCGTCCACTCTGATGAGACAGGTACGTGAAAAACAGGAGGAGACAAATGGATATTTGTGTTTTGGGGGTTTTTTTTGTTTGGGGGTTTAATTTTGGCGGGGCGGGGCGTGCTGCATGGCATGTGGGATCTTAGTTCCCCAACCAGGGATGGAACCCGTGTCCCCTGCAGTGGAAGCTCGGAGTCCTAACCACTGGACCACCAGGGAAGTCCCTGGATACTGCCTTGATGAGGGTGAGGATCCCAGTTGAGAGGTGGCTTTAACTGCCAGGCTCTGGAATTTAAATCTGACCCATGGGTAACTGGGAGGAAGCAGGATGTTGGAGCAGGGAAGTAACAAGATGAAAACAGTGCTTGCAAAAGACTTTTCTGCTTACCAAGTGGACTGGTCTGAGAGCAAAGAGTAAGGCAGGCCCGCGAACAGATGGCGAAGTCAGGAATGGAGCTGTCTGGTGACAAAGAGATGCCAGTGCCGACGCACGGGGCACACGGAGGGTCCGCAAAGCTTGACGCCTACACAGGCACGTGGGCTACAGAACCAGGAGTCACGCCATGGGGCGTCCTTCCAGAGGAAGGTCCTTCCGCTGACCGTCCTGGTCAAAGCTGCCTCTCTTTGACCTAGGATGATGCAGAGCTCAGCTTTAAGTGTGTCCTACAGAGAATCAGACCCACAAGACTCAAGTAACAGCAAGAGATCGATATTTCTGGTCACCGATGGACCAGTGCCCCGTGAAGCATGTCCAAACACCACCCAATGACCAGGGGCAGAGAAAGTGGCTTCTCCTCCTCAGCTGAACAGGAGGAATTTCCCAAAGAAGAAACGCAGATTAGGAGGATTCTCAGGTTTCTGTTGCATCTATGAACACAGGTATGTAACAAAGTAACAGAAGTGAACATGGAACATACTTTTATCCTGGGGTCTTTGTAATGTTCAGGCCGCTATAGCAAAACGCCACAGACTAGGTGGCTTAGGGACAACAGACGTTTATTTTCCACAGTTTTGGAGGCTGGACGTCCAAGGTCACGGTGCCGGCACGGTCGTGTTCTGGTGAAGGCTCCCCTCTGGGCTGCAGACTCCCTGCCCCAACCTCACGTGGCGGAAGGAGTAAGGCATCTCCCCGGAGCCTTTCTGTAAAGGGCACTAATTCCTCCCATTCATGAGGACGCCACCCTCAGGACTTCAGCACCTACCAGAGGCCCCATCTCCTAATTACCTCCCCATTGGCCACCAGGAGTTCAACACATGAATCTGGGCGGGGGACACACACACTGAGACCACAGCACTGGGCTATCGTGCGTGGACCAGCGTGGAGAGGACACTCCATGTTTCTGAACTTCGCTGAGTATTCAGAACGCATAAACGCTTTCTCAGTCCGCAGGGATGCAGCAGACACGGAGCGGGCTGGAGAATGAATGTGAAGGTCTAATCCCTCAGCAGGCGTCCTCCTCTCTCTCTAATGGGCATTTTCTTATGGGGCCCTCAACCAACTTTCCTGTTCCATTTATGACCCCATCACTATAAAGAAATCAACTGGTGTGAAAGGTCTGGGGTCTTACAGAAGAGGTGGACCTGGGTTCTACGCCCAGCGTGTGTCTGGTCACATGGCTGCCCTTTATGTGAGGTTAATCTCTTTGATTCTCATACCCCTGTCTACACCATGAAGACTCTACACCTTCCCTGCAGGCACGTGGTGCTTCCAGCAGTGGGGTCCCAGAGCAGGTCTTCCACAGACGACGGCCTTAACCTTTCTGCTGGTCTTTGTAAGAAAGCAATGCCTCCGTTGACAATGAACTGACTTAAAGTGTAACAGCCATTAATAATGAACAACAACAAACTACGCACACACAGCAACCCACAGAATTTGTCTTTCATTCGATTTCAAAAAACAGCATTTTAAATACGCCAAATAACTTAAACGGTAGTTTAGTCATTTAAATTGTAATCAACAGTGGCTTCTTGAACCTCATAATACATGTGTGTTAAATCCTCACAAATAGAATCTGCATACAGGGGTATTTATTTTATTTTTTTTTTAATTATTTTTTTTGAAGATTTTCTGATGTGGACCATTTTTAAAGTCTTTATTGAGTTTGTTACAATATTGCTTCTGTTTTTTCTTTTGCTTTATTTTGACCCCGAGCCTTGTGGGATCTTAGCTCCCCAACCAGGGATCGCACCCGCACCCCCTGCATTGGAAGGCGAAGTCTTAATCACTGGACCACCAGGGAAGTCCCGTGGGGAGGGGTATTTATTTTAGAGAGGGAAATATCCTTATATCTATCCTTCCAGAAGCCTATAGGATCTCTGTGAACAAGGGGAATAAAACAACTGAAATCCCAGCTGCTTTTTCCCAAGGATGCCCCCTCCTCTCCCTCTTCCGTTTTAAAAGGCAGTGAGCCCGGTCAGGGGGTCTCGGCAGCGGCCTGCCCTCCCCGGCCCCAGGAGACCTGCTCAAGGTCAGCCGAGCCGGCCTCGGGGAGTCACCTGACGGTTCTGGTGGAACCTGAGCTCTGAGTCACTCGCTTGGCAAAGAACTGATGTGGCAAAAGGCAGAAGTCAGAGATGCTGGCGTGAAAGGCAGATGAGTCATGGAGGGGAAACGGATCCCTCGCTGCGGAGGACCAGCCTCAGGAAACACTGAGATGGAGAAAAGGTGTTTGTGGCAAGCTAGCAGGTGGTCTTGGTCAGGACCATTTAACACACAAACAAAACTGCAAGGCTGCTTTTGGTCCCAGCAATCTCACGTTCCCAGCGCTCACACTCTAAAAGAACAAAACTCCATCCCAGAGAAGTTTTGAAAATGGCAACTTTCCGGGAGAAACTCACGTTATCAATTATTTCAGTTTGATGAAGATAATGAGCAACTAAAAACAAGGGAAACATTGTAACTTACTTCCTGAAACTGCAATCACCTGAATAATGCACAGAGGTTGGTGGTTGTGTGTCCCTTGAAAGGTGACTCACATGTACATTACATAGGACGACTGAGGTTCTAGGTTGAAAAAACTCCAAAGTCTGATTCAAAGCACATTACAAGGTCATTTTGTGCCTGCATTTTCTTTTTTAGTCTCCTAAAAGAAGGGATCACTTTTTAAAAAAGACCCATCTTATACTTTTAAAACATAATAACCTTAAATACACGTATTGAGGAGTGGTGAAAAATGTTGATGGTGATTAATAATACATATCCTTTATAAGGCGACTTATCTGTCATTTACAAACTCAGAAAAGAACAAGTTTTAAAGAACTTTAAATGTGAAAATAGCCTAAAACAATGGAAAGCATTTGGATAACAAGACAAAAGCTACGCTTTTCACAACAATCTTTAGAGCACCTTTTTGTTCGTTTCTATCTTCTTTAGGGGAAACTGGTATAAAAACGATTTGAAGTAACCAGCACAGAGACCTGGCATTACTTGGGAATCAGACACAGGAGCCCAGATTTAGAGTCTACGTAACCCAGGTGACACTGTGTTAATGAGTGACAGGGCTGAATCCTTTCTAATCTTCCTGACGCAGGGCCTGTGGCCAAATAATAATATTGACAAAGCTCAAGACGATTATGCCTGTGAAGGTAACCCACTATCTGATCCGGGAGGGAGGAAGGAAGGAGGGGCCCCCGCTTCTCCAGGCCTACCCTCTCCCCGGCACGTGCTGTGGCTGTGTCATGTGACCTTGCCCAAACCCCTAGGAGCGTGTTGGTATTCTTACTTGGCACGTGGGAAACTGAGGCTTAGAGGTGAAGTCCACTGGCAGGGTTAGTACGCAGCGGAGCTGGGTATACACTCACGTCTACTCAACATTGCAGTTCTTTCCTGGCCACTGGGGCTGCCAATTCACCTGCTAGCAGGAGCCAGCTGGGCGGGAGGAGGGGCGCAGGGAACCCCGAGAGGGAACAAGAGGCCCCTGATTGCTGCGGACTTGTCCTGCTCTTAGCACTTGGAAGTCCCACGTTCCAGAAAACCTCTCACTTGTGGGCAAATCGAGATGGGTGGGCTCCTAGAACGAGCAGAGTGGGGAAGACAGGCCCTGGTGGAGACGACCCCCATTAAGCCCACCTGTGTGGAGGTGCAATTCCACGAGCTGGGGGCTGGGGATGGGAGATGCTGAGTTCCCTCCAGCCAAGAGGAGCCCAAGGCTTTCATATCAGAACTTCTTATATCTGTGGTAAGGGAACACGGTGAGAAGACTGACGGATTTCAGTGTGTCTCGCTGATACGTGCTGTTGGCTTTTTCTTCAATCCCCCTTTCCACAGATGGCAGAATTCCACCTGGTAGAGGCTGATTCTTATTTGTCAGCCTAGGCTAGATGCTAGAATTCCAGGAGACCCACACCGTCTACCCAACGAAGTTCTGCATGACGGAATGACAAACAGCTATAAAATGCCCGGCGTGCTATCCAGGTAATGGTACGTTACATATGGATGCTGGAAGAGAGGCTCGAGGATAGCTGCCAATCAAACCAAAGCACGTGGTCACTCGGGAACACGGGCGCCGAGGCTAAGGCTTGGTGACCTCACAAGGGCTGCTCTTTACCACGTGTCAGGCCCTTGCACACGTGAGTTAACTGGAGAGCTAGCTGTCTGTCCATTTCCTAAACATTCTCAACTTCCTCATTTGGTGACACTGAGCTCTCAGCCCCTCTGTCAAAGGGGAGGAACCATCTGGACCTTGACCACTGCTCATCTACTTCCTCAGCTCCTTCATGGGAAGATGGGTCTGGCTAAAGGATGTCTCCAGGCTCGCCATCAGGAAGGAATCCGGTGGCGTGGACGTGGGACAAAGCACCCAGCAACGTCCTTTACGGACACACACACTCCCACGTCTGCTGACTGTCCTTCAACACCTGCCCCACTCTCTTGGTCTGTCCCCTGGCTGACATCTAGGTTCTGCCCTCCTGATGGGACCTCCCTAGGGAGGCCATCCTGCAAACATCTCTGTGCCCCAGGCTCCCAGGCATTTGCTGTTGTCCCTATAGCATTAGGGCTGCCAGAAAACACCACCTCACTCCCCAAGCACAGACAGTGGACTTCGCACTGGAGTGTAAAAACGTTCATTTTTTGGATACTGTTTTCGAATCCATGCACTTCTAGATACCAGGGAGATTATGAGTAAATATTACACAGCCCTTAAAAGACCAGAACTGCTGGGAGACATGCAGGCAACATAACACGGAAACCCCTGGGGAAGGAAATCATCGTCACTGTTAGTTTGACCCTGCAGGCCCTCAAAGGTGGGACTCCTCTTTTTTTTGCCAGATAGCAAAATACCTGAAACCTCAGCCTTTGTCTTAGTGTAATATGACAGAGGTTTTCAGAGAGAATCAATACCTTCTGCTCAGAATGGATCAAAGCAAAGCAACACACTTACTTGAAAGAGGACTGAGTATTTTACGGATTGCTGGCAGAAGTCACAGGGAATCCTCCCTCTCTTAAAGTACTCTCTGCTGCACGAAATATCTAAAAACAGAGAAAAGAAAAGATCGCTATTGCTTTCTTACTTGACAAAAATAGGCAGGCTATTAAATATTTACAACAACAGAAAATGAAAATTCTTTTAAAAATTGGTCAATAGATTTAAAAAGACAGATAACGAACACGGAGGTAAACCAAACTGTGTTAGTTTTTACATACACATTTCAGTTAGAAGCTAAGTGTTTTGTTCACCTTGACTAGTTTTTGAAGGAGACATCTAACCGCAGAGAGCAAGTATAAAGATAGAAGAATGTCAACACCAAGTTGTGGGAGGTCATACAGACGAAGGTGACAGGGCGTCATCTCATCCTCAGAACTGCCGCTCTACACACGGGAGTCCGCGTGTGCGCAGGGAGTGACGGGCTGTCAGAGTCTCAAAGGGCCTTAGAGCCCACCTGGGACAAACCCCACTTCAGTCCACGACACAGAGCCCACTCAGGGCGAGGGCTCAGCACAGACCACCCAGCTGGCTGGGGCAGAGCTCCTGACTGCCACAGGGGCACCCTTCACAGCACTGCAGCCTGCCACGCCTGTAGCCATTCATTCATTCATTCATTCACTCTCCAGGACTGACTGAGCACTTCCTATGGACCAAGTTCTATTCTAGGCTCTGGGGGTTAAGACCAAGTCTCTGACCTCCAGAGAGGGGAGACTAAATAACAACAGATACTGTCTTAGACGGTCCCACTGGAATGGCAGTTGGGGACACTTGAGCATAATCCCGAAAGCACTGAGGGGACAAGCCTGGGGTCTACTGGGGGAAGCACCCTCCGAGCAAGGGGGCAGCCGGGGCCCCGAGCAGGGGGAGCAAGGAGGCCGATGTGGCTGAAGCGGGGACACTGTGGAGATGCAGGAAGGCGGCTGAGTCTGTGGCCATGGATGAACCAACCGATGGAATGCAGGGAACAGGGGGGCTAACGGAGGGCAGAACCTTGGAGAACATCTGTTTAAAAGGGGGGCAGAAAAGGCAGCTGGGAAGGAACAGCCAGGGATGGGAAGCCAGCAGGGTTGGCTGCCGGCTCTGCGATCAGCTCTGACGGAGAATACTTCCAGCTCAGCGAGGAGGGCGGGGTAAGGACAGAGGGAAAGACAGAGGCTGCTCTTCTGACGGGCTGTGCAAACGTCGGTGTGCAAGCCTGACAGGGCAGAACACTAGAGCATCTGGAGGGTGTTCTGACTGCAGGCCCCGAAGTATCGGAAATGCAGGGCCGGTTCCATGTAGACATTTTCCTGGCGGCAAGAGCTAATGCAAGTGTGTGACCCTTAAGGGGGACTTCCCCTCCAAATCTGGCAAGACTGAAAATCTGTCTAAATTCCATCAAATGTATAAGGAGAGCAGAAGGCCTTAATCATTGGAAGGTCAAATGCAAGTGCTATATTCCAAGCCCAGAATTTACAAGCTTGTCTTTAATGAGCACATACAAAATAAATGACTGAAATAAATAAAAGAGCTAATTAAATAAATAAAACAGTCAACCGGCATCCCATCGCAAATGATAACTCCTGGCAATGCAAGCAGTTCTAAAAGCAATCCCTAAATTACTTAAGAGTACAACAGTGAGGAAGGTGTTTTGTGATGCCTTTAAGATGCATCTTTAAATTACTGGATGCATTTAAAAATTTTTTTCGAATCCCACGTGATATAAATCTATTGCAATAAAAATACTTCCAGGCAGGGCTTCCCTGGTGGCGCAGTGGTTGAGAGTCCGCCTGCCGATGCAGGGGACATGGGTTCGTGCCCCGGTCCGGGAAGATCCCACATGCCGCGGAGCGGCTGGGCCCGTGAGCCATGGCCGCTGAGCCTGCGCGTCCGGAGCCTGTGCTCCGCAACGGGAGAGGCCACAACAGTTAGAGGCCTGCATACCGCAAAAAAAAAACAAAACAAAAAACAAAAAAAAACCTTCCAGGCAGCAATCTAGTGTGCATTCTGAGGAGGGTTGGGAGGAGGAAGAAAAGACACAACAGTTCCTGTTTATGACATTTACTGTTACAGATCACACATACGGCAACAGGGAGACTGAAAGTCCCTATCAAAGAGGAACCAGGTCTGTGGCCCACGCTGACTCCTACTTGACACTAAGAGCGGTGCTTGTGGTGCAAAAACGTTCTAGATCAAGCACTACTGCCCTTGCCCTGAAGTCTTCACACCACACCCCTGGTCACTCCTCCTCAGGATCCCCAAGCTGGCGCCTCCCTCTGCTCCCTGCACCCCATTATTATTTATCTCACGGCCTCTCCTCCACAGTCTGCCACTGCCTGCTGAGAGGGCTGCGCCTTCTCTCCTTTTTTAAGGCTTAGCACAGAACCTAGCACGTGGTAGGTGCCCGTAATTACAGAATGAATAACGAAAGAAAGACTAGACACACTTAGATGAGGCCTAACGGCTCCTCAGACATTTTTCCAACCCAGGCAGGTTCTGGAGGATTGACCCTGAAATACTTATCAATTGTGAATGACAGGCCTCCCTCAGTGCTTTTGATGCCACAGATGCCAGGGGACCAGCCAGAGAGCCGCCTGCGGGCGCCACCTGGCAACTCTTCACCGCATGCCCTGGACTGCCCCCCCACTCCTTCCTTTTTACTGGAACTTTCAGGCCCTGTGCAGCCCAGTTGCTTTGTGGCACATCATATTCTACGTGGAAGGACTTTTCATTTTTAAACTGATTATCATTTTTCCTGCTGTCATTATCAGCCCCTAGAAGAAAAAGTGAGAGAGTATCTCTTATAGCAGACAGTGTTTTAATTTTAAAATATTATACGCTTTACGCTCTAGCTCATGCTAATAGACCTATTTTTGATTGGTCAGAAATGTCATTCATCCATGAAGAGTTATGGAATTTAAGGATGAGAGAGAACAAAATTTTAAGTGCCCAAGACATTTGTTTTTACTTTCTTATCTCAGAAATACATAAAGATTCGTGTAGTTAAAAAAAAATGTTAAGATGTGACTCATCTGAAGATAAAAGTGCAGATTTTGTTACTTTGCAAAAACATAAATAACATTTTACTTAGTGCTATTAGAAAAATGCCCCTTTAGTGTATGTTAAAAGGCCCTCCGGGATATCATAGTAAATTACTACACAGTATTCACACACGGTTATATTTATATTTACCTCTGTAAGAAGTTCCTTCTAGACACAGAAAGTCTTTTAAGATCCAACCCTGACAGTCAGCATCGGCCAGAACCACTTCCCACGGCTTCCCGTGACACACAGCTGAACAACGATGCTTGTAGGGGAGAGTCACACAGCTTGCGTTTGAACAATAATTTACTTTTTTTTTTTTTCTTTGCGGTACGCGGGCCTCTCACTGTTGTGGCCTCTCCCACTGCAGAGCACAGGCTCCGGACGCGCAGGCTCAGCGGCCATGGCTCACGGGCCCAGCCGCTCCGCGGCATGTGGGATCTTCCCGGACCGGGGCACGAACCCGCGTCCCCTGCATCGGCAGGCGGACTCTCAACCACTGTGCCACCAGGGAAGCTCAATAATTTACTTTTAAGGCAGCCGACTTCTTAGAATGTTCTAAGACCAGGGTAATTTAGGAAGCGTTTCACGAGATTAAGAAAAGGGAGAGGGATAGACAACGATGGGATCGCATCTGTTTATTCTTCCCCAAGTGAGGGTCTAAGCCCGTCTGTGGATAGGAGGTTATTTTCCACGTCTGCACAGGGAGCACCTCAGGCAGAGAATGAAGAGGCAGGAGGGCTCCGGGCACATGACGAAGAGCAAAGCCCAGAACTGAGCTGCGCCCTCCGCCCCTCACCACGCAACCTTGTGAAATGTGACGGGGGTGTGGTTTGCATCATCGGGGCGCCCAAAGAGGAAGTCAGTGCCCCCCGCAGGGTGACCCCTCCAGTGCCCATTTCACCAGACACAGCATCTCAAAACCCAGATGCCGGATGACAATGAACCACACTCAACTTTCTTATTACAGGCGACACCCTATCACAGTAAAGGACAAACTTTCAGAATATTCCTTGTTCTTTTCTTCAAACTGTTGTTTGGGAGAAACAGTACACCCCAGGAATGGACGAGGGAGGGAATTCGCAGGGGCTGAGGGTGTGGATGGGGAGGGAAGCACAGTTAGGGTTCTGAAGTTTTCCTCGACCAAAGAACACGACGAACCCCTTGAACCCGATTATAGCTTCAAATCAAAGCAGCTACTTTAAGCAAATTCTGAAATGGCAATGTCTGGCTTTTCAGGAGCAGGAGGTAACTCCTGACAGCCTTCAGATACCAGCAGAGCTCTCCACGGATCCCAGACGCATGGTGGCAGCCAGCCAGCCGTGTGACTGGTGACTCAATACACAAGTTTCTGTGGTCTCCACCGTCTCATACAGTGAGGACATCAGTATTGAAGTTTGAGGGCTAAATGGTGGCAAGGGGCTCTTCCCGAATAAAACAGAACTCTGCGGAGAAGGTACGCTGAGAAGCAGACGCTCGCACTGCATTTGTTTGCATTTATTTAAGCTCAGCCTTAGCCATTTAAATATTTTTCCTTCTGAATGTATCATCTTTATCACAGAATTCAAGATTATTTACTGTTTGATTTGGAAAATCATCCAGGCAACCATGAACAGAAATTTTTAAATGTTGTCAAACGTAAGTCAAAGGGGTGAGAATCCCACCTTCTGTGATTTCAACTCCCTAAACAACATCCTTATTAAACAAAGCCCGAGTCAAAAATTCTGTTCAGCACAGGCCGAGTACACACCTAGAAGTGTTTCTGGCAGAGCGGGATACGCTAACATCCTCTATATGAAAAAAGCTTCATGAAAACTACAGAAGGGGAAACAAAGAGAGCCATCCAAAATGAAGGCTGCACACATCTCTGAAGAAACAATGGACATTACTTCTGCTGAGACCCTGCGTTGACACCAGGAGACCCGCTGCTCTGTCCTAATTAAAGTGTGTTTCTCCGAACTCTCCTCCACGGCTCATTATTCAGGAGAGTCCGGACCCCATGCAAACAAAGTCGACAGGGCACTGAAACGCACCTCCAAACACACCTAAATGGATGCAACACCGGGCTTTCCTAAACAGCAGAGAACCAATGAGAAGAGCTCCCCAGCACATGCACTCTTGAATCCAGGTAAAAACAAGATTCCTACATGAAGACGGTAGCTGTCTACCAGCCCAGCCTCCTCCGGGAGGACATATTTTACATGGAACGCCGGAGAGCGTGTGATATTAACAAAAGCAAGATCAAATTAAACAGATGACATGATGCACACACTTCATTTCATGCATGGCCGTGTTTTTCAGGCGAGATAAAGACTCAAAGTAATTACCATGAACTGAAACTTCTTCCTTGATCTCCTCTGGCAGCCGGCAGTCGGTGACTGCCGTGCTCCCTCAACAAAGACGATCGCCTTCTCCTCGGTGCCTGATTCCTCCTGTAATGCTACCAGCTAAGCACCTCCACAGTGGGCAGAACGCAGCAGAGTATCTCTGTATTCGTGTCTCCAATGCAGCATAAAGAGTACTGTGGAAACCTATCAAACCGGCGAGCAGCTAGGCTGGCAGCCAATGAGGAGCGGCTCGGGCGGAATCCGGCACATGCTCTCTGAGGCTCCGGCTGTCAGCAGCGTTTAGCAGGCTGCTAATCTAATTATAGCTAGTTTGCTAGCACAGAGCGATTGGAGCAGAGCACGGGAGCAAATTAAATTTTAATAAATGAAACCCGCAGACAGAATCATCCTGATTTCTTGTCATTTTGAGGATTAATGTGTCACCTTATAAACTAGAAGTGGTTTTTAAAGTGCATTCTTGTTTTTCTTCCGATCTGGAGAAACAAAGAGTGGTTAAATCAATGTATGGTATAGCCAGTTTCCTTAAACTTAACAGGTTCCAAAGAATATGAAAAACTATATATATATATGTATATATATATGTATATATATGTTTAACTGAATATATATATTCAGTTATATATATTCATATATATGTTTAACTGAATCACTTTGCTGTACAGTAGAAATTAATACAACATTGTAAATCAACTATACTTACCTAAAATAAATTAAAAAAAAAAAAACTTCACAGATTCCAGCACTGAAGAATAAATCATAAAGTCAATAGTAGGAAGGTATTAGTGGTGGTGCTATAAAATCTGAGACTTCACTTTATTCACCCTGATTAGCAATTTGCCACTTATTTGTCCTAAAGGGCTAATTAGTCTCTCAATATAGTTTGAAATATCCATCGTGGAAATGTACTAATTTCCACCCATCATGGAAATGTACCAATCAAGGTGTCAAAAATCATCACCTTGGCTACACTGATGAATAATAATTCAGAGGTACAAGAGATGGAAAAGGAATATCGAAGTCATTGTAAAGGAAAAATTAAGGAAATCTGCCCACGGCACAATTTAATGGTGACAAGAGTTCTAGAAGCTGAATCTTGCAGGAGGCACAGGAGAAAACCATGCATTCCAATATCCAGGCTGCCTGGATCAGCTACGCCCTCCTGGGTGACTTGGGGCAAGAGACTGGATGTCTCTGAGTGTCAGAGGCAATAGCGGGAGGCACCTTGCAGCATCACTGCCAGAAGCGATGCGCACTCAGCACTCAGCGCAGGGCCTGGCACAGAGTGAGTTCTAAATTAAGCTATTATTAACAGCAGCAATGTTTTCACAATACCATAGTGTCTCCCTTCTTTTCTGGTATCAGGCTACTCAAAAAAGAAGCATCTAAACTTCTCCAGTGTACAGCTTTGTCAGAAATATCATTTCGAAGTAATTAATGGTGACACGCCAAGAGCAGACCTGATTCATCATGCAGAACCATTATTGGTGTTCACTGTAGTCACAAACATTATTTCACCTACTTCTTTCTGGATATGCGTTAGTCACTAATTTCAGTTTATTCTATATGAACCAATCTCAAAAGGAACTTGCAGGAAATTGGGGTTTAAAATTGCATTTCGTTAATGATTTGCAATATAGATTAAATGCCATTATACATTTGAGAAAGTGTTTTCGATGGACTATAAATTGGGGCAAGTCTGTAATGAGGAGGTGGATTAAATTTAAAATGATGCATTTATGTGAAAAGGGGAGAGGAGAGAGGTCAGCTAGTCAAGTGCAACTTTTGTCCCCGTATCTATTTATTTATTTGTTTTCCCTTCAAGTCATTTCTTCAATAGGTTCTACAAAATTAACAGTCCTCCAATGATATTAATCAAATCTGTTAAACTTATTTTCTGTAATTTCCCCAAATCCGTGTATGTTCCACCAGTCAAGTTCCAATCCAATGATAACATGCAAACTTCTCATTTCTGCAGTTATGCTGTGCTTTGGTTTTTCTCTGAAAACCTTTACAAAAAGCTGACATGCTCAACAGCCATTATGATTTGCTCTGAGGAACCAAATACTCTCAGGGGTTAGTTAGTAGCTGTGGAAAAAAATACTGACTAAGCGGCATCCTTCATCCTTCCATCTTTCGGTACCACAAACTGGATGGGAAATAAACTAAGGAAAGGAACAGCATGGCCCATAAACGTCAGGGGAAAGCACAGAAACTCATGGTCTATACATCCAAGAGTGAAAACGTGTGTAGAAATGTAGACACAGACACCAACTGTGAGAAAATACGATAGAGACAAACTTCCTAAAATGACCCTCACATGTGCTACCTTGAAGCAGTGTCCATGTGGATTATCAAACCACCATCACCATTATCAGGAGTAAAACTTCAAGAGGAATTGGCTTCAGTGATTCGGCCTAAGGCAGCGCTCCCTGGAGGCTGCCAGGATACAGCCTGGTACCACTCGCAGGCATTCATCTGGGAAACGCTAACAGCTCTTCCTCTTCATGTAACAGACTGCTGGCTCAAAAAGGGGGCACTTTTAAAAAGCTGTTTGAGGGCTTCCCTGGTGGCGCAGTGGTTGGGAGTCCGCCTGCCGATGCTGGGGACACGGGTTCGTGCCCCGGTCCGGGAAGATCCCACATGCCGCGGGGCGGCTGGGCCCTAGAGCCATGGCCGCTGAGCCTGCATGTCCGGAGCCTGTGTTCCGCAATGGGAGAGGCCACGACAGTGAGAGGCCCACGGACCGCAAAAAAAAAAAAAAAAAAAAGCTGTTTGATTAATTTGTCTCGTTCCTGTTTTGTACAAGACATTTAAACAGACACTTTGTAAGAGAAAGAAGCAACTGATCCTTTCTTAGGTCTCAAGTTGAGAGCCCCTATATTAGTTTGAAACTGAGTAGCAGTTAATTGCTGATCGTTCTTATTGCCCCTCTGCCCGGAGAGCCTAGATTTTTTTTTTTTTTTTTAACCTCTGGAATGAGGGCTTTTGTCTTTGAACTTCAGTCAACTCTGCCTTGATTCTGAAAAATCAAAACTCAGTGAAGAGTTTGGGGCACCTACTCTGTGTAAGGACCGTGCAGGGAGTTGGCAGGGGCCCCGGATTCTCAGTGGAGCTTCCATTCTAATGAGGGATAACCAGTAAGTGATGCGTCAACACAGGGGTAATTGTGACGGGAGGCAAAGTGCTGCGAAAGGATACAAGTTGGGGTAAGAGTCGGGTCTGCAGTTGAAGGATGCTTTTGGCTGGAGGGTGGGTGTGACCAGGAGAGCTATGGAGTCCCGGAGAGGCGGATGGAGCCAGGGGACCCAGACGGAAGGTAGAGGCACAGCCGCAAACAGCAGACTCGGGGCGAGGAAAGGGTTTGGTCCGAGCCTCTGGAAAGCTGCGCGTTGACTGTATCCTCAACAGGAAGGATGTATCCTCCAGCTCCCCTTCTTTCTAGTTATCTTCCAAGTCCCACCCTCACTTACCCTTCTCTGCACTAGGTGTGAAAACACATATATTTCACACGGGCTGCCCGGGGGGGGGGGGGGAGAACCTAAAATACTAAGGGGACACGGCTTCATTAATTCAAGAAATACATATTGAGCACCTATGACGTGATCGTGGGTTGGGATGTGGCCCCTCCCCGAACACAGCTCACCAGTGAGGGAGACGGTTAAACACCTGGGAGCCTGCCAGAGGGGGATGGGCTTCAGAAAAAGAGCCACCACACTAGGACAGCACTGAAATGCTGTCTCAGGCCTTCCTGGCAGGCTTTGTCTTCAAATGTGGAATTCTGTCCTTACAGTTCCACTGTGTTCACCACCCCGCTTGGCCAACGACAAAGCTGAGACCTCAGAGACGCGGGCCTGGGGACACACAGCAAGACACAAGGTTGGAAGTCAGGTCGAGACCCAACTGGGATGGTCCTGGAGCCTCACAGCGGGAAGAGCAGAGACCGCATCTTTGTTTTCGGAAGACTTACTGACGTCATCTTCCATATATGCACACAGAAGCATATGGATTTCTCTCCACAAACTAGAAAAACTGACTCTTTTATATCTTCACCTCAGACTTTTCACAGAAAACGGGGCCATCTTGATATGAATGTTATTCAATGTGGTGTGTAAAGGCTCTTGGCCAAAAAGAAAAAAAAAATATGTAAAACAGAAAGGATTTCCTGAATTTATTCGGCAAACATTGGTGCTGTTTTTTGCGGGGCACTGAAACATGAAGAGAAGTAGAACGGCCTTGGCCTCAAAGTGCTGAGAAGGCGGGTCCGGAGGTGGGCAGCCCTGCAGTTAGACACACTCGGAAGCAGACTGGGGCATCCAGCCCCAACACTCACGGGCACTGTGACTGCGGTCAAGTTACTGAGCCTCATGGGTGTCGCACTGTCCTCACCCAGCAAGTAAACCGACCAGCAGAACGTCTCCCCAAGGTTCCTGTGGTGATTAGACATGAACTCACGTGCAAAGCACCGAGAAGGCTGCCAGCCACCGGGCAACACCCGGAGCTGAGAAGTTCCTATTCCTCTTCCGCTGGGGCCTGGAACTTACTCGGTTCTCAAATGGGGTTCCTTGGTATCTCGGCTCTTCCTGCATCTCGTCATAATGATGCTTAACTCGTATTTATTTAGCTCCTATCATCTGTCAGATGCTGTGCTAGGAGGCGGACATGGACCCTCCAAACCAGGGAAGGAGGCAAATAAAACAACACCAATGATCTGAACCAAGTTTTCAAACTGACAAGGAAATTTCACATTCACTTTTGCTTTGAGTCTCTCCTAAGCGCTGTTAGGGAGGTGTTCTTACAGTTTTTCTCATTTTAGAGATGAGGAAACGAGCCCAGGGCAGTTACAGGTTTGCTCAGGACTCCAGACTCAATTCCTTCCTATTTTGCTCGTCTTTTCACTAAAACCATGTTTGTTCCAACACACAAAAAATGAATTATTATAACTCATGGGTATAGAATTAAACATTATTAAATATTATTAAGTAATCTGATATATAATTATTATAATCTAATAATTAGATATAATAATAATATTTAGATATCATTACATAATAAGAGCTATGAATTAGGTGGCAGAAGTTCTCCTGCGCTTATTAGCTTCTCTTCTGTTCTCAAACCGTACCATGTCTTCTGAATGCTGTCAGGCATCTTCTAGGTCGTGAAAGTGTTTCCCTCATGGGTAATCTCTGTACTACCAAAAGGACCAGGATTAGACTATCTCTACTGACCATCGCATAATTCCTACGAAACCTTAAATTATAATAAGTGGATTAATGTCCTAAATTTCAGCTCTGTCTTCTGAAGTGGAATGCCTACACATTTCAGTTAAATGCAGTTTCCTACACTTCTAAAAAGCTCTGTAAAGCATCAGTACCAGTTCTGGAATGTAACTCTACTACATGTATGGTCCAAAATCAAGGCATATCATCTTGCATGGGTAACGCATGCTGCTACTTTAAGTAAAAACTTCATGGAAGAACTTCAAGTATGCATGGCATGAATGTTCATAATTATGTTTTAACATACTAATTTTGAAAGATTAGGCTCTTATCCAAACAAATATGTAACTACAGAACACGATCTGGTATGAAATTCATCTGGGGTCCTTATGAAACTTTTCAAGTCAGTAGAGGCCAAAGAATAGCTGTCTTGAAAAATGTCATATCAGAACTTCGGAGGTTACAGTCTGCAGGACACTCCTTGAGAGAATTACGTTGCTAGGACAATATCATCATATACTTCTCACCTTCTATCCCATTATTTTTTATCCCAATCTAGCCACTTTCCAGCTGGTAACCTTGGGTAGATTACTTAACTTCCTCATGCTTGAATTTTCTCATCTGTAACATGAGTATGACGATGATGTGTACTTAAATGAGTTAATATATATAGAAAGCATTTAGGGAGCGCTCAGCATTTTGTAAACGTTATCTAAGTTCTCTCCACTTGGCTGATGGCAAAATTAAAACATCCAGGCCAAATGATTTTAATGTAATTAGAAAAACTGACCCTCTGTAGAAAAAGAACTAGATAATAAAAATAAATAACTATCATGCATGCCCTGAGCACAACCCAGATGGGAAATGCTATACTGTTAAGAGTTTGTTAATAACATCTAGAAATTCTGCAACTTATATAAGCGTGACTTCTTTTCTGGGACAATTTGGAAAACCTTCTTGAAAATTTTACAAATACGTATACCTTTCCCCTGGCCACTCACTTAGGGAAAATCATCCCCAGGAAAGAGCTGGGATCACGTGCTAAATTAGAAATGATTAAGGACATGTGCCAAAAAAAAATACAAGTAAGGAATTTATCACAGTATCCTTTATAGAACCAAAAGAAAAGAACCAAAAAAAGAAACAAAAATCTTATTCAACAATAGCTACTACATACATGATGGCGTATAAATAAAATGAATGCAACAGTATGCAGCTATTCAAGTGATACTATAGAATATTTATTAAATGGAAATATAGCTGAATATTAAGTGAGAGTCAAATCGATGTATATTATGATTCTATTTTTGTTAAAATTACCTCTCTGTGTATACACGCACATATCTCTGTGACTATATACGGAGAAAAAGTCTAGGGGCAAATGTCACAATGTGAATAGTTTTTATCTTTGCATGGTCAACTCGTCCAAATTGTTTCATTTTTCTACTGTGCTACTCACGCCGAACATAAATTTTTAATTAAAACTTGATATTTTTCCCACTCCCACCCAAGGAAAAGAAAAAACTAGGGGTGGCAAGTTTTTAATGAGTGGCCCCTCTGAAGTCTCAGACTTGGAGGTTCCTGCTGCCTTCCCTGGTCATCGGCTCTGGCCTTCAGCTAGTCTACAGGATGCAGCTCAGCTTTTCTAACCAGCTAGTAAGCAGCAGCCTTAGCAAACACAATTTTGATGTACTAATCGATCCCAGCCAGAACTCAAACCGTCAGGGTGGGAACCTAAAGTTCAGCCTGGATTGTCAGTCAGTCTGCTGATGATGATTCGGCATTAGGGCCTCTGCGGACACTACAGCAAGTCCTCCCTGGAAATTACTGTACAGCCCAGACATTCCTCCCCTGAGTTATTTGTGTAATTCTCTCCTTCTATCCAAAGGCGCTCTTAGGCACTTAAAAGATATGTCCAGGTTCAAACGCCTGGAAAGACACCAGTAAGTTTAAGTGATGGAGAAAGAAAGGAAAATAATTTCTTTGGATATAAAGTTAGAAACATTAGCGTCACTGAAGACTGACTGGAACCTTGGCAAGTTTCGGAAGCTTATGGACTGTTACCCACTCCAGTAGGAATCGAGTTTAAAATAAGGTAAAGCAAAGCAATCACCTTTCAGTGTGTCTGCCTAGACTGACTCTGTTTTTGCTTTCACAGTTTGAAAAGTCTTGTGAACCATAGCTCAGTATCATTAACAGATAATGGTTCCAAGGTTTTGTTAGAAAGATATTTCCATTTATATGTGTATATTTTAAAGGTAATTTTATTATATCTAGGGACCAATTTTTAAAGTTCTACAATAGAAAATAATGTGCAAATGGGATTTATTTAACAGAAATTTGCCTTGAAGCAAACTGAGCTCTGTTCTATTTATACCGTTAAGTGTCTAATTACCTGTAAAGCCAAAAGCCAAGAATTTTTTTTTTCTTACTGAAAATAATCACCCCGCCAGTTGCTTTTTTTTTTTTTTTTCCAGTACGCGGGCCTCTCACTGTTGTGGCCTCTCCCGTTGCTGAGCACAGGCTCTGGACGCGCAGGCTCAGCGGCCATGGCTCACGGGCCCAGCCGCCCCGTGGCATGTGGGATCTTCCCGTACCGGGGCACGAACCCGTGTCCCCTGCATCGGCAGGCGGACTCTCAACCACTGCACCACCAGGGAAGCCCCCCAGTTGCTTTCTTGAATGTTAAGTTGTTCATAAACGGTTTTCTGAATCTGGATTCCCTAGATTTCTCCTGTTTCTGTTTTCATATGTAGAGATCCTTTTCTACGTTTTCTTTTACAGCAAAGAGACAATTTTTCATTATGTAATCCTGTTCAAGGCAGGGACAATGATTAGGGAAGTTTTTTCACTTAACAAATGTTATTCTCCTGGAAAGTTTACCACTCAGTGATTTGAACAGAAAAAATACCGTGTCCTTCAAGAACGAGGAAGAACTTACTGAAGAGAAAGAATCCTTTGAAACTATGAACATCTGAATAGTTTCTAAATAAAGAAGAAAATCTGTGTCACTTATTTAAGGTTCCTTCTTGGGTTAACAATGTATGCTTTATGGACACAATAAAGAAAAAAGCTGTCCCTCTAAACGGCACTGAAACAGTCTGTAAATCTCTGGTGTAGTTTGCAAGTTATTTCTGCAGACGTGGGTTCTCTCTATGTAGGGCACCTTTCCTAAGCCCAGTATCAGTGTATCAGGGAGAACAAGCACATAGAAAAGATAAGCTTCACTGCATATTCCTTTTATCGTGTGTACATTATTAGCTTTGAAACTGGAAGTGATTTGAAGGACATTAATTCACCTTAAAGGAAACTTTCTTGGGCTTGTCTTTTACTTTATTTTCAAAGTCAGATTACAAGCTAATTTAAATTTCAAGTATTTGATTACATTCCTCTTGAATGACTTCCTCCTGATCATTGCCAAGTCAGTGTTCCCATTCAGGGCGAAGCTATTTTAATTCCACTGCAGGCAGGTCTCCTAATGAAGAGGAGAGTTTAAGTTCCTCTTACATGGAAGCGCACATGATGAAGGTTTTTCATCATAAAGTCTGAGTCAAGCCTACACAAGTGGGATTTTTTTGTACTAAATTATATAGGAGGCTTTTAAACGAATATCCCAGAGATGTTCTGTCATGGGAATAAATGGCATAAAGGACCTGACAGGTTACTGTGAAAGCACTGCAGGAGTCGGCAGGGCAGCCACAGAAACCGCCCACCTGACATCTTGATGGTATTTTGCACCTTTTAGAGAGTGAAGAAGCTTTTGAAGTTTTAATCATCTTCCTCCAAAGGTGTAAGCATAATCTTCCCATTTGTTTTTAGCGTTGTTTAAGAACAAAAATAATTTGAATATGTGATGTAAGTCAGTACCAGGCTTTAGAAAGATGGTACCTCACCAGGTTATCCTGAGAGTGGGGATGGGGGAGAAGTGGGTGGTTCTTAGTTAATTTTATTTTGTCTACAATGGGCACAGCTCATCCACATAGAAGAGTGGATCCTGGCTTCCCTGGCTGAAGTAAACAGAAAATCTGATTGCTCCTCCAACGGTAGTGATGGGTGGTCCCACTGATGAGAGTAAATACTCCAACCCCTGGAGATGCTCTCGGTGAGAGCCAGGGTCCTGCAGAGATGAAGCAAGGGCCTCTTGCCCCAAGCCCAAGCCTGGGACAGGCCAGGGGAGGAAGGAGAGTGAAAAAAAGTCTTTTTTGATTTGTAATTACAACTTTCCTTAAAATGTCCTCATTTTCAGCAATGGAACTTATACAGAATTTTTGCTATTATTTTTTTTCTTTTTTGAAAAATAACAATTTCTGTCTTCCCCAAAGATGCTGATGCTGTGTACTTTTTGGAAGGATGAAACAAAAAACCCCCTCTGTTGGCAACCAAGAGAAAGCAATCTTAAAGCACTGACATTTTAAACACTGGTGAGTCTTTGTTGTGTGAAATTAACTGGAATTTCAATTAACCTATGGTCCTTTTTGATTTACTAGTTTGGAGGCTGTTCTGTAGTCTGTGCTCACTCATGCCTCCATACATGTTTCTTTTCAGCATGACTCTCTGACCTAAACTGCAGTGAAATGGACTGTATGACACCAAATTTTTCATATATGAACAAACTGAAGTCATCCAACTGCAAAACTCAGTTCACCTGCAAAACTCCTGTCCGAGTCATCCATTAGCGACGTTCTGCATTTTGGGGAAATGTGTGCCACAGTGAGGAATCCAGACGGTGGTTCCCCTGGGTTCCCACGGATAAGAAAGGATTGTCCTCCCAGGAAAGGACGGGGAGCTGTTCCATGAAGACACTGAAATTCCAACACTGTGGTTTAATAAGGATAAACAAGTGAGATCAACGAGGCAGAAGGGAGAGGGAGCTCAGAAACAGATCCACAGACTTAAAGCTGACTTTTCACAAAGGAGCCCAGACAATTCAATGAAGAATGAAAAGCCCTTTCAACAAATGATGATGAACAAATGGATACCCATTTGGAAAAAATAGGAAACTTTGATCCCTACCTCACACCTAAAATATCAACCTGAGATAGATCAGAGACCTAAAAGTTAAAAACTAAAACTATAGGGCTTCCCTGGTGGCGCAGTGGTTGAGAGTCCACCTGCCGATGCAGGGGACACGGGTTCGTGCCCCGGTCCGGGAAGATCCCACATGCCGCGGAGCGGCTAGGCCCATGAGCCATGGCCACTGAGCCAGCATGTCCGGAGCCTGTGCTCCGCAACGAGAGAGGCCACGACAGTGAGAGGCCCACATAACGCAAAAAAAAAAAAAAAAAAAAAAAAAAAAAAAAACTAAAACTATAATGCTTCTAGAAAAAAAAACAGAGGAGAATATTTTTGCAACCTTGGAGTAGGTAAAAATTCCCTAGAGTCACAAAAACACTAACTGTAAAAGAAAAAACTGACAAAATGGTCTTTAAAAAAATTTTCAACTTCTGCTCACTGTGAAGAAAATGAAAAGACAAACCACTATATGAGAGAAAATATATCTTATATATAGATATGAAAAAGAACTTTTAGCCAGAAAAAATGAAGTGACTAATCAATAACAAAAGGACATACAATCCAACTCTAAAAAGGGGCAAAAAGTCGAACGAACACTTTGCAAAGGAAGATACACAAAAGACCTGTGAGTATATGTAAAGAGAGCCAACGTCATTCGTCATGAGGGAAATACAAATTAAACCCACAATAATACACTATTCCATAGCCACTTAAATACACTATTCCATAGTAACTTAAATCACTTAAATCAGCAAACGTTAGCAAGAATATGGAACAAATGGACTCTCACACACTGCTAACAAGGAAGTCTGAGTTAATCAAACATTGACCCCGTTATCTGGCAATTCCACTAAGGAGTATTATCCAAGGTAGAGGAAAACGTATATCCATTAAAAGACTCATTCAACAATGTTCATGGCAACTTTTATTCAAAATGCCCAACTGGAAACGATCCAAATGCCCAATAACAGAAGAATAAACAAATTGCAGTACACGCACATAATGAAATAAATATTACTCAGCTACTGATACGACAACGAGGATGAATCTCAAAGACACGATGAATCTCGAAGACATGGTATGGGAAGAAAGGAGCCAGTACAAAGGGTATTCACTGGATGATTCCATCCATATAAATTTAAAAACACATAAGACTAATTTATGGTGATAGAATAATAATTTTTCCCTGGGTGGAAAAGGGGGATCTGACTAGAAAGTGGCAAGAGAGAATTGGCTGGGGTGATAGAAATGTTCCATATCTTTATTAGGGTGGTTACAGAAGTGCATGTATTCGTTAGAACTTACCAAACTGTACATCTAAGATCTGTAAACTTTACCTCAAAAAAAAAAAAAAAACCCATATTGTATTAAAAAACAGTAATACCAATATAGTCTTGCTACAAAGTTTTGAAGAAGGTTGTATTACTGATTTGACATCCTAATGAAATTATTTATATCTCAAATTCTTCTGAACCTTTCAATCTCTTATTTATATGTAGTATGCTGTGTATACATAGAGAAGAAAAGGATAACTCAATTCTAATTCGACGTGATTTTAAACAACAGTTAAAGTTTACTCATTTGAATGTCATATTGTACCTTATGTTATTGCTTTATCAGAACCTTAGAATATTGTTTTTTGATTCATAGGCCCTCAGTTCATTTTAAACCATGAACCGCTGTTAACATCCACTTAAAACACCTTTCTTTTAAGTTATTTTTACCTCTTCAGCTTTGACCAAGTTTTGGTAAGGGAGGTCGGCTTTGACCAATTTTTCTTTTGTTTGTTTCATGTTTGTCAGAAAGCAGTTTTCCAGAAGATATCAGTATATATTTTATATGAATATAATTATACAGTGGCCTTTCTTTCCCCCAGACTGACTTGTATATCACTCATAAAAGGAACTCACAACTAAGCATCTTCAGGCCAAAGGAGATTTTAATAACAGTCTTGAGTTTGAATATCCTGTTTTTTCACGAGTTACATGAATTTAGGTTAAATTATTTAATTTCCTTAAGACAGTTTCTTCTTAAATAAAAATGGTTGTTCCAATAGCTATTTCATAGCTTCATAAAAAGGGGGGGTGGTGGGAGCTGGGCCCCTGCAGCTGCTGAGGAGGCGCCCTGTCTGCAGAGAATGTAAACAATAATCATGAAGCCCCTTGCAGACAGCTCTAAAGCCCGTGGGGAATAAAATGCCTGTCCCCATGGGGCAAGCCGTCCCTAGAGTCACACAGCCTGGCAGCCCCTCTGAGGACCCAGAACAGCTTACCTTCCTTGAACACTTCCTACGAGCCTGGCCCTGAACTAAAGCCCATTAATCATTTAATCCTTGCGACGGTTCCAGGAAGCAGATACCACTGTCACCACTTTTCAGTGGAGCAAACTGGCTGAGAGGTCGGGAACCTTCTGGAGGCTCCTCGGGTGGGTGGTGGGATGCGGGTGGGGCTGGCGGTCAGTCCAACGCCCGCCTTTGACCAGGAAGCCGCACTCTTATTTCTGAGCTTCCAGGCATTCACCCTTCCGGTGATAGCGAGGGAGCCGGGGTCAGAAGGGGGGGGGATCTCGACTAAAACAGTTTTGAAGAATCTGGACCCTCCAGCGTGATGCGCAGCAGGACAGGAAAGCAGCACAGTGAACAGGGCAGAGCCTCCAGTTCCGCTCCTACACGCTAATCCCCCAGCGTCAGGAAGCAGAGGAGAGCAGCCTTGCCCCAGACGGTGCGCTTAGCTACCTAAATGTGCCTCGTGCGTGTGCGTGTGTATATGTCTGTGTGCACATGTGTACACGTATGCCTGTATATGTGCATGTGTGTATATGCATGTGTGTGTATGTGTATGGATTTATGTGTCTGTGGATATGTGTGCGTACGTATGTGTATGCGTGTATGCGTGTATGTGTGAGTGTATGTTTGTATTGTGTATGTGTATGGATGTATGTATATATGCATGTGTGTATTGTGTATTGTGTATGCGTATATGTATGTGTGTGCGCGCACGTGTGTATATGTATGTAAGTATGGGTGCGTGTATATTGTGTATGTGTGCACGTGTGTAAGCATGCATGCATGTGTATATATGTATATACACGTGCACGTGTGTATATGTGTGTAAGTATGTATGCACATGTGTATGTATATTGTGCATATGTGTCCATATGTATGTGTGTATATGTACATGTGTGTGCGCGGGCACCCCCAGCCCCTCTCAGGTGCTCTACCAGCAGGCCGAGCCTTTCCTCAGCCTCACTGGTGGGCCCATGGCAGGGGACCTGCGAGCTGGCCGGCGCTCTCACTGAGAAGAGCCATGACCAACCGAGGGGCCAACAGAGGAGAGCAGAGCCCTCCTGGCAGCCCACAACCGTCAGAGTGTGTTTTCAAGGTGGTGAACTCGGCCCTCAACCATGGTGTGTACGTGGCTATAAATCAAGAGGTAATTAGATTTTGCAGCATTTAACCCAACCCCTCTGTTGCCCTCACTTAGTGGCCCGGGTGGAAAAGAAAGGCTGACCCTTCCCACTGAAAACACAGGCCTCTTCACTCTGGCTTGTGCTCCGCCTTGGCCCCCAAAGCACTAGACAGCCCTGGAAAGCACATTCTCTCAGGGTCCAGGTTCAGTGACAACACCCTGCAAATGCACCGGGGATGGGGATGAAAAGAGCACTGGGAGAGAGGGGTCTGTCCTCATCGAACTGGAACCCACATTAACAACCACAAGCTGGAAAATGCCACGGCAGTTCAAATAAACTACGCATCAGTGTGAAAATTTAATTAACCCATCAGAAAAGCACCGAAACCTTCACAGACATGCATACACACAGGAATCTATGCAAAAGAAGCTCTCATTTGATTTTAGTCAAAGCAAACTCAGCCTTCAGTGTAAGCTATAAACATATCGTCTTGGGCAGTTTATAAGGGAGCCCTCGGGAGACGTGTGAATTTTGCCTTCCCGAAGATTTTAGTTTTAAATGTGATCAAGCCCAGTGAAAATGTAATCTGATACTTAGGTTCACACAGAAATGTCAGTGTTCTCTTTTAGTGTGACCTGATGTTTTTATTTTACATTTCCACACATTATGCTTCTTATGTTAAATAAGTTTTGGTAACCTGTAGAAACTGAAATGGTACTAAAAAACATGACAAATTAAATTTCATTTATTTTAAACCACTGGCTATTTTTCAGACAGCCTTGTCTTGAGAACTTTAAAAAGCTAGAGACATCCATTATTCCAAAATTATTTTATGACTGAAAATTTTCAGTTTAAAAAAAAGTTATATATTTTAGACCAGAGCTTGGCAATTTTTTTTGTAAGGGCCGGAGTGTGAATATTTGAGGCTCTGCAGGCCACACAGTCCTCACCTCACCCACTACAGCTTGAAACCAGCCGCAGTCAACACTTCAATGCAGGAGCATGACTGTGTCCCAATAAAACTTTATTTACAAAACACCAACAGCTGGACGGATTTGGCCCATGGGCCATCTTTGCCAGCCTCTGATCAAGGCTAGACTAAAATAGTGTGGAATCTGGTCTCTAATGTGTACTGGAAACTGATACTTCAGAGCAAAAAAGAACTATAGAAAGCAACCCCTTGTATCCAGCTGTATAATGTTAGATGCGGCAAATGCTTCTTGAGTCTCTGGATGTCACTAATTTACAAGATTTGAAAGTCCACACAGCACATTAATGGGTGTTATTGCTGATCACAGCTGGAAACAGCGTGTCCTGGGTATGATTCGAGATGGCAAACAAAGGGTTCTACTCACAAGGGAAGGCTTCATCTGACTCAGGCTGGATCTCAATAGGCCCAAGGCACCTGAAAAAGAAAAAGCCACTGCTGTCACTTAAGAGCACAACTGAATCCCTCAGCTCCCAAAGGGCACTGGAAATGCCAGGCTTTGAGAGACACACAAAACACGGAGGAGTAGGGAAGAGCATGACGTGTCCTCAGATGACACAAAAGAATTTGTGTCCACGGGTCTAAGGACAATTAACTACAATGTAATCTTTAGATCAGGAATGGTGACTATTTAAATGCCAAAAAGGAACATAACCCCCAGTGGGAAAAAAGAGACAAAAAAGCTGAAGTAGAGAACTGGGAGAAGAATGAGCCTATTCAAATGACGTGGGCTAACGCAAGACCCTCGGCAGTGCACCTGCCACCAGGGGTCAGCAAAGGCTCCCGGCAGGTAGAGGCGCGGCCCTGCTGGACTCCTAACATGGTAGACCGCGGGGCACGTGCTAAAATGCTCACTCCCCCGGGTGACAGGGGCTTCCCTGGGCTGGCACCCTCACTATGGAAGGCAAACTACTCAAAACCCAAACTCTCAAAGTTTGCCGTCTGAGTCCCTTCTGGAACAAGAGAGGGTATGAATAATGATCTCAGATTGTATATCACCATCCGTGGGAGTCGTTTTTAAAAAGTACTACTTTGAGAAGGTAGCAATTCAGTCCAAGATTCAATGGCCCATCTGATAATATGGTGTAGAAAATAGAGGAAAAACAAACAAAAAAAACAAAGGACTGAGAAGGTGCTGTGAAATAATTGTTAATTTTTCAGATATATGAATAAACATGTAACCAGTCTGAAAAAGAAAACTACCAACTAAAGCTATTGTTTATATACAAACAGATGCATCCACGGGTAGAGGTCTTTCGCTTTTGAGGGACACTCCCACCGTCAAGTCCGACAGGCCTCCAGCTACAAATATCTCGGTAGATGCAGGTTACAAAATGGTCCACAGACTCCTCTCAACTGCTCTGATCTTCACAGTCTCCATCTTTTCCTATTTACTAAATCCCCAGGGTATACCCTCCTCTTCTTTATTTATTTGTTCCGTTGTGTCTAAAGAAATACAGCAACTAAACCCAGCTAGCAATGGGTCTTCTGCAAATCCCGTTTTGGGAAACCACAGCGATCGCTACTGATTCTTCAGTCATGCAGTTGAGGACCAGGGCAAGTTACAGAAACGATCTGCTTGCTCTCGTCAGCTGGGGTTGAAGGAGACTTGAGATGTACGCATCCCTTTGCCTTCAGGAGGAAGGGATCTGGGTGTACACTGCTCCTGGCTGAAGCTAGAATTTTCCTATCAGGACATGGCAGGAGGACTTTCACACCCAGCCTCACTGCCCCACCTGCCAGGGTCTCGTATCTAATACTGTACATTGAAACCAAACAGAAAAAACTTTAAACTGAGCTGAAGTTCCAGAGAGGGAGAGAAAAATATTGTAAGTCAGGCCAAATATCGAACAAAAGCTTAGAATAAGGCATAAGTCACTGAGACACAATAACTGAAAACATCTTCCTGGAGCACCAAGGCCCAGGTCTGAGCCCCTTTTCCTGCCTCTCTGCAATCACTGTTCTCGGGACCACGTGGCTCTACATCCCACATATGTGTTCCCGGCTCCCACACGTCCATCTCCAGCCCATCTTCTCTCCCAACCTCCAGACTGGTATGTCCAACAGCACCTTAAGGTCTCCATGTGTCTCTCTGCTCCTAGTGAGGCCCTCCCCGGCCCCCCATCTGCATTAGTTTCTGTTGCCGTGTAACAAGCACCCCACTCGCTTACTATCGCAGTCTCTGTCAAGGCCCGGGCATGGCTTGGCTGGCTCCAACCTAGGCTCAGGTCTCACAAGGCTGCCATCACGGTGTGGTCTGGACGGCCTTCCTCTAAGAAGCTCAGGGGCCTCCTTCAAGTTCCCATGCTGGTTAGCAGAATTCAGCCCCTTAAGGCTGGAGCACTGAGGCCCCAGTTTTCCTGCTGGCTGTGAGTGAGGGTGCCACCCTCCTCTTCTAGGGGCAGCTCACAGCTCCCTTCTCCAAGGCCAGCAGGAGAATCTCCACTCCAGTCTGCTGAGACGGAGTCTTACGCGAGGTAACCTGGTAATCACAGCAGTGCTATCCATCACCCTCACCAGACGCTATTAGCCCTACCCACCCAACACAGGGGGCACCTCAGAACTCTGCCAGCCACGCCTCTAAAATGCTGCCCCTCACTCCCACAACACGCATATATACCCCCCCGCTTTATTTTCCCCTATAGTGCTTTTTACCATTTGAAATAACAAATACCTTATACACGTCCACATTTCTGCTTCATCTCACTGAAATATAAGCCCCACCAGAACAGAACGTTTTGCCTGTTCTTGTTTACTGCTATAACCCCAGCCTGTAAAAGAATCCTGCCTGGCTCAGAGCACTTATCCACAAATATTTATTGAATGAATGAATGATTCACTACCTAGGTTTGCCTAAAAACCATCAGCATCTCAACATGTCCGATTCCGCTGCTAAGCACAGGTTTCTGCGGCCTCTTTCCACTGTAGTGAGGTGCCTTACATCAGAACTTTGTTTGGTCACAAAAGATCAAGCTAAATGTTATCCTTCCCATGGTCGCAAAGCTATATAGTTTTAGTTTATTTATAGTTTTATCAGCCAACTATGTAGTGGGAATGCCACACTGAGTATTTGCAAAACCACCATTTTTAAGCACACGCGAAAACAGATACGTTTAATGTCCGGTTCCCAGGCTCTGAGATGACTTCTGTTTGTTTTTTAATCTTAAAAATAATCTTCAGTCAAACAGTGGAGAAAGTAGGAAGTAAAAGCCAAGCTCCCTTTGAACAATGACTCCAAGAAAACCACGAGTATGTGACTAAGTCGGTGACTGAAACAAGAGAGAAGTATGGTTTTCAGAGGCAGCGAGCATAACTGTGAAACATACGCACTGGGTATCTGTTTTACCCCATGCGCTTGTGGTTAGCAACGTTCTTTTAGGCGATCAAAAAATGTACGCACATAAAACAATACTCATAAACCCAACTGCAAGTTCTATAACAAATTGATGATTACCTGACGTCCAGACTAAAAACCACGCACACGCGGCCTCCACTAAAAGTAACCGAATGCCACTCAGGTGATCACAGGTTGTAAAAGGCAGGCTGATTGTCTCTTGCATCTTGTTTAACTTTCCCCACTCTTGTTTATTTTACTAGCGCTACGACTACTAATGCAATTCAAGGAACACAATAGATTTCTAACTCTCCCTCACCAAAGATAAATGAGCACTCATTTCTGCCTTCCTGGCTGGTTTCTGCTTCTGGCTTTCCTCCTCTAACCGTATGTACAGTGTCCAGGTTAATCTGCCAAAAACAGTGATTCTGGGAAGTCCCTCCTCTGGTTATGAACTCAGGGTGGCTCCCTATGGCCTCGCTCCTCAAGTTCACAGCCCTCTCTGGGGTCTCACTTGTCAAGTTCCTAACCTGGGTTAGGCCTGTAGCCTGGGTCAGTCTGGTTTCTATGTTAACAGCAAGACTCTGACCACTTGACTCCATCCTCATCTGGCCACCACTGGCCTTGGAGTGACTGGCTAAAAGAACACAGATCAATGAATGAAAATCACAAACATCAAACCCTAAGCCCCACTGACGGCAGAGACATTCTTTACGTGGAGGACAGACTGCTTCTCTTTCCCTTAGAAACACAGCAAGGTTAAGAAGGAAGAAAGTCCATAAAACATGGTCTTCAGCATCTCAAAGTGAAGCACGATAAGGGTAAATTGAAAGTATTACGGAGGTAAATTTGGCATTTCCCAAGCATCTTTTTTTTTTAATGTAGTTTCATTTTTTAGAAATAAATTTATTTATTTTTGGCTGTGTTGGGTCTTCACTGCTGCACACGGGCCTTCTCTAGTAGCAGCGAGCGGGCTCTTGGTTGCAGTGCGCGGGCTTCTCATTGCGGTGGCTTCTCTTGTTGCGGAGCACGGGCTCCAGGTGTGCAGGCTCAGTAGTTGTGGCGCACGGGCTTAGTTGCTCCACAGCATGTGGGATCTTCCCAGACCAGGGCTCGAACCCACGTCCCCTGCATTGGCAGGCGGATTCTTAACCACTGTGCCACCAGGGCAGTCCTCCCAAGCATCTTAACTGAGCTTTCTGAGGAGGCAGTGTTCCAACAGGGGCCCCAGGAATTCCCAACCCCTCGGAGCACAGGCCTGCACAGTCCCAGGACGGTAAACACAGTGGATCTCACTCCTGTGATCAGGAATGTTACATGTCACATTAATCTCAGCTAGGGGGTCTGTCCGGATGGATCCTGCACTCTCACGCATCCTTTAAAAGCAGAGTTTTCTCTGGCAGGTCACAGAAGAGAAAACGAAGCGACTGAAAGCTGAGGGGTCCAAGGCGATGCTGCTGTGATGTTATGACAGGGTCCGGGGCAAGGAACGGTGAGTGGTTTCTAGAAACTTCTAGGAACTGATAGCAGCCTTGGCCTCAGTCTTGCCTACAACCTGAATGAGCTTAGTAACTGATTCCTCCCCAGGGCCTCGATCTAGACCACGGCCTGGCCAACATCTTGACTGTGAGGCCCTGAGCAGATCCAAGTCCAACCAGGAAGCACTTGTGACCACAGGACTCATAGGCGCTGAGAAACAGCTGGTGTTTGTGGAAATGTCATGCAGAAAACCAACATGCTTTCCTCTAAGCGCAGCGTCTGCTCACATGAAACGGTATCCTAAAGCACCTCCAAGACTGTCAACTGTTCTCATGGGTAGGAATGTATAAAAAGGACAAAGAGAAAGAAAAGCATAAGAGACCTCCAAGGAAATCTCTATCCTTCTTACAAAACCATGAGATCTGGGAACAAGTAGAGTATACAAATCTGTAACGACAGACAGTGCCTGCTCTAAAGATCACCATGTATAAGCAATACTTCTCAGAAGTGTTAAAATAGGAATCGTCCCTTCCACGATATTTTACTAACGTTAACATCAATAATGGCCGCATGAACATTATAATTTATTCAGGTTCCTATGACGTATATTAGGAAAGGTGTTCATCTTTTATTCATCAAAAGAATAACTGATTACCTGCTATACACAGTATCCTTTGTAAGTGCTTATTGACTAATTCCAGGGAAGGCTAAGAAAAACATGCCATCTACATATTATTACAAGAAAAAGTAAATATTAGAGGATGCTTGCCCACTGTTTTTCTTAACAGTAACCATTAATCACTAAAATACAAATGTTCTGTGTTTCGTTTTGCTTTTATAAGCAATCTTAATTATTTTAATTTATAGATATTTGTTTCATTTCTACTCCATGCTAGGCTCTCTGCTAGGCACTAAGAAACATAGATAGTAAGTCAGCCCCTGATTTCCAGTTACCCAGAGTCTATTAAGAGAGAGAAACAAGGCTATTAAGAATTGAAACGAGCAGTTTCAATCAGTACAATATTAGTGGTGTGGGGATTATGTAAGACGCAGTGTAGCCTGGGAATTATATAATGTTCAGTGCAATGGTGCTGAGTAGTCAATTAAGAAAGTGTATCTCCACCCATCCATCCATCCGTCTGTCGGTCCGTCCACCCATCCATCCACCCATCCATCCAAGACGCTTACAAGTTAAACGGAAACATCTGCCCGAACTAAGGGCCGTTCTGACATTTGCTGTGCGCCTAAGGACTGTGATCAAGTACATTTTTTTAACGAGGGAAAACTAGCTTTTCATGAAACACGTCTATGCACTGTCGTCTACTCAAATATGAAAGGCAGCTGCCAGTTCTTAATCTGTCACAATTGAGTTTACACATTTCTAACACAACAGTCTTAGTACAACAAAACTTTACCCACCCCTGGAAAGGGAACACCATTTTATTCGCTAACCTCTAAAGTTCTGATAGAAAGTGGCATTAAAATCAACTGACTCCCCAGAAAAAGAGGATATGAGAGTTTGGGACCTAAATCAAACCAAACATTTCACCCCTGACCCAGCAATGTAAAGTGACAATAATTGTATTCTTGGAGGGGTAGAGTCATTAAAGTAGAAACTACTGAGTGTTATAGTTTATGAACACATACACACACACAGACACACACACATGTGCATGCCTGCACACACACGCACGCACACACAGTATCTATCATACCAGTCCTGCTGGGAGGAAATGAAAATCTTAATCCCCATCACTGTACCAAGGTTTTTCTCAAGTGAGAAATTTCCCCGTGATAATGCTTGTCTTACTTGGCGTTTATTTTTAAAAGGATGAGCCGTGACTTTTCACACAAGCTGTTTTCAAATTCCACCCCTTAAAATTATTCCTGAAAGAACTTTCTTAGACTCAGTTGTCAGATGTTTAACATCTGCTGTGCGCTTGACAAAGTCAAGGATGCAACACACAGTGCTTAGAAATCACAGGCATGGAAGAACACGCTGACGGGATACAGTGCAATGGACAGTACGTGACCCCAAGCCGTCACGGAGTTTATGCGTCGGCTGTAGAGATTTGGTTAATAAACACGCAAGACATTAGAAAGCAATAATACATGAAGCAACAAGAGAAGCAGAAGGGGGATACTTCCAACAGATGATCCCTGCTCTGTCCCGAAAGGCAGGGAACCCACCTGCCACGAGGTCCCGCAGCTGCTCTGTTGTGCGACATCCCACAGGGAGTGAGATGGGGCCTCTTCAGTTTACGAATACCAAAGTTTTGTTATTTTAACTTAGCGACTAAGGAGTAACCATTTATTCCCAACTGAAAACAAAAGTCTAAAGGCTGCTCAAAGAAGGCGCTCAGAGCCAGGCTTGGGGAGATGCCGGCACAGCACGGGGGAGCCTGGAACCATGGTCACACATGACGCGCCCCCAGCCCCGCCACAGACATTGCATCTTGGTGTCCTGTCTGCCCGACGCGGATAATGAAAGGGACGGTGACCGTCTGTGTGAAGGGCACCTCGGGCCCAGCACTGCACCAGCGCTTGTGCGGAGTGTCGCGTGTAATTCTCACCAGAACCTTTCGAAGCAGGTGCTGGGAGAACAATCTAGAAATAATAACAGAATGGGGCCAGCAGGATAGGGTCGTTGTGAGGGTTAGGTGACAACAATATTTTACGATCATGAGCGTTTTGCCAGGCACGCAGTCCCTCAAAAATGACACGTATCACCATTACTTGGCCGAGTGAAGAAATGGGGCAGGGATTTCAAGCAAAGGAAAGAGCAGGTTTTGCAGAAAGTCTTCGAGAAAAGAGCCTCCGAGATGGCAAGTAGATCAGTACAGCTGAGAAGAGTTCCAAGGACGAGAGCGGGAATGGCTGGGGAGGTAAATCTGAACTCGACTACGGCGGCAGCTGAGCGCCCAGGGTCCACATGCGTACCTTTTACCCCCATGGTCCAGGGCAGTTGGCACAAGGCTTCTAAAAATGAAGATACTATTTCACTGAGATCCACCTACAGGCAACATGCAGGGAAGACTGAAAAGGGAACAGCTAAGGGACAGAGGGACTGATCGGAGGCAAAACTACGTGGTAAGAGAAGATGGGGGTTACCTCGGAACACGAAAGGTAGAAAGAAAAGGGCAAACATGAAAGAACAAAAATACTTAATGAGCGGACGCTCCAAGGTTTTCCGAAGATGGTTTCTTGGTAAGGGAAGCTCAGTGGTACTAGAATAACAGTCAGGAGAGGATGCTGGCTTCACAGGAAGATCAGGGAGCCTTCGTGACGTCGCGCATTTGAGTCCGGACTGGAATATTGATGACGTGGGTCTAGCAAGCGGCATAAAGCTTGGGATAATCAATGGGGAAGCACAGGTGTGGTGTGATGTTCCTGGGCGTAGGGCGAACCACTGGGCCGCAGTGCCTGGAACCACATCCCAGGCCCCGCAGCCTCCAGGCATAACGCGAGGCGATGAGAGAAAAAAGTGCGGCCTCCAGGTCCACCCACATGAGGCTCCAGCCCATGAGACTCCCTCGTCCTCAAACCTCATTACGAGCATCGTATCCAAACACAGACCATGACGCCAAAGCTCAGGTCATTCATATTCACCTCTTCCCTGCAGATCGGCCGGGACGCCTGGGCTAAGGCATAAGAGTGATGTCACCACTCGGAGTCCTGCAGAAGGTTCAGGTCGCTGCTTCCCCGAAACGTAAAGCAGCTCACTCTTCTTGTATCGTCTTCAGTTCTCATAGCAGGGAAGTCGACTGAGTTCCCACTTTCCACCTAATTAGGTTCACACGGGGAACACTATTTCAGTACATTGTCTGAAAACACTCCCTGCCATCACCAATATTTTCTCTTCGTGATGTCCATCCAACTTTCTTGTGCTTTGAAAGTGCATTAACGTGATGGTCGTCACCAGCGTCAGCTCTAGAAATCTGAACAGGCTCCTTGGTTCAAGCCGTAAGACCTAAGACCCTACGTCCTATTCTCTCCGGCACGTGTAAGGCCACTTGGCGTTGTATATTCAATTGGACCATGATCAATCCGGGGAATGTGACCCACAGCCGTCCTCGGGCACACAGCACACACCCAGCGCGGTCTAGCGTAAGCAAGGAGATGGAGAGTTTAAAACTTACAACTAGTGCCTGCCTGACTTGGCATCAATCACTCTTTTACAAAAGTGAATGTGAGCAGGTGGTACAAGTTGAAGACTAAGAAACGGGGAGATGTGCTCGCACATCTCCTTCAAATCCCTGACCTGAGGGGTTCCCAGACAGGAAGAAGTTATACATGGAGAAGTGGTACTGAGACATTCTGTTTATCTCGGGCTCCTTAAAGAAAGGGTAACTTGCACTTAGTGAGGCTTCTTGGTATATACAGTAGAACAGGAAGAACACAATGCATGGAATGACAAGGCTTCCGGTCACACCTGACAGTTAATGTCTGGGCTCCTACAACCTCTCCGTGCCTCAGTTTCCTCATCTACGAAATGGGCACTCCAGAATTGCCACAAAACAACAAATGGCTTCTGATAATCTTGAAGACTGAATTACTAATATTTTATTTTAAAGTCTACATTGTGTATTAATATATAGTAGAGACTAGTTCTGATAACTTAATTGCATAAAATATAAAAATTCCACATAGTTAATGTGGCCATGCTAATTTGGTCATCGTGCCCAGGGGGTGTCACATTTTACTTTTCTGATGTGAATAAGTGCTCTTAGCTGAAAGAAAAATTCTCCTTAAAGAAACGCCTGCCTTTTGGTATGACAATCTTAATACAATTTCTTTCTTTTTTCAAAAATTTTATTTATTTTTGGCTGTGTTGGGTCTTTGTTGCTGTGCGTGGGCTTTCTCTAGTTGCGGTGAGCGGGGGCTACTCTTCGTTGCGGTGCGCGGGCTTCTCACTGCGGTGGCTTCTCTTGTTGCGGAGCACGGGCTCTAGGTGCACGGGCTTCAGTAGTTGTGGCACGTGGGCTCAGTAGTTGTGGCTCACGGGCTCTAGAGCACAGGCTCAGTAGTTGTGGCGCACGGGCTTAGTTGCTCCGCGGCATGTGGGATCTTCCCGGACCAGGGCCCGAACCCGTGTCCCCCCTGCATTGGCAGGCGGATTCTTAACCACTGTGCCACTAGGGAAGTCCCTCTTTTTGTTTTATAAGATGAAAATACTCCTTGGTTTGTGTGCTCCACCACTGCAATGGTTTGCACAGGTGGTCACTGAATAGATGAATAAATGAAGAGATGAAACTGGAATTGCATTAAAAGGCAGCACATGAAGTACAGCTGGTCATGGAAACATGCAAGACCCAGGTCTCCTGAGCACAGAGGGTACCCGGGCAAGGCAGCAAGCGGGTCAGTTCATACACTGGAGCATCCACTGGGGTCAGGCACTGCTCCAGACCCTGGGGACAGAGCTGTCAACAAACATACAAAATGCTCTCACGGCACTTATTACCTCCTAGCTCTACCTGTCAACTTCCTGACTGAACAGCAACACAGCAGCCAGGGAGAGTGTGATCACAGTGTCAGAGACGTGACACACCCAGTGCCGCTCTGAGGGGCTAAGAGAGCACAGTTCCATGCATTAACAACAAGGTCCTACTGTAGAGCACAGGGAACTATATTCAGTATCCTGGGATAAACCATAATGGAAAAGAATATAAAAAATAATGTATATATATGTATAACTGAATCACTTTGTATACAGCAGAAACTAACACAAACATTGTAAATCAACTATACTTCAAGAAAAAAAAAATTACCACCAACATATGGAAAAAGAACACATTAAAAAAAAGAGAGAGAGAGAACGCAGTTCTAGCGCCCTGAACCACACATGTGGGAGACCCAGTGCTGGGTCTCCTCCTGCAATAAACATGGCAACAGACGGCCCACTGCACAGACCTGCACTCACCCACTTACTGTCAGATGACGATTCATGTCACTTCACTAATTTTTAAAACAACTCTTTAACAGACTATTACACTTTGACTTTTAATGAATTAAAGCTGCTTTTTTTTAAAAAAAAAGAGCTTTTTATTTTCGCCAGTTAACTCATTACTTCCTAGAACTAAGGAGTACACAAGCTCTACGTCCTATTTAATGCTGAACATATTTAATTCACAAAGCAGCTTGCAGGCTTCATTTCAATTCATCCACACAGTCTTTTGTCCTTGTTTTATGAGAATTTCCAAGTGCCGCCAGATTTTAACCACAGCTAGCACTTTCCTAGAGCGCCCGCGAATCCCTGAATTCCAACGCTCAGTGAGTTCTGTTGGCCCGCAGCTGAAGACGGCCAGATGATTTCACACTGGCTTTTATTTTGCGATTCTATTGCGTGAGGTCTATAACTTGCAAAATGACTAAGCTGATTATTTTGTAAGTGTAACATCCACAGCCTGGCCAACTCCATCTACTTTAGAAATTAGCACAGGGGTTTATTGTGATTCTTCTGTTGCAGTCCTAGCAGTTTTACTTTCCTAGTAGCTGCTGCTTCCATACAGGAGTTTTAGCGTATGGAAGTTTGCTACATAAAACATTTATTTTTTTCATTCACACATTTTTAACTGAAAGGGAACTTTGATGCACTAAGGTGAGTTTATAAAGCATGAACTCTTTTCGTAGGTACAGTATATTCATTTTCTATATGTTCATGAGAGTTTTCTAAACAAAGCAGACAGTGGTAGAAGCTGTGTTATACTACTCATCCTTGGAGATGTCACGACCACTGTGGTCCATGTGAGTGGCGCCCTAGGACCGCACACCATTCACTTGGTAAGTGCACATGGTGCCTCTGACCACCCAAATGTCTCCACGTGTACCTGTGCTGCTACAGAAAGCAATTCTCAAGTAGCACAGACAGGGCTTTATGCAAGCCCCCCAAAGGTATGTCAGAACGGGACGAAGAGTAGGCATATTCATTGGTTCAAATACCTCCGATGAACGGGTTCATGTATATTCACACAATCAAACCAAACACAAAGGAATCAGGTAGCAGTATATTAATTTTTTTTGGAAAGACAGAGAGGCAGGTCATTTGAGAACGGAATTCTAGAGCCAGTCTGATTGGGTTCAAATCCTATTTCACTATTTATTAGCTGTGTAACCTGGACAAACTATTTCACCTCTCTATGCCTCAGTTTCTTCATCTATAAAATGGGGATAAAGCAGAACTGAGCCCAGAGCTGGGATGAGGATTGAATGAGGCAAAACATGTAAAGTAGCTAGAACAGGGCCTGGCAATAGTAACCACTATTCAACTATTCAGATTTGGTGTTAGTATTATTGGGTAAGAAAATCAAAGCAGAAAGAGATTAAATAACTTGTCATGGGTGTGAGAATTAGTCAGTGATTTATTCCAGAATGAAAATGAAAGCTCTTGGTTTACAAGAAAGAGTTTCCCTGAGACCACGTTTTACATTCCAACTTTTTGAAAAGGTAAAACCTACGACTTGAAGTAATACTTAGGTCTGAAAAGCAAACTCCCATGCACTTCATGGCTTTGACGATGACACAGGTCATCCCTAACGGGCCACC
This sequence comes from Tursiops truncatus, assembly GCF_011762595.2. Classification (NCBI taxonomy): domain Eukaryota; kingdom Metazoa; phylum Chordata; class Mammalia; order Artiodactyla; family Delphinidae; genus Tursiops; species Tursiops truncatus. Next base: position 5,675,643 of record NC_047050.1, on the reverse strand, counting down.
GGGGCTGACATTTACTGGCTGCCTCTCCTCGTGGGGAGGGGCACACCCAGTGGACAAACAAGTCCAGTGTACATTATCAGCCGTCGACGAGACTTTAAATCCTAGAAGAGAATCATTCTCAGAGAGCTCTTGCGTCTTGGCCGGGTGAGGTGCCTACTGTTTTCATTCATGTTTTTTAAATAGCAGCCAATCCCCGGTGCGTTCCACTCGCACCTTGGAAAATCATCTCATTCATTTCAGTGCAAACAGTGTCCCTTCCTGGCGCCCCGAGGGAGCCAGGTTTATTTCCACAATGTGAAGTGGGACAGCTAGAAACCAGAAAAGGTCTGGGTGCGTTAAAGAGCGGATGCTTTTTATCTATTTCAAATTTGAAACGAAACGAGGGTCCAGGGAGATTTGATCACTGATTCTGATGATGCAGATTACAGCTCTTAGATAATGGAGAACAACATGCACAGGAAAGCGGCTCTTCCCTGGCACCTCCGTCGAGTGCACGAGAAAAGTGCAGTCTTGCCTAGAGCACTGTACACGGGCCATGCACACACTGTCCAGCTGTTCCAAAATCGTCCAGAACACCCACCTCTTAGACTGCTCTCCAGGGGCTGCGTTAACATCAACTAACTAGCTCCCCTCTCTTAAGAAATGAGATCGGGAGATTGCACTGGGCAAAATTTAAATTTGTATAGTAAAAAATACAGATAAACCAGAAGTCTGAACAAGCCAGGAACAGGTATGCTGTGTAAGACAATCTGGGTAAAAGGGCCAAAACCCAAATGGGTCACATGGCATCATCTCTGAGTGACATTAGCATTTCACCCACAGTTCTCATCACTGTTGCATTGAGCTAGAAAATGAGGAGAAAGCACCCAAAACCTGTTTCTCAACAGCTTAATCAAAATGCATATATATATATATATATATTTTTTTTTTTTTTTTTTTTTTTTTTTTTGCGGTACGCGGGCCTCTCACTGTTGTGGCCTCTCCCGTTGCAGAGCACAGGCTCCATGCGCGCAGGCTCAGCGGCCATGGCTCACGGGCCCAGCCGCTCCGCGGCATGTGGGATCTTCCCGGACCGGGGCACGAACCCGGGTCCCCTGCATCGGCAGGCGGACTCTCAACCACTGCGCCACCAGGGAAGCCCCATATGTTCTATTTTTAAATCAACGAACATCTGTGATTTTCAAATGTCTTCATCATAAATGTAATTAGTGTAATATCCTGGATCAAACATAGCATATGGTATCTAAAAAGAAGGAATAACATTATTTTCAGTCTAATAGCATTACCTGTTCTAACTTACTGCTTTATTATAACAGTCAAATAAAAAATGATGTCTTATGGAAGCAGAGAAATCCGAATCAATCTCTCTTCAAGATAAATATGAGGAAACTAAGGCTTGGAGAGTTTATACTGCTTATCTGAGGCCAAATCCTGCCAAGGGCTGAAGCCAGACCCCTGCTTATTCTATACAAGAAAGACCTGGGTACCAGGAAATAAGTGCAATGCTTAGTGCTGCTTCCTGACTTACAGCAGCACTGTTTAAGTGCTGGTGGTCAGGTCCCTACAGGTTCGTCGAGTCCTGTAGCTGAAAGTGAGAGAGGGGTGACGTGTGCACACTTACCGGTCGGGTCACACCAGGAAGTGTTGTCGACCTGAAGTCCTTCCTCTATCAAAACCCCAATGCCACATGTTTGTGACATTCGGTGACCACTCTGATGAGTGAATTTCCCTACTTGGCAGCAATACTCCCCAGCTCACGGCTCACCTACTGGGGCTTCCTCTGACTGGCCTCCCCCGCAAGCAGGCAGAAGTGACAGAACAATGTCACGTCACTATGGGGGGCAGGGAGACACTGCATCATGAAAGAACACTTTCATGCATTCTGTGGTTGTTGGTTGAAATGTTACCACCAGTTAAGTGACGGGGAACACCAAAATACATAATCAGGACAGGACGTCTTAAGTTTGAGTGAAAGCGTAGAATAGGAGAAGAGTGGGAAACAGCACCATGGTTTAGAATTAAAGGGTGGTCCTACCATTTCCACTTAATGTTTATTCACATGGTTAAGTTATTGTGTGGTGCCCTAGCAATTGAGATATTCCCATGTCTAAACCTCTCTTTAAAAAAACAAAACCAAAAACATGTGCATTTGTCACTAAAATGTATTTTAGCAATAAATCCTATGCCAACAAAGTTGCTGAAATAAGGACGGTAGAGAAAGGAAAAATCGTAAGTGGACATTTAAAGCCTCGTTAAAACTGAGTTTACGAAACGCTGGTCCTGATCTGAGGCAGACACTAGAGCACCTAGGGCCCGGGAGCACCTGGTCGGGGCCTCTGAGTGTGTGTACATCAGTTGCTCTTTGAGTGCATCATTTTGGATGTTGGTAAAATGAAATGCTCAGAGAAAAGCAAACTGCTTCTGCTTGCTAGACAGTCAATAAATTGTCACAGAATACAGATGAATTTGCTCTGGGGACAATAATTTGTGCCCCAATCAAGAGTAAGGAAAGGTAAATGTTTTGCAGGGAAAAAAAAAAAAAAAGGAAAGGGACAACCCAAGGTGAGCTGAGGCAAGTCAAAGAAGAGGCGACCTTCAGAGAAGGAGACAGACTTCTCTCCAGGCTGCTTGGACCACGGTTAGAGGGCAGAGCAGGACCCAGTTCTGAAATCCCTGGTGTGCTTCCCTCGGCCCAGCAGACAGGCCTGGCTGCGCAGAGTCCATGACATAGAAATAACTTAATTATTATTTTAAAAACTGTGCAGAAAGAGTTCCAGGTAGTAAAATGCAAGACCAAGCAAACCCAATGTTAGCCCACATTGACAAGGCTTTCTCCAGGGATGGCGGGAAGTTCGAAAGGGAACAAGGAGCTGGTGACAAAGGCTTCTGTGCTTGTGGGGACACTGCCCGAGGTTCCCCGGGCACGCTTGGCCCCTGCCAACCAGCAAAGCAGGTGTTGAACACATCACATTCGCTCTAATTCAGAATGACGAAAGCCTCTGCACTTTTAACCCGCCCCACTCGCAGGCGGCTCTCACAAGGAGTCATCCTCCCACCATTCCCAGGGCTCGTCTTCCCTTCCTGAAGCCAGGCCAGCGAGGAGGGGTCCTGGCATCGTTAACTGTTAACACAGCCAGGTGAACTGTGTCACCAAACTGGATGTGGGTCCACTTGCCCAAGGAGCAGCAAAGCCAGTCTGCTGACACCAGGGTGCGATGAAGGAAAGTACAGCATTTATCGGAGAGCCAAGCAAGGAGAACGGGCAGCTAGTGCTGAAAAGCCCTAAAAGCCCTGATAGCTTTCAGGGAAGAGTTTTGAAAGACAGGGTGAGGGAGACAGTCACAGGGTGTGTGACCAGCTCATGCTCAATTCTCTGAATGGTTGGTGGTGAGGTAACAGGGAGGTGTTTTGGGAAACGCGACCTTCTGGTTCCAACTGGTCTGGGGTCTGGGTGTTGGTGGTCAGCATGCAGTTACGTCTTCCACCTGGTGGGAGTTTTAGTCTCTGAAAAACAACTCAAGAATATGGCTCAGGATATTATCTATAAGCCCTTGAGGAGGAACTAAAGGTCCCTGACTTTGCTTTATGGCCAAACTATTATTATTTTGTCCTGCTTGACTGCTTTCCTTTGTTTCTGCATTTTTAAAACTTTCTGATTAAATTTGTTCTTTGGAACTCAGGGAAAGTCTAGGAGGCTAAAGCTTTTTTACAGGTAAGAGACGGGGGCATGGGGGGTTCTGTCCCTGGGAAGGCCCTGCAGGGTCCTGCTCGATTTCAAATGGACCCTAATCCCAGGCCCTGCAGGCAACACCCTGCAGGATTACCCCAGAAGGACACAGGGAAAATGCCAGTTCGTCAACACTAATGCAGGGCCGGTATGCTTTTTTCAGCTCCATCAGGGAACTTCTATCAGAAAATCTTAGTGGCTCTGTCGAATGTTACATTTATAGAAATATGGGATCAGGTAACAACCCTGGCAGATTAGATTAACTGTGCACTTCTTAAGAGCAGGAGCCCTGCCTTCTCACGTGGTACTGTGGATGCCCAGGACACGTCTGCTAAGTGAACTATTGAAGGGGCAGACGCAACCACACGGCCACTTAGGAAACTCCTGGGTGTCAGCTCTGCTCCCAGAGCCCCCAGGTGAAGCACAGCTGTCCCTTACCGGGGTGCATACTGAAGGCTGATCACTTTCAGTATGATTTAATGCACTAGTTACTTTCCGTAGATATTTTAATTACATGAAGAATACCTATATTAATAACAATAGAAAAAGACATCTCTGCTGCATTCTTATAAATACATTAAACGAGGGCAACTGTCAAATGGTCTCAATTTTCTCCCCTGTAAAATAAGGAGTTAAAGTTAAACCTGCAACATCTTAAACACGCCAGGATTTCATATGGAAAATACAACACAGCTCTGAGTAAACAGCACAGACATCAGTGATGTCCTAGGGTTGATGGAGGGAGTGATGGCAGCTGTGCCACCTGATCCAGAGTGAGCAACACCTGAGATTTAAAATTTAAGTGAGAAGGGACTTCCCTGGCCGTCCAGTGGCTGGGACTCCGTGCTTCCACTGCAGGGAGCCCGGGTTCGATGCCTGGTCGGGTAACTAAGATCCTGCAAGCTGCGCGGTATGACCAAAAAAAAAATTAAAAACTAAAATAAAATTTAAGTGAGAAAAAGCTCTGACACATTTATGTGTCATCAGCAATCACAGAAAGAAGAATGACACGCTTTTTCAATACAATCGCCCTCCTAAAAGGACCTTTTGAAGATTAAGAAAGAAAAATTGGGTGAGTTACTAGGTCAGAACAATCTAGAATTCACTGGGTCCCATACAGCCTGCATCTCAAACCCAGACAGTCCCTGTCTGTGTCATGTTTTGGTGATGCCTATCTGCTCAGACAGAGACCAAAGAAAGAAGCATCCTTTGAGATAAAATGCAAACTGCAGGGTGGACACAGGGGAGGAAGATCAAGATAATGACACTTGGTGGCCCTGAATGACAGTGAAAAGGAGAGAAAAGAAATGTCTGCTTTCCAATTCTAATTAACTTAGGAAACAAGTCAGAACACGTAGCCAAGAACAGTACTCATTGAAAAGAGACGCTACTAAAAAAATTTAAAAGACTATAAACTGCACTCCTCCTTAAAATGGAACATCATCTTTATGAATGAAGTGTGCATCTGAAATTGGAAACATTTTCGGTCAATAAAATAAACAAATTTTCCTTCAGAGAAGGAAAGCCAAATTACACTTTTGTGTACAAAAACCTGAAAAAGTGCTAAGTATTGTGTTTCTTTGCAAAGTATCATATGTACCAATTAGAAACATTTACTGTAGATAACAGGCTTTGCAGAAGGTTAATCAGAGCCTAGGATTAGAGTCCAAGTTGGAGAAAAAATTTTTAACATACTTGTACCTTTATGCTGTGAATACATGAGAGGTCTGTCAATTAAAATTAGCTTAATGATCTCAAAAAACCCTCAGAAAGCAAAACCTACCATCAGATGTTTTTCTCCTTTAACTCAACAGTAAAACAAGGTAAAAAAAATAAATAAAAGTATGGTTGGATATTAATCAGGGAAATCCAGTCAAGGAAAACCTAAATTTATATTACAGAAATTCAGAAAGACGGGACACTCAGTACTTGGAGAAAAAAAATTCAAAGTCTTAGGGTTTGAAGAATCGTATATAACTACATATTGAAATATACTCCTGCTTGAATGGTTTGCTCTTTGATGGTACTCAGGTCAGATCAATGCCAAAAGCAAATGAGGAGGCAAACTCAATGAGAGTTCAGACCAAATGTCACCTCTGGGGGTTGTGCGTCTGCAGGGGAGGGACCCACTCATCTATGCCACTCAGAGCAGCAACTCAACTACTCCAAGATTTGCAGAAACTTTCATTAAGCGCTGCTACAAATTTTGAGAAGTAGCTGTATTGTTTTTACTCGTTTATTCTCAGGACAAATCATAACCTATGTGCAACCAAGTCGAATTTTTTAAGTTGTGCAGATTTCGAAAACAACAAAACCCAACCAACCTAATCTAAGAGGTTAATGTGTCCTGTTGGGAAGAGCACTAAGTAAGATCAGGAGTCACAGTGTGCGATTTCTATCGTAGGAATGAGCGCTGCAGATAAAAGACTAAGTCTTGATTTCAAAGAGAACATAAAACCTCTGCCTGAACCTGGGTCTCTACTGCGAAACACAATGGTTAGACTGTTCACTGCCACAAAGCGGTGATGCTAATAGAGCAGAATGTTTTCCTCCCAAGTTAGCTGAGAAAAGATAGAGCAAAGAACATCGACAAAACCCTCAAAGAGGTGGGTCTGAGTCAATATCAGAGATGCCTCACCACCGATCGGAACGGAGAGGCAGACTGAGCCCTCCCCTGGGTGTGCTACGTATGGAGAGCGTCATCGATCAGAATACAAGTCAGCAGCAGAAAGGGCAGGGGTGGCATTACTGCTCCAGCCTCCTTACTGATGGTAGCTGGACTTCTCATCAGGACCCCGGAAGAAGCCCAGGACTGCTCGGGAGCCACTGAGAGAGCAGGGACTGATGGGGCCTCAGTCAAGGTCTTTCTCCTAAGCAGGCAGGAGGCGGGGGTAGGGGAGAGGGCAGATGGGGAGGGAGGGCAGGAAGAAAGAAGAGACAGACTCCAGCCCACCAGCATCCTAAGCTCAGGACAGAACACGTGCTAGTTTCATTGCATTCAAAAACACACGAAATATCACCGCCCCACGGAAACGTCTTTATTTACGGTTTAAACTGTGTTACAGTAACACTTGAGGCAAATTTGAAAAGTCATCCTGTTCTCAGCATTCTAACAAAGGAGTTCCTGTGCTCCCATCCATCCCCTTGCCACTCCCAGCTTCACTGAGCAACCCGATGTCAGGCACAGGTGCGAAGATAACAAGGCAGGTCCCCACCTCCAGAAGGGCTCAAAAACCTTTGCTTTCTGAGGTGACTCACCGTCAGAAAAGAGAACATAATGTTCTCTTTTCTTTAAAAGATATTCTTAAGCCAAGTAATATCACTTGTTTCAAGTGTACAGAAAGGAAATGTGTAAAACAAATGGTAAGAAATTCTCTAATACACCATGGCCCAAATGGAGGAAAAAGAATGTCAAAGTGTTTCCTACAAGCATCATTTAATTTAGCTATTGTAGAATCAACTGTTATTAGATTTCCATTGGCTTCCCTTTTTATAGTTTTGGAACAACCATACAGCATGGGTGACAAAACACTAGGATTCTTCACATTTAAGAGTGATGGAAGAAAGGCATCATCACCATCTAAAGAGAGAAACCGGAACAACTACACGTATGTATCATGATCACAGACAGGTGCTAATGGATTCTAATGCTATTCAACATCTATCATCTTCATTCTGAAGTTACTTTTAAAATTTCACATAAACCCCCAAAACACTGCCCTTTATATTTAAAAGATAAGAATATTGCTAAGAATAAAAGGATTATGGGAGTATGTAACTCTTAACTACTCACTCCAATGGCCAATCACAACCAAAACATTTATGAATTAACTTTTGTGACCAAAGTGTAGACAACGGTCTAATAACCTAAGGATGAGATTTTAGTTCATAACATAACTTGATATACACGCACTGCCTGGTTGACAAGCTGAACGGACAGCTGTCTGGGCCCCTCTACCCTTAGATGTTCGCCACACTTGGGGTCACAACGTCTGCCCTGTTCTGACCACATCTGCTGACAATGTTGTTGCTATTTTACCTTTTCACTGAGGACTGCCACAGGCGGAGAGTGCTGTGTGCCCAGCACCGCCTGTTTTGCACGCACCACCTCATTTAACACTTACAGTAACCACGAGAAATAGGTATTATCACCTCTGTTCTGCAGAAGACGATAGAACGAAAGCTACTAACACGTATTAAATGTGTCCCACGTGCCACTCTACACAGCAACTCATCCTTCAATGCTCGCAACGATCCCACGATGTGGGCACTGCTATCATCCTGATGTGGCAGGTGGAGAAACCGAGGCACGGAGTGTGAACAGCTTTCCAACATCACGTACATTACACACGGCCGAGTCCAGACGCGGACCCAGAGCCTCCTGTCACCAAAGCCACCAGCCCCAGGGAGTCTGGCTGTGTCCCACCTATGAGAAGAGCTCCAACAGCAGGTAGGAGGGGGGCAAGGGGTGGGTTGGCCAGAGCTGGACCCCCCCATCCACAAGCCAACTCATAAATCTGGCTGGGACCGTCCTCCCAAGTTTCCCTGGAAAAACTCACTGTAAGGAAGATATGCCTGCCTCAAAGCTGGCACGGCTCCACTGTCCCTGGAGCTTCTGAGCAGCATGCAAGTTGCCCCAGGATAAAGAGTCCTGGTCTGGACGATGCCCTATGTCCACCCAACGCTCATCAATCGCTTAGCTCCTATGGCCCACCAGGTGCCGGACCTCCCCAGGCTCTCAGTTATTGAGCAGAACAGGCCATGCATTTCAGCAGAAGTGCATGTGTTTCACAGCCCAGGGGGAGCACTCTGGGGACAGCAAGGGGACAGGCGGAAGCCAGGCCAGCCTCAGCCAGGCCTGTTGGCACAGAGCTGGCGGGACGGCCCTTTTCAGAGGTGTTCCCTCCCATTCCTAACAGTGACCCCACAGGGCAGACTCCACAAACGTTTGCTGAGTGAATACATGCAAATAAGGGGGAGGAGGGAGGAGAGGAGGGAAAGGCGGCAGGGAGGGAGGGGGTAAACAGGAGAGAAAAGGTGGGAAAACGAGGGAGGGGGACACCCGAATTCCGCTCAACAAATAAGGGGCTGTCGTTACTTTATGATCATCAGATGTAATAATACACTTTTTAACATGTAATTACCTTTGATTTCCCTTTCAGGCCGTAGAGTCTTGTTAACTTCCAAGTTAAGACTCAGAAAGGACAGGAGAGGTGCCCTGGATGTCCAGTTGGAGATGGCTAAAATAAAAGAGCACAGATTATTATTATTCCGGAGAAGAGAAGTGATGAATTTTTCAAGTATCATTAACAAGAAACCGATTTTCACTGAGTAACAGGGACAGGGTATTTCCTAACATACCTGGGAAAAAACCGGGTCCAAAGCCTCTTTCCAATATAGCTGCTCTAGTAAACTTTAAATCGATTCAGAAAGAAGACAAAAATCAACTATAAGGTAGGCTATGTTTGTGCATTTAATGGAAAACGACCAAACGGGCCTGTGGGCTGCCACTAGCCCGGAGACCCCCGCAAGGCTCCGCCTCACTCCAAGCTCGACATCCCCAGTGCAGCAGGGCATCCTTCCAATTCACAAAACCGTGCAGGAAATGATGCAGCCCCCTCACAAGCAACTGCACAACTGCGGTGACAAAGAATATATTGTTTGTATTGCAGAAACTTTGTTCATGTTTGCAAGGGAATAAAATATTACAAGTTAGCATTTTCTCTTATCATGTCCTCCAAATGCAGTTCCTACCCGAGCTCACAAATACGCGCCTTGTTGTCCCGACTTTCTTCCTCCTGAAGCAAGGACAGCCCTGGGAGGTGACACTGCCCCACTTTCTGAGTATTTCATTTTTAGGAAGGAAATAATTAACACTGACCGGACACATACTCAGGTCCAGAAACAATGTGACTCCACTTTACAAAGGGGGCAAGAAACTGAGGTTTTTTGAGGAAAGTCGTGTCCCCAGGTCTGAGTGACACGTAGGTGTTCTCACTCTATTTGGAGATACTTAGAGATGAAATCATGAAAGTGATTGTTACCTGGACATCTAGCAACTCAAGAAAATATGCTGGAAAACTTAACGTCTTAACGTCTTCTCCTCTAGCATCTGCTTTCGTTGGATGCCACGAGCCCGGATAACGACATCTTTTTTTACTTGACAGTGGGAGCCAGCAGACAGGGATGGGAGTTGCTCTGACTGTAAAAGTTGTGTGTTTTGTTGAGAGTTACTCATGTTTTGCATGGGTGTAGGAGTAACCAACAGTAAAATTCTTAAGGAGGCACTTGGGACTTCAACGGATGACGCCTGAGAACCACTTCATTAAGGTCGACGCCAGCTTCCCAACCACCAGTAGCTCCTTTCTGGAGAGATGTGTAATGAACAGTGTGCCAGGGGTGTAGGAGTCAGGAGGCAAATCTCGACCTAGATTTTGAATAGCTTCAAAAAAATAAAAAGCGAGCCTGAAAATGTCTACTTAAATAACCACTAAGACTGATAATTCCCACTCTCACGTTTAAAACTTTCAAAATAATCTACTTTTTCTTATTACCTAATGTTCAGCAAGAACGTGAAGCCAGAACTGGGGCTAAATTAAAATGAAATATAAACTCCAAGTTCTACGGCTCTTTTTGATTGTTTACTGCCTGCAATTTAAGATTGTATTTTATTTGCCTGATGAAATACATGGGATTCCAGGAATTCAAATGAATAACATCATAGACATTTATAAGGACGTTAGAGAAATTTTAATCCAAAATATCTCTGGGCCCCATTTAAATTGATTGTGACCCATAATAACAAAGTAAAGAGGTTTGTATCTTACTACCTTGAAAACAGTATTTTTTGTTTTGTCCTAAAATTGTATGAAAAATTCCTTTTCATCTTTATCATTACTTTTGCCTTTTCCTTCTCATACTTTGGAAGAGACAAAGTAACAAAGTGCTGAACTTTTACCCTCACAATTCAGAGGCAGGAACGTTACACAATTATGATCGCGATGGGGAGTAACACCATATATGAAGAACTTCAGGGCTGGAATTATCTTCAAAGTTGTCATGTGACCTCAAAGCCATCCTAATAGAAATAATTCATAGCACATATTCTTTCAGTTGACTCATTTCAGAGCTGAAATGAAATGAAACCCCAGAGTGGTCAAGTGACCTCTCCAAGATCACACAGCGAAGCTGGTCCTAGATCTCAGATCTGCTGGGTGCCAATCCAGTGCTCTATTAGATCATAGTCTCCATATATAACTTCTTCAGGGCTCATAATTTCATCCATCTTTCTACACATCCATTATCCTACACAGCATGGGCCCCCCTTGATGAGTCAACTCAACTTTATGTTAATACAAGACGCGGCTCAAAATGTTCTAGAACATACTCTGCCCTTGGCTCTATGGATACAGCTAGATTAAACCATTAAGGCCCATGAGAAATCGGAAACCAAATTTGGGATTCTCTTAGGATCTCTAACCTAGAAACATCTACTCTACAAATAGATGTACCCCATCTTACTCACAGCCAAATCATCATCATAGCTTTGCTACAATATATTTTTTCAAGTGGATTTTTATAGATAGTTCTCAAGCAAAATGTAGGTATTCTACAGCTTACATTAGCAGTTTCTAAAGTAAGGATTTCAAGAGAATTTACTATTAGATCCATCAGTTTAGACAGACTCTTATTCTCTAAAACTCTGGAATCATTCGATAGCCCTTAATTTACCCAGATCAGCAGCTTATCATCACCAACAGTCACTTGTTGACTCCCCAATAATTTACAGTGTACAGTGGTAGGTGCAAGGGAACCAAAAAGCACGGAAGGATGTCCTTGCCTACTACAGGCTGCCGACTGGGGTCAATTAAGGGGCCTTCACAGTGGCACGGGAGTCAAGGCTTACACACGATGGAAGCACACGTGTGACAGTACGTTTAGAGAGGCAGGTAGTACCCTTCACATGTGGTTTTCCCAGAGATGATGAGTTGATAGATTCAGTAAAAAGTACATGTAGCGAAGCAGGCAAGAAAAATTAAAATAGGCCAACAGATGACAAGAGATTTCCCTCTACACGCCCAAAAGAAGAAAGAAAAATGGTGCAGGACGCAAAATACCCATTAAAAAGATTCCTTTCCTGAAAATATGTCAGCAACAAAATACCTCCCTTATAATTTTTCGTATTAACTCATTAATGGTATTAAAACTCAGTGCCCCAAAACAGCATCATGAAAAGAAAAAAAAAAAAAGACAATCTGAATGAACACTTTCAACAAAGAAAACAAACAAATGCCAAGTAAGCACGAGGGCTCATCAACGTAATTAGTCAGCAGGGAAATGCAAAATAAAACCCTAATGAGGGCCTCCCTGGCGGCGCAGTGGTTGAGAGTCTGCCTGCCGATTCAGGGGACACGGGTTCGTGCCCCGGTCCGGGAAGATCCCACATGCCGCGGAGCGGCTGGGCCCGTGAGCCATGGCCGCTGAGCCTGCGCGTCCGGAGCCTGTGCTCCGCAACGGGAGAGGCCACAACAGTGAGAGGCCCACGTACCGCAAAAAAAAAAAAAAACTCTTTGATACATTAATTGGGAAATACTTCTTAAACATCCACAAGACTACCTCCTAGTCCACTGGACATGCTTAGCTATGATGTAAATAAAGATATAAAACAGGCTTATCACAGTTACAGCTAATCCGCGGTTTAAAATGACTAAAATGTTATATAAAAGAATCATGACTCCAAACGTGTGACGATGGAACAATTTCCTAATACTAATGTCAAATATAGGTCAAAAGAACCCAAATTGCATTCATTCAACAACTATTTCCTGAAGGGCTACCGTGTATTAGTCACTAAGCTAGATGGAAAAAGGCACCAGGATTGAGTAGGAAAGAGCCCTTGACCTTACAAAGTTCATCATCCAAAAAATGTAAGTAATGCGCTCCACGGAAGTTATGAACTAATCAGTCTGGAAAAGACCTACCAGTTTATTTTCCAGCTCTTAGCTACAGCATAAATTCTAGTGAAGTTACAGGCTGAACTAAGAGAAGTACTGAATTCAGTGCAGATATACACAAGTACTACTCTGCTCTGCACTGGTCAGCTGGTGCAGGGGTGTGGGTAATGTTCTATTGTGCTCTCGACGTACTCCTCACAAACCCCCTTCCGAAGGCCAGCTTAGGTGCCTGAATCTCCTGTAGTGTTGCCACCCACCCCAGAACCCCGCCACACGTCGAAGATGATGCCTGAGCCTGGAACTACCCAGTACCTATGACACAATCCAGGCTGGTAAGAGTGTTGAGTACTCCCAGACCTTGACAGCTGAGGCTCAGACAGTTAGGGAGGGGACCTAGAAATATTTCAGTTAACTGAGGAAGTGCCTGGCGGGGGGTGGAGGGTGGAAGGCAGACCGTCCTACAGGAGAAGAGACATCATTCTGAGTGGCAGGAGTGACAGAGGCAAATGTGGTTCATGATAAAAGCATTCCAGCCTTGAACAACCTCAAATTTGAACAGAGTGCCTCCTCAGTTAGGGAGACCCGGCAGCAGCAAGTTTGCTGAACTGAAAATGCAGCCACACTCTCGTCCTCATACTTCCTCATGATGAGGCACCTGGATCGCTATCAGCACCTCACAACCCGTCTCCCAAAGCCCAGATTGTCAGCCTTCCACGTGGCAGCAAAAAATGATCTTTTAATATCGGATTATGACCATGCCGTTCCATCCTCCCACCCCTGCCCACTCCCTCAGTGGCTCTCCATCACCCCCACTCAGCCTTAGCAGCTCAGACCATCCCTCCTTCGAGAAGCATTTTCTGGACCTCTCCATGCTTTTACCACTTTGTCCTCCCCATGCCCATGGTGCCTCACCCACCTCCATGCAAACATTCACCCCAGGTAGAAAGATGAGTCACGGCTGTATCTCCCTGATAAACCATAAACTCTGCCTGGTTATCTCAATCCCTAAGACTTAAACCCTAGGCTCCCAGGATGTGACACTTCATAGATATTTCTGAATGAGTCAGGGATTCTAAGGTAATCCAGTTCTGCATGTCCTGTCCGATCTTATACCCATTGGCAGCATATCAATGTGGGTTATTCCGCTGGTATAGAATAAGTCAGGGCAAGTGTTCCATCATCTTGAGGCTACAGAAGATGGAGATGGGCTCCTCTCTAAGGAATCCAGGCAGCCTTAGTCGGGATACATCACTGGAACCAAAGTGATTACCTGACGGATTCTCTTGAGTATTCTTCAATTGGCTGGGTTCAATCCTGCTTTCACACCTTCACTAATCATGTGACCCTGAGTAAGTAAACCTCTCAAAGCCCAGATTTCCTGGTCTGAAAATGGAGATAACTGTGGCCCTTACCTCAAAGGGTCACTGCAAAGATTAAATGCCGGAGTATCACAGAGGAGTTAGCAAAGGCGTCAGTACATGGCGCTCACCTCACTAAATGGGGGCTGATCGCTAAGCAACCTCTTTCTGCCCACTTTTCGTCAACAAATGGAAATAATACCTACTTTGGAGTAAGATGTTTCAGCAAAAATGTGTAAAAACACCAGGCACAGGGGAGTCACTTGATTATGAATCACTGATTTTCAAACAGTCTAGAAATTTACCTTTTACTTCCAAAAAGGCAGGATTATACAACTAGAGACATCTTCTTGAGGTTCAGACTAAAAAGACCATAATCACCTCACTGTCATGCTCTTCACGTGCTGTGAATTCACCTTGAAAAGAGGGCTTTCATGTGCTCCAATAATTCATTTATTTGGACTGAGTTGAAACAGATCCTCTATTTCTCTAGGCTTTTTTTTTTACAAAAAGAAGTATACTGAAGTTTCATTAAATTCACTCAGATGTATCCCATCACTTTTGTTCATTGATTCTTCAGACACAGTAACACTTAGCAAACCCACATATATCCAAGACAGAAATTTCTGAAGAATGTCATAATGGAAAAACCTGTAAAACGCTTACGTTGGTGTCATGACTTTTTTATTTTCAAGAATAAATTCACCTGGTTCTAAATAATACATTTTTAAAAAGAGTGTTGCACACCTCAAATGTTCATTTTTAACACTCTTCAAAATGGGACTCTGACACACAGCTTATTATACAAATACATGTTTTTTTTTAATTTTGGATTATATTGTACATACTGGGTTTTTTATTTTATTTTATCTATTTTTGGCTGTGTTGGGTCTTCGTTGCTGCGCGTGGGCTTTCCCTAGTTGCAGCGAGCGGGGTCTACTCTTTGTTGCGGTACACAGGCTTTTCATTGCAGTGGCTTCTCTTTGTTGCGGAGCACAGGCTCTAGGCGAGCGGGCTTCAGTAGTTGTGGCACGCGGGCTCAGCAGTTGTGGCTTGAGGGCTCTAGAGCGCAGGCTCAGTAGTTGTGGAGCACGGGCTTAGTTGCTCCGTGGCATGTGGGATCTTCCTGGGCCAGGGCTCGAACCCGTGTCCCCTGCATTGGCAGGCGGACTCTTAAGCACTGCACCACCAGGGAAGCCCCAAATACATGTTTTTTTTTGTTGTTGTTGTTGTTGTTTTTTGCGGTACGCGGGCCTCTCACTGTTGTGGCCTCTCCCGTTGCGGAGCACAGGCTCCAGACGCGCAGGCTCAGTGGCCATGGCTCACGGGCCCAGCCGCTCCGCGGCATGTGGGATCTTCCCGGACCGGGGCACGAACCCACGTCCCCTGCATCGGCAGACGGACTCTCAACCACTGTGCCACCAGGGAAGCCCAAATACATGTTTTTAAACCTAGCATGGTATTAACTGGTTACAATCCAATTACGAATATTGTCATTTTCCAGGGTTTTAATGATTCTGAGTCAGTAGCTGGAAATAATATCTCATTTAGAAGAGATTAGTAAAATAACAAAGCAAACAGAGTTTACGGTGGTTCCAGACTAAATACCAGCAGCAGCTGGGTGGGACTGTTCTTTAGATGCAGGAACCTGAACGTAAACAAGAGTGATCTTGCCATATTCTGTGGGACTAATATGCTACTCTGGGAAGAAAGAACAGAGGAGCTTCCTTCCTTAAAAATTTTCAAACTTGTACAACACTAGAGATTTCCCAAATCCAAAATATATTAAGAGAGATTTTCTTTTTGGTCAGCACGGTTCTTCCAAAGTCACTGTACTTCTCATACCATTTACAAAAACAAACTCAAATTGGATTAAAGACCTAAATGCAAGACCGGAAACCATAAAACTCCTGGAAGAAAGTCTAAGCAGAACACTCACTGACATGAGTTGTAGCAATATTTTTTGATCTGTCTCCTTGGGCAAAGGAAACAAAAGCAAAAATAAACAAATGAGACCTAATCAAATATAAAAGCTTTTGCACAGCAAAGGAAACCACCGAAGAAACAAAAAAGACAACTTCCTGAATGGGAGATAATATTTGCAAATGATAATCTGATAAGGGGTTAATATCCAAAATACATAAGTAGCTCATACAACTCAATATCAAAATAACAGACAACCCAGTTAAAAAGCGGGTAGAAGAACTGAATAAACATTTTTCCAAAGAAGACATACAGATGGCCAACAGGTACATGAAAAGATGCTCAACATCACTAATCAACAGGCAAAGACAAAGCAAAACCACAGTGAGATGTCACCTCACACCTGTCAGAGTGGCTGTCATCAAACAGACCGTAAATAACAAATGCTGGCGAGGATGTGGAAAAAAGGGAACCCTTGTGCACTGCTGGTGGGAATGTCAACTGGTGCAGCCACTATGGAAAACAGTATGGAGGTTGCTCAAAAAACTAACAAAACAAAGTTACTATTCTTCTTTACCCAGCAGACACCATTGTAGAAAACATGTATTTTGTAGTTACTCAAATTTTGATGTGCAAAATCCCTTACTAACCTACATTATGAAAAATATTTCTTTCAAGAAAAAAACATCAGAATAAGGAACTCACGACAACCTAAGGCAGAAAGCATTTATCCCATCTGGAGGCTGATCTTTCATTTTTTTTTCAATTTTTCTATTGCGCTAAATACATAGAACACAAAATTTACCATCTTAACCATTTGTAAGTGTACAGTTCAGTGGTATTAAAGACATCACAATGCTGTACAACGATCACCACCATCCATTTCCAGAACACTTTTTATCTTGCAGAACTGAAACTCTAGACCCATTAAACAATAACTCCCCATTCCCCCTCCCCCAGCCCCTGGCAACCACCATTCTAATTTCTGCCTCAGTAGTTCATATTAGTGGAATCATATGGTGTGTCTTTTTGTGATTGGTTTATTTCACTTAGCATGAAGGCTTCAAGGTTCATCCACGTTGTAGCACAGGTCAGAATTCCTTTCCTTTTTAAGGCTAAATGTTATTGCATCATGTGTATCGACCACGTTTTGATTAGTCATTCATCCTTTGATGGACACTTGAGTTGCCTCCATATTTTAGCTTTTGTGAATAATGCTGCTATGAACGTGGGTGTACAAATATTTCTTCAAGACCCTGCTTTAGATTCTTTTGAGTATATACCCAGCAGTGGGATTACTGGGTCATATGATAACTCTACTTCTATCAATTACATTTTTTAAATGACTATCTATTAAATAAATCACTATGTTCCTTGAAAAACAAAAATAGAAATTACGTGATATTATTTAAATAACCCTAGAATATCATGCCAAGAAATTTTGTCAACAAATTTCTGTTTCTCTGCTATGATTATAAACTGGCAATTTTCCATCCTCCTGGGCATCTCTAAATACCAAATAAGAGAGAGCATTGATGAGATTAAAGTCTTCTCTTTTTTTTTTTCTTAAAAAATTAGCCTCTATAGTATAGTCAATGTCGGACTACAGGGGCTCCAAGTATCACTTAAGCTGTTTGAAAGACACACACTCCTTATGCTCACTGAGCACATGGGCACAGCTTTCCCACATTATTTTTTGGTCCTCAAGAGAACAAACCTGTTTCACAGCCCTGAGGTTGGGGGCTCTCCTGTCTAGGTGAGACATGGAACTGGAGTCCCCCTTCAAGCGCTTTCCAGAGCACGTGGCAATGATTTCAGGCCGAAGATTCTCTACTTGTAGCTTTCTCTAAAAACAAAGCTATTCATCTCATTAACAAGCAAGTGGAGAACACTGCCAACATCAACACTGGTATCTTCTGCTCTCCTACAAAAATTCAGCATAATATCAATAAAATGTAATACAATCTATGGGCGCTTTTTTGTGAGCGCTTAAGCAGGGCTTTACTGAGGCATCCTGTTTTATAGTATTACACTTCTTTAATCTGGGAAAATACATATAACATAAAATTTACCATTGTAACCATTTTTAAGGATATAGTTCAGTGGCATTAGGTACATTGACACAGTTGTGTGACCGTCACCACCATCCGTCTCCAGAACCCTTCATCTCGAAAAATGGAAATTCTGTACCGGTTAAGTACTAACTTCCCATTCCCCTGTCCCCCAGTCCCTAGCAACCACCACTCTACTGTCTGCCCCTAGGAATTGGACTATTCTAAGTCCTTCCTGTAAGCAGGATGGTACAGTAGTGGTCCTTCTGTGACCGGCTCACTCCGGTCAGCGCCACACCCTCCGGGTTCATCCATGGGGTAGCGGGTGTCTAATGGGCACCTCTTTACTTTTCATGTCACAGGAAAACAGCTTCAGGATAGAAACGCAGAGTCAGGTGCTCTTCACCTGTGAAGCCCTAAGAATGGACGGGCTAAATGTACACCACTGTGGTTATGACAAGAAGAGCCTGACCGCAAAGGCCCCCTCCCGAACGACGAGTGTCGCCAGCCCTGCAGAAGGCTGCTGTCAGCCCCCTTCTCCCTGGTGCAACCCTCAAACCTTCAGCACTGCCCCCCAGCATGTGAGCAAGGGGAGGTGTGAGCCAGGCTACCGGCACGGCTGTAAAATAAGTCAGGGTGAAGTTTCACCGAACTTCAGTGTCTGCTATAGGCTACCTTTAGGGCTTTGAGAAATGAACGTCAATAGGAAGGACTGGCAGGTAAAGTGGGACGCTATGAGTAAACATCACACTAATGGCTCCGTTACATTTAAGGCAGTTCTGCTATCTTAATGGCAATACTAAATGGCATGGTAAGAAATACGGCTTGCTCCATAAAATAGGGCATTTAGTATGTGATCGTTTGTAGCATTTTTTGGCTGTTTGGCTCTTTTATGTAAGCCTTACTTTTCTAACTAAATTGTATGTTTCACAAACAGTCTTTGAATTCTTTTATGTCCATCATGTTCTACTCTCAAATCAATGTCCACAATAAAGTAGGTGTTACATTAAATATTATGGGCTGATCAAAAGGAACTGATAGGACAATCTAAAACATAAAAAATAAATTGATTAATCATCAAATAAAGTGGTTAAACCAGGTAGTATTTATATCTTGGTGGTTAAAGGTATACTTGTTCTGAATTAAATGGCAATACGTTTAACACCACTGACTTGGAACCTGAAACATGGCAAATAATCCATCACCTTTAAACCATTAGTAGTAGGACCATTATTGCAATGGACTGAATGTGTTCCCCCCAAATTAAAATGTTAAAATCCTAAACCCCAATGCGATGGCATTGGCAGGTGATTAGGTCGTGAGGATGGAGCCCTCAGGAATGGGATTAGTGCCCTTATAAAAGAGACCCCAGAGAGCTTCCTTGCCCCTTCTGCCAAGAAAGGACTCAGAAACAAGATTGTTGTCTATGAACGAGGAAGCCAGCCTTCATGATACACGGAATCTGCTTGCACCTTGATCTTGGACTTCCCAGTTGCCAGAACTGTGAGAAGTAAATGTCTGCTGGGCAAGCCACCCAGTCTGGGAAGCCCCCCAAAGAGACCACGACAGCTATGAATGCACTTTATGCCCATATCTTTAACTCTTCCTGTTCTCTGACCTACATTTGATTAGGCAATTTCATAACTGAAAAGGAGTTTGTCTCAGGGCAAGTCCTAGAGAACAATGCTTGATTTTATTTTTTATTCCCTTTCAGATATCCTGTTCTGTTGGCAGTTATCTGTA
The DNA here is from genome assembly GCF_011762595.2 of Tursiops truncatus. Lineage (NCBI taxonomy): Eukaryota > Metazoa > Chordata > Mammalia > Artiodactyla > Delphinidae > Tursiops > Tursiops truncatus. The sequence goes on along the minus strand of NC_047050.1, from coordinate 5,655,887 downwards.
ACCAGCAGTGGCCCATTAGAATAACACAGATATCACAAATTTTAGTCTCCAGAAAAGGAAAAATTAGAAGAATGTCACTCAATACATTCAATTGGGTACTGATCTTCTGCCACTGCTTTCCATGGGTCAACGCAGGGCCACAGGGCAAGGGAACTCACTGATGGACTTCATACTTTCAGGCATTTACAGCCATAAAAGGAAACGAAATCGAGTTATTTGTAGTGACGTGGATGGACCTAGAGTCTATCATACAGAGTGAAGTAAGTCAGAAAGAGAAAAACAAACACCATATGCTAATACATATATATGGAATCTGAAAAAAAGAAAAAAAAGGTTCTGAAGAACGTAGAGGCAGGACAGGAATAAAGAAACAGACATAGAGAATGGACTTGAGGACACGGGGAGGGGGATGGGTAAGCTGGGATGAAGTGAGAGAGTAGCATGGACATATACACACTACCAAACGTAAAATAGATAGCTAGTGGGAAGCAGCCGCATAGCACAGGGAGATCAGCTCGGTGCTTTGTGACCACCTAGAGGGGTGGGCTACGGAGGGTGGGAGGGAGACGCAAGAGGGAGGATCTATGGGGATATATGTATATGTATAGCTGATTCACTTTGTCATAAAGCGGAAACTAACACACCACTGTAAAGCAATTATACTCCAATAAAGATGTTAAAAAAATGCATGTATGACTTCCATTTCCAGTTAAGATACAGGACACATGAAAGGCCTTTGATCTCATGGTAACAAGAAATTTCACCTGGACAAAATGAAAACATACTTTTCTATGAGTCTAGGAAAGAGGAATAAATATAAAGGAGACTTAATGATCCTAATTTCAACAAGAAAAAAAGGCCTTCGCTGGCGAGCTGAAAGCCCATGGAGGTTCCGTATCTGAGGGCTGTGCCCTGCCAGCCTGGATCAGGGGAGGAGGAGCCCTCAGAGAGACTTGGCAGGTACAGGAGGGACAGACAAGCCTGACACAACAGTGGGAACTGCAAGGAGAGACTGGAATCTGCAAGAACAACAAGTGAAAAGCAAATCACCTTTCCTAGTAAGTCTGCCCCAACCCCCAAAATTATCTGAGAAAGTAACGGTATAAAGTTTAGAAAACAGAGAGAAACCACACAGCCTATACATTCTTATGATGCTTCCATCTCTGAAACCAAAGGCAAATCAAAAATAGCTAAAACTGTAGTCCTACCCTCTCCAAGCTGAAATACTGACAAAGATGAAAAAAGCAGATTAGGTGAACTCAAACTAGTTAGAAGTGTAACTCTGACTTTAGCTCGATTCTGAGGGATCTGAATGTCCACTTCTCACTCCACCCTTGCACTCTCCGACAAGTGAAACAAAATATTATACTTCAATCTATTACTTTATTCACAACCCCGGGCATACAATTTTTAAAATTACAAAACATATAAGTAAATAGGAAACTGTGATCGATAATTAAGAATTAACACAGTTAATAAGAACAGACTCTCAGATGACCCCATTAATGAAATTAATAGTTAGTACTTTAAAAGAACTATAATAAATATGTTAAAGAATTTATAGGAAACTAAGTATATAATGGGAAAAGAGACTGATTATTTTAGGATACAAAAGAAACTCTAACATAGAACTAAATAAAAATCTAGGACTAAAAATACAATATTTGAAATTAAAAATGTACTGGATAGACTTGCTAATTGGACATTGCAAAAGAACAAGTCAGTAACCTTACATTTTCCAAATTAAACAGAGAAAAAGAAAAGGAGAAAATGAACTAAGTATCAGTGACTTGGGAATCAGTATCATTTATTGTGATAAAAAATATGGTAATTAGAGAAGAAGAAAGAGAACAATAGGATTAAAAATATTTGAAGAAATGTGAATAAAATGTACCAAATTTGATAAAATCATCCCACCAACCCAAGAAGCTCAATGAATCCCAGGTAAATACAAGGAAAACCAGACCTAGGTACATCATAGTCTAACTGCTGAAAATAAAACACAGAAAGAAAAAACTTTTAAAAAGCGGCGGGGGTGGGGTGAAGACACACTAGGAACAAAGATAATGGTGGCCAACTTCTCATCAGGGACAAGGGAAGCAGAATGGAACAGCATAGTTAAAATGCTAAGAGGAAAAAAAAAGCTACCATCCTAGAATCCTATACGTGGCAGAATTACCCCCCCAAAAATGAAGGCAAATTAAAGAAGTTTCCTGTTAAATGAAAGCTGAACACTTTGTTACTAGCAGACCCACATTACAATAAATGATTGAAAAAGTTCTTCAGGTTGAAGGGAAATAGTACCAAATGGAAAAACTCACATATACAGGAAGGAATGAAGAACACAGAAATGATAAATGTGGGGATATATGTAAAAAGGTATCTTTTTTAAAACTTTTTTTAAAAAAGGTAATTGGCTGTAAAGCAAAGCATAATAATATATTGTGGAGTTTATAGCATATGTAGAAGTAAAATATATAACAACAGCACAAAGTAGGGGAAGAAAGTAAATGGAAATATATAGTAGCAATATTCTTAGATTAAATGTTAAGTAGTAATATTAATTCAGTGTAGACAATGGTTTTATATGTATGTATATATACCCCTTGAGCAGCCAGTAAAATATAAAACCAAACCTTGGCTAAAAAGCCAAGGAGGTAAAATAAAATACTAAAAAATACTTGATTAATTCAAAATGAGGCAGGAAAGAAGAAAAACACACATCAGACAAACAATACAAATAATAAGAGAGCAGACTTAAAATCAGCCATATCAATAATTATATTAAATGTAAATGGAGAAAATCCTCAATTAAAAGGGAGAGTTTGTCAAGACTGGATAAAAAAGCAACATCTAACTATATGCAATTTATAAGAAACATCCTTTAAGTGTAAAAACCAGGTAAGTCAAAAATAAAAGAATACAACATATATATATATATTTATAAAATATAGTAATATGATATATACTATATCATGATATATATCATGGTGCATGACTATGTGTATATCCATAGGCATCTGTGTCTATATATCTAGAGACACACAGATAGATATAGATAGATATCATGCACCACGAATCATAAAAACTGGTATGGCTACGTTAAGATCAGAAAAAGTAGACTCCAAGACAAGAAGCCTCCCCAGAGATAAGGAGGGCACATTACATAATGATGAATCAGTTCAACGCAAAGACATTAAGATTTCTAAATGTATATGCACCTAATATAGAACCTCAAACTAAATAAAGCAAAAATTTACAGAACTAAGGAGAGAAATAGACAAATCCACTATCATAGTTGGATAGTTGGAGATTTTCAGCTCTCATACAATGACTGATAGAAGTAGACAAAAAAAATTGATAAGGGTATAAAAATATGAATATATTGGTTTGAGCATTTTAAAACGTAATAATTAACTAGTGTTCTTTTCTAAATAAACTTGAAATACAGAGCAATCCTTAACACCAAAGTACCTTTTAAAAATAATTCTTAGGAATTTACTCTTTACGGTTTTCTCTAGTTCTAAGGAAAGCCAGGACATTAATGCTGGTCTGGGCTCTTGTGTTCAGGTATTTCTCAGCTTTTGGTTCCAGTATACGTATCAAATACCTCATTAGCACCTTTCAGCTATTCACTCAAATGAAATATCAAATCAAACCAAACGACAAATACCAAATCAAATCAATTATCAAAAATCAAATGGTGTGTTGCTTTCCACGATACTGAAGCTTATCGGTATCTTCTTTCACAATTTATTTTTTAGAAACTTTAGAAATCTTTTAGAAGAAAATACTCCTGTAATGTCACTCAGAATTTTCCCAATAAATCCTTTGGTCTTCATGCCTCTCAACCCATATATAACTTCCCCTCTCCCCCAGTTCTCCCACCCACACTGAGACAAAGTCCCAGCCTAAAGCAAAGCTGGGCTCTCAACTCCACCAGTTCTCAGCACCCCCCATGGCCTTTCCCCTACAGGTAAGTAACTCTAAGGTGGAGCTGGAACTCTTTGTTTTAAACATGTGCCTCGCGTGATTCTTACGAAAAATCAGTTTGCATTTAACTCTACGTTTTCACATGGAGGCATAGGAACCCTCAGCCGGTGCTCACCAGCCACGCGAACTGGCGCAAGTCTATTCACCTCCCTCAACCAGCCTCTCCTCTGCAAGATGGAGACATGTCCACCTCGCGGGAGTAAGGGGCACGGTGCAAAGCCTTAAACCTTGTAGGTGCTCAGTCCTTAGTCAAAGGAATGACGAGACAATGCACACGATGAACAATGTGACCACGCATCCACGCTGTGTGGCTCGGAAGCGCGGAATTACAGGATGAGGTGCAAGCCCTGCACCTGCCGTGCTAGGTTCCTCCATTCCCCAACTCCTTCTGCAGCTCGAGCATTTCACCTCACACAGCAAATCTAGACTACCGGAAGCACCTCAGGCTTGCTCTGCCATTTCACGCCTTAATTCCTTGACTTGGTCCTACCTACCTGGCTAGAATTTCCCTCTGAGTCTCTGCCCGACCAACGGCCTTCCGCCAGCCCATCCCTTCATCTACCGAACACCCACCTTCCCCTAAGAGGTAGGAAGATCTGACTGGGCCCAGATGGGACCCTCTACAGGAAAGCCTCCCTGGGCTGGATCCCTCCCACACCTGCACATCTGCTCAGGGCATCACCTCACCGGGGGCACGGAACGTGGTGCCTGGCACTTCCTGGCACAAGGTGGCACCTCAGGACAAACACGTGGAGATGGGCAGCGAGCCAGTCTGGGACACTGCAAAGGACCACCCGTCTGGCGTTTCCCTGGCCAAGAGGTGGACCTCTAACCAAAACAGTTCAGAGAGTGACGGGAAAGGTCCCAGGTGAGGGTGAACCCAGCTCTCCCGACCCACCTAGAGCAGCATCAACCCACCTGCCACCCAGCTGGGCCACCTCGGATGCAGCTCCTCCGGGCCCTGTCCCACCTCCAGGTGACTGTGGACCCGGCCACCCCCTAGACACCCGAATGCCACAGAAATGTGAAGATGGGAAACCTTTATCATTTGGGGATGCTACGTTTTGGGGTCACTCATTATGCAACAGTAGATAATACAGATTTTACTTCAACTCCTAGTGTTCTTTTTGCCCAGTGTAACCATTTATCTAAAAGTATCTATTTCATAGATAAAAAGATCATCAAAGGGACACAGAGAATACGTGTTCTGGTTCCCTCTGGCCACACTCACCAAAGAGACAGCCGATTGCTCAGATTCTAAAATAGTTTAAAAGATACCCTAGTTTCTGTTTTGTGAGATACTCAGATTAAATGGGTCAACTCTATAATTAAACCATAAAAATAGAATGCATTGAATGATATAATAAGAAATAGTTCAACATTCTATCTGTCAGTCAAATTTGTTTCCAAATGGGACTTATTTTAATTATAGAATATACATTTCACTAGATGTCATTTTAAATCCCTGTAACTAAAAAAAAAAAAAAAAAAGTTTCAGCTCACTGAGGGCAATTTTACTTAAGGGGTCTAAGACTAAATTTAGAAATTATCTTCACTATATTCATTTAAATATAATCCATTTAATAGTACCTACATTAATTTTTGTTGAAATAAGAAAAAGTGTTCCGAGAATGTAAATTTGATATACTCTAAAACAATTAGAAAAAAAAGCAAGCTGTCTGAGAGCAGGAACAGAACTAACTCAGCTGAAAAAACGAAAATTCCCAAGACAAGGATATTATTTCATAAAAACATTTTTTTCAGTCTAGGGAAATAAAGTACATTTTCACAGTCCAAAGTCTTGATGTTAATTAACAAAGATATCTTATACTCACTTCATTTTAAAATATGTTATAGAAGTTGAATACACTCCAAGAACAGAGTTCCATTAAAATTATTTTCTTTTAAAATAGAATATGAAGCTCATAGTTTTGCTTCCAGATGTCTTAAAATGCTTAATAAATGGTACCCGCCCAAAGCAAACCATAAAGGAACTGATACGTTAACGATGAAAATGCACACGGACTAAAGACAAAGGCAAAGCGGCTACAGAAAAACATAGACATCCCTGGCTTATTAAGCAGAAGCGTTACAGTAAAAATTATCCACGCTGTTTCAGATTCTTGGTGAGAAAGTTAAAACCTGTGACACACAGCTCATCTCCTCAGGGTGAGCGCTTATAACCCTTTCTGTCTTCCCAACATTTTGCCTATAAGACATCCACCCTCAATCACCCTCCCTCCAGCCCAGGATCCTGCCAAGTTTTCTGGTGCCTGGGGGCTCGCAAAGCAAGCACCAGGCATCTTTAAGAATGAGGACTTCCCCCAGATCAGGTTCAACATCACCAGGGAATCCATTAAAAATGCGCATTCTCAGGCCCTCCAGGACCCAGTGAATCAGAAACTCTGGGGACAGACCAGCAATTCGTGTTTAACCCTCCAGGTTAACGCTGATGTGCTAGAGTCTGGGAATCAATGGCCCAGATCAAGGGCTCCTAAAGCCACCTGTGCATCACTGGCCCCCCCAGAGGCAACCTGGGTGCTCCCCCGGCTCCCACTCGGATGCTACAGAATCCCAGGTGTCCTTAAGGGGTCCACGGTGGGGACCACTGGAGCAGGTAATCTTGAAGGGCCTTTTGAGGAAGCACTGTGACACCAAGTTCACCCTAAGAGTTCCCATTTTGCTTGGCCCTTTGCCAAGCCAGAGAGAACAGAGGGCAGAAGCATAATGCTGCACACAAGAGGCCCGGATCTCAGTGCACAGAAAACCCCCGTCCCCAGGAGACACGGGTCCCGACCTCCTTCCCAGCACGGGAACAAACACTCCAGAGCTGAAGGCCGCTACTTCGCTCCTCTTGCAAGCATTTATCAGTTTGTCTTGGTGTTAAAGGGAGACGTGACCTTGTTTTCCAGCAATGTGCCCCTGAGACAGCGCCCTGAATAGACTGTTAAATCTACTGTGGAGCCAACTCAGAGCTTCTAAACGAGATGGAATAAACCCAAAATGAGAAGTAAAAAAAAGATGGTGCTAGAAATGGCAACAGCAACAGCAGGTTATGGGTGAAGCGGACACGTGTCAGGATGGAAATCATCTGGGCCTCGGCGTGGGAGACAGAGAGCTGACTGTCCAGCCCCTTCTGGACCCCAGCCCTGCCATCCCGTCAACAGCCCCTCTAGGCCTGGGGAGGGCGGGTGGGCAGAAGGGACAGCCCAGGGTAGAGTGGACCTCAGGGCCTCTGGGAGCAGCCCCGGGCAGGGAGCTCCAGCTGGGGAAGACAAAGGTGGGGATGTTTACTCCACCCTCTGCCAGCCCAGGTCGGGGGTGGTGAGATGCACGACCCCAGGAAAGGGAAGGCCAGGCCAGGAGGGCGGTGAGGGCTTCTCTTTCCGCTCACGGCCAAGGCCACAGCCCTGGCTCCCTGAGTGCAGGCACTAGACCAGCTCTGCCCCTCGCCAGCACCTTGCAGATTCCACCTCAGCTCTCGGCACCAAGTTCGGTGGGACAGTAGAAACATCAGCCCTGCAGGCTTTTCTGAGAAATGTATGGGCCAACCCCAGGGGACCCCGAGCAACCCCGCACAGGCGCAGGAGCCCAGAAGCCTGCCTGCCAGGTACTGCGACCACCCAAACACGCCCAGAGAGGGCCCCGTTCAGGGCCCAGAAACATAACCAAACTTCTCTTGGAGATTTTCTACCCAAGAGATAATTAAGTTGTAAGAATCCTGCCCCACCCTTCCTCCACACAAAGGTATCAAGTCTTGTAATTTTGAATGGAAAAACAAAATGTAACCTCTAAATATTTTTCTCATCTACAAAAAAATACATAAATAAAAAATTGGAAAGCTGCCCACTGCTGATCTAAATAGGTAATATGAAAGCTCCGATACAGTCAAATATAAAACTCCTACCTTCCCAATGTAAAGACTTTAAATAACCATTAAGAAAGCATCTAGTTTTACTTTAAGCCTTGCTTTCTTTCACAAAAAGATGTGAGATACCTTCAAGAGAAAAGAAAATAAAATCAGAGACAAACAGAAAATTAAAATTTCAGGACTTAGAGAAAATTAAAGCATAGAAACAGGACAAGATAGAGAAGAAACCAGCCATAATTTCCTACTAAGTTGTTATAGTCGAGCTTCAATTTTGCCTAAAGTTTACCGTTTATCATCAAATGATTTGCCTTGCATGTTTTTGACAAATTTGTTAAGTGTGTAAACTGTTGAGCGCACTGAGTGATAACAATGCAGGACATACTGACAACGTCTCCACCAAAATACAAGCAAAGATGTCACGTGGCCGCTTCTGGAATATCCTCCAACCACAGTAGAGCGCAGGATGGACCAGATGGCTTCTCGGTCAGGAAGGTGGTTCTAGGAGGGTCTAAGATAACTCCTTGTCACCTAAACTCTGCCTACAGCTACTTCCTACACACGTGGAAGATGAACTCTGAGGGAAGCAGAGCAGCGGATGGGCTGCATAAACATGAGAAAGAACTTCCCACAAGCTTCAGATTGCTAAGAGCTCAGAAGGTCCATAACTTTCAACTGAAGTTCAAAAACCCTGACCAGATGCCGAATGATCCACTTCTGTACGGATGCAGCCAAACAGGTACCTAGTGGGCAAAGCCAGAATGTTCTTTCAGAAACAACAGTCTGAAGGTCACTCTAGAGGTCAGGGACAATACATCCTTAGTCCTCACTCCCAGCACCCAACCAATGAGGCGCCTGGGCACACGTGCCCTCAACACATGTGCTCAGTGAACGAGTTCCAGACCGCAGCTGGCATGGGTAACCTTCTCCAGACTACCAAAACCTGGTCAAACTTGACATCTTCATAAATGACCTTCGTTTATGAAACAAGCTCTTTGGGAAGCCTGAGAGCATCCCCCAGCCTGTTCCCGACACCACCATCAATCTACGACATTCTGGGAACTGAGTTCAGTCAGCCACAGACACAGCCATGCCGTCAACCACAACTCTACGTTCCCTAAATTGTCCTCGAGCTCATCAGAGGAGGCGTTTCAAATAGGAACCTACAGAACCGTTCTGATCTTCTAGCCTCGTAACCTTACGAAAAACAAATGAGGTTGGCTTGGCATGATTTGTTCTTCGGGAAACTATCCTGCTTTGAGCTCTGACTACTTCCTTTCCTACGAGGGCTCAGCCATCTGTTCCACACTGTGCCGTAGGATGTTGCCAAGGACGTGAAGGAAAAGCAATGAATCGTAGAGTCTAAAACAGCACCCTCCCGGGGAAACAGAATGCAAGCCGCAAACGTGAACCGTGTACGTTCTTGTAAGTTTTCTTGTAGCTGTAGTAAAAATTTAAAAAAACAGGTGAAATTATCTTGATGATATATTTTACTCATAAACTTGATGATACATTTTACCCAATCCGTCCAAAATAGTATCATGTCAACATGCAACGTAAAAAATTATTCATGAGCCATTTTACATTCTCCTTTCAAGCAAATCTTCAATATCTGGTACTTCACGCTCAGAGGATATAGCAATTCAGGCCAGTCACATAACCAGCGGCCAGCACACTGGACAGTGCAAGGCTAGGATCTCTTGGCGTTTTCTGAAAATTCAGGGCATTTATTTTAATCCTGGCACGCCCTGTCTTCTCCACGATCTCTCAGGATATTATCAATAGTGCTACCTTGATCCCATCTGCAAACTCCCTCCGCACCTGAGAGGCCCTTCACCTCAATCGTGAGATGCAAACCACTCTCAGGGTAGCAGAGCAGACTAAGACTGAAGCAGATTCTCACAAGAGGCTACTGGTTTGGATATGATTCCCGTCCCTCTATCGAATGACAAGGCAGAGACATACTTTCACGCCTTTGCATTCACGTTACTTGAGCATCACAAAAGACGTGACTGTCTCCTCTGTTCTTTTTATTCAGACCACATGAAGTCAAGGAAAAGAATCAGAGAGGAGGCATGACGGAGCCTTTTAGGATGACCAGGACTTCACGGAGCAGAGAGAGAGGAAACACCAGGTGCAGTGGATGGGAGGCGCCCAGGGAAGGGGCTGGAGGGGCCCTGGGGCCAAGTCAGGGAAGCCTGGACGGTGGGTTAACAAGACTTTGTCCTGGGCACCTGGGCGGGGCCTGGAGCAGCTGAGCAACGTGACAGACTGTCGATGCGGCTAATTCCGGAGAAAGTGCAATAGAGGCAGGAAAGGGAAGAAGACCGAGGCGGGGGTATCAGCCAGAAAAGAAGAGAGGATGGAGGCCTGGGGGTCGGTCTCAGTTGACCGAGGGTCACGGAAGATACGCCAGGAACGCAGAGCTGGGCCGGGCAGGGGAGACATTTCAGAATCAGATGGAGGGGAAAACCCAGAGAGGATGTCAAAGGGGACGAGGGTCCTCCTTTCAGGATGGGGTGACAGTGAGCCACTAAGCATCAGCTGGCAGAGCACAGGCTGAAGGACATCGACCTGCCTTCTGCCATCAGCCTGGAGGCTTCTCCCACTCACAGGGTGGCAGCGTCAGTTCAGATGCAGGGGCGGGTGGAGAAGTCACCCCTTCCCAACGGCAAGCTTTCCACGGCTCCTACACCGTCGCTTCATTACACCACAAAGCATGTAACATCTACGAGCACAGATGAAAGTTGTCTTGCTTGCTACTAAGTTTGCTCTTTTAGGTTTGAGGAATTCACGCTCTTATCGGTAGAAGGAAGTTTCTTACAGGAGCTTTGCTGCTACTTCTCAAGATGCAAGAAAAAAATGCTTTCTGAAGAATGTTCTCTCGGTATTACTTTTTGTTCAAAGTGGGGATAGAGGGGCCAAAAAGTAACGGTAAAAAGAAAAAGGGACGAAGCTTTATTTTTCTCCTAGAATAAAAAGAAGAATCTTCGCTTCACTGCTGCTGCCGTCCCCACGTGAGTGTGCAACACTGTGGATCACGTGACCCCACTCACAAGGAACCCTGACAATTTCAACAGGAGCAACAGGACATTTCAGAGGATGGACGCGTTTGGAAGCACCCTGAGGTCACGTCAATGCTCCATGACAGGCAGGGTCTTGGGCTCAGAACTGAAGAAATGAAGGTCTAAGAGATGGCTGAGATGAGGATGAAGTTCTGAGGGAGGTGGCCCATAGGCCCGGAGCCACGCAGAGCTTCAAGACGAGTGAGGATGCGACGTCCACGCGACCCGGTGGCAGCACGGTCCCTGGCCAACGGCAGGCACTCAAGCATGTATGTGCTGAAATGGAAGTGGTACCAGTGACTAGGGACACCACTAGTCCCTGCATCAGCTGACCCAAATCTGAACACTGCTTTCGGAAAACAGCTCAGTGAAGCATGGCGTCCGTGGCCTAATGGTGAAACGTGGTAGGTGAGAAGATTTTAGCTCTACGTACCTTGGCCTCAGCCAGTTTTATCTAAGGAGATCGGGATACTAGATAAAGCTCTCCTCTGGGGTCTAGTACAGACCTGAAAGTCAGCCTTCTGGAACCTGCCAAGGTCACCCACCACTGTCAAGGTCACCAGGCCCTGTACCAAACCGCTGCCTGTGGTTGCTTCTCGTCTCAAACCAACTCATAATCCAAACACGGCCAGATAAGGAACCTCAGGAAAGCCCAGACCATTCTAAACAAGTCAACCTAAAAGTGACCTCCGGGAGAAATTAAAGTTTTAGTTATAGGCAACTGATCAGTTACTTACCTCTTAAAGCTCAATGTCACTGAAGAAAAGAAGCATAAATGCACCAACTATTTCAACTAGAAGACGGCAGAGCCATCATGCAAGTACCAAGAATATAGGTAAAGTGATGGAACGTACTAAACACTGTATAAGGGTCTGACGTGATAACGATATCGCTATCATTATCATTGATTACACAGGCTAAGGCAGGGAAAAATCAGAGGTATGAATAATCCTATAGAAAACCAATACTGCACTCAATTCCTTCCTATATTCACTAGGTTATGCAATAATAAATAGTATCTACCATCAAATCTGAAAACTACCTTCTGTTGAAACCAGAGAAATGTATGTTTTCAAGTTTCTTCTTTCCATTTTTTTTTTAATTGGAGCACAGCTGCTTTACAGTGGTGTGTTAGTTTCTGCTGTACAACGAAGTGAATCAGCTCTGCGTGTACATACGTCCCCTCCCATCTCGGACCTCCTTCCCCCCCAGCCTCCCACCCCCATCCTACCAATCGAGCTCATCACAGAGCACCAAGTTTTGAGACATTTCCCTAACAGGTTGAAATCTTAAGACCAAATAAGAGTGAGGGGATACAGAGTGAAGTAAGTCAGAAAGAGAGAGACAAATACCGTATGCTAACACATATATATGGAATTTAAGAAAAAAAACAAATGTCAGGGGAACTCTCTTAACAAAAGGCACCTATCTTTCATTCAAAAAAAGAAAAAGGGAGGCAGTTCCCCGGCGGCCGAGTGGTTAGGATTCCAGGCTTTCACTGCTGTGGCCTGGGTTCAGTCCCTGGCTGGGGAACTGAGATCTCGCAAGCCGCGGCCCAAAACAAACAAACTGGAAATCAGACATAATTATACAAGGAAACTGCTTTAAACTTGAACGTAAATTGTGTCGGGGATCCACCATAAGGTGGAGACTTAGGCCTCCGTGCTCATGGCTGTGAAGGTCATCTCCATGGGTGTGGGCTACACCAGGACCACACAGAGTAGGGAGAAGAAGGGGTGTCAGTGACACGACCGTGTTTTCCTCACGCAGGCGACACTCATGCGGAGAAATACACCCAGTGCCTCCATCCCTGATGAACTCACTGTCTCACTAAAGGAACCAGGAACCAAGAACACATCACAAAATACAGCGATCAACTGAACGAGTGCAGGAAGTGCTGGCCGGCAAGGCACAGGTGCAACGTTGCCGGTCCTTCTGGGAGAGCCTTCACGAAGGCGGGTCCATGGCCTTAGCCCTCCGGGGGGCAGTTCGTTTAAACAGGCTTGGGAAACAGTAGTTCTACAAAATGTTTTCACAACAGCTCATCTAGTTCCTGAAATGCTTTGATTATACTGCCCACGTGTCAGGGTCAATTTTACGCATCCACTGGACTGGGACTCGAGGTGCCCAGGTATTTGGTGAAACGTGGCTCTGGGTGTGTCTGTAAGGACGTTTCTGGATGCGATTAACATTCAGACTGGTGCACTGAGTAAAGCAGGTGGCCCTCCCCGGTGTGGGCGGCCTTGTCTCATCCGAGGAGGACCTGAACCCAACAAGAGGTGGGAGAGGGAGAGGGAGATCCCTCCGCCCGGCTGAGCTGAGACCCGGGTCTCCACCCGCCCTCACACCGGAGCTGAGCCCTCGTCTCTCTGGGGTCTCCCACCTGCAGACGACAGATCCTGGGGCTTCTCCGCCTCCAAAACCACACGCGCCTATCAACTCCTTACAATAAACTTCCTTGAGATCAAGACTGAGATCCTATCGGTTCTGCTTCTCTGGCGTACCCTGACTAACACCAGGTATATGTGAGTAATAAATGCTACCTGGTAACATGAAAAATCCAAATTCAAATGAAGATCCTTAGGTATTTCTGACACAAAACGTATAAGGATGTTTGATAACGTCTTGGCGCGCTGAATTAAAAGGCTTTGGGACGCAGTCTCTTTATCATTAACTGAACTCACCTAAACGCTTTTGGGGAAAGATCCGAGGAAAGGACAGAGCTTTTCAACAGCTGAGTGCTTCGTGCTGAAATCCCTCTGGAAAAAGCATGTGGAAATAGCAATGGGCGACTAAGAACCAAAGCGGTTCGGTCCCATGCCAGTGGATTCTGAAAGGAAAAATACCTGTGGGAGAAACCCGATAAGCAGATCAGGCCACGTGAGCTGGAACCCTTCAATGCTGGAGCGAGGGCAGGGCGGCATCTAACTGGGGAATCGTGGCCCGTGGGAAGCTCACACTGAACACAGGGCTTAGAGCTGGAGAAGTGAAGTTCTCACATACATACACACACACACACACACACACCCCCCAACTGTGTGACATGTGTGGGACTCCCATCACTTATATGGAAAGTTCTCTTAAAACCAAATTCCAGACTCTACAGTTAAAGCACAAATCTCCTCTAGCGCGACCTAACAGAATATCCCAACTTCCCACAGAAAATAGATTTATATGACTCTATAATACTCTCCCCCTATAAGAACTGTAAATATAAATTCACTAACAAGGATTAAAAAAAAAATCTCCGTTAAATTAAATAACTAAGTTACTAGACAGCCAGTCTATCCCTTAAAATATGGTGGCCACGTTGACCAAAAACTGTCAGAAGGTTTGTAGTTACACACCCGAGTCCTGCTGTAAATTAAAACAAAGCTCACAGAAGCTGTGAGGAGCACCCAGGACTTGTCAAATTCCAAACCAACACAATGATTTCTCTTCTTCCTTCATGGTCACTGAACAAGAACAAACTTTACTGGGAAGAAAAACATCTGATTCTTAAAAATCACAACATTCCAATCCGTGACCATTTGAATGAGCAATGGCCAGGGATAGATTAAAAGGATTTGAAAAATCCCCAACTCAAGTTAAGTGTACAGGGAAACTCCCAATTCACCTTGTTCTAACGATGCAGTCAAAACACAGAAGTGCTGTCAGGATTCCCTGGTACTTCCCAACACCACTGAGTTTCCCGTTTCCACCTGTCCGTTTCTGACCCCTAGTGGAAACGGTGCCCCCCCACCCCCGGTAGCCAGGGATCAGAAGATGATAGCTTGCATGTGTGCAAATAAACAGGCTCACACCTCTAGGATGGTGGAGTGTCTGCACAAGGATTTGAAAATACGTCTTTACATTTCATTCACTAAACTTCACCCAAAGACTACAGTCAACAAGCAAGTACTGGGAAAGATTAAAGCCTGGAGAAGAACATATAAATATTCTTATTTGTAAAATGGGTATGATTTCCTTTTGAAAAATACAAAAATATAGAATCAAAATCAGTGCACCAACAAACGTCATTATAATGGGACACAGTATCATTAGTGACAAGATATAACTTGGAAACAGGGGGGAATAACCCACGGTCCCGAGTGCTGACTACGCAGGTCCACCAGGTTGCCAGCTCTGGTCCTGATTTCAGTGCCCGCTTCCGGGGGCAGGGGGGAGGCAAGCATGGGCCCTTTCACAGCGGGTGCACTTCCCCACCATGTTTCCTCTTGTGGTTTATAGAAGGAGGTGGGTGCCTGAGCTGGCATCTCAGGTATTAGGCAAGGCCCCGCTGACATTTATGGAAGATGAAGCAGGTGACACCCTCTGAAGGGCCGGGGTAAAGCCATAAGCATGTCCCACTACCCCGATACCAGATACCAACTCTCCCTCTCCTCTGACCCCCATCCCCAAAATGCTCTCCCAAGGCCGGCTTGAAGCCTGCCCACTGGACCCCGGGTTTATACACCTGGGCTGGAAGGCCCATCATTTCAGCACAAAAAACAGAGTCAGAGAAGAACCCTGCCTGAGAACAGGCCTTTCTGCTGTGCCTTTGGCTCCCGTGGGAAGGACCCCACAGTCGGCAGTGTCACCTGCACAGTTGGTTGGTAACTAAGTCCCATCCCAGGCCCTGCGGATACAGCAGCTGACACGACAGTGACCCTCTCAACCAGGAGAAATGTACTAATAACAATGTGTAAACAAAGTATACAATTTCCCTTAGGAATGAGGGCTGTGAATAAAATAACATAGGACTGGGGGACACAGAGTGGCTGGAGGAGGGGCAACCTTAGCTTCAGCAGGCAGGGTGAGTCTCTGAAAAAGTGCCTTTCACCCTGTTACTCGTGTGATAAGAATATACAAGACGGATGGAGGGACGGATGACATCCACGAGACAGTAACACCCAACAGCAATCAAACTCCACGGAGTGCCCGGCACTTGGCAAGCGTCGTCCTCCTAAAACCTCACAACGATCCCATGAAGTAGTTCCTGCAGTTTTCCCCATTTTACAGATCAGGATACTGAGGTTCCACAAGCCTGGGTAACCTGTTCAACCTACAGAGCCGATCTTTGCGCCCAGACAGGCTCAACTAGAAATGCTCCCCCTCCCAGCCCCTTGGGCACCGACTTACCTATTTGCTGGGACAGCTAAGTGTTTGGCCTGGAATCCCCTCGGCTCAAGCCCTCACCCTGCCCCGCCCCCAATGGAGTAAGAGAGACGAACAAAGCTAGAACTCCCAAGGGATCTACCACCCATTCTGAATGTGCTCATGGTGTCTGTGACTCCCCATGAACCTGACAAATCCAGGCTGTCCCAGTCTCCTTAATCTCTGACACCATCAGCCTTCAGTGCACCTGGAAGCAACGGCATCTGCAAATACCTTCTCATGTGGTTTGTAAGAATCAGTAAGACCACTTGCACAGGACGCAGGTTTCCACTGCAGCTTCCAATGCAGAGGTGGCCTACAAGGAAGGCCCTGCTGACCTGGTTCTTCTGCCACTGTTGCCTGTTCCTCACAGAGGCCACGGGGCCTTTGCACAGGCTGTCTGTCCTCTCTGCCCAGAGGCCTTCCAGAGGTTGCCCCTTTTTTTCACATATGTCTCAGCTCAAACATCCTCCATGAGGCCCTCCCAGACCACCCAGCCCAGACTAGAACACCACCCTCACTCTTGACTGCAATTATTACTGCTTCAAGTTAGCTTTTCATTTGCTTGTTTACTTTATCATCTATTTTGCCCCACTTGACACTAAGATGCCTTAGAGAGGCAGGGACCTTGTCTTTCCTGGGCACTGCTTATCCCCAGCACCTGGCACACAATCAATATATAAATATCTGTTTAACGTAACAATCATTGGAACTTCCCTGGTGGCGCAGTGGTTAAGAGTCTGCCTGCCAATGCAGGGGACATGGGTTCGAGCCCTGGTCCAGGAAGATCCCACATGCCGCGGAGCAACTAAGCCCGTGCGCCACAACTACTGAGCCTGAGCTCTAGAGCCCACGTGCCACAACTACTGAGGCCCACGGGCCTAGAGCCCGTGCTCTGCAACGGGAGAGGCCACCACAATGAGAGGCCCGTGCACCGCAACAAACGGCAGCCCCCGCTCGCCACAGCTAGAGAAAGCCTGCGCACAGCAGTGAAGACCCAGCACAGCCAAAAAATAAAGAAAAAATATATAACAATCATAAGAGAAGAAATTACTAAATTACATTATTTCACATAATTACTTCCTTTTCATCACAGTCCAGTCAAGGGGACAAAAAACTTGCTGTCAAAATGACCGTTTTGAAGGATACCAGTGATTCTTCCTGAAAAAGACAAAAAGATGCAACTAACTTCTAAAGGGGCCCTGAGGGGTAAAATGCTTTGCATTACAACATAACGACTCCAAAATTTCCCATATGCTTCCGAATTGTATTTTGAAAAGCTTTATCCGGAACTGGACAATTTCAAAACCCACTGAGCTCGCTCTGAGGTATAAACTACAGCAGAGAATTCTTATCGTTCTTCTAGACACCTGTCTGCCAAATGACGTATTGTTTCCTTGGGCTGAGAATTCACCTCTGAACTTCTCCCTAAAGTGTTTACAATTTTAAAAATCCCATCTTTAGTGCCAGTTCCACTTTAGAATTGTTTAATCGTACTGGAAAAAGGAAGTAATTTGTTTCACCTACTAACATTTCCTTAAAATTTTTTTTTAAATTTTTTAATAAACAAGACTGATGACTTCAAATGCTGTGTTCTTACGTGATTCTCCTTGTGAGACTCAAACCACAAAAAGTTAAAAATGTGAAAATCACATGCAGGCCCTTCTCACAAGCAGGAGGGAACCAAACATGTCAGAATAGGAGTGAATATGCATGACTTAAGTTCATTAATGTTGTATTACAAAAGATCATCCAGAAACTAACCCCGGTTTAAAAACAGGATGAAAATGTATTCTGCAATACACTTCCTTGCCAGTAACTAATTACCTGCAATTAATTATTTGGACCATGACATCCATGAACAATGAAACACTAAATTTCTTAACTACTATTCTCCAAAATCTTCCATGCAAATCACCCCGTAACTTATCCTGACAAAGTTCAGAATCAATGTTACATTTAGCTTCTTCGATGAACATCTCTGGGCATAATTTGTGTTCTCCTCTGAAAAGTTCTCAAGCATTACTTTTGTGTGTTTCTATAATGCTTTCAATACCAAACAAGATCACCATTACAACATGAAATCAGCTTTGCTTCTTCTGAGCTCCGTGAGTCACCTGCCTCACCTGCAGCAAGGAGATAAGAGCAAGGACCCCACGCTGGAGGAGTTAAGGGAACGCACCGTCATCTGTCTGGGACTGGACCGGTCCCCACGCCGGCCGCAGAGATAACTCCCATCACAATCCACAAAGCCTTTGTTCCGAGCGCACCTCCTCTCCTTGGCGCTGTACTAAGTAGAATGAATATATGTTTTCGTGGATGAGTCATGGCTTTGCAGAGCTCCAGAGCCTTCAGCCTGAATTGCAATTCTCACTGCATCATACTGGGAGGCAGAATGGTGGTAAAAACCAGAATAAATGAGAATTCACCCTAGGAAGTTGTTGTCTTAAATAAAGTCAACAAGCAAGTAGGTTTCTTATCATTTGTTTCTCTCTCCTAGAAGTTAAATACCGAAGGAAAAAAAAAAAAAGTCCAGGATTGTTGGAGATCCCCAACGCTCAGAACAGTCAATCTTACTCTATTATGGGAAAATAAGAGTAAAGGGTACAGTCGACTAAATAATATTTTGACAATGTTTTAATACCTGGAATACCCTGGTTTTCAGAGAGAAAAATCTGGCCAATATTCTTTAAAAGTTGAAAAGACAAAGGACAAACTTTTTTAAAAGTTTATTCCTAAGAAGACTGTTAGGATGTGTCAGTGCAGACAGAGTATATTTTGCGGAGAGGGCAAGCAATGAAATTGCTAAAGGAATCCCTGCAGCTTTCCCTGAGCACACGTCTGTCCCCCAGCATTATCCTCAGCACCATCTACTGCCCAACTGTCCGCACAGCAGCCCTGGCTCTGCAGGGCCCCCAAGAATTAACGCCAAGCCTCGGCTTAGCTAAATTAACTGTTTAGGAATGAAAAAGATGTCACTTCAAAGTTAAAAGCGGGGGCGACCTCAGAATGAAGGTAAACGCCTGACAATCTTTTCAAATACCTAGACAACAAACATAATCTTTTGGTTACTAACATACAACAATTAAGTAGTTTTAATTTTTCTTGGCTAGTTACGCTATAAACTCTGCTCTGCAGATTTTAAAGCACGGGTAAGATTTATATGCGCTGGTTGATGCGTGTGTATACAGTACATATATTTATCTTTTATTACCTTTTGACATGGTAGGAGTTACCTAACGGCTGTTGCTAGCAGCAACGCGGAATGGAAAGTATGATTTTCAACCTATAGAACGAGGGGATTCGGGGAGGGGTTCAGAGCCCAGGTTTCTCCTAATGTCTAGGCTTTTCCTTAGACAGGTAGGCCCTTCAGGATAATGAAGTCTCGCGAAACGTACCGGCATACGACCTGATGCAGGACTGTGTTCTCGTCCTCACAAACCTGCTATACTTCATACATAAGGATACACAGAACAGCTCGTCCGTCATAAGCAAAACAACAGCCCAACCTCAATTCTGATCTAAAATTAAACTGCAGACTTAAAATAGACCGTGATTTAAAAGATCTGGGACTTAAAAAACAAAAACAACCATTTTCCAAAGAGAAAAAACACATGACCCGGTGATACAAATGAAAACTAAAACCAGCTGGCACCTAGCACCGTGTTCCGGAGGGAGGGCACTGTTCTAAGCTCTTTACAGATTATCAGGCTGTCAAAATACCATCTACAGTAATACCATAAATTAAGTACCATAGGGTAAGGCAATGGAATGTTAACCCGAGGAAGAAGTCTGGCTTACCATTAACTCACCCTTATGTTAAAAAAAAAAACTATGCTTAATAAATAGCTCATTGGAACGACCAGGGGTGGTGATGTCACAAAACAAGTACAAGTTAATATAGGTATTTTCCATGGAATGACTCTAAGTTTAAATCGGGGGGAAAAGGCTAAATAAATATCTTCACGGCCAACAGGGGAAATGAAGGAAATGGAAGTCATTTACAGTCATTTACTATTTATGCTGCAAAAATGCTTAGTCCACTATCATATTCCCCTTCTCAGAATCACACCCCTGTGCAGTCCTCACCACGCCAGCCATGCAGTTGTTGTCACAGATGTGAGCCAGATTTTGCACAGGACGTGGCCGGGAGGAAAAGTGCAAAGTTAGCTTGCATCTCCTGCGGGAAATAAAGCCTGCTTATTTTTGTGGCTAAGTACATCTGAATACCAACTCGAAAGGGTTAAAAAGCCGGGCACCTGGTGTTTGCTTTCCGCTCTCCAGAGTGATTTAAGCTTACAGCGAAGTTCTCTCCGCTTCCCTGCCCGGCCTGCACCCTGCACGGAGGGAGAGCTGTCACCACCGTCTACACCCTGCCGCACGGGTTCTCACCACCAGCGGGGCCCCCCGGGCTGGGCAGCGGGCTCCGCGGCTTCCCCCAACCTGCAAGCGCTGGGCGGCCGAGTTCCGAGCTCCGCGGCGTGACGGGGCACGAGTGCGCCAGGGGTCACTTAATTCCATTTCAAATCTGTACGCTTTCAAATAAAGTCGAGACAACGGAGACCACGGATGGAGCTGGAGGGGGCCACCAAAAACAAACTTTCGTTGCCTCCGAATCTGCATTTCTTGCAGGAATTCCCAGCCCGCGACGGGGAGAGCCCGATGCTCCCAAAGCACCCAGCCCCCAAGACGAGAGGCCCTGCGAGGAGCCCTGGCCGAGGGGGTCCACTCGCCGCCCCCCGCCCCGCGCACCCCGCCCCCGCCCCGGCCTCCGCCCGGTCTCCCGCCGACCCTGGGCGCGCGGCGAGCTCGCGGCCCGGAACGCCGGCCGGCGTCGGTCCGGGCCATGCAGCCCCCAGGCCCGGCTGGACCGAGCCCCAGGCAGGGCCGGAGCGGCAGAGACGGACCCGGCGGCTCCGCGGCCGCGCGCGGCTTCCGCATTGTCCGCGATCGGGGCGCGGCG
This sequence comes from Tursiops truncatus, assembly GCF_011762595.2. Taxonomy (NCBI): domain Eukaryota; kingdom Metazoa; phylum Chordata; class Mammalia; order Artiodactyla; family Delphinidae; genus Tursiops; species Tursiops truncatus. The sequence goes on along the minus strand of NC_047050.1, from coordinate 5,634,862 downwards.
CGGTCCCCCGACCCGGCCCCCGGCCCAGCCTTACCTCGGCCGCGCTCCCCGGCCGCGAGCGGTGCGGCCCGAGCCGGGCTCCGGGCTCCGGGGGCTGCGGGGACAAGGAGTCGGGGCCCGCGAGGGACGGGGGCCGGGCCGCCGGGGCCGCGGGATGGCGGAGCGTGGACGGGGCCGACCGAGGGGCCCTGGGGCGCGGGGCGGCTGAGGGCCCGGCTGGCGGCGGCGGCCGCGGCGGCTCGGTCTGCGCCGAGTGGGAGGGCTCGGGCAGCCTTCGCCAGGGCGCGAGGGAGGGAATTTGGAGCGAGTCGCCGCGGCCCCGAGCGCGTGGCTCCGCCGAGTGTGCACGCCCCCGAGCGCCCCGCCCCGGCCCCACCCCCTCCCCTCACTCCCGCCCCTAAACCCCCGCCCCGCCTCCAAACCCCCGCGCTCGACCCCCGCTCCCTCCCCGGTGGAGAACCGCCCGACCTCCACCGCCAGGAAACCCCAGACCCGGAGCCTGTTCTGTGAGCGTGATAACCCGCCAGTCAGCCCGTCCAGATCCCGGTGCCTGACAACATTCTCTGTTGACTAACTTTCATACATAAGACGGACCGCCTTAGTATTTGTAGACTAAACTTCTGAAGGCACTTTTAAGACTCCAAAAAAGATTTGAAGAAGACAGTAGAGAATATAGAAAAAAAAATCTCTGAGCACAAGGTACTGGCCCTAGAGAATGGGCCAGCTGATGTTTCAAAATCAAGTAAGCGTTTTGGGGTGCATCCTTATTCATCTCATATTGCATGGTTTGGTAATGCTTTTTCTTTAGATTTGCTTAATAACTTGATTGGGGTTTTGACGGTTTTACTGTTTTAGGAAGATTAAACCCATTCCGGTTGAGTGTTTGCTACTCGGAATTCTAAAAGGCAAAAATCTATATTTATCAAAACGGTTGATTTTGAATGCGACACGAATTCACAACATGATTACGTCTCTAAAATATGTAGCAAATATGTATTTTGTATTTTTAGTACATTTGAAATACAGTTGCATTCATCCCATTTTCTCAGAAAGATCATCTATATTTGAATTGCATGACTCTTATTTCACTCTAGTTCAGAAATTATCAAATAAATAAAACTCAGGCTCCCATAATAAATTTTTGGTCATTTACAAGAGAACCATTTTAAGAAAGTGACATGATACTGGGTTTTCAATGGAACTTTCCTTTGGCATACTAATGCATTCCATGTGATCACAGATTATGTTGTGGTCTCCATTAACTCCAAAAGTCCTGTAACAGTAGAATGAAGTTATTTTTCATCATTCCCATAGCAAATGAACCAACTTCTCTCACTCCAAAGTAGTCTATTAAAAAAAAATAATAATAACTTCTTTGCCCCAACAAGTTCCTTCTGGGAATTGCTCCGTGCTGTTGTGTGTGACACCCTCCCCCCTGCCATTTCAGGGGCTCAAGAACCAGGTCTGGCCACCAGAGTGCATCTCATAGCCCCCGTCCAAGGGGAGAGGGCTGGCACATGTTCAAAGGCGGGAGGGTCCTTTTTCTGAACTGATATGGCAGCTTCAGAGACCATGCCATGAAAGCCTACAGCAGCTGGAGGTAGCCTATTAGAGAAGAAAGCCAAACCAGAAGAAAGCCACCTGCGCCACGGAAACAGGCAGAGTCCTGATGACATTAACAAGCCCCTCCAGGCGGCCATCTCTGAAACCGGTCAAGACTCCTGGACATCTGAGGAAATGCACCAATAAATTGTCTTTTTAGCTTATTCTATTTTGAGCTAGGTTGCTTTTCAAAATACTCATATAAAAAGCCGTGGAAGTTCCTAGATGACCCATGCTCTGAAAATCAGGAAGGTAACCAATGAGTTGTAGCTTCCTTGTCACTAAAATTGCATCTTCATAATAAAGTAGATACCAAGAAGTCCACTTACCAGGAAGACCTACCTTGTGGCAGGACTAAGGGTCTCATTTAGAGAATTACTGTTGCCCAGGGTAGATTTCATATTTTCACATTGTCCTTCCCCAAACCAAAAATTAATAAAAGATGTGGTTAGAAAATGAGAGAGAAGAGAAAAACGCATCGAAACTAGAATATCCCAGTAAATGTTTTTGTCTTATCAATTATTCCAATAAAAGTTGCTTTCATAATCCCGAATATGTGCTGATATGAGACCTTTCTTCTTTTCTGGACTCACAATTGTAGGGTCAGCTTCAGACTTTTGGGGACTGGTGAGATTGGTTTGTTGTGCTGGAAGTTTACTGTTGAGGAGAAGTAGGCCATTGGCTTATGCCTGGAATTCTTTGTCTCACAGAGACTTTTGTCTCTAAAAGTATGTAAAAATATTTGACTAGTACCCTAACGAGGACTCACACACTAATCAGTGTGTTGCTTAACCATGACTCACAGGTCACCGTGAACAGTAGGAGTGTTGAGGGCAAGGGAGTGGGCTGGATGCACCCAAAGGCATTGCTTTGAGCCTTTGATTCCGAGAGTTTTTTCTTATGGGAACTCTGATCTCAGTTCACATGGATATGTACCCAGTTGTGTGGACAACTAGTGAGATTTCATGTATAAAAGCCCACGAGCCAAATAATAATATATCATAAACCGATCTGAGTCCCAGAAAAGAACAGTACACGGAGGTGAACCATCTCCAGCAACATGACAGGGCAACCTAGGAGGAAAAGTAAAGAAAAAGTAGTTCTGGAATCCTAGCCCGGCTCTGAATGACACCTCCAAATTGACTGGCTATGACTCTCCAGGGAAAATGTCTATCAAATATGCAGAGTCTGCCCCCATCCCTGTACCGGATCCAAGTAATGTCTGTGCCATTTCCTTACCCAAGAGTGAAAAGAGCAATCTTCCAGTTCACCTGGGCTCCGACAGCCTCATCTGTCTGTGTAGAACCCACCCCGGGGCATACACCACTGGATTTCAAACCCTGAAACAGAATCACCTGAGTACTCTTGAATTCCAGGTCTCCAGGTTGTGGGGAGGAGGGACAGACGTGTATTTTTAAAAGAAATTCCCCTAAGAGATTGTGATGATCAGCCAGGGTGAAAGTAAATAAGGTCTGTGAATACCTGCTCTTAATTCCACAGGAAGAGACTTGAGAAACCCTCTGATCAGACTCCACTGATTTAAGATTGTATGTAAAATTAAAGTTGTTGATTGAACAAGCTCAATTTATCTTTTCCTCTGAACAGCCTTTAGTTCCTCCAAGGTTATAGGAAAAACAGAGAGGAATGCTCCTTAGGAGGAGGAGGGTTTGCTAGAAGCAATCACGCTGAAAAAGGACAGCTCACAGCAAGGCGGAGATAAGAGAATCTCTAAGTAGAAAAGCATGGCCAGTTGCTTCGGGAAGAGGTGACTCCTCCAGGGACAGTCGCCCGGGGGATCTCTTATTGCATATTTCACTGTTTATTACGTGTTCATGCTAATGACCAGAGGAGTCAAAGCAGTTGAGTTATGTTCATGAATACAGACTCACATCATTTAATACCAGTAATAGCTCTCATTTATTGACTATTTGGTCTGTGCTAGGCTGTATACCTGCCTAATCTTCAGCCATCACAATGGCCCTAAACATAAATATTTTGACCCCATTTTATAAAGAAGAAATTCAGGCCCAGGGAAGGTGAGTGACACATCCAAGGTCATAGAGTTAGTAATTAGGGGATTTAAAGGCTGGTCCACGTGGTGTCAAAGCCTGTGTGTCTTTTACTCTAAACCAAACTTGTCTATGACTCATCTACCCAATAAGACAGTCCCTGACCATGTGAGCTATTTAAATTTAAATAACTTAAAATTAGATTGGATGAAGACTTCAGTTTCTCAGGCACACTAGCCCCTTTTCAAGTGCCACTAGCCACACATTGGAGGCGCAGATAAAAAACATTATCCCAGAAATCCCTGTTAGCAGCAGTGACATTTCACATGTTTGTCTATTTCATCAATGAAGGCCGTGTTCTCTGTGACTGGATTTTTTCAAGTAAATTATTCCAACTTTATGTTAACTGTTTGGATGGAATTTTTTCTAAAATATGTCATACATTTATGTGCCTGTGTCTGTTTGGGCTGCTGTAACACAAATACCATAGACTGGGTTACTTATGAACCACAGAAATTTATTTTCTCACAGTTTTGGAGGCCAGGAAGTCCAAGATAAAGGCACCAGCAGATCTGGTGTCTATTGAGAGCCCAGCTTCTCCTTGTGCCCTCAAATGCCCTCAGGGAGCTCTCTGGGGTCTCCTTTATGAGGGCACTAATCCCATTCCTGAGAGTCCCACCCTCATGACCTAATAACCTCCAAAGGCCTCAGCTATGAATATCATCACTTTGAGGGGGGACAAGATTTCAATGAATGAATTTTGGGAGTGCACAAACACTGCAGCTTGCCTTAATCAGCAGAGCACACTGAACGAAATGTCTCTTTGAAGCATTCAGGGCAAGGCATCCACCTCACTGGACCCAAATGGCCAACCCCAAGCCCATGCTTCTCTGTCCACTGGCCCCTCTGTTTTCTACCTTTACTCCTTGTTTTTCTCAGACTGTCTACCTGCTTTTGGCCACATTCTGGTGCTCGCTGATGTTCCGCCCTCAGCCTGCTCCTACTTTTATCCATGCACGCTTTCTATGGGTTTTTTCCCAGTTCCATCTCTCCAACTACCACCAGTTTGCCAGTGACTGCAGAATTTTCATCTCTAACTCCCACCCCAGTTTCTGATCTTCAGAACAGTTTCTTTTTCTACCCCTTTACCGGACCGGTGCTACTCAGAGTGCTGTCTCTGGACCACAGCAGTGGTCTGTGAATTGTTGATACTGCTCTAAGACAAGATGGGTTTAGAAGGTGGAAGCCTGTGTTTAGACACTTTTATAGCAATCTGACACTGCTGGGACATGATTTGTCGTATTCCGTAGTATATACGTAAATAACAAACCGCCATGGATTGGAAATTTAAAACAAACAGACAAACAAACACTGCACTTGACTCCACATGACTGTCTCCCGGGTCCCTACTGCTCTTTACCTATACTTGTCAATACTGACGTTATTATTATCCCCCGAGCATGAGTCAGGATCCAGGCAGGAAACAGGGAAGTGAATACAGGGAACCACTTACAAAAATGCTGGAGAAGCTGAAAAGACAAACAAGAGAAGGTGAGCCAACCTAGATTTTAGCAGGAGCAGGAAACCCTCCCATAAAGAGAGCAGATAAAGGAGAAGGTGGTGTCATTGGGCCCTGGGATTTGGAGCTGATGAACTGATCAGTTACCAGGAATAACGAGTTTTGCCCCCAGGAGCTGAGACGGTAGAGGGCAGGCAGATGATCTCTGTTTAACTGAACTGAACTGAATTTCCTATTCTGTTATCGACACTGAGCACATATAGAAATTTCCTGGGGAACTCTTGATCGCTAAATATTGCACATAACAAGTTAGTGATGCAGAAGTTTTGAAGCTGTTCAGGTCCCCTTTCCACCTCTAAAACTGATCTAGGCTTCAGCACTGAGATGCTGTGTCTGCTTCTGTGAAATAAATGCATGAACTCTTATTTTCATTTGGCTCGGAACTTTCACTTACTTCAAGATTTTCAACTATTTCAAAAGGATTAAATTGTCAGAATTTGCTTGCATAGTACATGGAATATTAGGTTTATTATGTGCCCTCTGTATTCTCATAGACAGGGTGGAATAATGTACTAAGGATAGTTAAACTATGTGTGACAAGGTGAACTTAGAATGTTCGTCTACTTCATAGAACTCTCATCCAGCTATTTTGTGCAGAGCTCACCAATTCTCGTCTTCCCTGGAATCAAAAATCAGAGGTGACACAAATAGCTGGAATCTCTAATTTCATTCCAACCTCTTCCTAATCAAATATTAAAGCAGTTCATTAGAAGCCAGAAAAACGAACTAATTTGGATTTTTCTCCTCTTTCTACCATTATATCATAGAGCAGCTAACGAGCAAAATAGATAATAAGCAGGAGAGAACAAGGAGAAAAGGACAAGTAAGGGAATAGGAGGTCTCTGAGCCACAGATGGTAACGACGCTTAATCACCAGTTTCTTCTCTTTAAAACACGTGTACGTAGGTACACAGACCTCTGAGTCTTATGGTTCAATGTGTATCTTTTTCCTGAACTCTTTTTAAAATGGATGTTCTGGTTTCTCAGCGTTTGATAAAGATATATTCAGAATTTCATGTAGGCATTCTATTGTTCAGTCACCTGGTATCAATCGTAAGGATGAGCAATGCTATAACTGGCATTTGTAGAAATCACCTGCAAATTATCGGGAAATTTTAGCAAAATGTCAGAATGCTTTGGGGAGGGATGTGCATCTTAGCTAATCCACCCACTCATTCTTCCCTCACTTATCTGTCACCGAATCTCTCACTGTCAGTGTTTTCACTTGTGCATCCAATAATTCACATCTTACCTGCCCTTAGTACAATAGCTTCCCTGTTCATTGTGTAATCACACAACCAGTCAGATGGATTCTTTGTTACCTCTTCTATGACTATTCTTCCTTTCTCGAAATTGGTAAAAATCGATCTTTTGAGCAGCCACTCAATGATTCCAACTTGTTTTATTTACTCACAAATTCCACATACCCTTAATTTTCTGCTAGTCTCACCACCAGCAGCCAATACTTCTAAGTAGATATCCTTTTGGGATATCAACATTTGCGAATTGCCAGCCAGTTTGTCACAGGAGAGGGATGAGGTAGAGGAATGCAGGAAGGGCGGTTGGGAGAAAACAAAACGGGCTGACGGAGGGGGTGTCTCTACTCCCCAGCTCACCATTCCACCCAATCAGAAAAGCTCTGTCCAAACTCAGCTGGAGAACGAAATCAGAGTCTGTTTTGAAATCTTTGGGGAAAACAAATCAGCGTATGTTGCCATTTTGATGCTTCTGATAGAAGTGTGGAAACACACACATCAGCATCGACTACAAAAATGTCCGTGTGTAATTATGGCATTTTATCAATTTGCACTTGTCTTCCTCTGACAGCCTGTACTTCCTATTATTTGTTAGCTGAGAGTTTTATGCAAAGTGGTAGGTAATTTAAATACCAGCACAATTTTCTCATAATCAGAAAGAAGAAGAGTTCCTTATGAATTTTGCGTTGGCTGGGTTCGCAAACTCTGAGTGAACATCTTACTCACGCTGTTCTTAGAAGGTCTTTCTAAGTTACATTGGATTCGATTGCAGAGTGGAACTCAGATCTCACTACACACTAATAAGTTGTCCAGCTCAACAGATAGTATCCGAGTGTCTCTTCCTTAACCTCTCCAGACTGTGAGCTACATGAAAACAGGGGATGGAGCTGACCCCACTGGTGCGATTTCTCACACTACTTAGCAAAAGCAGAGGCAACTGACAGAATTTCATCAGACACTCACTGAGGTACATAGATCCTCCAATAGTGGCATAATTATGATGTCACTTTATAGTCAAGAACTTCCAGTCCCCAGGAACTGGTACAAATTCTGGACACGGTAGCATTTCTTGCACAGTCCTGAGCACAGGAAGTGTTGTCATTCTGGAGAAGGGCTAAGTCTGAGTGCAGCTACTGAGAGCCAGCAGGGCACCTTTGCCAGCTGGCGACACCCACCACAATCCAGGAAAGAATGAGAATGGGGCATTCCAGGAAGATCTAACTCTTTCTTGGATCTGAAAAGATGCATAAAGTCACACATTTAAGAATATGAATTGCAAAATATTCTTGTTAATCTCCTATGAATAAGGTGTTATTTTTCTCTAGAAGTAAATATTATATTTGAGAAAATAGAATTGTGATGCGAGTTCTCATACCAAACAAGATACAAGAATCACCCAGGCAGGGTTATGGGGGTGATGGAGGGTCTGCAGGAGAACGGGCTTTTCAGAATGTTGGCACCCTGGAGGCAGGGGTATCCTCTGGGCATGCCTGCCTGTCACCTGACTCGGCTCTCTCCCTCTAGGAGCATATGGCTATGCTAATATTTTCTGTCCTTCCCCCTCAATTTTATTGAGGTATAACTGACATATTGTATAAATTTAAGGTGTACAGCATAATAATATGGTCCATGTATATATTGTGAAGTGATCACCACACTAGGTTTAGCCAACACGTTTAGTCCAGACTTTACAGCATGCATCTCTATACCCTCTGGTTTCTGCAGGGCTGCCACACAAAACCACACAGCTTCCACTGCCCAACTCCACAGGCCACACTCCAGACAGTGCCCTACGAAGGAACTGCACACACCGACTCTGGTGCTAGAAAATGTTATTTTGTAACTTGTTCTGTCTTTCCCCACCACAGACTCTGATTTCCGCCCTGGCACAACAGACCCAATGCTGTAACTATAAATGCTGTACTATAAATCATTTTGCAAAGTGTTTTGTGACTTACAGTGACATTAGGCAATAACTGTATTGTTCACAAGCTTCCAGTGTTCTATGTGTACACTAGCATCTCTCTGCCTATCTCTATATATGTACACGTACTAATAATTTCACTAAGAAAGTCTTTGCTGTTCTTAAGGAGAGAATCGTTTAAACAAGGACAAAACTACTTAAATGTCGGAGGTTATTGTATTTTAAAGGGCATTTTAATAAACCATTGCATGAGGAATAGATTGGCATATACAGGTTGCGATCTTCTGCCCTGTCCCACCAGAATAAAGCGATTACATAATTTACGGAGATGAACCTCATCGGTAGTTGTGTCCTGTCATAACAAGAGGTTTTACAATGATCACTCACTAAATTGTAGAACATCCATGGTGCATATGATGTAGGAGGGCTGCGAGGAGTCATAGCAAATTATAAGATGGGATTTCTATCCATAAGTAATTTTCAGTTTCTTTAAGTAACATAATACACCCATGAAAAAAACTGAGCAGACGAAAAAGGTCTAATAAATATAATGCAGGATCAGTTTCAAATAAGTGCAAACAGATGCTTTATAGAGAAATCAGATGGAGGAAGATTATGAAAGTTTCTTTAAGGAAGTGAAGTTTTAATAGGACTTTATATAATGAGAGGGTTAAAAAGAGGAGGGTCATGTTTTTCTTACAGAGAAATTGCAATTATAAATTAAATAAGGCACAAATTAGAAAAAAATTGATAACTACTCTGAAGAGTCTATGGTAGATAGATTTATTAAAGGAAGATAGTTTGGAAGTAGAGAAGGTAAGAATCACCAGTGAATGACCAGTAGCATGCCAGCCATTTATTGCTTCTACACAGTGTTTCCAAAGATTCTAGATAGTCACAAGAGGGTCACTGTTCCTTTATCTCTAACTTTAATATAGAATATTGTTGTTGAGTATTTTTTTTTTTTGCGGTACACAGGCCTCTCACCGTTGTGGCCTCTCCCTTTGCAGAGCACAGGCTCCGGATGCACAGGCTCAGCGGCCACGGCTCATGGGCCCAGCCACTCCGTGGCATGTGGGATCCTCCCGGACCAGGGCACGAACCCGCGTCCCCTGCATCGGCAGGTGGACTCTCAACCACTGCGCCACCAGGGAAGCCCTGTTGTTGGGTATTTTTGACCTCTATAGACAGGCATGACTAATTGGTAAAATAAGACTTTCTAATGTACAAATAAAGACAGGATTAGTTGAAGTATACAGTAATATGAGTCATAATTATATGATTTACTATTCAACAAATTTTAATATAAAACAGATGTTTTGAAATTGTACATAAAAAAACAACTGTGAGCATTTGGAATAAGAAAGAGTTTTAGTTTATGCTTTCGAAATCACCTTAATTTTATATTCAGATTAGAACGTCTAAATCAGAATATTACAGATATAGCAAAATAACATTAAGTCCCCATAATTCTCAAGATTGCAATGAAAAATAAAGCAGTAGATCTTGAAGACCCTCTTAATTTTCAAGACTAAATACAGAAAAAATGTTTCTTTTTCTTGTTAGTGAAATTGATAACACTATTGAGAGTGTCAGGAACTAAGCCAAATATTTTGATGATTTTACTTTTAAATAGTTCATATTGAAGAATGCAAAACATGGAACATAAAACTCTGTAAACACTATACACATTAATTTACACACCCTCCCCAAACAATAGTAGAGAAATGTTGTTAACTGGAATAGAAAAGTTGTAAATTTCCTGTTGTAAGCAAGTCTGGTATAGTTATAACTCAGAATTCTTCCTTTATTTCTTTCTTGATGGGCAGGTCTTACTAATTCCATATATTCCCATGTATAAATGACTTCAGTAAACCCGAAGACACTTTTTCTCCCACATTTGTGGGGTTGGAATGTTTTCAGTGAAGGTTTTTAGTAAAGGTAAAGGTAGAGCAGGCAGAAACATACTTTTTAAAAAGAGCCTTTATGGATAACAATTAGGTTTCTTTAAGTAAGTAGATGTTAATTATTCAGAAAAAACTTCAGCACATTGTGTGTTTATCGTAAAATATTTCCAAGAAAGAATAAACCATCTAAGTTACACGATACTGTAACTACACCCCATACAATGAAGCACTTACTGTATTTTTCCACACATTGAGGTAAACCACGTAATGTACAAGTAGTGGAATAACTCCAGCCACAAATATGCCTGCATATTTCCAGCTTCTGTTCCTTTTAATTTATTTGGACTTTTTCTCTGCAGTGATAAGAAAAGCTTCAAAACTCTTAAAAGAGAGGCTAAGACTAGTATTTTATATAAGAGAATTTCCAGGTATGTGTAAGATTACTTGGACCGCAGCAATAGTATGATGTATCTTTGTTGCTTCTCCAGATGACAGGCAAAGCCTTCCAATCATTTACAACCTGACCAACCAAAGATTCAAGAATCTAGAACACTTATAAGCTGAAGATAATGGTTGTCTGATTGTATGTACGTAGACTTATAGAATTCACCAAGCAAGATGAGACCTTAGCAGTTATATACTCTACAAACTATAAACATAAATTACATTATGTTGTTTTTACAATAGCAAGTCAATTAGGAGGAAGATAGTAAAGGAAAATGCAGAAAGGATGGGTACATCATAAAAAGAGTTCACTCATTCATTTATTCATTAATTCACTTGTTTATTCAACCAACATATATTGCTAAGTTTCTGTCTCTGATAATACAACAGGAGGCAAGTAGACAAGGTGCTTGTACCGTTTTCTCATGGTGGAAGAGCAAAAATCATCAAATAATAATAAATGAATAAGATAAGTTCAGATGATGGTGAGTGTGTTTGTTTTAAATAGGATAAAAAGGGAGTGGCTATGGAGGTGTGGAGTTGTTAGACCAGGTAGTCAGGAAGGTCTCACTGGGGAGATGGCATCTGAGTTGAGAGCTAAGGAAATAGAAGGAACCAGCCATGCAAGAATAAGGAGAAAGTGCATTCCAGGCAGAAGGAATAACTATTGCAAATGCCCTGCGGTAGGAAGGAGCTAGCTGTGTTTGAGAAAAAGAAAGCCTAGTATAGCTGGATTTTTATTGAGCAAGGAGGAACTGGAGGTGAGGCTGGGGAAGAGGCAAGGTCATGATAAGGAATGTACATTTTATTTTGCATGTGGTGAGAACCTTTGGAAGCTGTATAACTTGCCTGTGTTCCTGCAAGACTAATCTAGCTGAGGTGTCACACATTCGCTGGGGTTGCGAGGGGCAGGTGAGGGGAGGTGGATGGTGTTAAGAATGGAAACTGAGAGACCAGTCTGGAAGTTTCTCAGGGGTCTAGGGAAGCAGATGGAGGCAGCTTGCTACGTGGTGGCCGTAACGAAGACGGAGGAATGTGTAATGAACGTTCAATCAATCGAACTTGAAGATGGATGGTATAACGTATTGAATTAGATATAGATACCGAATTTTAAAAAATGGTAACCCTTAATGATAAATACTGACAATAGAAAATACAATATAGGGCTTCCCTGGTGGCACAGTGGTTAAGAATCCGCCTGCCAGTGCAGGGGACACAGGTTCAAGCCCTGGTCCGGGAAGATCCAGACCAGGGCAGAGCAACTAAGCCCATGCACCACAACTACTGAGCCTGCGCTCTACAGCCCGCAAGCCACGACTACTGAGCCCGCGTGCCTAGAGCCCGTACTCCGCAACAAGAGAAGGAACCGCGATGAGAAGCCCGTGCACAGCAAAGAAGACCCAATGCAGCCAAAAATAAAATAAATAAATAAATAAATAAAAGAAAATACAATATAATGCAGGCTAAGGAAGTACTAATAGGAACAGTTTCAGGCATCAAATAATCTTAGCCTTAGCTCTTATGGGATGTATAGTCCAGTCTCAAGCCCCAGCTACCTACTTCATTGTGGGCAGTGGTCACAGAGCTTCTGCTTAAACACTCCAGTGATGAGACCCCATCTGGAAACCACGGTTTCATTAGCCTCATTCAGCTAATCATAAGTTGCATATGAGACAATTTTGAGACTTTTTGTTTTACAAAAGTCAGTATGATAGTGGAAATGTATATTTGGAAAAAAAATGTTAATTTCGAAGTCTGAGAAATAGCCTTTCCCTCACTTTCTGTTTTGTCTAGCTTTTATTATCACATTTTAAAGATAATTTTTTCAGGGAATTAGAAATAGGTCATAAATGGACTGAGGAGAGAGACGACCCTTAAAATTTTTGAGAGTTCGAGTAGTGGGGAGGACAGTGGATTGAGCAATTCCGTATTTCTGTAAAGGACTAGGCATGAAAAAGTGACATCAATTAGTAATGGAAAATATTCCATTTTGAGGTCAGGAAGAACTTTGTAGATTTAAGAAACAAAGTATACTTCACAATTCTTTTGAGTCTTGTATCCCTAGGAGACTAAGAAAACAATTAGTTCAGGGTAATTAAGACCATCTACTGAAAGCAGAGGAACATATGATTCTCTAATGTCAAAACCGGGTTATGTGTCTTCTGAGTGAGTTAAAACTCTCCCAGTTGCTTGATATGATTGAGGATAAGCCAAAGTACAACAGAAACACTGTTGATCCCATTTTGGGGTCAGCAAGGATTTTAATCTAGTTTACAGAAAAGAACAGAGGGATAGAGATTTTTATCACACAGATGTGAAACTTTCACAATTTGTAAATCATTTTCCTAGGAAAAATGATGATCTGCCTTTTAGTAACTTATAACCCATTGGATTAAAAAATGCACAAAAGAATAATTAAATAACATTTCAACAATTTTATTCAAGACTACCTTGAAAAAGAACAAAGTTGGAGGAATTTTACTGCCAAATACCAAGATTTGTTATAAAGGTATAGTAATTAAAACATAAAAGATTACTGAAATGAACTACATTAAAATTATGAAGTTCAGTTCATCCAAAGGTAAAGCATGAAGTAAGAGAAGACATTTGCAACACACATGAGTGACACAAGGCTCATATGCAGAATATGTAAAGAACTCACGGACAACAAAGAAAACTGGGCAAAACATTTGAACAGGATTCACAAACAAGGATGCCCCTATGGCCAGAAAACGTATAAGAAAAGTGTGTTCAGCCTCATTAACAATCAGGGGAATGAAAATTAAAACCACAATAAATTATCATTACACAACTATCAGAATGGGTAAACTTAAAAAACAAAAAAACTGACTAGTTGTGGAAAAACTGCAACTCTGATACATAGCTGAGAGGTGTGTAAGTTTGTGCAAGCACTGTGTTAGTGTCCACCAAAGCTGACCATACTCATACGCTAAGACCCAGCAATTCTGATTTTAGATATATGCCCCCAACAAATATGTACACACATGAACCAGAAGACATGCACAAAAATGTTCACAGTAGTAGTATTTACAAGAGCCAAACGCTGGAAAAGCCAATGTCCTTCAACAAAATGGATAAGTTGATTGTGGTATGCTCATACAATGGTATACTACACAGCACGAAAATAATTTAGCTACTGATCTGTGCAACCACAAGGGAGAAACTCACAAACACATCATGAAATAAAAGGAGCCAGATATAAGAGAATCAGTACCACATGATTCCATTTATAAAATGTTTAATAATAGGCAAAACTATTTTATTATTTCTTTATTTTTTAAAAAATTGAAGTAAGTATAGTTGATTTGCAATGATTCAGGTGTACAGCAAAGTGATTATATATGTATATAATATATATATATATCTCCTTTTTCAGATTCTTTCCATTATAGGTTATTACAAGATATTGAATATAGTTGCCTGTGCTATACAGTAGGTCCTTGTTGTCTACCTATTTTATATATAGTAGCGTGTATCTGTTAATACCAAATTATCAATTTATCCCTTCCCCCTTTCCCCTTTGGTAACCATAAGTGTGTTTTCTATGTCTATGAGTCTATTTCTGTTTTGTAAATAAGTTCATTTGTATTATTTTTTTAGATTCCATATATAAGTGATATCATATGATATTTGTCTTTCTCTTTCTGACTTACCTCACTTAGTATGATAATCTCTAGGTCCATCCATGTTGCTAAAAATGGTATTATTTCATTCTTTTTTTATGGATGAGTGGTCATCCATTCCACATATATATGACATATATATATATATATATATATATATACACACATATATATATATATATATATGTACCATATCTTCTTTATCCATTCATCTGTTGATGGACATTTAGGTTCCTTCCATGTCTTGGCTACTGTAATTAGTGTTGCTATGAACATAGGGGTGCATGTATCTTTTCAAATTACAGTTTTCATCTTTTCCAGATATATGCCCAGGAGTAGGATTGCTGGATCATATGGTAATTCTATTTTTAGTTTCATAAGGAACATCCATACTGTTCTCCATAGTGGCTGTATCAATAATTTACATTCCCACCAACAGTGCAAGAGGGTTCCCTTTTCTCCACACTCTCTCCAGCACTTATTGTCTGTAGACTTTTTGATGATGGTCATTCTGACCGACGTGAGGTGGTATCTCACTGTAGTTTTGATTTGCATTTCTTTAATAATTAACAATGTTGAGTATCTTTTTATATTAGGTAAAACTAATTTATAGTTTTAGAAGTCAGAATAAAGGTTACTTCTGGGCAACAGGGTGGTGTTAGTAATTTGGAAGCAGCACAAGAGGGGCTTAAGAGTTGATAGTAGGGCTTCCCTGGTGGCGCAGTGGTTGAGAGTCCGCCTGCCGATGCAGGGGACACGGGTTCGTGCCCCAGTCCGGGAAGATCCCACATGCCGCGGAGCGGCTGGGCCCGTGAGCCATGGCCGCTGAGCCTGTGCGTCCGGAGCCCGTGCTCCGCAATGGGAGAGGCCACAACAGTGAGAGGCCCGCGTACAGCAAAAAAAAAAAAAAAGAGTTGATAGTAATTCGATGTTTATTTAATGGGCTGTGGCTACGTGGGGATTCACTTTGTGATAATTCAGCAAGTTTACATTCAAGATTTGTATACTAAGTTATACTCATTAAATATATAGATATGTAAATCTGTATTGTTACATTTTAACTAAATATGTGTAAATAATATCTGCATGTCAGTTATGTTTCAGTTAAAATTGTACTAAAAACGCACAAAGAAAGGAGTTAAAATAACACTGATAAATTACTAACAATGAACATAACCTATTATATCTCAAGAAACACAAAGTTGCATCTAATTAAGGGAAAAAACTGACAGAAAGAGATTTTTAAAAGATTGCAACAGGTTGGGACAATAAACCAAATCTATAAGGTGGAGCTCAATAGGTATAAGTATGAAGTCATTCTCATCTGTTTAAAAGAACCACAAATAACCTCTTCTTACGCAGTCAACAGAACATGTGAAAGTTGTCCAAGGGGTATGAATGGGGGGTTGAAGTGGTTAAAATGTTGTTTAGATAGTAGTCCCCAAGCCCCTGTTAACCCTTCTCTAAAATAGCAATAGAGATGCTGATAATAGAATGAAAAGACCAAAATGTCAGTCAACCTATTGCAAAAATCAGACAATTTTCTGGGACAATTTTCCAGAAGGTATTTTTTAAAAAAAATCAGTGGAGTTTTAAGAATTTCTATAAGGTATTTTTTTAAAAATCAGTGGAGTTTTAAGAATTTCTATCACTAGCCTGAAGCTATGTGGTCAGATAAAATGGAGCAAAGCTCCGAGCAAGAATAAATGTTGGAATCCAGCAATTCCTTCCCTCGTTTCCTGCCAACCCAAACAGAAAACAAGAGTTGGCCCTATTCAGAGAGAAGACAATGGCCTCCCTATTTGTTCTCCCCACTGTTACCAGTAGCTCTTTTTCTAGCTTGGAGACTGCAGCTCCCTAAAGAGATGATGGAAGGCAGTTGACTATGGGACCAGCAGCGCCCACTCTGAGTCTAGGCAGAGCCTAGATGTGAAGAGTCCTGGATGTGTAGGATCTTGGATTTATAAATGCCTTGAAGAAGAATCTTGTCAGAGAAATAAGCATTAGACAAAAGGAAGAACCTGCCATATTCCAACTGAGCTTCATGAAATGAAAACCTGTGAGACTTGGATAAATGAAATGACAGCAATGATACAAAATGATAAGATAACTTGCCGGTAGGAAGAGGATATTCTGTCTAAGACGGGGTCAAGGAAGCCACTCCAAAGAGGTGATCCTTTGAGCTGCAATCTGAATGACACTTTGGAGCCAGCCAAGTGAGTGGAACATTTCTGGCAAGAAAAAAACTAGCACAAAGGCCATAATGCAAGAATTAACTCAGTATGTTTTCGTGTTTGAACAATAAAAAGAAAATTTATGCAGGTTTATTCTTTTTGAAAAAAGTCTCTGGGTTTCCCTGGTGGCGCAGTGGTTGAGAGTCCGCCTGCCGATGCAGGGGATGCGGGTTTGTGTCCTGGTCCGGGAAGATCCCACATGCCGCGGAGCAGCTGGGCCCGTGAGCCGTGGCCGCTGAGCCTGCGCATCTGGAGCCTGTGCTCTGCAACGGGAGAGGCCACAGCAGTGAGAGGCCTGCGTAGCACAAAAAAACCAAACCAAACCAAACAAAGAAATCTCTGCTAATTGCATCTAATGATCTACCATGACACCATTTTTGCTTCCTTCTTGAATTCTAGTTTGCTATCAAACCTACTTTTTCTCCCAGCTTGATGTCATTTGTAAATTTAATAAACTTATATTCTATTTTTCATTGAAGCTATTGCTAATAATTTGAATAGGACCAAATCAAGAATAACCCAAAGAGAGAATCAATTCCAAATCCTATTTCAGGATAACATCCAGTAACCAATGGATCAGTTTTGGGGAGGGATTCACAAATTTACATAACTATACATTTCTTCAAGTTGCCATTATTAATAATTGTGATAATAATAACTAGCATTTGTGAGCAATTAAGGCACAAGGGCATGGAGTTAAATTTTTCACAGTTCTCCAAACAACCTTCAGAGCATTGTGCATAAGACAAACCTGGGCGTGAGAGAGGTTAAATGAATTAATTGCCTGAGGACCACAACAGGAAATAGGACAGTTAGTACTCAGATAGATATGTGCGTGTCATTGCGTGCACTAGAATTTCTCAGAGTTTGATGAAAAAAGTGACTTCTTCCCTAGGGGCTGATGTTCCCCGACATTATCTTGTCCGGGGCCATACTAACAACTCTGTACATATCCTGATAATTCTTAAACTAGATCCGTATCATCAGCTCACTTTTTACCTAGAATTTGATTTCCCCTTTTTCTCATCTCTTTGTTATCTACACATTTTTCTAAGACTCTGTAAGTATTATCTCATCTTTACAACTTCTCTGTTTCTCCTACTCCAATAATACCCCTACCCTCACCCCTAGACTAGGTTAGCATGAGAACTGAACACTACTTCTTTTCTTCTCAACTTTTTTGAGGTGTAATGACCACCATTTCTTTTAAGCTTATTCAGGAAAAACACATGTCCTCCTCGTTTGCAATCTGGTCCACACTGCGATCAGAGAGACTTCTCTGAATACCACAACTCTAATGACACCTGTCATTTTCCATAAGCTTAAATCTCTTCGATAACTCCCTATTATTTTCAGCATAAAGTCCAAACTGCCCAGCCTGACATGCTCTAGAGGTTATGTAAAGAGATGCATGAGTCGATAGCTTCCAGAATTTCTGGGCAGGATTGGTCAATAATTCTTCCTCTTCAGTCTTCTGGCAGCTTTTCCATTTTCCTCAATTTCTAAAGAATTAGACAGTAGAAGTTCTAAAATAGAATGTGCTTGGTCTTTCAGTAACGTGGACTTGGAGATGTGAGCGTGGGTCAGCATGACGGTGAGACAAGTGAGCACAAGATTTAAGGAGGTTCTTGCTCTCAGGATAGTGTAAGTGCCAGTCACAAGGGGAAGGGGAGAAGGGATAGGCCTGAGGAGTGGAAAATAAATGTGACTCTATTTGTGCTCCATGTGAATGCTTACTAAAGGGTGATCTCAGCAGAGGAGGAGTTTAATAAACAGGTGGAGAGGATGACCCATTCTGTAGATACCAGTCAGCCTCATTCCCCAGGCCCCCGTGTCATCACCCAGTGGGCTCATGAACAAAATGGCCCTAGTGGCAGGGATGGAAGTTCTGCCTGGGCTCAGCAACATGGACTTCTACACACCAAGACCGGTGTGACTACAGCCACTATGAGTGCCCAGCCTGCAGTGGAGACTAACCCGGAGCACCAGCTACGGCACATTCCCCACAGTGGTCAGCCAGTTACCTGGTGGCAGGTTGATTACTTGGACGACTTCCATCATGGAAGGGGCAGTGCTTTGTGCTCACTTCAATAGTCAGTTACTCTGGGTATGGATTTTCCTTCTCTGCCCGCAATGCTTCTGTCAAAACCACCGTCCGTGGACTTACAGAATGCCTTTTCCACCATCATGGTATTTCAGATATCATTGCTTCTGATAAGAAACTCACTTCATGGCAAATGCAGTGCACCTCTGGGCCCCAGTTTTACCATGTCCCCCAGCATCCTGAAGCAACTGATACACTGACCTTGGACACTCACATATAGCATCATTTCTACAGCAGCACTTTGGGGAGCTGGGGAAATTTCCTCCAGGACACGGTAATACTCCTGATCAGTTGCTTCTCTCGTACCCTGGCTTCAGGCATCTGGGAATCAGGGATTGGAAATGTCTGACTCTTGGTGATGCATGAGAAAAAATGTGCACTTCCTGTTCCTTCAAATTTAGACCCTTTATCTGGAGATCTAAATTCCAGTGGGAGGAATGCTTCCATCAGGGAAAACAGCAGTCATTCCATGAAAATGGAAGTAGAGATTATCACCTGGCCACTTTGGGATGCTGTAGCCACTGAACCAACAGGCAAAGAAGGTAGTTACTATACTGGCTGGGATGATTAATCATGACCATAAGGAAAAATTGGGTTCTACTCTGTAGTGGGGTGAGAAGCAGTGTGACTGGAATGCACACAGTCCCCTGGGGGCACGTCTTAGTACTTTTCTGTCCTGAGAGTAAAGTCAATGGAAACTACAAAAACCCAATTCAGGCAGGATTGCTAATGACCAGACCATTCAGGAATGAAGGTTTGGGTCATCTACGAGAGCCCAGCCACCATCAACTGTGCACTTCCTGGAGACAAAGGGAATTTTGAATGGGTGGTGGAAGAACTTAGTTATAATTCCCACCTATGACCGTGTACCATTTAGAGAACCAAGTATTGTAATAGTTGAGCATTTTTCCTGACTTTAATGCGAATGTTTTTTAATACCAATGTTTTTCTCTTCCCCTTTCCCAATCTTCTAACATAAGATATGTTAATAGTGGTTTACTTACGGCTCAGTATTTAAGTTACAAGATAGCAAATGAGGAGTTCATCTAGAAGAAGAATAAACATCAACCTAAGACAAAGAAGGGTTTTTGCATTCATTTTTGGGCAAAGAGTTACCCTGTTTTTGTTGTATGCCTCGTGTTTTGGAGAAATGTGACTTTGCTATTATTTCTACTTGGAAATTAAGCATGACTTAAAGACATGTGTATGAGTGGCAAGTTGACAAGGTGTGGACTGGTGTGGTTTTGTAATGTGTCAACTCGTCCAAGATCATCGTTTCCAGGAATTCTCTTCCCTGAATATGTCCAGTCCAGGAGAGCCACAAGAGATATTTTCTTTTTTTTAAAATCAATTAATTAATTTATATTTTTAATTTTAGGCCGTGCTGGGTCTTCATTGCTGTGCGCGGGCTTTCTCTAATTGCGGCGAGCAGGGGCTACTCTTTGTTGCGGTGTGTGGGCTTCTTATTGCCGTGGCTTCTTGTTGCAGAGCACGGGCTCTAGGCACGTGGGCTCAGTAGTTGTGGCTTGCAGGCTTAGTTGCTCCGCGGCATGTGGGATCTTCTGAACCAGGGCGCGAACCTGTGTCCCCTGCATTGGCAGGTGGATTCTTAACCACTGTGCCACCAGGGAAGTCCCTACGAGAGATATTTTTAACTGAGATTTGGAACGCAGAAGTAAAGAAGGAGCCATTTTGTGTATTGGCCTGAGAAGCTGGAGCAGACACCTTCTGTAGCTCACTCATGCTGGTGTTTATCTGCCAGCTCAGCTCGCTGGTCTGGGGCAACGCCTGGGCCTGCAAATGCTCCACTTTCCCATGAGTCATCCTTCAGCTTCTGCAGGTGTGTGTTTATCTCCATGACTGAGGTTTTCACTTCTGCTGCAGGACACGCAGTTCATCAGGGCGAAGGCAGTGAGAACTGACAGGGACCCAGTATGTCCTTGTGGGTTCCAAGCAGCTCGTACTCATAAGTTCCAGTTCGGACTCATGGATTGCTGTTCCTCACTTTGCAAATATCTTGCATTCAGGATTGCCTGCTCTGTGTCTTCAGGTTTCAGCATTAAACACAAAGAC
Organism: Tursiops truncatus; assembly: GCF_011762595.2. NCBI lineage: Eukaryota > Metazoa > Chordata > Mammalia > Artiodactyla > Delphinidae > Tursiops > Tursiops truncatus. The sequence continues at coordinate 5,614,086 of NC_047050.1, read as the reverse complement.
AACAGTTTTAGAGATTCCCACAATTGCATTAGATCAAATTCCTGTTACAAATATATATATGTATATAATATCTCTGCTTCTCTGATTGAACTGTAACTGATACAGATACACAGGAATAAATATAACAAAAGAAGTGGAAGCACCCACCCCTTACACTGGAAGCTATAAGATACGGCATAGAGGAATTAAAGATGACCTGGATAAATAAATGAAATGATGTATACAATGCTCATGGATTGGAAGACTCAATGTTGTAAAAATGCAAGTTCCCCCAAATTGATCGATAGATTTAGTACACTCCCAACGTATCTTCCATTTATTTCTTATACAAATTTAAAGAGCTGATAATAAAATATATATTAAAATGCAATGGACCTATGATAGATGAAACAATTTTGAGACAGGTTATCAATCTCTCACAAGTAGGGCTTACTCTACTCTTTGATTTTCGTCTTACCTTGCAGTAAATGGAAATATTTTGAAATTAGTGAAAAGATTAACTATAGATCAGTGGAACAGAATATATAAACAGTGTATTTGGAATGCAGGAGATTTGCTGGGGCACTTATTGCTCCCATTTTCTGTGAATAAACCCACACATAGGTATCGATTAATTTTAGACAAAGATGCCAAGGAAATTTAATGTGGAAAAGGTAAGACTTTTTAACAAATGGTGGTGGATTAACTGGATCTTTGCATTAAAAAAAGAACCTCAACTCTTCACATAAACAACAATTAACTTGAAATGGATCATAGAGTTAAATATAAAATGTAAAACTATAGAAATTTCTAGAAGAAAACATAGGGAGAAAATCTTTGAGACCTTAGATTAAGCAAAAAATATGTTACCTAGATCCAAAAGCATGAAAGACAAAGGAAAAATTGAGAAATTGGACTGTATCATGTGAAAGACACCATTAAGCAAATGAAAAGGCAAGTTTGGGTGTTTTTCAACACCAATAACAAGCTCTGATTCCCCAACAACCCTACTGGTTGTTCAACAATTCAATGCAATTCAGTTCTGATGCTACCTACTCAGGGTTAGCACAGACCCCACAGCTGAAGGGCTCAGCCCCATGAGACCAGCCCCCATCTCAGATGCAGCTGTAGGTCCGAGGCCTCCCACACTTCTGACCACTTGGCTATAAGTTGGAGGTTCCCATGACACCTTCCTAAGGTTTGATAATTTTCTAGAATGGCTCACAGAACTCAGGAAAGCACTTTACTTATGTTTACTGGTTTACTGTGAAGGATACAAATGAAGAGCCAGATAGAGAGATACATAAGGCAAAGGTCTCGAAGGATCCTGGTTCAGAAGCTTCTCACCTCATGCAGTTGAGGCATGGTACCTCCCAGCACGTGGATGTGTTCACCTCAGAAGCTCCCCAAATCTCCATGTTCAAGAGCTTCTATAGAGCTCAGTTTCCAGGTGACTCCCTCCCCTAAGATAGGTGGGTGGGACTTAAAGTTCCAACAATGCTCTAATTATTTGGTCTTTCTGGGGACCCCATTCTGAGGCTATTTACTGGCCTCCCCTTAAGCCACCTCATTAGTAAAACTCAGGTATGGTTGAAAGGGACCTGTTATGAATAACAAAAGACTTTCCTATCACTCAGGAAATCCCAAGGGTTTTAGGAGCTCTGTGCCAAGAACAGGGTACAGGCACCAAATATTTATTTGTTATTATACCTCAGCAAGCCGTAGACTGGGAGAAAATATTTACAGCCTATATATTAGACAAAGAACTTACAAGGAGAACATAAAAAGAACTCTTACAGCTAATAAAGAGAAGGGAAACAGCCCAATTTAAAAAGATTTGAGTGTACAGTTCAAAAATGGACAGTATACACGTTAAAAGATGCTCACCATCATTAATCATTAGGTTTAAATGCAACTTGAAATAAAAATGAGATACCATTGTAGATCAAATAGAATGGCTAAAATTTAAAAGACCTAGCATACTAAGTGCTGGCAAGGATGTAGAGCAACTGGAATGCTCATAGCCTGCTGATGGGAAAGGGAGAAGGCACAACCACTTTGGAAACAATTTGGAAGTTCCTTTAAAAGTTAAACATACATCACCTATATGAGCTAGTCATTCAATTTTTAGGTAATTATGCAAGAAAGACAAAAAATATGTTCACACAAAGACCTGTACACAAGTATATATAATGACTTTATTTGTAATAGCCTCCAATTGAAAACAGCCCAAAGGTCTACCAACAGTTTAACGGATAAACAAATTATTGGACTTCCATCTAATGGAATACAACTCAGCCATAAAAAGAACTCCCCACTGATGTGCACAACAACGTTGATGATTCTCAGACACATTATCTTGAGTAAAAGAAGTCAGGCCACAAAAGAGCCTTTACTGTATGATTCTGCTTAGGCACGATTCTAGAACATGGCAACTAATCTATCGTAATAGCAAGCAGGTCTGTTGTTGCCTAGGTGAGAGAAGGATACATTGCAAAGAAGCGTGATGCAGTTTTTGTGGGTGATAGAAATGTTCATTATCTAGATTGTGGTGGTGATTTCAAGGGTGTATACGTATGTCAAAATTGATCAAATTGTACATTTTAATATGTGAAGTTTAATGTGCTCCAACGGTGCTCCAATAAAGTTGTGAAAAAAAAAAATCTATACCTGGAGAGGAGGTTAGCACTGACCTAGCAAAAATTCCAATGCTTTGCAGGCATTTGCAGTAAAAACATAATGTGAATTTTCCACCCTTTCTTCTAAAGCATTTCCCTTTCCTTCAGGTGACTTTCCTCCCAGTCCAGCCATGGTGATGGGGACATGTGATCCTGGCCATGCTGGTCATGTTACTGTCTCTCCTGTAACCCAAGCCAAGCCTCTCGGTGTCTTTCAAGATTAAAATGGAGCTAACAGGGAAGACACCTTTTCTTTCTGCTGTTAGAGCCCTGGGGATGAGCCCAGGGCAGCTGGAAGCCTGTTTTCCCACTACGTGGAGTTGCCTGTCTGTACTTAGAATAAAGCTGAGGTGAAGAAAGGAAAGATGAAGAAAGGGGCAGAGAGAAGAGGGTTGGGAGGAAAGGAGACAGGAAGAGAGGGAGGGAGGGAGGGACTGGGAAGGAAGGAAGGAGGGAAGGACGGAAGGAAGGAAGGAAGGAAGGAAGGAAGGAAGGAAGGAAGGAAAGGATGGAAGAAAGGAAGGAAAGAATGGAAAGAAGGAAGGGAGAGGGAGGTAACTAGATGTGGTATCAGGCCTCCCCCGAGGCCAGCTTCACCTCTGCCACTGCTGGAGTGTAGATAAACTCTGAGCCAATAAACTTCCCTCTGGCTAACGATGATCCAGGTTTCTGTCACTGCCAACAGAAAGAGTCTTGACTGATCCAATATTTATTCAGTACCATCTTTTACACCGAGGTGAGAGGTGAGATTTGTATTATTCTCTTTTACCCGCTGCCTTCTTATTGCTTAGAAAGCAGTTCTTTTTGGTCCGGGCTAGGTACACAAGGGACAATGTCTGTTAGCATACATTTCTTTGAGGAATCTTCTCTCTTCTCTTGCCTATAATGTTCGTTTTTTTTCCCCCTTAATGTTTCTTTGCTTTCTGGGATGCTCTCTGTATTTTGTACTTGAAGTTTCAGTTTCTGGTGGGTGGGAGGGATGGATGTTTAAAATGAATAGTGAGCAGAAATCATCATGTTTTCCTTCTCCCAGCTATGCTGTACTGGTTTGAGTGTAGGGTGACCCACTCTCCTTTTTCTCAGCTGAGCCCTAATACTAGTGAGTAAAAGCTTGCCTAGAATCTTGGCATATCATGTTCTCTCATTCTGAGTTTAAAATGCAGATATAAGCTTTCATGGTTTTGTTTGTGTATTGCCTTGGGATATTAATGGAAATTTGGGAAAAGGTGAGCCAAGTGGTGCTCAGACCCTTCCTTGTTCAATGGGAAGTCTGACAACTTGGGCTTTTAACCTATGAGTTAGTCCCTTTGTCTATTGGATTTGCAAGTCTTAGAAACATTATTAACCTTCCAGTGGTGTTTCTTTTTCTGGAAACCCAAATAAGTGAAGTTTTCTTTGATGGTGAAATGTCAGTTGTCTTAAGGGGATGAAGGAGAGATATTTCTGGAGAAAGAGCCTGCCTAATATCCCCCAAGGGGCAGTATCTATTCAGTGTATTAACTGTGGAGTTGGCCCTGCTTCCAAAAGGTCAGAGAGCAGAGAACAGAGGAATAATATCTGAGGACACTCTGGAAGTCGGGGCACACACCTCAGCAACAGAAAGCTGTGGAAACCTTCCCCAAACTAGACTCGGAGTGTTCTCTCCATGTTTGCTTCTTAGATGCTCTGTGCCAGTTAGCGACCTCCCATGACAGAGCTAGTTGGGGAGGCAAGCTATGGTCAGATAGAGGCCGAGAGGCTGGGAGAAGAGTCGTGGAACAGGCAACTTGCTCTTGGGATATTTATATTTGGGGTCTTAACATACTTTCTCCCCAGAAGTTCTTGGCTTTATAAATTGAACCTCCCAGTAAGACAATCTTCTTACCTGAATCTAGAATTGTTGGCAGGGCATTGTCTGTGTTTTACACTGTACTTCTGTAAGTGTCTCATATACCTCCCTAAAAGGAGCAAATGGACTTATTTATGGGCAAAGGAGCCTACAGATGGGGTTCTTAGAGCTCAGCTAGGCAGAGTGAGCAGTGAAAACCGCCTCTGAAAACCTGCTGACATCACACCAACCACAGGGCTCTGAGAATCATGGTAAAATTCCACCCATGGTCTTAAAACTCATAAAGAAAAAAACAATGTCATAAAATTTGAAGTCAGAATAGTTGTGATAAGTGCTGAAATATTTCTCCCATTATATTGTGTCAGAAAAATCTGCTTTTCATAATGGACGTTTAGTCCATTGCCCTGCTGCTGGCTGGCTCCCTTTGTCTTTATACCATTAGGAATCTCTTTTTTTATGCTCAGAAAGATGATCCTTGAAGAACAGATTTCTAAACGAACAACATTTACACTCTGTTGAATTCAGGACATGGAAGAACGCACAGCAAACTTTTACTCTTTGTTTGTTCTCGTTGTTTCCATATACCTTTCAACTGGAGGGGGAGAATATGACATAGTGATGAATAATCTATGTAGATCTTCTTAAAATTTTGAACATATGTGCATAAAATACATCAAGTGGTAATTAAATTCAGGTCAGCAAGATGGAAACCTTCACAGACCTCTAAAATAATTATAGGTAAATTTACTAGGGAATTCTGAAGATAAGTTTTAATTGGTTTAGTAATATTTCCAGTCACTATGTATTATGTAACTTAAACATTATACAGTACCGGTTGATGTTTTACAAAACTATTATTAATATGATTTATTTATTAAAGAAAGTGAGAAAATTGTACTGTTAATCTTCATGACTCAGTCATAAATCTTTACCATTTTGCAATAAAATTCTTTTCAAGTAACGCTGAATATACTTTCCATGATATTTCATTCTTTGGGCTTTGGCCACTCCACGTTCTTAAGGTTATGAAATATGTCCCCACATGAACCAAATGTTCTTTAGACTCTGAAATGGAAGGTCTCGTGAAAATGTGTGTACGTGTGTGTGTGTGTGTGTGTGTGTGTGGTGTTTTCTGCTATATATCTCGAAAAACACAATTTTTGGCTATGCTGATCTTCATTATATAATTGCTGTCTTTGATTTCTGCTCTTATTTTTATCATCTCATTACTTTCATTTTCTTTGGATCAATTCTTCTTGTTTTTCTCTGTCTTACCTTTGACAATTAGCTCATTAAATTTCAACCTTTCTCTTTGCCTAAGAAAAGAATTTATGGCTATAAATTTCTCCTTAAGTACTGTTGAAGTTATATCCTACAAGTTTCAATATATAGTATTTTTGTTCAGTTCTAGGTATTTTCTAATTCCCCCTGCTATATAATAAATTAATTATTTAGAAGTATAATTTAAAATTTCCAAACATAACTCTAGTTTTTAAATATTTTCTTCTCATAGACGTATCCTGTAACTCATATGATACTGAACGTGGTGAATATCTATAAATGCCCCATGTGAAAAAATATATATATATATATTCTCTAAAAGTTGGGTAAATCTTTCTAATTATATCCATTAAATAAAACATTTTTCCTAACTTGTAAACTAAACTGCTTACTCCTTTAAGTGATAAGACGCCATATTCTCTATGAATTCTTTTCACTTCTTAGAGCTGTGTTTCTCTATGAGTTTTCCCTCAACTAACTGCACCAGAATCTCCAGGGTTTTTATTAAATATTCAGATATATGGGACCTACCTTCCAGAGATTCTGATTCAATAGGTCAAGGATTCTAGGACAGGTAATCTGCATTTTAACATGATTCTTAAGGTTTGAGAATCAAGGTTATAGAAACTAGTCAACTGGAAGTTGGCTATATAATACCGTTAACCCTAATATATTCTCCTTGTTTAATTAACCTCTTTTATTCATCAAAACAGTAAGATTTGCTTCCTCAAGAGTACTTTATTAACTACATTAAAGTTTTTTAAAGACAAAAATTATTATATAATGAACCATGAGAGTATAATTTCCTATGGCCTGTAACTGAGGTTCAGAATTGCTTTTTCTCATACCATTAGTCTGATTCAGGACCTATTTCTTTTAGTCTTATGGATTTCTTTTTTTTTTCCTTAGTGAGATTCTCCTGTTTTAAAAAGTGGCAAAGAATGCTAAATTTTCATTTATACTTGTTTATTTGAACTCATATTAATTTTAGTCCGGATCATGGCATTTAGTACTACATTAATCTCTATTTTGTACACATTAGTTTTCATCTGCTTAAACAAATTGTATATTATTTGAGGTTAGGAGCTGTCTTTTATGCGTATTTGTATCTTCACACCAACGTCTAGTGTGATGTGGGCAGGTAATGCCAATGGTGAATAATGCTTTTAAGTTGATAGTTTCCAAAAGTTACGAATTTTTTTCTACATCCCTTTGTCAAGTTAATGAATTTCAGCCTCTACTTCAAAAGTAAGAAGTATTTTAAATCCATAAGTGTTTTCACAAAGTCTACTACTGAAGTATTAATTTTTCTTTCTCCTTATGATATAATCTAAGGAAAAATACAATAAATGCATTTATATACTATAATAATAATAAACAACATTTGTAAATACTTTTTCTAATTTACAAACTGTTTCTGTGTTTTTAATCCATTTAGTCATAATGACAATCCTGTGAATATTTACCTCTATTTATAATGGAGAAATGGTTCAGAGGTTTTTTTTTTTTTTTTTTTTTTAATTGTTATTATTTTTTTGCGGTACGCGGGCCTCTCACTGTTGTGGCCTCTCTCGTTGCGGAGCACAGGCTCCGGACGTGCAGGCTCAGCGGCCATGGCTCACGGGCCTAGCCGCTCCGCGGCATGTGGGATCCTCCCGGATCAGGACACGAACTCGCGTCCCCTGCATCGGCAGGTGGACTCTTAACCACTGCGCCACCAGGGAAGCCCGGGTCAGAGGCTTAAGAGCAAACAGGTATCAAGTTTTTTGTCTACATCACAATTATACATGAACATAAAAGTCTGATCAGACAAATGCATTTAGTAGAGTAAGTGTTAATAAGAATACAAAACAGCTAACAGAGAAAACTGAATTTATTACTCTTGCTGGGCAAGAAAGATCTGCATTTGGAAACACCACTCACCAATATAGGAGCAGATCGTACACATACCATGTTGGGTGAATGAACAGGGTGTTGACTAGTTCTAATAGAAGTGGGAAAATTACCATGGGACCTATCAGAGAAGGAAAAGAATTTCATTGTCCCCAGACTGAAGTGAGGCTGTGTCACCATGCTCACCATTCTGATTCGACCCAGCTTAGTTATTTTGTTTTTGTAGTCCCAGATATGGTTTTAAACACAAAGTTCTCAAGGTCTTTAACTTTAAAGAATAAGGCTTTTCAGTATAGGTCCTTGAAGCAGACATGACTGAATAGAATAGGGCTTATTAGTGTGCTACTCTAAGACTCATTAACCAGAAGTTTCTACATATTTACATAGCATATACATGTGCCTATACTATCTTGCCCTTAAGTGCAGTAACTTTATCAAAGTATTCAGGAATCACTGAATATGCTGTTGAAGAACAGACATCAAACAATAATGACCCACAAAAGCAAGTTACTTTTTGTTTCTCAGGTTGTAAATGAGAGTAGATATTCACAAGGGCACACTGGTACCTACTGTTATTCTTTGATTTAACCTAACACTATTGGATCTGCGTGGTGGTGGAGTTATAATAAGCTATTTAGGAAACTCTCTACAACTGTGTCTGAATTCAGAATGTGGTGAAGCCCATCCTGGAGGCTATTCAGCCCACTTGGAGGTCATTCATTTCCCCATTTCCTAGGGACAGTTCTGAAATGGAAACATTTGTAACGACCCTTCCCAAGCTGAACTTTAGCTATAGATCGGGGAATCACAGAAGCTCCACAATTGCACTGAGCTACACAAAGTTTCCTGGGAAAGGTTTGTAAGTTCAAGCTGACATCTGCAGAGTATGTGTACAGTATCCATGTATGATATCGGATTTAGGACATATCCCTATATTTGAATTCTAAATTTTCACCAGACTCTATAAATGACTCGTCAGGTTGGAAAACATTATTTGGTAGATATTAATCAGGCTGTGTTTGTGGCATCCATTTCAAAAATTGCATCGTCTTTAAATGCATCAAATTTGAGATTTGTGAAAAGTGACTCTGGAGAGGAATTTAAAACTTTAACCTCACCACAACATGCTTGGTTTGTAAGAGGAAGTCTCATGACTCACTTTTTCATTATCTACTTTTGGTAGGTTTGGAAATGACATTCAGATATGAAAATCAAGATTCAGTCCCGGGAATGCATTATTACCCAGGGAAACTTCTTTCTTCTTTATGTAGAAATATTGATTTGAAGGTCAGCACAATAGCAATCATATAAATGAAGTTAGGCATTGCAATCTGATGCTTCAATTTTTACCCAAGAGTGCTCTCCTGAATTTAATGTTGTTCCACAGACCACTAAGAATATTTTCATAAGTGGATTCTTCTTAGCTAAGAACCAGTACATCAACATTTCTACAAAGAAATCCCTTGAAAATATTTTTTTCCTGTTATTTGAGTGTAACTCAAGATACCTCAACTTATTTTTCTTTTCCACTAAATGATTGAAATGAAAACAGAAGAGGAGTGTATGTTTAACTCACTGATATTTCTAGTGAATAGCAATTATTAGCATCATTAAGCAAAGTGACATAAAATTTATAAGCAAGCAAATGATTGTATTACCTATTCTATCTAATTAAGAAATCCAAATTAGTTCTTTAAATGTCATGATTTGAGACAAAAGAATTTGTGACTTCTATAAGTGAAAATTCATGAATTTGGTTCAACGCGATTTTGGAGACGTCTGCTAAGAATAAGAGCTCTGATTTGAAAATTTTCCAAGTTCCACTGTGCCTGAATTGCTTCCTTGGGGTGAGGAAGTTATTACTAGATGCATTCCTGAGGATGTAGGATAGATGATACTCCCTCAGAACTTTCCAAGTCCTAAATCGTGAGTCCAAGGGGGGTAGGGATTTGGCCAAGGGGGTGTGTGTGGAGGGGGATGATTCCATGTGCAGATAAACTTGCACAGAAGCTACCAGTTCTGCTCGGGGACAAGATTGAGTTTGTCTCTCTCGACGTTCACTGAAAGTTCCTTGCACCAGAATGAGCTTCAGAAGCAGCCTAGGTTTCTGGGGAGAAAATTGGAGCCATGATCTCTCTGTTCATGGGGTGGATGAGAAATGAAGGGGGAGGAATCCAATGTCCTTCTCTCCTGGCCGAGTCTGGAGGAAGCACGGTGAGCTCCTTAGGGCACTTATGAGAAAGAGACTTCGAAACACTGAGGGAAATGTATAATGACTAAATAATTTAGGAACAAAATACAGTAAGTCCCCTACATATGAACCTTCAAGATGCCAACTTTCAAAGACTCGAACATGCATCTGGTTCCAGCAAGGAGCCAGAACCTGTGCCATCAGCGTCAGGTGTGAGTGAAATTGCAGCTCGCCCTCCGTCTCCTACCATCTCCCGCCTCCTCTCCCTCCTCCAGCCCGCAACTCTTCCTGCCTGTTCACTCGATGCCAGCCCCTGGATGCTCGCTGTTAAACCATGCTATTGTACTTTCCAAGGTACTGTACTGTAAGATTAAAAATGTTTTCTTTCTTTTTGTGTGAAAAGTATTATAAACCTATTACAGTCCAGTACTATATAGCCGATTGTGTTAGCTGGGTACCTAGGCTAACACCGTTGGACTTTGGAACATATTGGACTTACAAATGTGCTCTCGGAACGGAACTCATTTGTATGTAGGGGACTTGCTGTAATTTAGACTTGGGATGGAGTTGGGCAGAGGAGGAACCAAAGGGCAAGAACAAGGAAAAGAGAGAGAAGGAGAAATGCAGGAGAAAACCCTGAATGGCTGTTTCAGCTCATGCACTTATAAACTAAGATTTGACTCTCAAAAAAAATTTCACTTCAAGTAAGGAAGGAAAAGGAAGGAGAGAATCAGGGAATCTGGAGAACAATTTGAATCAAGTTTCCAATTTAGGCACCTTCCTCCTCCTCCCCCAGGCTTTATCTTAAATTCACGGAGAATGAAACCTTTCTTTGATGATTTTTTTCCAGAATTAAGTACTTTTAAGAACGGTAGATTCAAGAGAGTTGCAAAGGTCTGGGATTCATCAACTGCAGATCTAAGAATGTGGGGTTTTATTTTGTTTTCCTTTGTTTTTAAGTTTCCACAAACAGCTCTCTTCCATTTTTGAGTTTGGATTGCATACAAAGAGGTACAAAACATTATAGTAAGGGTTTTCCCACTAATTCTTCTATCTCGGTGGAAAATAGGAAATCTTAGAAAGTTGGCAGGAAAACGGGGCTGATTTAAGCTCCCTCCCATAACTTAGTTTCCACGTTTACAGACCAAACTTTGAGAAGATGTTTGGAGGAAGGAGTCCAGTAAAGGGCCAGCCTGGGAATTTTTCATATTTCCAAAATAGGTGGAAACCTGGGTAGACAGTGGTTTGCTTTCTCCCCTGAGTTAAAAATTGCATCCATGAACCAAAGCAGGCACTTGTTGAGCAGGCTTCTCTGACCTACTAGAAGGTACTGGGAACTCAACGTGGGTCCCACATGAGCCAGAGCCCCCTTCTGTGTCTACTCCATGTAGCACTTACAGTTCCAGGGAAAATTCAGTACCACCAGAATTCACCAGGCTCCTGCTGGCAAAAGTGCTCAACTGGGTTGACTGGTACAAAAGCAGAACAAAGAAGTTCTCAGTGAGCAGGGTCACCGGCTGTTTCCCCAAGTTCGGCCCTGAGACAGATTGTCACCAGAGTCCTGACACTCTTTAGCCATAACTAACCTTTCCCTTCCTAATAACGGATGCCAGTAAATCCCACAATAACTACTTATTATACACTCAGAATGAAGACATACATTTGATGAAAATGAAAATGATGCATTTAAGTTGTCAACCTATCAAGCCTATTTGTCTCATGAGTTTGAAGAACAAATTCAAATATTCTTCAGTTTTTTTCAGGAATACACAAATCATAGTACTTCAAAAGCACAACTTTATTTTTATTTCTCAGGGAAGAGTGCTGGAGAACACCTTAATGTATTTTATCCCACCCCCCCATAAATAAATTTGACCAAAATAGAAAAGTTGGTAATACATATATTTTGATTTTGATTTTACTTTCATGTAATGACATTGTAATCGATCTTGAGAACAACCTTATTGTGAGCCTGCTTTACAGAAATACTAAGAAAACATTTTGGCCGGCAAAAATGCATTAAAAATTTGTTTTTGAATTTTAAAATTTATATGAGTCTGTATTTCTCTCCTTTTTAGAATAAATGAATTTCCTGTTCTGGAGTAAATGAAGATCATGACAATATTTTATTTAGTTACTAAAGCCATAGATTGCAGGCAAAATGGGAGTTTTCAGAAGAATGAGTATCTCCTTCTATCTTATACTTAATTAAGAATTTAGGAGAGTAATCTCATTGACCCCACTTACTGACTGTGTGTCCCTTCTGTTCAGACCAAAGAGCACTGAACTGAAAGGGAAGAACTCACACCAGGTCTCAAAGAGTTCTAGTTAGCAACTGTTTAACTTAAGGACTCCTACTCTTGCCGGTTATACTGATAATAGACAGGGCACGTTAAAAAGCCTGCCCTTTAAGTGAAATAAGACATAACAAGGGAAAGAGGAAAGGTTTGTATTTTTCAAACCTTTGGATTATTTTGTATCTCTCTCCCATTAACCCTCTGTTCAGCCCTGAACACTCATTCACGGAGACTACCCCATGCAGGGCTCAAGGGTTTATTTCTCCACCAAATACCCCTCTTCATCCTTCACAGACGCTCTTATCAAATATTGAATATGACAGTGACCTTGCTAGGTCTGTGGCATTTCCAACACCACAGATTTCCCCATTAGAATTAAATCAGTTTTATCGTTTTCTATGAGAACTAAAATAACTGAAAATTATTTAGCAACGGACCTATCTGCAAGTCCATGAGTCCTACAGAGATGACTATATTTCCTTATCTTCCTTCTACAGAAAAGTAAACATTTAGAGTCAGGAAGGTGGAACATTGTATTGGAGAAGACACAGAATGCATATAACCATGTCCTCCAGTTACGCACGTGTCTGGGTCACTCCTCAGGCGCCCGGACTAGAGTCTCCACAGCCCAGGGCTCATCACAGCTGTCAGTCCTGTCTGCACCAGTGGCTCAGTGCCACCAGGACTCTGTGCCCTCTGTGAGGCCCCCTGCACATCCCGGGAGCAGAAGCACAGCTGGGCAGGGCTGCAAGTCTCCTGATCACATCCTCTGAAAGTGGCACCTTTTCAGCAATTCTTTGAGATGATTTGTTGACATCGTGGTTAAAAGACTATGATTAAAAAAACCCAACATTAGAGGAAGCGCTGCGAAGCAAGACGGTAAGACACACAGGAACCTTCGACAGCTTTTGCTGCCTCCTGTCGGGCTGGCTTCCTGGTGTGTTAGAGGTTTACTTCCTCTGCCTGGGAATTCACCCGTTGTCCCTGATCCAATTAATCAGGTCTGTCACCTCCGCCCAGGGGAGCCCCTTGTGCTGTACAGGACAGACTAGATACTTTCTTTGTCTTCTCTTGGAGGAGGCAAAAGCCACAGGGCTGTGATGTAAATGCAGGCTGCTCTCCCTGCCTGAGGAATGAGAAGGGAAAAAAAGACGATTTCCAGGAGTGAAGGGACCAGGAGGAGGGAACGGCACAAGTGATTCTGCCCACACTGGGGGAGGGGGGAGCCCTCTTACCAGCAGGAAGTGGGCTCAGGGCCAGGGAAGGGCAACAGCCCTGCTCTGGGAGGAGGTTGTCACGGCAGCCAGGGACTCCCTCCAGGGACTGCTACCTGCCTGGGTCTTACAAGGGAAGGAGGGCCTGCCGACACAGGGCAGATACCTGAAACTTGGAGTGGGAAGAGAAAAGACACCTGGCAAAGACCACACCTGAATCAGGCTTCTCTGAGCCCTTCTTCCCCTGGGTCATCTTGAGACCAAGAGCAAGAATCCTGCTAAGTCCGTTTAGTGAGCATCGCTACCCTCGGTATCTGATCAAATTCCTCATCCTCCAGGTCCCCCAATGATATGTGATCTCAGTTTAGCCAGAATCCCCTTCACTCTTGATGTTTTGTCTTAGTAATTCTCACCCTGCTTCTTGGCTGTAAATCCTCACTTTTCCTTGTTGTCTTTGGAGTTGAGCCTAGTTTTATACTGAGATTTCTTTTCCCCCATTGCAATAGTTCTTGAGTAAAATTTTTTTACCGCTTTAATTCCCGCCCATCTCTAGCTTTTCATTGATACACTCTGTAGAGCTATAAAACTAGGTGGAGGACAATAGTTAAGAAAGAGAGCATTGATGGAGAAAGTTCTAAATGATTCTCAAGAAGCAGCAGGCCAGGCAGTAGGTATGGATGAATCTAAAGTGAATCTAGGGGACGCGGCGGAAAAAAATAAATAAATGAATAAAGTGAATCTAACACTTCAATTCAATTCACCAAACATAAAGGGCTGCTCTGCTCAGGCACCTGGACTAGAGTTTGTACAGTTGGATTAAGGAGAATAAGAGATGAATAAGCCTGTCCTTGCTCTCATGAGAAGATAAGACAATTACCCTGGGGGATGAGAAAAACACATACATGGCTTTTCCTCTTTTAATGAATAGATACCATTTTTATTTTAATCTTTTTTAATCACTAACATTATATATAATAGTGGAAATGCTAGATTACACAGAAGAGCAAAATAAAGGGAGTAAAAATCACTCATAATTCCACCACCTAATTATGTACTTCTGGATTTTTTTTTCTATTTCTGTATGGACACTTTTAAGAAATCAACTTTACTGAGGTATAATTTACATACAATAAAATACACCCATTCTAAGTGCACAGGTCTGACAAGTATATTCAACTGTGTAATTTCCACCATTATCAGGTCTAGGAACGTTTCCATCTTGCCCCACCTGTACTGCAGACCTTAGGAATGCCCTGGTCTGCTTTAGGTTCCTATGCATTGCTTCCACCTTTCTAGAATCTCATACAATGAGGTTATACAGCATCACTCTTCCGTGTCTGACAACTCTTGCTGAACCTAATTATTTTAGCTTCATCCATGTTGCTGCATTTATCTGTTGTTCTTTGTTTTTACTGCCAAATAGCATTCTGTTGCGTAAGTACACCATAATTTGTTTATGCATTCAGGTATTACTGAACGATTTTGGTTATTATAATGAGCTGCTGAACATTCAAGGACAAATCTTTGTGGGAACATACATTTTCATTTCTTTGGGTAAATACCTAGGAATTGAACTGCCGAGTCATGGTGAGTATATGTCAAACTTTTTAAGGAACTACCAAACTGTTTGCAACCGCTCTGCAGTCCTCACAGAAATGTACAACTGTCCTGATGGTTCCACATCGTTGTCAACACTTGACAGAGTCAATCTTTTTCATTTTAGCCATTTTAGTGGGTGTGTAGTGGTATCTCTTTGTGACTTTAATTTGGATTATCCTGATGACTAATGATTCTGAATGACAAACACCTTGGACTCTGTCTTGGTTAACCATCTGCTTCTTTTAGACTAGCTTCCATGAAAAACACTGCTAGAATACCCAGAGAACCATAAAGTTAGGGTTTCTGAAAACCATGAAAAATATTTTTAATCATTTTAGTTAGTACCCATGATGTCAGCAAAGCATTTGACAATGTTTCTAATGATATAAATGCAGGTAAGATGGAATCACAGAGGCTCGGAATTGGAAGAGATAATTTCCAATGGGTAACATTTGCATAAACAAAGGTATTCAGATTTTTCTACCGCAGGAATTTTCAAAATCTTTCATGTGCTAACATATTGGTAATCTCCAAGAGGGAGAATTTAGTAAACGGTATTTGACAAACTTGTAGCATTAATCCTTTTCTTCTTCCACAGGTCTAATATTCCTTAGAACCCATTTTGAGAGTTCCGAGAATCCCTTAGAATTCCACGTTCCTTAGAATCCCATGCACAGGGTTAGGGAAACCTGTACCCAAATATGTTTCTACAGTGATTCTTTTGTGTTTGAATGTTATCACTACTTAAATGCAAGGAGAAAGGGGATTTCTTATAAGACTATACATTCAGTTTAAGGTCAGCATTAAATTTTAAGTGTTTACCTTATATAATTGATATGTATAATCTAAAAACCATGCAGTTAAGTAGGCTTACTGCTCGTCGTCTAGCTGTCCTGGTTAATTAATCAATGTCCGCCGACACGGAGGTTAGTGCCTCACTTAATGGGATTAGATCCAGTCTTGTCATATTTAATATGGTTTATCAATAACTCAAAGCAGGGGTTGGCCAACTTCATCTTAAAGGGCCAAAGAGTAAGTATTTTAGGCTTTACAAATCATATGCTGTCTGTTGCAAGTGTTCAACCCTGCCATAAACAATCTGTAGACAAATGAGCTCCCATGAAACTATTTACAAAAACAGGCAGCAGGCCAGGTTGGGGCCATGGCTGTAGTCTCCCAGCCCATGACTTAAATGAAGACAAAGAACGTAGCTTTCAGATGTGCAGATAACACACATTTATGAGGGATACATATTACTTTCATCTAGTAGAGTGCTGTATACACATAAAATAGTAGCTCTCTTTATTGTTATTGTCATTTCTACCACACGATTGAGTTTCCAAATTACCTTTAAATGGTGAAAAACGAGCAAAAAAACACAAGGCTAAAATTTGAAAGTATACATGCCTACTTTTTTTTTTTTTCAGGGAGTAGATTGGAACATATAAAATACGGAAAAACTTGTAATGAGAGAAGTTCATATGACAAAGCATATGGGTAGTTTCCAATTAAGATGGCGAATTAGACACACGTGTTTATCCATGCACATTGCCAAATCCCTAATAAACTGGATTATTAAAAAAAAATATGTATACTGTCCAGGGCAAAGAAAAGGGAGAGAAGATAGCTGGAAGCTAGAAAGCAGATGGATGAATCGTTACTGGTCTAGCAGACTTAAGAAAGCTGAATCTCTGTTGGCTGCGGGAAAGCTGGGAAGCACCTGATTTATGTTGGACAAAATCCCCAGAGCTGAGGATTGACAGCACCAAGTACCCCTGGAAGATGGCTGAGAGGGGAGCTAGAAACTGAAAGACTCCATGAAAGTGTTTTTAAGAAATTGGTACTCCCAGTTTCCCCTCCTGTTTTGGGAAAGACTGGACGTTAGTATCTGGGGTGGGTCTGGCTGAACTGGAGGACTCCTGGGAGAGTTGAAAGCTGGTGTTCTCTACTGAAAACAGGGGGATTATGTGACAGCATGCACATATCGACACTGAGACCCCCTTACCACCAAGTCTTCTTCCCCCTGCTAGACCTAGGATGCTGGCCTCTTCACTCTAGGCGTGATGCTGAAAACTCAGACTCTGTGCACGGGTGCCGAATTGATTCTCGGGGACAGAGTTTTGGGTGAAGTAGAAAAGAATAGTTTTATTGCTCCGCCAGGCAAAGAGGGACGCAGCGAACTCGAGCTCTTGCCCTCAAAAACTGTGCTTCCCAGCCCAGGAGAATTTGGTGAGGAGTTTTATAGCAGGGGTTCAAGGATGGGGTTGCTGATAAGATTAGGGTGTGCGCAGGGTCTGTGCTCCTTTAATCTGGCCTCAGGTGATCTTCTCTGGAATGAAGAATGCTGACATCTTCCATTGTTGGGGATTTTAGTTCTCTAAAGAGCTCAAAGATGTTGTTATGTGTATCCCTTGAGGGGGAACCAGGTCTCTGCCCTAAGGCTGCACTATTGTTTTCTGCTGTTCCTCCCTTGTCTCTGTATCCCCTCCCTTCCCTGATTAGAGGCTGTTCAAATCTGCCCTTTGGGATTCAGGGGAGGTCATGGAGGCTGGAGTCTGTTCTCTACATACAAGAAATGGGGAACACGGAAAGTCTTCCGTACCCAGGAGCCCCACAGGGTCCTGCTTGGTTTCAGGCAGAGATTAGAAAATTCCTCTCTGTCAAGCCAAGTAACTCCAGGAAGAAAGATCTAAAGGTATGAACATTGGAGATTCTCCAGCTAATTGGCTCAGCCAGATGACCTTACAGTGACACCCATAATTGACAAGCCCTTTTCTCTTTTGTAGAGTTTCTCATCAGCTTTTTGGTATCCAGCCAAGAATCACAGAAAATAAGAGATCAAAACAAGGGGGTAGAAAGAAAAGCAATTTGGAAGAAACAGAGACAATACAAAAGGAAGATAATCATAATAATAAAAAAGAAACTATTATCAGAGAGATAAGGGAAGCTATTTCATTGATGAGCTAAGAATAGGGTACTATCAAAAAAAACAAAAAAGAGCATTCACAGATCAAAATAAGTGCTCTTAGAAATTAAAAATGTAATAGCAGAAATGGAAAGCTCAATAGAATGATTGGGAGATAAATTCGAACAAAGCTCTCAGAAAGCAGAGGAAAAGACAAAGTATGGAAAATGGATAAAAAAGACAAGAAAATTAAGGCTCTTCCAGAAGTTTCAACATCTGGATAAGAGAGGACTCAGGAGGAAAGAAGTATGAAAATGGAGGTGAAAAAATTATTAAAGAAAGAATTCAAGACAGTTCCAAAACTGAAGAACTCAAGATTACCTGTAAAAATTCAAGAATCTAACTGGCATCAGACTTTGCAACACTGGAAACTGGAAGACAGGGAGAAATGCTTTCCAAATTCTGAGAGAAAACAGTTCCAGCTTAGAGTTCTGTACTTACAGAAATCATCAATTAAGTGAAAAGGTAGAATAAAGACTTTTGGGACAGTTTAAATAGCAAAAGAAATGACCTTCCATGCAGCTCTGTTTAGGAAGCTACAAAGGAATGTGTTCCACCAAAATATGGGAGGAAACATTTCAAGAAGGAGGATGTCACAGGATCCAGGACACAGGTCAACACAAGAGAGAAGGGAAAGGAATACCCAGGATGACAAAAGAGGTCGGCGTGAGCATCCAGGTCTATGAGAGAGTCAGGAGCTCTGGGAAAGATTTCTTAAAAAAAAAATTGTTAACCTGATCAATAGGGAATGTATTGAATGAACTGAGAGGAGGTTTATACAACTGGGGATGAGTTTGGGGTTTGTACAACTGAGGAAGATAAGAACATTGAAAACCAAGCAAATAAATGGAAACAATTACTAACGCCAAGGCAAACAAAAAGGTTTTCAGTGATGACTGCTACATGACTCAGCTGTGTTGCATCTTGTCATGATGATGTAAACACTAAATATTTATAAGCTAAATTGTGATCTTGTGAAGTTGGGAGGACAGGAATGTGCATGTGTGTAATAGTGAAAAGAGATAAATCTTTACCTCCTGTAGTGGGAAATCAATAGATAATGCTTCAAGCTACAAGATGGAGACATATCCACCTGTTGTTTAGAATAGGGAGGCAGGCACTACAAGAATCAGCAGAACGGTTTGAAATTGTTGCATCTGGGAAGTGGAAAAGAGGGGAAGAGAGGAGCCTTGTGCTTGCTTTTCTCCTACCAAGGCTTTGACAAGACTACTTGACTCTTTATGCTGTTAAATAACTTTGATTTTAAAAACCTAAATTTAAAAAGGTGTGGTTTGAATTCAGCTGATCTTGTATTTCACTTGACTATTCCCATTTCTTTCCTCACACAGTGTCCTATAGCTGCTTCTACAAACGCTGTGCAAAACTGGCTGCACATGGGCTCTATGTAGGAGGCAAGTCACCAGGATCCACACCACATTTAGAGTATTATGTCCACGAGGTCCATTATATTTTTATTTTTAATAATACTTGTATTACAAAATTGTACTGTGCACACATCATTACAGAATAATCTAAAAGCAGAGATGGAAAAGAGGAAGAAAATAAAAATAAACCATATTAAACCTCTGAGAGATGATCTTAATATTTCATTGAAGTCCTTTTCAGATTTTCTAAAAATGTAATTATACAGGTTTTTATCTTATTTTTTTATATTTAGCAAAAAAAAATCGTAACTGTTTTTCTATCAATACATACATATGTATTGATATACATACATATATCATAAATACATATATATACATATATAATATATATACATATATATAATATAATATAACATATACTATATATACATTATATATAATATATATACATACATATATCATAAATAACTCAATCTAACTTTGGGTATTTAATTTACTCTGGGCCTTTTTTTTTTTTTTTGCCTATTATAATCATTACTGCATTAAACATACACTGAGCTAGATTTTGTGCATATTCTTAATGATTTGCTTGGGACAATTTTCTAGAAAGTGAATTGTTCAGTCAAAATATATGCATCCACATTTTTAGAGAAAAATGCTAATAACTAACTGGGCACAGATGTGAAATATACATTCAGAAAAATACATACAACGTACATGCACAAGTTTTTTCTCTTTTTTAACATCTTTATTGGAGTATAATTGCTTTACAATGGTGTGTCAGTTTCTGCTTTATAACAAAGTGAATCAGTTATACATATACATATGTACCCATATCTCTTCCCTCTTGCATCTCCCTCCCTCCCACCCTCCCTAGCCCACCCATCTAGGTGGTCACAAAGCACCGAGCTGATCTCCCTGTGCTATGCAGCTGCTTCCCACTAGCTATCTGTTTTACGTTTGGTAGTGTATATATGTCCATGCCACTCTCTCACTTTGTCCCAGCTTACCCTTCCCCCTCCCCGTAGCCTCAAGTCCATTCTCTAGTAGGTCTGCATCTTTATTCCCATCTTGCCCTTAGGTTCTTCTGACCTCAGAATGGGAGAAAATATTTGCAAATGAAGCAACTGACAAAGGATTAATCTCCAAAACATACAAGCAACTCATGCAGCTCAATATCAAAAAAAACAAACAACCCAATCCAAAAATGGGCAGAAGACCTAAACAGACATTTCTCCAAAGAAGATATACAGATTGCTAACAAACACATGAAAGAATGCTCAACATCATTAATCATTAGAGAAATGCAAATCAAAACTACCATGAGGTATCATCTCACACTGGTCAGAAGGGCCATCATCAAAAAATCTAGAAACAGTAAATGCTGGAGAGGGTGTGGAGAAAAGGGAACACTCTTGCACTGTTGGTGGGAATGTGAATTGATACAGCCACTATGGAGAACAGTAAGGAGGTTCCTTAAAAAGCTAAAAATAGAACTATCATATGACCCAGCAATCCCACTATTGGGCATATACCCTGAGAAAACCATAATTCAAAAAGAGTCATGTACCAAAATGTTCATTGCAGCTCTATTTACAATAGCCAGGACACGGAAGCAACCTAAGTGTCCATCAACAGATGAATGGATAAAGAAGATGTGGCACATATATATAATGGAATATTACTCAGCCATAAAAAGGAACGAAACTGAGTTATTTGTAGTGAAGTGGATGGACCTAGAGACTGTCATACAGAGTGAAGTAAGTCAGAAAGAGAAAAACAAATACTGCATGCTAACACATATATATGGAATCTAAAAAAAAAAGTATATGCACAATTAATGAAACTGTAAGGTGAATATCATGAAATCACCACTAGAGTCAGGAAATAAAGCACTGTTGAGAGGAATTCCCTGGCTGTCCAGTGGTTAGGGACTCCCCAATTCCACTGCTGGGGGCACAGGTTTGACCCCTGGTTGGGGACCTAAGGTCCCACAAACTGCACCACATGGCCAAAATCAAAACAAACAAGCAAACAAACAAACAAAAACACTGCTGATACTGTAAAACATTCCCTAAACCCAACCCCATGGGCTTCCCTATTCACACCTCATTCTGTCTCAAGAATTAAGCACTATAGTGACTTTTATAATAATTGTTAACTGGCTTTTCTTTATAATAATATTATCTATATATGCAACTGTAAACAAGATAGATTTTGAATTTATAGGAATGGAAATATACTATCTTCTTTTGAGCCTTCCTTATGCTACTGAGTATTCTGTTTTTTAAATGTCAATCATGTTTTTGACTGTAACTGTGGGTCACTTATTTCATTATTTGGATACGTTTTTAAAAGAGGGGCATTCACAAAATAAAGAGCATACAGAAATTAATAAAATGGATAAGATGAATGTAAACCATTTCACATGAAGAAGTGATAAAGTTTAAATAAACCACGTAAGGGAACAGGAGACCTCTTCATATAGGTGAACTACTGTGTAAAAGAAAATGCATGAATGCATTCTCATAAGTTTCTGTAGAAATGACAGTCAGATTCCAGTTAAATATAAGAATAACGTTTCTATTCTCTTTGGGAAAAGCATCTTAGGAACTTGTGTATAAATCAGCGATTTTTAGAAGATGGCTGCTCGTCTACCTACGCTGGGCTTCAGCTACAACATTTCCAGCCTCCAGCCAACCCTGCTCGCTTCATACTGGACCCCGCAGTCTGAATTGGCTGTGGCCAATCTATCCTATTACTGTTCTGAAATCAGTGGTTTTTGTATGCTGACAGACTCCCTAGGTTTATCTCAAGTCTGAAGTCAAGGGGACATTCTGTCAGCAACCAGGGACCTCTGTTCTGTCCCGAATGGTTTTCCCTCCAATTCCATGGCTTATCCCTATATTTTCTGTGCTCCTAAGTGCTCCTAAGTGTATAGTTATGCCACCCCCTAGATTGTCTAGTTGAATATATTATGCAGTGTTAAGTACATTGCACCCTTAAAGCTGTTTTTCCATTTTATCTTTATTTCAAAAATCTGAACATATGGCTACCATGTACTTGAGTTCATTCTTGGTGAAATTTAAGCGATAATAAAATAGTATAGTCATAAAAAAAAAAGAATAACGTTTCTAACAATTCAAGTCATCTAAACGAGAAATATGTTGCTTTAGGGATCACGAATTTCCTGTTCTGGAAGTGTTTGTGCAGAGGCCAGAGGATGGCTGGGGGATGGAAGTTACAGATGGGACCCCGGCCTTGGGTGGAAATTGGATTACATGATTACAAAGACCACTTTCAACTTCAAAACTCTCCACCTCTGTGACCTCTTCAGGTATTGGAGGTGACCTTAAAGACTTGGTAACCCGATGTACACAGAGAACCTATTATCCAAAGGATTGGGGAGCAGCTGTTTTCAATTTTCACTGTTGACAGGCCAAGAGGAAATGGCCTTCGGTTGCCGCAGTGGAAATGTCAGAGGAGAGGAAACGTGAACACTGAGAGGCTGATGCAGTAGGGTAACTGGGGAGATTTTTGAGAAAGATCGACACTGTCTTTCTGGAATGTTCTAGGCATACAACACCTAGAGGCTATGTGCCATCAACTTGCCAAGATCTTCCCTGTAAGCATCACTGTGCTGCACGTAAAACCTGAAGCAAAATGTAATCACCACGTTGAAATTATTTTTATAGAGAGTTTTATTGATAGTAAAAAATCCCGGATATTAATACACATGTTCATATATTTCATATCGTTCAATTCAATTGGTATATTTACACATCATAAAGGGATGTTATAGAAAGTAATCCACCCACTGGTAAAAACGTCTTTTTATTAGAATTCTAACTAAATTCCTAGTTTCAGTGTATTTGTTGTTAACAGGTACCATAGCTAGTAAGTTGGAAAATATGTGGAGTAAAAAAATGAAAACACGGGAATTCCCTGGGGGCGCAGTGGTTATGAAACCACCTGCCAATGTAGGAGACACGGGTTCGAGCCCTGGTCCGGGAAGATCCCACGTGCCGTGGAGCAACTGAGTCTGTGCGCCACAACTACTGAGCCTGCGCTCTAGAGCCTGCGAGTCACAACTACTGAGCCCACATGCCTAGAGCCCGTGCGCCGCAACAAGAGAAGCCACCGCAATGAGAAGCCTGTGCACCAAAACAAAGAGTAGCCCCCACTCACGGCAACTAGAGAAAGCCTGCGCACAGCAATGAAGACCCAATGCAGCCAAAAATAAATAAATAAACAAATTTATTTAAAAAAAAAAAAGAAAACACATGAGCATTCTTAACTTGTGGTCAAGGAAACATTTTCATGTTTTACACTTTGAGGGTCAACAAGGTGTGGCTGGCAGAATTCTAAAGATGCCCCCAGGACTCCTGTCCTCCAGTTATTCAGTCAAATGCTAATCTAGATACTGCTGTGAAGGGACTTTTCAGATGGAGTTAAGGTAATTTATCAGTTAATCTTAAAATAGGGAGATTATCCCGGATGACGGGTTTGGGCCCAGTGTAATCCCATGAGACCTTAAGTGACAAAAAGGAAAGCAAAGGGTCAGAATGAGGATGTCCAGGGGGAGGTCAGAGAGATTCCAAGTGGGAGAGGGACACTTGCTGGCTTTCAGATGGAGGAGGGGACCGTGAGCTAAGGAGTGTAGAGGCTTCCAGAAGCTGACAGACGTCAGTGCTACAGCTGCAAAAAACGGCCTTCGGCCAACATCTGAGTGAGCCTGGAAACAGATCCGTCTCTGAGCCTCCCTCCAAACAGGGAGGCTGACACCTTGATTCCTGCTCTGTGCAGCCTGGAACAGAAAAACAAGCTGAGCCCGCTGGGGCTTCTGCCCTACACACTGCGAGCCAATGTTATTTAAGTTCGTATGTATTTAAGTTTGTGGTGATTTGTTCAGACAAAGTGCACAAAAATATAACTATTTTGCTACCCTGTAAATAAAAGGAACCGATATGTGCAAAGAAAAAAAAAGAAAAGAAAAATGAAGAAAAAGAAAAGGAACTAAGAAAGTTACTTTTTTTTCCTGAGAACACACATCCACAGCCACACGGACTGGCAGCTTTTCTGTCGGGACTGGAGGAAACCAGGACCTGGGCTTAGTCCCAGCCCTGTATCGCTAAGCAAAAGGCAGGCGGCCCCAGGCTTCTATCCCAGGCCCTGGGAGGCTGCCACAATGGAATTAGTATGGTACTAAGTCTTAACACTCAAAATAAATTCGCATTTTATGAGGCTAAAAAGGTTTAGATTTTACACACACACACAAACACACACACACACACACGCACACGCACACACACGCACGCACACACACACCCTGAAAGAATAAATTGTTAAGGGTGTGGAAAGGACTTTAGGAAACTCTCCATGGATGATTTTGGGTAGTTGGTCAAATACAAAATCTAGGCACGTTCACGGAGTGCCGTTGTCTAGTGCATGACAGAGGTGAGGTCATTTAGGATGTGCCCGCTCTGCGATCTGGGGTGACCTACCTACCAGTTCTGTGCTTCAGAGTCCTCACTTGAAAGATGGGGATCAGAGTACTACCTACATGGGGGCTGCTATGAGAAAAGACGTGAGTTGATAAACACGCAGTGCTTAGAACAGTGCCTGGCACACGCTGAGTGCTGCGTATTAGTTACCGTTACGGTTAACTTCCGAAAGGTTGAGAATTCAAATATGAAGAGTCAGTCATCGTTCTGCATGCACAAGCCTGCTGGGATGTGTGCCAAAAAGTGTAGGAAAAACAGACAACAGCGAACTTTCAGAGTTGGGAAAATTCAGGAAAGTTTTCCTGGAGGAAATGACGTTTAGCTAGACATTCCCAGGGTTCTCAAAGAAATGGAAGGATTGGGTGAGAAGAGCCTAAAACACAGACCTCCCAGCTTCCTCGAATCTGGCCTCGAGCCTACAAATTCTGATCTCACTTAACTTTTTTTGAGTGTGTGTGGTACGCGGGCCTCTCACTGCTGTGGCCTCTCCCGTTGCGGAGCACAGGCTCCGGACCCGCAGGCTCAGCGGCCATGGCTCACGGGCCCAGCCGCTCCGCGGCATGTGGGATCTTCCCGGACCGGGGCACGAACCCGTGTCCCCTGCATCGGCAGGCGGACTCCCAACCACTGCGCCACCAGGGAAGCCTCTCTTAACTTTGAGCAGGCAATTAACAACAAAGCGTGATTTCTCAATAACCTACATCAGGGTACTGAAACACGAGGGAAAGGGGTAGGGCACAACCTTTAGAAGAATGACGTAGCCTGAGGACATGACATAAACTGATTAGAACCAAATGGGTCCAAGATGGCTGACAAGTCAACTTCCACTAGACTTTGAGCCTCAGTATACACTCACTGCAACACATCAGCAAGTGAAATGACGCACCCACAGGCACCATGACAGTTCCAAGGCCGACCAGAAGGATCAAAAAGTGGGTGGTGGCCCAATTCCTGGAAATCCCCGCCCCTTCCAGAAAAAGCAGGAATACTCCTCCCCCTCATTAGCCTATGAAATTACCCAGCCCTATAAAAACTGACAGCCTCCATACCCTGGTGCTGCCCTCGCCTTCTGAGATGGCCCACACTCTGTGGAGTGTGTTTCTCTCTAAATCCACTTCTTATTTATCACTTTGTTTCTCACTGAATTCTTTCTATGATGAGACATCGAGAACCTGAGTTTCATTAAGTTCTGAAACTAGGTGTGTGATCTCAGTTGGAAGACTGTGGGTTTTGGCCGGGTTTGAGTCTGGGCACATGGGTTCAAGTCCCAACCTGAGGTGCACGGTTTCAGTACCAGTCCTAATGCTGACTCCTTATGGCGTTATTATTATTCCGTGACAAATTAGAGCTTTAAGAGATCATTTAACATTTTCAGTCGTTTTTACAGCTCATTTTATTAGTCTAGGCAATTACCTGCACTTGTTTCAACAGTCAAATTGAATTTGTGCTTTACTAAATTAACTCACTTCTGAGTAAACTTTTAAAAATGCATATATTTTGAGAAGCAAACAGAAAAATTTTGGTGTGTGTCTTCTGTACCATAGAAGCTATTGTGGAAATGTGTGTCAGAATGTTGTCACTAATGCCTTAAATGTGCTATTTCCTTTTCCTCCTCTTCTGGCCCCGTGTGATGGATCTAGGTGGTAGGTTACTGTTTAATCCTCTTGTTCTTCTCTACACTGTGTCACAGACTCTGCCATTATTTAGTTCCTAATTTATCAGAGTTTTTTTTTTTTAAAAAAACTGAAGTAATAGTTGACTTACAATGTTGTGTTAGTTTCAGGTGTACAGCAAAGTGATTCAGATCTTTTTCAGATTCTTTTCCATTATAAGTTATTACGAGATATTGACTATAGTTCCCTGTGCTATACAGTAGGTCTTTGTTGTTTATCTATTTTATATACAGTAGTGTATAGCTATTGTATTAATCCCAAACTCCTAATTTATCCCTCCCCTGCCCTTTCCCTTTATGGTAACCGTACATTTGTTTTCTATGTCTGTTTGTTTTCAGAGTGTTTTTGGTTGGAACATTTTCCATCACCCACATCTTAGATCTCTTAATGACTAATTTATTTTTCATAATCCATGGGCTCTTCAGAAACCTAAAATCATATTTAACTGGCTTTAGCTGAGAGTCTGTTGACACAGATGGTCTCAAATCGAATTATACTTCAATTCCTTGATCCTCAGTATTCATACGAGATTAATAATAAGGACAAATAAAATTATAATGGTGAGATTTATGAGGCTAATGGATATTAATGTTTTTCAAACACAAATCTATATTAGGAATATATATTAGAACAAAAGTGTCCTTGAGCCAGAACTTGTGCTGGAGATCTTTGAATACTCTGTTTTTTTGGTAAGGCTAAGAGAATCCAAAAAAGAATCACGTTTTATTACCAAGGGGAATGAATGCTGTCAAATTATTATATTGATGATCCTAATTCAAAGTTTCAAAGTGGTTTTTAAGTCAAGTGGTAAGATACCAAGCACACACTCAGGCACTGTGTTAGAGAATCCTGTCACGCAGTTCCAAAAGCAGTGTTTCCCATCTTCCCTTCATGATGTGCTAAAGCAGACTGACAGCATGGGGCCGGGCTCAAAGCCACAGATCTAGGAAATGTTGGGGAAAAACAGCACTACCGTTAAAATTGTGTGCAGAAAGTTTATATCCATTGCTGCCTCTTTAAAAGACATTTCCATCAATTACTGGTTTTATTGATTTTGGATTTTTCCCTTATAGTTTCTAAGGCTGATAAAAATATGATTGAACACCGAGAGAAACTGGAGTTCTAATTCTCATTCTATTTCTGTGCCATAATTAGTTTTTATTAATCTTTCTCTTCAAATCTGGGTTGCTATGTGAATAACAAGCATGTCTTAATACATATGGGTTTTCATTCTATATTTTAAATAATACGGCTATAGTGTTGGGAAGGAGAAAACTGGCTGATAAACCTGAAAAAGTACAAAAGCTCTTTCCTTCCTTCTATTCCTTTTTCTACATTCTTTAACTTTATTTCGTGATCATTAGTAGTTTGACACTGAAGTTAAGGAGAAAGTGATTACATATTTAGTCTTGCTCCTGAAATCATTGTTTATACTTAACATATCTCTACCCGGATGATTTGCTGTTCTTTCTAAAGTGTCCCTTTTGGGGGGGACTTCCCTGGTGGCACAGTGGTTAGGAATCCACCTGCCAATGCAGGGGACACGGGTTCGAGCCCTGGTCAGGGAAGATCCCACATGCCACGGAGCAACTAAGCCCGTGAGACACGACTACTGAGCCTGCGCTCTAGAGCCCGTGAGCCACAACTACTGAGCGCATGAGCCACAACTACTGAAGCCCGCGCACCTAGAGCTTGTGCTCCACAACAAGAGAAGCCACCGCAATGAGAAGCCCGCGCACCGCAACGAAGAGTAGACCCTGCTCGCCGCAACTAGAGGAAGCCCACATGCAGCAACGAAGACCCAACACAGCCAAAAAATAAATAAATAAAGTGTCCCTTTTTTCTTGCCACTAATGCAACCAAGAAGGAATCACTTTAATTGAAAAATTGTAAACTGGCCTCTAAGTACTACACCAGGCATTCAAAGAGATACCATTTATCTGTAGTATTTTGTTAAGTGGGATTTGCTGTTACAAACAGTCTTGTTACCAGGACAAGACTTGAGTCTGGTCTCTCATTATCAGTTATTCAACATCAGCCTTGAACAGATGGGACTGACGGCGTGAGGCCGCCGCCGCAATCACCGCGAGGTCGGAGCGCCGGGCTGCACCATGGCCTACTGCCGGCACGAAGGGAAGGATAGAATCACATTGGTGACCAGAGAAGACCGTGAAACTCCAAGCAGCGCGGAGCTGGTGGCCGACGACCCCAATGATCCGTACGAGGAGCACAGACCGATCCTACCCAACCGAGACGACATCAACTGCAACTGCCCGTGCCTGGCGGGGGGGTGGAGGGGGGTGGTGGCCGGAGGCCCGTGTGGGGAACAGTTCAAGGCGGCCTTCTCCCGCTTCCATTGCAGCACAGAGGATGTCAAGGGGTCGGACTGTGTAGACCAATCCGGGCCATGCAGGAGTGCATGCAGAAGTACCCGGACCTCTATCCCCAGGAGGAGGAGGATCGATTAGAGGAAACGGCTGTCTCGGAGGCCATCGCAACCAAAGAAGAGAAGAGGTCCAGCTAATGAGGGCCCTGGGCGCTGGGCTCCAGCCTCCTTCAGAGAGATTGAACCCCTCCAAGAAAGTGTCTCTCCCTCTGTTGTTCTGTGCACTGTAATGTACAAAATAACTTATTGAGCTGATCAGGGGTCTTGGCCCCTTGACATATACACTGAAAAATGGGTTGTATGTGTGTCTCACCTGAACCTATCAGCGAATGTAGCTGCCACTTTTGAATTCTCTTCTGATTGTCCTGAATTTTGCCACTTTGAAATAATGTGCTGAATAATCTCAGAAACCAAAAATCGTTACCTGGGAGTATCTTGTGAGTGAGCGGACTTATTCTGATTCATTGCACCCCTTTTAGTAGATTTTATACCCAGTTGGAAAGAGAAATCGAAACAAAACATCTTCCTTTAGAAATGCTGGAGGGGGGCCATTCCTTGTAGAAGAGGCGGGATGATCAGACCTGGAGGATTGGACGAAGCACTCTGCTTCATTTCTGATATATTTTGGTTTCCAGTTGCATTGAGCTCCAGGTTTTCTATATTTGGAAAACAGAGCTTTGGACCCTCTGAGTGACTCCCTTTGTAAGTGAAGAGAAAGGCTGTTTTTTCCTGTTCTTTTTATTCCGAAAGCCCTGCTTTGCGGTCTGTGTTCACACTGGCTCTGTCTCAGCCTGTTCAGATGCAACGTTCTTGAGAGGTGGGCGCCTAATCATTACCAAAGTAGCACCCGAGAGAGGAAACCATGTCAATTAAAAGGAAAACATGATTTAAAAAAAACCCAAAAAAACAGATGGGACCACACATCCTACCCCAGAGGCATGCTCATTCTGGTCTAGTTCATCACCAAAACCCAGCTCAAGTGCAGCTGTCAAGGGCATTTATTCCCCAAATGCTGGTAAACTAGAAACGTCAGACAGTGAAATCTGAAGATCACACACTAAGTGTTCAGTAACCACACAGACACACACAAGCGGAGAGCGTTAGGGCTGTTTTGCTGGTTCCAGAGGTGAAGCAACTAAAGCCGTTGTTAAACTATTGATAGAAGGAATTCCACGATGGCTGCCGCGAAGCCAAAATTGTAAATGCTTTAAAGGTTCGACTTTGCCAAGGAAAGAACGTGACGCAGGTGGGCAGATATACCGTGCAGGCATCCAGCCCCCTGATGCAGTCTCTCCTTGATCTCCCCGTGGGGAATTCAGCCCCTGCCCTGGAAAGGTTCACAGTCTAGTGTGAGGAAGGTGGACACATAAAGAGATGATTGTTATGGGACTGAAATAAGAAAGCGTTTCTCCTTCCCTGGAAAGAGTGGCCTGGGGGCCAGAAACAAAGCTTTTCCCTTCTCTCCCAGGGCTGACCTCCAATGCAGATGACTTAGCTGATAGTCATAACTAGAAAAAGCAGACTGAGCTAGAATTTCAAAACTACACCTGAACCATTACCACTCACCCATTCAACTGAGCTACAGTGCAAATACTATCGCGAGAATTAAGATGTGTATTGAGTGTGTGTGTGTGTTCATGTTGCTTAATTCACTATTATCTTTCTAACACCAGGCATATAGGAATTTCTTATTTTCATTTTTATGGCAGCAGAAGAGAGAAAGAAAAATTGTTTTAGAAGCACTTTTAGAAGACAATATGCCGAACTATTTCCTAAGGCATAGTATTCGAACCGGCAGCTGGGCTAATGCGATGCTGAATTCCGAACTTGTTTCCCTTTTAAGACCCCATTTAAATCATAGTTTGGAGTGGCAGGAAGTACAGCTTGAAAGTTGACATCAAGTTAAGTAGCAGTGGGTAGGTGAGTTATCTTGCCCACCTAGGGTGTGTAGAACATGTTTAAAATACTCTACAATATATATTTATTATCATAAATGCTTCTGCCAGTTCAAGAATTGGCTAAAGACTGGCCTCTTCTGGGAAGCTTTATTCACTAATGTTCCCACTCCTGGCCCACATGCGTATGATCCCATTCCAGTACTTTGCATTTCCCTCTTTCCACTCTACCTGGGCTGGTGGTTTCCGTGTGTTTACTTAGGACTGTGATGCTTGACTAGATCAGAACTTCTTGAAAACCAGGTCAGCTTCTATGTCCTTCGGTTTACTCAGTAGCACAAAGTGTTGCCTGCTAATTAATTCTAATTTTTAAGAATCCTAATTTTTAAAAAGATTCTTAGTTTACCTTTTTCCTGAGAAAACTGCTTTTTTTTTTTTTTTTTGGATGAGCATACGCTGACTTGTCCATAATTTTCAGGTAACAGGTAATGGCACAATTCTAAATAATGAAGTACTGTATTCTCTTGGACCCAGGACTAAAGCTTTGAATAAAACCAGTTGTAATTTCCAACCCAGTATGAGCTGCATAAAGAGAATTGGAGGGACTTCCCTGGTGGTCCAGTGGTTAAGAATCCACCTTCCAACAGAGGGGACGTGGGTTCGATCCCTGGTCGGGGAACTAAGATCCCACATGCCGCGGGGAAACTAAACTCATGCGCGGCAGAGAGAAGCCCGCTACGAAGACTCAGTGCGGCCAAAAAAAAGAAAGAGAGAGAGAATTGGAGAAATTGGCTTGTGATTCAGTGAAATGAGCATCAAAAAAGATAAGTGCCTCAGAGAATAAAGTCCTTCAACACCTGGATTTGACAAAACTAGTTGACAAAAATTCAAATGAGTTGGGTATAGAGTTGCTATCATGAAAAAATATGATACCTAATAGGGTTTTTTTTTTTTTTGACTTAACATTTCTTTTTAGAGCAGTTTTGCTCTTACAGCAAAATTGAGAAGAAGGCACAACGGTTTCCCGTATAACCCTTGCCCCAGTACGTGTATTATCTTGTAGGATTTTTGCCTTTTGTATTTTAGGTACTTTCAGAAACAAGCTAGGCAGAATCTTGTAAAAGTGGGAGAAAAAAACCCCAACAACTTTACAAATGTCAAAACCTTCAGAGATTTAAAATAGTGCTGAGTGTGGTTATGGGAGAGGGTTCACTGTAATCTATACTGAAACCAGGCCAATGTCCTTATTTATAACCTATGGCTGCTGGAATAACATTCTTTGTTAGCACTAGAATTTCCCTGAGTGCTTTATGTAGGAAAAGTGACGCTTGTAGTCATCTTCTGATTTAATTGCTTCTTCATACTTTTTTTTGGGAGAAAAGCTTATTTTTTAAGAAATGAGGAGCCTCTATAGAAAATTGCATTTCCCAAGAAAGCAATTTATTAACCCAATAAACTTAAGTCTTTGGAAACAAATCAAGTTGGATTTCTATAATAACCAATAGAAGCAGGACTCCACATACCTGCAAAATATAAATTAGGATAAAACGTGGCTCAGAGTTAAATGTGAGAGAGTGAATAAACCAACGGACAATGGCCAGGACAATGGATCTCTGACCCACAGTCTCTGCAGCAAGTGGCCCAGAAAGGTCAGAACTTGGTCAGTGACCGCCAGCTTTCCTAGTTTTGTCAATCCCACCTCCATTTCAACTCAGGGCCAAACACAGAAAGGTACATATGCTCCCCAAACCCATCCCATGAGATACCCTCTCTGGTTAGCTCGACGCCACGTCCCTCAGGCCAACAACTTCCAATCAGGGCGTTCCTGAAGCCTTGCCTTTTTACAACATAAAGCTTTCCCACTTCCCTGCTGCCTGCCAGACACAAGTGATGGTGGCTGACTCCCATTGCTATTACAAGCTCTGAATAAATAGCATCCCTTTGTTCTCATCTGGGTAGCCTTTGTGCGTTTCCCCAAGTGGAAAATGTGTAGTAGAACTCCAAGTTTTTGAAAATAAGCTGAAAGAATTCTCAGTGGTGTTGGAAAATGTAGTCATGTGCTCTCTTCATCACTGAAATGCTAAGAGCTTATTAGGCTAATTACATGACTTTTGCCTATAGTCAATCAACCAACAAGTATTTACTGAGATTTGAGACTCTGCTCTGCCCCGTTCCGTGGTGGGGAAGTTATTGAAGTTGTATACATTAGGGCAAGCGGGTATTAAAGATCCTTCACCCGTCAACTTTGTGTTCAGTACGTGCCACAGTCAAGACTCAAGCATCGGTTATTCCCGGAATTAACTCGTGGTTTTGCTGTTTCGTAGCTCTGTGACCTTGGGCACATCACTTTGTTTTCAGATCTCAGAATATTTATCTTTATAATAAATATCTACCGTATAGGATTGCTGTTATATTAAATTAAATAACTCAGCTAAGATGCCTCGTAATTTGCTCATAGTAATTACTGTATGCTATGTGATAACTCATTATATTACATGCTCACTGTTTTAAAATGCAGGAGCTGAATAAAGCGTACTTTCCATCCTTGGGGAAATTATCTCTTGGAAAGGAAATGATGATTTACAGGAAGTTTATACGGAGTGGTTCAAGAACTTTGTGAGACAATGCATAATTAATTTATTATTTATACAGTGTTGAATTGGGTGGGTGGCACAGTATTTAAGTACTTTGAGGGTTGGTTGATGGGGAATGGAAGTGGGCTGGAGTGGTTTGGAAAGAACGTTTGGAAGAGGAGGCAGAGAGTGTGGATCGTGACTGGCGAGACTGGGAGAGGTGGAGGGAAGATCTCCACCTATCTACAATTAAAGCTCCACCTACTTCCCACTCCTGGATTCCCAGTAGACCTTGTGAATCTGTGAAGAGCTTGGCTTGCTGGGAAGGGAGAATTTTTATCAACAAACTGTGGGAATTAAGGATAGCTGGATAGGAAGGGCAGACTACGGATGGTGGTCTTAAGAATCAGACACGTCAATGTGTTTAGATTTAGATATCTTAAGAAAGTGAATGCTACTCTCAAGTGGTATTTCAGGGAGTTTGATTTAGCTGTAGGGTGGATTAGCAGAAGGGGCAGGGAGCCTAAAGTTAGTAGGAAAGTATCAAACTGTGAGATGATGCCAGCCTGGGTTAAGGTGATTATGGTAGAAGTGGAGAGAGAAACTTTTTGGAGGAAGAATATCTAGGACTTGGCAAGTGAATGGTTACGGGGAATTAAATAACAGTAATAATTACTACTTATTAGCACTTGTATGTGGGACATATTATATAAAAGAAATATCCTTTACATAAGTATCTGGCAAAAACACGGAGATTGGAACTTTCTTGAGAAATGTAGGCATTTGAACTCTATGGGTGTGCATGGTATGAACTTTACAATTTATAAACAAATGGTTGCACTCACTTTATGCATGATTATTTATGAATAAGAATAATGAATAATATTAATCTTTAACAACTCACGTAGTAGGTTACTAATACAGAGCCTGCTGTGAAATGTGAAATTAAAAACACTGTGGGCGTGGACGTTGCATTTCCCTGCCCACTGGTTGGTCCTTCGCAACCAGCCAGTTGCCCCCAAACGTCCTACTTTGAGAAATTCTGCTCTGGGTCATGTAATCATTTCTCCTCTCAGCCTGGTTGACCAGAAGGTAGTGGGTATAAACCAAGCTGTTTTCTTGTTACTATTTCTGTTGAGTCCTTCCTCTGTTAGTTTCCATTGTTCTGTGGCAGCTTACTGGTGCAATTTCAAATTGGCTTACTAACCCCATGGCTTGGTTAAAAAAGCAGGCAATGTTTTCAAGAACCCCTCTTTTCTATCTTTAAGAATGAGAACCTAATTGTAATACTTTGGACTCTTAATATGCATCAGGCCCTGATGTTCTATTTACTTTATCTCATTTAACCCTCACAATAGTGCTGCAAGGGCGACTTTTATGCTCCTGGTATCACCAAGGAGTAAACCAAAGGGGAAATTGGTTAAAATAACTTGGTCAGTGGCATGTAACCAACAGGAGGTAGACTCAGGGTAGGAGGCCAGGTTGATCTGACTTCAAAGCCCAGTTGCTCTTAAAGAAGATGTAAAACTGGAGATGACTCCAAGTTCAACATGAGAATGGTAAGGCTGCTGCCAGGGCGAGGTAACCCAAGGAAGAGAAATGGCCAGAGACAAAATGGGAGGAGGGAACTAGTAAGTTCAGTTTAGAACATGATTAGTTTGGGGTGACGAGTAAACATCCAAATAAAAACTTACTCTGGAGTATTACTTCCATAACACCAATTTTCAAATAATATGTATCAAGACAATGGCAATATTCACTGACAATCACTATCAAAAGATTTTGCATAACTCCGTGTTAAGATCCTAAGGGGGAACTATGTATATCAGGAAGGGTTTCTTTTCTTGGCAGACAGACTTAATTTGCAATTAACCACAAAGAATGTCTGCCTACTCCTTCCCTCTTTGCCTTAGTTCTGGTACCTCTTTCTACCTTGGCTTCTGTTACCTACATTGGAGGTATTTATTACTGTGCTAAGTCACATGGGCTTTGAAGGTTTTGTTCAAATCCAGGAATGATGTAGGTCTCATTAGATGGGCTATTCTCATCTGAAAAGAACCAAGGGAGTCAGAAGAGAGATCCAGTTCAATACTTGCTATAAGGAAATAAGCCGACTGGAGAAGTTCTCAGATTAAATCTAATTCAACATTATTTAGAAAAAAACCCAGTGGAGACATAATTCATCAGTAAGGCTCAGACTAGGATGCCTTGCTATGCCAGATGAATTCAAGTGCCACTTTGAAAAGAAAGAATTGTTGCCAGACTCACACATAAGAACACGGATCAGGGCTGGTTTTATACAGATTGTAGAAAACCTTTCTTCTTACTCACACACTTAGGATGAGTCCATCAAGATAAGATAGATGAAAATTCCTTTTGTGAGGAGAGAGTTTTATGGGAGGATGGGGCTCACTCTTCAGTTTTAAAGGTAAAGACTCATCATGGAGAAATAAAGCATGTGAAGCCAGCTTTGGAGCTAGTAAAACAAGTAAAAATCGCTTGATCGTAAACTGTAAAACGAAGTATCTTATTAGCTGGTATGTGGTTACAGGAGAATTAGCATGGGCTTGAGTGTTAGAAAAATCTGGCTTCAACCCTGTGTTTGCCACTTAGTAGCTGTGGAACGCTGAGCAGAATGCAAAAACAGAACAACTCGAGTAAGAAATAAGTAACAATACTTTTGGATTATAGACCAAAAATATTTATTTCTATCAATATGAACTCATGGATATCTATTTTATCTTTGTCCCATAATATGAAATTATTGTTACTGATTTGCTGCTTAAGTTGTTCTAATGCTGGTCACCAGGAGCTCTTTCAGGTTGGTTCCTATGACTTTTGCAAAGTCCCCATCTTTTCTTTCTTTTTTTCCTTCTTTCCTTCCTTCCCTCCTTCCTTCCTTCTCTTCTTTCTCCCTGCCATTTTCTCTTTCTTTCTTTTTCAGTTCTTTCTTACTTTCTGTAACCATAAGATGCTCCAGGCTCACCTTGTATTTTTCCAGCCTCATCCCTGGAATCAATCATTTCTCCAAGAATCCCTGGTTTCTTTTATTGGAGAATCAACTTACCTGTGTGTGTGTGTGTGTGTGTGTGTGTGTGTGTGTGTGTGAGAAGGTAATAAACTATGACTCCATATTGATATGTCCAATCTGGTACCACAGAGTTCATTCTAGCCTTTCCCCTTTCCTTATTTGTGTCTTCTTTCTCTAACAATAAGAAATCTGGTTCTCCTTATCTACACTGTATTTACTTATTTGATCAAACTTAGTATGCAAATAAAGAAGTTTTAGAATTCTTAACGCATTCTTTTTTTTTTTTTTTTTTTGCGGTACGCGGGCCTCTCACTGTTGTGGCCTCTCCTGTTGCAGAGCACAGGCTCCGGACGCGCAGGCCCAGCAACCATGGCTCACGGGCCCAGCCGCTCCGTGGCATGTGGGATCTTCCCGGACCGGGGCACGAACCCGCGTCCCCTGCATCGGCAGGCGGACTCTCAACCACTGCGCCACCAGGGAAGCCCTAGTTAATTTTTTATGCACCAGTAAGAGAGCTTCAAAAAACATCAAACAAAACTGGTAAAACTGAAAGGATAAATTAAAAATTCACAACTAGAGTAGATTTCAAAACTTTCAACAATTGATAGAATGAGTTGACAAAAAATTAGTAAAGACACAAAAGACTTGAAGAACACTATCTACTGATTTGACCTAATAGATATTTGGGTTTTTTTAAGACGTAATATTTATTTACTTATTATTTATACATATACATGTATCTATTCTTCTTCAAATTCTTTTCCCATTTAGCTTATTACAGAATATTGAGCAGAGTTCCCTGTGCTATACAGCATAGGTCCTTGTTGGTTATATATTTTATATATAGTAGTGTGTACATGCCATTCCCAAACTCCTAATCCATTCCTACCCCCCACCTTCCCCCCAGTAACCATAAGTTTGTTCTCAATAATCTAATGATTTTATGTTTTAAAACAAATGTTGGCAAACTTTTTCTGTAAAGAGCCAGGTACTAAATATCTTAGCCACATGTGGTCACTGTCACGTATTTGTCTTCTTTTTTACCCAGTCATTTAAAACTGTAAAAACCTTTCTTAGCCTAAGACCATATAAAAATAGGTGGGGTATGGGGTGGAGCATGGCCTGTGGACTGTAGTTCGCCAACTCTGTTTTAGTCTTACTTATAAACAATGTGTAGTAACTTAAAAGATAATTTCTAGATTAATTTTTATCCTTTAACTCAATGGTTTAATCCATTTACTTCTGTGAATTCTCATACATTTATGTTTATTTCCCATTATTACATATTTTTCTGTTTCTTTTCTTCTCTGCTGTCCACCCCCCCACCTTGTATTTGCCTTTTTAAAAAGAAGTTACAGTTATTGTTTGTTTTTGGTCACACTGCAGAGCTTGCAGGATCTTAGTTCCCCGATCAGGGATTGAACCCTGCCCTCTACAGTGAGAGCACATAGTCCTAACCACTGGACAACCAGGAACTTCCCTGCCTTCTTTTGGACTGAGACTTTTTTACTTTTTTTTTTTTTAATCAAAACCTGCTGGGAAATTATATGCTTTATGTCTATGTAGTTGTTATTCTAGCTATTTTTAATATGCATTCAATCTGTTACGCTATCACATTATGTAGCCTCTGGCAAACTCCATTGCACACTTAAGGGAAAATAAGAGTGAAAAGGCAAATAGCATTGTAGTATTCTTATGAAAGTGGTTTTGACCTGTGCAGCTCTCTTACAGTGTCTCAGGGTTCTCCAGGGGTACCTAGAACATACTTTGGGAACCTGAAGTTTCAGGAACTGTATTTATTTTGTAAGCACTGTAGGTTATTCTGCTGGACATGCCTGGTTGAGACCTACTGTGGAATCCTGAGCAGCTTCAAAGTATTAGGTATTTAAAAACAGAGGGGCCTGGGGAGATTGGTTCAAGATGGTGGAGTAGAAGGACATGTGCTCACTCCCTCTTGTGAGAGCACCAGAATCACAACTAACTGCTGAATAATCATAAACAGGAAAACAGTAGAACTCACCAAAAAAGATCTCCCACATTCAAAGACAAAAGGAGACGCTGCAATGAGATGGTAGGAGGGGCACAATCACAATAAAATCAAATCCCAGTTTGTGGGTGGCTCACAAACTGGAGAACAATTATACCACAGAAGTCCACCCCCTGGAGTGAAGGTTCTGAGCCCCATGTCATGCTTCCCAACCTGGAGGTCAGGCAATGGGAGGAGGATTTCCCAGAGAGTCAGACTTTGAAGGTTAGCGGGATTTAATTGCAGACAGGACTGGAGGAAACAGAGACTCCACTCTTGGAGGGCACACACAAAGTAGTGTGCACATCAGGACCCAGGGAGAGGGAGCAGTGACCCCATAGGAGACTGAACTAGACCTACCTGCTAGTGTTGGAGGGTCTCCTGAAGAGGTGGGGGGCAGCTGTGGCTCACTGTGGGGACAAGGATACTGGCAGCAGAAGTTCTGGGAAGAACTCCTTGGCGTGAGCCCTCCTAGAGTCTGCCATTAGCCCCACCAAAGAGCCTGCAGGCTCCAGTGTTGGGTCGCCTCAGGTCAAATAACCTACAGGGAGGGAACTTAGCCTCACCCATCAGCAGACAAGAGGATTAAAGTTTTACTGAGCTCTGCACACCAGATCTACCCACCACCAGTCCCTCCCATCAGGAATCTTGCACAAGCCTCTTAGATAGTCTCGTCCACCAGAGGGCAGACAACAGAAGCAAGAAGAACTACAGTCCTGCAGCCTGTGGAATGAAAACCACATTCACAGAAAGATAGACAAAATGAAAAGGCAGAGGACTATGTACCAGATGAAGGAACAAGATAAAACCCCAGAAAAACAACTAAATGAAGTGGAGATAGGCAACTTTCCAGAAAAAGAACTCAGAATAATGATAGTGAAGATGAGCCAGGACCTTGGAAAAAGAATGGAGGCAAAGATCAAGAAGATGCAAGAAATGTCTAACAAAGACCTAGAAGAATTAAAGAACAAACAAACAGAGATAAGCAATACAATAACTGAAACGAAAAATACACTAGAAGGAATCAGTAGCAGAATAACTGAGGCAGAAGAATGGATAAGTACCTGGAAGACAGAATGGTGGAATTCACTGCCATAGAACAGAATAAAGAAAAAAGAATGAAAAGAAATGAAGACAGCCTAAGAGACCTCTGGGGACATTAAACACACCAACATTCGCATTATAGGGGTCCAAGAAGGAAAAGAGAGAGAAAGGACCCAAGAAAATATTTGAAGAGATTGTAATCAAAAACTTCCCTAACATGGGAAAGGAAATAGCCACTCAAGTCCAAGAAGCACAGAGAGTCCCAGGCAGGATAAACACTAGGAGAAACACGCCAAGACACATAGTAATCAAACTGACAAAAATTAAAGACAAAGAAAAATTATTAAAAGCAACAAATAACATACAATGGAACTCCCATAAGGTTAACAGCTGATTTTTCAGCAGAAACACTATAAGCCAGAAGGGAGTTGCACGATATACTTAAAGTGATGAAAGGGAAGAACCTACAATCAAGATTACTCTACCCAGCAAGGATATCATTCAGATTCGACAGAGAAATCAAAAGCTTACAGACAAGCAAAAGCTAAGAGAATTCAGCACCACAAAACCAATGCTACAACAAATGCTAAAGGAACTTCTCTGAGTGGGAAATACAAGATAAGAAAAGGACCTACAAAAACAAACCCAAAACAATTAAGAAAATGGTAATAGGGACGTACATATTGATAATTACCTTAAATGTGAACGGATTAAATGCTCCAACCAAAAGACACAGGCTCACTGAATGGATACCAAAACAAGACCCATATATATGCTGTCTACAGGAGACCCACTTCAGATCTAGGGACACATACAGACTGAAAGTGAGGGGATGGAAAAAGATATTTCATGCAAATGGAAATCAAAAGAAAGCTGGAGTAGCAATACTCATATTAGATAAAATAGACTTTAAAATGAAGAATGTTGCAAGAGACAGGGAAGGACACTACATAATTATCAAGGGATCAAAACAAGAAGAAGATATAACAATTATAAATATATATGCACCTAACATAGGAGTACCCCAATACACAAGGGAAATGCTAGCATCTACAAAAGAGGAAACTGACAGTAACACAATAATAGTGGGGGACTTCAACACCTCACTTACACCAATGGATAGATCATCCAGACAGAAAATTAAAAAGGAAACACAGCTTTAAATGACACAATAGACCAGGTAGATTTAACAGATATTTACAGGACATTCCATCCCAAAACAGCAGATTACACTTTCTTCTCAAGTGCACACGGAACATTCTCTAGGACAGATCACATCTTGGGTCATAAATCAAGCCTTTGTAAATTTAAGCAATTTGAAATCATCTCAAGCATCTTTTCTGACCACAACACTATGAGATTAGAAATCAATTACAGGGAAAAAAAACCCATGAAAAACACAAACACATGCAGGCTAAACAATACGTTACTAAATAACCAAGAAATCATTGAAAAAGTCAAAGAGGAAATTAAAAAATACCTAGAGACAAATGACAACAAAAACACGATCATCCAAAACCTGTGGGATGCAGCAAAAGCAGTTCTAAGAGGGAAGTTTATGGCAATACAATCCTACCTCAAGATACAAGAAAAATCTCAAATAAATAATCTAACCTTACACCTAAAGGAACTAGAGAAAGAAGAACAAACAAAATCCAGTTAGTAGAAGGAAAGAAATCATGAAGATCAGAGCAGAAATAAATGAAATAGAAACAAAGAAAACAGTAGAAAGGATCAATAAAACTAAAAGCTGGTTCTTTGAGAAGAAAAACAAAATTGATAAACCTTTAGCCAGACTCATCAAGAAAAAGAGGGAGAGGACTCAAATCAATAAAATCAGAAGTGAAAAAGGAGATGTTACAATGGACACCACAGAAATACAAAGCATCTTAAGAGCCTACTACAAGCAACTCTATGCCAATAAAATGGACAGTCTGAAAGAAATGGACAAGTTCTTAGAAAGATATAACCTTCCAACATTGAACCAGGAAGAAATAGAAGATATGAACAGACCAATTACAAGTAATGAAGTTGAAACTGTGATTAAAAGTCTTCCAACAAACAAAAGTCCAGGACCAGATGGCTTCACAGGTGAATTCTATCAAACATTTAGAGAAGAGCTAACAGCCATCCTTCTCAAACTCTTCCAAAAAATTGCAGATGAAGGAACACTCCCAGACTCATTCTACGAGGCCACCATCACCCTGATACCAAAACCAGACAGAGATACTACAAAAA
Organism: Tursiops truncatus; assembly: GCF_011762595.2. Lineage (NCBI taxonomy): Eukaryota > Metazoa > Chordata > Mammalia > Artiodactyla > Delphinidae > Tursiops > Tursiops truncatus. The sequence continues at coordinate 5,572,406 of NC_047050.1, read as the reverse complement.
AAGAAAATTACAGACCAGTATCACTGATGAATATAGATGCAAAAATCTTCAACAGAATACTAGCAAACAGAATGCACAACATGTTAAAAGGATCATACACCATGATCAAGTGGGATTTATCCCAGGTGTGCAAGGATTCTTCCATATATGCAAATCAATCAATGTGATACACCAGAGTAACAAATTGAAGAATAAAATCCATATGATCATCTCAATAGATGCAGAAAAAGCTTTTGACAAAATTCAACACCCGTTTATGATAAAAAAAACTCGCTGGAAAATGGGCATAGAGGGAACCTGCCTCAACATAATAAAGGCTATATATTACAAACCCACAACAAACATCATTCTCAATGGTGAAGAACTGAAAGCATTTCCTCTAAGATCAGGAACAAGAGAAGGATGTCCACTCTTGCCACTATTATTCAACATAGTTTTGGAATTCCTAGCCACAGCAATCAGAGAAGAAAAAGAAATAAAAGGAATACAAATTGGAAAAGAAGTAAAACTGTCACTGTTTGCAGATGACATGATACTATAGAGAATCCTAAAGATGCCACCAGAAAACTACTAGAGCTAATCAATGAATTTGGTAAAGTTGCAGGATACGAAATTAATGCACAGAAGTCTCTTGCATTCCTATACACTAACAATGAAAGATCAGAAGGAGAAATTAAGGAAACAATCCCATTCACCATTGCAACAAAAAGAATAAAATACCTAGGAATAAACCTACCTGGGGAGGTAAAAGACCTGTACTCAGAAAACTGTAAGACACTGATGAAAGAAATCAAAGATGACACAAAAAGATGGAGAGATATACCATGTTCTTGGATTGGAAGAATCAATATTGTGAAAATGACTATACTACCCAAAGCAATCTACAGATTCAGTGCAATCCCTATTAAATTCCCAATGGCATTTTTTACAGAACTAGAACAAAAAAAATCTTAAAATTTGTATGGAGACACAAAGGACCCCGAATAGCGAAAACAATCTTGAGGGAAAAAAACAGAGCTTGAGGAATCAGACTCCATGGCTTCAGACTATACTACAAAGCTACAGTAATCAAGACAGTATGGTACTGGCACAAAAACAGAAATATAGATTAATGGAACAGGATGGAAAGCCCAGAGATAAACCCACACACCTATGGTTAATTAATCTATGACAAATGAGGCAAGGATATACAATGGAGAAAAGACAGTCTCTTCAATAAGTGGTGCTGGGAAAACTGGACAGGTACATGTAAAAGAATGAAATTAAAACAGTCCCTAACATCACACATAAAAATAAACTGAAAATGGATTAAAGACCTCAATGTAAAACTGGACACCATAAAACTCTTAGAGGAAAGCATAGGAAAAACACCCTTTGACATAAATCACAAGAAGATCTTTTTTGACCCACCTCCTAGAGTAATGGAAATAAAAACAAAAATAAGCAAATAGGATCTAATGAAAGTTAAAAGCTTTTGCACAGCAAAGGAAACTATAAACAAGACAAAAAGACAACCCTCAGAATGGGAGAAACTATTTGCAAATCAAAAGATTAATCTCCAAAATATATAAACAGCTCATGCAGCTGAGTATAAATAAATAAACAACCCAATCCAAAAATGGGCAGAAGACCTAAACAGACATCTCTTCAAAGAAGACAAACAGATGGCCAAGAGGCACATGAAAAGCTGGTCAACATCACTAATTATTAGAGACATGCAATCAAAACTACAGTGAGGTAGCCGGTCAGAATGGGCATCATCAGAAAATCTACAAACAACAAATGCTAGAGAGGGTGTGGAGAAAAGGGAACCCTCATGCACTGTTGGTGTGAATGTAAATTGATATAGCCACTATGTAGAACTGTATGGGGGTTACTTAAAAAAACTAAAAATAGAATTACCATATGACCCAGCAATCCCACTACTGGGCATATACGCAGAGAAAACCATAATTCAAAAAGACACATGCACACCAATGTTCATTGCAGCACTATTTACAATAGCCAGGTCATGGAAGCAACCTGTCCATTGACAGATGAATGGATAAAGAAGATATAAATATATATATATATATATAAATGGATATATACAATGGCATATTACTCAGCCATAAAAAGGAATGAAATTGGGTCATTTGTAGAGATGTGGATGGACTTAGAGATTGTCCTACAGAGTGAAGTCAGAAAGAGAAAAACAAATCTCATATGTTAACGCATATATGTGGAATTTAGAAAAATGGTACACGTGAACCGGTTTGCAAGGCAGAAATAAAGACACAGATGTAGAGAACAAATGTGTGGACACCAAGGGGGGAAGCAGGGGTGGTGGTGGTGGGATGAATTGGGAGATTGGGATTGACACTTATACACCAATATGTATAAAATAGATAACGAATAAGAACCTGCTGTATAAAAAATAAATAAAATAAATTTTTTAAAAATTAAAAACAAACAAACAAACAGAGGGGCCTGAAGTGGGAGACAAAGGGCTCACTTTTGCTTCTTCATTATTTCTCTTGGGATTGACCTTTCTGATCTGCTCCTCTCTTCAATTTCATCCTTGTTTCCTTCCAGATTCTACAAACTGCTGTGCTAGGCCCTTTATAAAATTTCAGTTTAGGATTCCAGATAATCTGTATTAAAAGAAAAAAAGCAGGTACAATTCTGATTACTTATGAGAAATAACAGTCTCAGACCGAGTCATGCTGGTAGGAACGAGCCTGCCTGCCTGTGCTCTGGTTTCAAAATGATGATTTGTTTGCATGAAACTTCAGCTTCATACAACACATAAGTGATGAATGAATTTCTGACTTTTGTCAGTGGAAGTCAATATCTTTGACTTAAAGAATAATTCTTTAATTACTAAAGCCAAGTTGAAGTCATGAAAGGTCTCTGAAGTCACTTTGTCTTTTAAAAATATGGGCATAAGGTATCTGAAGAGATCAGTCTGTTGGATATTTATGTACAAGGCAAGCTGCTGGCTGAGATTTTTACATTCAGTTGTCTTTTAAACAAACATACACCCTAGCTAAACACATGGTTTTCTCACAAGAAGTCTTACTATCCAAAATTACTGTGTGTGATTATCTCTAAAACAACGATAAAGCCTTGATTTTTTATGGTTGATTAACTAGGTTATTGCAAATCACGTCAGCTTGGAGTTTGGCATGCCTCCCAGAAAGCAAACTTCCCAGGCTAAACTCAAAGTTCCTTTTTCCATAACAAAGATCTGACTCCATAAAATCCCTTGAGATTTCTTGCATCCAAAACAGACATTTCCCAGGGTTTCATCTGGTTTTCTGGAAAGCTCTTGACCCAACTCGTTCCATATGGAGGCATCTGAGTTAATGAAGGTTCATTTCCTGTGAATTCATCTTACTTTAGGTGTTCTATTCCAGTCATTCCTTCAGCCGTCATTGGTCCTTCTGCTTCGGTCCCAGCCTGCGTTTTGCTGAGAGAAGCCACAGTCGCATTAGTGACCTGACAAAATACGTTCCTTATTTTTTTTCAGCAGTCAAGTTAGCAGGGCTTGTTATTTTATCTTTGGGGATTTATTAGGTGTCTTTGGTAGCTTTGTAACAGAGGCTGCACAGAATGAGTGGCAATTAGGTCTTCGGTATATGCCATGATAGGAATATCAAAGAACGTTCTGAAAAAGTGTGAGTTTTAGACAATGGAAGACTCAGTGCAGTAGTGATATTTTAAATTTGAAGATCTATTTTTAATTTCAAATTTGCCTGGGAAAATCACTTAGTCTTTTTGTAGCTGATTCTGTCAATGTTCTATCCAAATCCCTTGGAATCCTTTTGACCATATCTTGCGCTCTACCCCTAGCATCTGTGAGCTTTTGCTTCTAATGGTTGGCGACTGTGGCTGTCTTTGCATACCTGTAATCGGGCTCCTGGACACGATTTGCCCAAAGTGCCTGGGAGTCTGTATTCCTAACCCTCACCATCCATTGCCCAGGGGCAGCTCACTGCCAGGGACAAATCATGGAGACAAAGGGTGTGATGTGTGGATACGCAAGGGATATAAAAGCCTGCTCCCTTGCGGAGTCCTGCTGAGTCAGGTTAAGGCTGGGGCTTTGCCTGAAATCACATCATTGCTCGGTTCTACCCCTTCTAAACTGGGGTACTAATTCTTACCTAACTGTCCTGCTGTAAAAATAAGATGAAGTAGCATTTGTAGAAGGATTGATAAATAGTAAAAGAACTTGCCCTGAACCCAAGGCAGGGATGATACGCAAGTAGGGTGACCTGAAGCACTGAGTTGAGAATTTAAACCCTAGTCTGGGCCTCGGGGGTTTAGAGGAAAGGCTTGGTCATTTTGGGGACAGATCATCAGTGACTCTTTCACTAAACCTAGAAGAAACGAAAAGCAATAGTGCTTGGTTTTAGAAACTGGGTGTCAGTCCAGAGAGAAGGGGATCTTTTTTGGATTCTCACTGTGAGAACCTGGTGGTGCTTCTGAAAAGGAAAAACCCATGAGAGTGAGGGAGTCTCCCTAAGACTCTGGCCTCGAAGAGTTTCTCACTCTCAAGATAGCCATGTTCAGGCCCCAGCAATTTGTCAACATTACCTAACTGTTCCTACTTGTTTATGGCTCTAGTAGCTTCTGCTCTGGGTCAGCAGACCTTTGTTTCTGTATCTGTCTAGACGCACCTGACTCAGGATTCCTGGGTAACGGTTTGTACCATGACTTCAGTTCTCTGACAGGTCCAAGAAAATTTATTGATTTTTAGTTTGTCCAGATTTTTCTTGTTGTAAGGACAGTTGTTATTGACGATTTCCAGGTTCTTTATATTTTGAAGTTGATTAATTGTTTACAGAAATGGGGTCAGGTCGTCTCATCCTGTGCCATTATCCTTGGTCACTCCCACCAATGTCAATACTGGGTGCCTCCTGTAGGCTCCCCCATCCTCTTAATTTCCATATGCTCTAGGTTCTTGCTCTAAGGCTCAACCTCCTATTTCTCCCCTTCCTTCCAAATGTTTTCAGTGTGCCCTTTCAAACTTCTGCTCCCAGCTCGAGAGACTCCATTGCATCCTAACCACTGATCCAGCTTTCCAGGAACTCTCATACAAGATTGTTGCCTTTTTCCTGGAGATGAAGTGAAGACATAGTGCTTGTGGATTCTGAGTGCTGCTTTCAGCCTGATATGCAAAGCCTTCCACGCTGTCCAAGGCTTAACCCTCCTCTCGGGCTCAGAATGCATCCTCTCCCCCTGCCTGGGAGCATCACTCATCTCACTTTCCTGCATCCTCAACTTCTCCCTCTCCGTTGGATCCTCCATTAGCATTTTAGTGTACTAAGTCTCTTCTACCTTAAAAAAGTCGTCTTTAAACTCTGCTTCCTTCCCCCAGCTGCTGCCCTGCATCTCTCCTGGGCACAGCTAACCTTTTTGAAAGAATTGAAATGTTCCTTTTCCCTGGATGCTGTGAACTCTTGTTCCTCCTTCTTAGTTTCCTTCAAAGCTCTTCCTCCTCTGCCCATCCTTACATTTGGCGTTTCTTCTGATTTTTTTTTTCCTCTTTCATCTGCCTCTTCCCTCCTCCCTCTACATATCTTGCAACAATTTTATCTTCTCTCAAAGCCGAAATTAAAGCCATCCACTGATGTCGACACTGTCTGTATCTCCTGGACAGATCTCACTTTTGAGATACAGACTGATGTAAGTCCAACTGATTAATGGCCATCTGCATTTGGATGCCTGTGCTTTTATTTTCAGTGTGGAAGCTGCCAGTGCATACCTGTCGATGCGTAGCTTGCTAACTCCACTTTACTATAAGGTAGCAGTATTACGCCAGAGAAGGAAGCAAAGTACTTCTGGGAAGCTGGCTTAGTCAGGGCCCCTTATAGCACACTGTCTGGTCCCTGACAACAACCTACAGGGTCTGCCTCATTAACAACAGATCTCAACCTGTTGTACAATCACATGACCCACAAAGAATCCCCAATACACGTCTGGCAGGTGAGTCCCATCATTGATCTGTCTACCCATCAGGAATAACCGCTATTGGTTTCTTAACTCAACCTTTTGGATTTGGAGTCTGCTTAACTTAGCTGCCTCTCTTTATGAAGTGGTAAAGAGATTTGTAAGTTCCTTTTGCCTGAAATATCCATCCTGCACCCCATATAGAGTTCCTGGTCCCCAGTGTCCCCTCCTCAGAAAACACATATTCCTGAGGGTCCCATTTGGGTTTCAGGGTCCATTTTTCTATAGATACAAAGTTGAAAATGGGCTTCAGCATGATGGAAATGGTGCGTTAACGTGTTAATTTTGGTTCATTATGAATTAGACAGTCTTTGTGGTCTTGCCTGAAAGCCTAAATACCAGTTGTGACACAATTTCCGTGGGGAAATATATTCCAGGTCTAAATGACTGCCTTAACCCATTAGCTTGTTAACTAGATAACTGTTCCCAAATGGGACGCTGCCCACACGGGAAGAGAGTACCAATGCGTCTGTAGAACAGACCAGCTCCACGGCAGCTCCACTTCCACTCCTCCACAGGCTCAGGAAATCTTGAGTGGAAGCTCCAGATACAGCCAAGGAGTAGAGTGAAGACGACAGAATCGGATACACTGGCCTAGAGTCGATTTTGAATAATAGCTCCCTTGTTATTCGGTGACTGTCGTGTGGAAGATGTTAAAGCTGTTTCCTGTATTAGTAAAGGCCAGAGTGTAAACAATATGACTACAAGATTTGCCCATTTCCACGTCACAAGTGGGTGATGAGAACTGATAAAATATGGAAGGTGGAGAACCTTGGACCAAGCACTGAACTTCTCTCCCTTCATTATTTCCGTCTGAAAATTGGAGATTAAAATGAAGTGTTACTGTAAAATTAGCTGGAAGGCCTGGATGATTGGCATATGAAGTTATATCAGTTAGAAAATTTTAAGGTAGGGAAAAATGCTACTTCCCTCTTGGGCTTACTTACATTCCCTCCATCCCACACACTTGACTTTTAAAATCTTATTTACACTGGTTGCAACGTCTGAAATCACCATGATGGTAGTCCAGTTCCATCTGTACATTTTCTACTGCTGGATGTCTATTGTCACAGTGGCTTTCTTGAGCTCTCATTTAAACACACACATTCTTATTCTGCAGACTCCTTGTTTTCTGTCCTCTCAGAAGATGGAAATGCATTATTCATGGTTTATTTTCAGCTGAAAAAGTAGCAAACTGTATGATAATATTTTCATGAATATTTAAAAATTGTTGCTATAAGGGCTCTGTATCAATTGCATCCTAGAACCTTATTAAATGTAAAGAATTCCTGTCTCAAGTACAAATACATTTAGAAATATATAATTCTTAGTGAAAATACTTACCTTCTTATTAAGGGCACATGTGCTCTAGTTAGCGTACCAGCTAGAGAAAAGGGCAATAGTCCACATTCTGCCCCTGAGAGACTTGATGCAGTAAAGTGTGGTCTGCAGTTACCCTGTGAAATCTAACGATACGCTTCAGGTCAGCGGCTCTGTGATTCAAGGCTCAAGAATAAGAGAGGGTAAACCACCCGTGTTGCTACCGTGAACAGCAGGCTGTGTCCAGAACATGGTGTACAGATGCCCAGACTCAGCAGGCAGAAGCTGGGAGGGGTCCGTGGAAATCTGAGAGCTGGAAGGTCTTGGAGAGATGCCTTTGTGGCCCCTTCAAGGAAGAAAATGAGTGTTCTGGGCTGCTCTACCTTTGACTGGGCCAGCGTGACTTTTTTTTTCAAACTGTTTTATATATTTAAGACTCTATATCTGTGTCTATGTGTGAAAGAGGGGTTTTGTTGCAAAAAAAGTTGAAATGGAAACCCCTCAACCCAGGTCTTGACTGGTGGGGATTTAGCTCTTTCCCTCACTGCTAAAGCATCTGGGGTCTAGGCAGAGCTTGTGACACGGGGTTGACCTCTAGGAGAAGCTCTTTCTCACAGTTTTTATTCATCAATTAATCCATTTATTGAGCACCTACTATGTGTCATCTAGTGTTCTAGGTGCTGGGACTCTAGCAGTGAACAAAAATGATACATTGCCTGCCCTGTAGAGTTTACCTTCCAGTGGTAGAAAGATATAATGTACCTAAGTATGTAATATAATAATGAGACAGTGATAAGTACTGGAGAAAAACAAAAGAGGTGGAGGGGGACGGGTCAGAGTTTGAGGCTATTTCTCCCAGGGGAGGTGACATCAGAGCAGACCTAAACGTAGCGAGGGAGTAGGTGGGCCATGCCAGGGCCTAGGGGCAGTGTGGCAGTCACAGGAACTAGTACAAAGACTCCTGCGTGGGATTGGGTTTAACCCCTAAGAAGCCCTGCACTGAGGTCGGAAAGGCTGCATTGATGTGAGGGGAAGGGGGTGGGAGAAGGTCAGAGAAGGGGTCAGAAGGCGGATCATGTAGGGACGGGAGGTCACGGTAAGGACTTTGGACTCTTCCTCATTAGTGGGGTGGGAAGCAGGGGTCATGCAAGAGTCATCACTGTAAATTCTGAGTTATGGCATTGCGGGAAGTTAAGAGATGAATAGGGCTTTATTTCTGCCCTCATGGAGTGTATAATCCATAATGTGGATTTTAGGAAGAATCACTTAGAAAAATTATACTTTGTGTGGCTTAATGTAATATATTTGATAGTCTTTGGTTCTCAGGAGTGGCACAAATTTCTATGGACAGAGCACAGAAATGGAATCAGTTTTGTGAAAAATGAAAAAGTCATAAATGCTTACCTGATAAAGTATGAACTTGATTATAAAACATGAGTCAATTCCATCACAGTCAGTTTTATAGACTAGAAAAGGTAAATACAGAGAATTTTTGCCACTCATTTCCTTGCTGGTCACTCACAGCAGGCTTCTCTGATCATGCATGTGTTTTTAGAATCCTTTTCAACCCAGAAATCTAAGTAGCAACTAACTATCAACTGGAGTTCAGCATAGGAGACATATTTGCAGACTGACTGTCTGACAAAGTAAGGGGAGACAGGAATGAGACTGATCACGTTTCAAGCAGTGGTAACGCCTCTGTGTAATAAAGATAGCCTTTGGTATTTCAACAAATCAATCAGTGAAAAAGTTCCGCCGATTGTTTGGTGTTCAATGTAGAAAAGTGGTTAATTTTCTTTTGTGTCTTCTGTACATAAAAAGAAAAGTTGATAAAATTTGAAGATGAGAGAAAGAGAGAAGATTTTTTTTCAGAGTCAATGCTAGCATCCCCAAACTTAATTCCAAATAAAGAAACTACCTTTAAATTCTTACTACGATTCCAAATGCAATATTCCAAGAAGGCTACAAAATTTTGTCTTGATCACATGAACTTCAGCGAGGAAAGCATTGTCTCTTTTAGAAATTAGACTTTTTTGTTGTTATTGGTTAGTATTCTACCTTGAGCTAGGACAATATATATATTATTAATATATTTAATGTACCACTTTCATAATCATGATAAATACACTCAGCTACATAACTGACTAATTTATCCATCTTTGTTCAAAAATAGGCTCTCAGGTTATTAGACATCATACAACTAAGAAGAAAGGAAAATTAATTTGGAGAAACACTATTTAAAGTAGGTGCTACAGAGCCTGAGGTAGGTGCCCAGTAATTAAAGAGATGTTAAGTCCACGATTATCTGTCTTTATGTTTCGGTAATAAGAACCTTCATTTCCAATCAATACTGTGCTCAAATATTTGGGTTAGTTTGAGAGTTGAACTTACAAAGAAAATATTTCCTTAAAGATTGGCAGCTTAAAGAGGTTTTAAGCTATTGTTTCACAATCCTACTACTAATAACAAAGAGCATGTTAAAAGAATATATTTATATATGAGACTATGTTGAATTTAAAAGATAAATTGCACAGCTGTGCTTTCTATCCTGGGGATCCTGAAGGAGCCTTGCAAAATTCTTCCATCATGAGGATCCTGTCTTATCTCCTTTCCTATGTTATGCTTTTTCTTTGTGTAGCTGGCCTGTTGACACAAAGGGACAGCTGGGTAGTTAAACTTAAATAAAATCAATGTCCTGAACTGCTGTGTTCTATATTTCTCTCTGGAAAAAGAATGCTTTCCTTCAGAACCTATCTAATTCTTGTTCTAAAGGCTTTTTCTTTTCACATAAAATATTAGAACTGAGATCTGCATGGCGAGTTATTCATTCCTGCTTCAGTTTTCTAATTTGTAAGTGGAAATACCAAAGTGTCAAAGTTTACCACTTGATTATTTCCTGCTTCCTTTCTCTTGCAAAAATAAAGCCAGTTGGGGGTGAAAGGGAAGCAGGTCCTGACCTAAGTAATTTCAGAAATGAGTGGAACCTGTAAGACTCAGGCAAAAGAAACTAGATTAGCACTGGACTCAAGTTGATAAAGATGATTCCCATGGAGATGCCAGTTACCAATTCTGACACTGCTGCACACGTGTACTGGAATTGAGCCATTAAGAAAACTGCATGATGGATGGTCCCCTCCGTGTTGGAGTGGGAGGTTATTGTATGTAAAAAGGAGAGGCTAGAATGATCCATAGCATAATGGATAAGAGTTGAAGACATCAGGATGAACCCTTGTTTAGCTTAATATAGAGATAGATGGTTACATATTAGAAATACTTATAGATATATGTATATACAAAGATTACTATACACATATGTATTTCCTTCCTCTGTTAGCTGAGATGGCCTAAAAGAAATGATATCTCAGTAGCAACAGACAGGCCTAGTGCCCAGATCTGGGTTTCTAATACCATTCTATAACAAAAGGAATTAGAGCTTTATGGAGAAATGGCTGATTCCAGGACTGAGGCAGGAAATAAACAAGATGATCCTGGAGCATCTTAGAGTGCAAGAAAATAAGACAGTGCTAAAAAATAAAACAGAACCCCAAAACCCCATACACATAATGTTAGTGGTATATCAAAGGGACAAGAGTCGACTTGAAAGAGCTTTGATGGGTCAAAGCTGGAACAATTTGAACAATAAAATAAATAAAGGAGTATTAGGATTATAACCCAAAATACAAAATAAATATCCATGAGTCCATATTGATATTGATATAAATATAAATACAAGAATAAGTAAATAGATTTTCTCCTGTGTAGAAAATCTCTTGCCCACAGCCCCCTGCCAACAGTGTGCAGGTGATACATCTTGGAAGTGGTTTCCCCAATCTTAGCTGAGCCTTTAGGTCACTGTAGTCCTAGCTGACATTGTGATGCAAACCTCATCCACATGCACTCAGCTACAGCACTCTTTGTTTCACACTAAATTTCAGGGTAATTTGTTATGCAGCTGTAGATAACTAATACACCCTTCCATTCATAAATCAGAAGACTGAGGCAGGAACATGTGCTTCAGTTTCCTCATTGGTACAATGGGGATTAGAATAGAACTTACCTCATGTGCACCGTCTAAGTCTGATCCTCCTGGAGAAACACTGACAGCATTATGCAAAACAGCCATTCATTCACCAGGAATCCCTTCAAAACTAAGTTACATTTGGAAGAAAACAGAAGATAGCTCAATTTAAAATCTCTCCATAGTTCCTTAAAAACTACTGTGATCTAATCATTTCTTGATTTCAGATTCTAAGGTCATAACATGTATCTGGAAAATAAACAACCCAATAATATAGCATTGAAATCTCAGGCAACAGTGATCTTGGAGGGGTGTAGGGTGAGGGAGAGACAAGACATTCTATTCAGACCAGACCTCATCTATAAAATATAATCACATCTTTGGACAAAGATAAAATCTTTATTAATGTAGTTAAAAGGTTAAACATTGTTCTCCCAAATTTTAAATTCCATCTGTCTTCTGAAGCACACATCCATAAAGTTATGGTGGCCTTTCTTTATACTTCTTTCCCTAGATAAAGATTTTAGTCCCAACTCTTAATGATAGCAAAGTGAGACACAGCTGTCTTACATTAGGTGAATTTGGATAAAATATTAAAGGTAAAAGCAAGATACTGCTTGATGAAATTAATGTAAGAGGATTCCTATTATCCTCTTAAATTGAATAAATCCTCTTAAATTAAACAAAAGATACATGGAAATAAGTCAAGGAGAAAAACACAATGTCCCCCAAACATGCTAATAGGAATAATTTATTTAAAATATGCTTCAATTTTTTTCCTGTCAGAATGTATTTATTACCATTTCTTATATTAAGTTCTATAGAGATTTCAAATTCTTCCATCCACTTAAACCTGGTTAGTATTTTTCAATTTTTGCATTGAAACTTTTTTCCTATACCTTTTAACATGGGTAAAATACTTAGATTCTACTTTTGGAGTATAAAATGGTTAATACTAGATAGTCCGAGAATTCTTCTGGCTAATGCAGATGTACTCATATTCCATTTTGTCTTCTATTTGTGCCTGAGCTCAAGTTTGAAATACAAGCCATTAAGAAGGAAGTCAGCATCCATGAGATATGAGAACAGCTTTGATTATAGTTATTTCTGTGAAAGATAAAGGCGATTTATCTTGTGCTGATTATAGGTTTACTTTCCTCTCAGGACAAGACGTAAAATCATTTACGTTACCAGAGGTGTTAAATGAAATCCTGTTTACATTTATTCTCCCTGGTAAAAATCAACTGAAGATAGAGTAATTTTAAAAAGCATTATGCTGAGATGGAAAGAACATTTGGAGTCAGGTCTTCAGTTAAAATCTTCTTTTGCCCTTTATTGTGTTCCTCAGATCTGTTACTTGCTTTGAGAGCTTCCATTTTCCATCGCTTAAATGGGGCTCATGAGAATCACTTCGTTGGATTCTGAGGATTACAAAAAAAACCAACCTTTGCAAATCTTACAGTGCAGGGTTTGACTAATAGTACGTGTTCAGTAACCAGTTTCTATAATCATTAATATTTTAAATTATTGTTATTATTATTTTTTATTACTACTACTATTTCTGTTTTATCAATTCCCATCCCCACCCCAAATACGATAGTGGTCATTTACTTATCAGAAATCATTTTTATGTCGTTCAGCTTTTCCTCAGTAAACGCTTTTCATGTACACGTGTGGGTAAAGGGGAATGAATGCACATGTTGCCCTAGGGTGGGGATGGTGTCTGCTCACTTCCAGGTCCACCCCAGTTGTGACACGCACATACTTCTCCTCTCATGTACCTCTGTGTTGGTTTGCTAGGGCTGAAGTAACAAAGTACTACAGACAGGGCAGCTTAAACTGGGTGTGAACATTTATTTCCTCAAAGCTCTGGAGGCGACATGTCTGAGGTCAAGGTCTCAGCAGGGTTGGCTTCTTCTGAAGGCTTTCTCCTCAACTTACAGGTGACCTTCTTCCCAAGATGTCCTCACGTGTCTTGCCTCTGTGCATGTCTGCATTCTAATCTCCTCCTCCTATAAGGACACCAGTCATATTAAATTAAGGCTCACCTTTGACCTTATTTTAACTTAATTACCTCTTTAAAGACCCTATCTTCAAATACAATCACATTCTGACATACCAGGGGTTAGGACTTCAACATAGGAGTTTTGGGGGGGAACACAATTCAGCCATAACAATTTACTAGGACTGAATGCATGTGAGCAGTAGGAAGCTCACGATGGCAGTTGAAAGAAATTTGGTCCGTCAATAGAGGAAGCTCGTTTTCAGGTGGAATTCTGTTCATTGGTAGGGTGTGGGTGTGGAATAGGGAAGGGTAAGCACATTGGGGAAGCCTTTGCCAGGCTGGGTTTGGCTGCAGAGGCTGATAAGGAAGAGCTGCTGGGCTGTCCCAGGCAGCCTTGTCCAAGGAGCACAGAAGCTTAGACATGACTCAGGTAATCAGACGTAGCAGGAGGATGCCATCATTATAAACGAAATAGTAGGTAACCAAATGATTTGGTGATTCAATAGCAGCAGAATTACCAGTATAATCTCTATACTAATAGACTAAAAAAGACAAAGCGTATGATTATTTCAAATGATGCAGAAGAAATATTTGACAAAATGTAATATTTGCTTATTATTTTAAAAACACTTTCAGAAAACTAGCCATGGAAGGAGATTTATCAACCCTATAAAGGCTCTACCTTTTATCCAACTTTCCAAGGGTCTAACTAGAAAAACAGAAAGCACTTTAATATTTACAACAGAGGAAATTTAATGCAGGGAATTCGTTACACAGATAAAGGTTGAAATGTCAAGCACAGATAGCGAGGAGATCGGCAAGCAGGAAGCCACTAATACCCCAACCGTGGGGGTCACAGGGAGGAGACGGAGCTGAGGTCACCTGGCAGAACGAAATCGCAGTAGGACTGTTGGCTGGGAGCCAAAGGAGGCTAGACCCAGCTGGGAACGAGCCGACGCAGGCACCAGGATATGCAACTGCTGCGTTTTTTTTTTTTCTGAATTAAGAGCTTACTTAGCAGGGGAAAGGCAAGGAGTGGATTCAAGGGCAAACAGGTCTTGCCTGGCACAAGGGCTATATCCCAAACCAAAGCAGCATCATACTTTGTGGAGAAGCTAGAAAGGCAGTGCCGTTAAGATTAGAACATGACACTGATGTTCAATATCACCATTACTGATTAATGTGGCTGAAGGTGATGTTAATTTTGTATAAGAAAACCACATAAGAAGTGCAATATTTGGAAATGTCATAATGAGATAAGGTTGACCAAATGCCATCTTTGGCAGGTGATATGATTATCTAAGTTAAAAAGCAATGGAATAAACAGAAGAACAATGAAAGCTGGTGAAATTCCAGCAAGTTTGTGTATTCAAGATAAATGCATCCAATCAACAATATTCGTCCATTCTGCAAAAGTTAACGAGAAAAAAAAAAAAGAAAATAAGTTTTATTTGCAAAACCAACCAAAAAGTGATGTATCTAAGAAACAAACTAACAAGGGATGAATAAGAACTTTATAGGAAAAATTAAAAACATTATTAAAGGATGCAAAATTTGATTAAATTAAAACGTATACTTTGTTCATGGGTGGGACAACTCAACAGTATTTGGTAAATTTTCTCAAAGTTAATATACAAATTCAATGCAATTTCAATAACACTTCTGGCAGGATTTGTTATGGAACTCGACAGATATTCTAAACTGCATTTAGGATATTAAATATGCCTAAACAGCTAAGAGAGCTCTGAAAAAGAAGAGCAAAGAGGTGAAACTCACCAGATCAAGTATCACTATAAAAACTGTGATAATATAAAACTTAAACGGTGGGTACAAGAACATGCAAGAGGACCAGTGAAACAAAATAGAAAGCTTATAAATGTATCTAAGGGAATTTGATGTGTGATAAAAACGGGGCCTCAAACATTGGGGAAGTGGTGGATTTTTCAGTCGGGTGGTATTGAGAACACTAACTCGCTAGGACAAATAACACTTAATGTCTTTATTACACTATTTACAAAGGAGAAATCTTGATGGATTAAAGATCTTAATAAGAAGGACAAGATTACAAAGTCAATAGTTTGTTCCTACCAATAACTTGTGCCGTAATTTAACTCTTCACCTCATGAAGGACATCTGGGTTGTTTCCATTTGGGCTATATTATGAATAAAGTGGCCATGAACATTTGTGTACAGATTTTTGCACGAACATAAGTTTTCATTTCTCTGGGATAAATGCCCACAAGCAAAATTAGTGGGTCACAGAGCTATTACAGGTTTAGTTTTATAAGAAACTGTCCAACTGCTTCCCAGAGTGGCTATACCGTTTTGCTTTTCCACCAAAAAAGATGTGAGTAATTCAGTTTCTCTGCATCTTTGCCAGCGTTTGGTGTTGTCACGATTCCTTATTTCAGCCACACTGATGAGTGTGTAGAAGTATTTCATTGTGGTTCTCACTTGCGTTTCCCGAATACTAATGATGTTAAACATCTTTTTATGTGCTTATTTGCCATGAGATGAACTTCTAGGGTTGAGAAAATGGTTCATCTGAAGAATCTTGAAGCAATAAATCCTGGAACGGGGAAAGGATACAATTAACTTAGTTGATTAGGGAGCTAGAAGCATTTAGAAAGAAGCCAGAGAATAAAATCTTGCTAGAAAAGTCAGAGGAAGAGGATAGAGAAAAAAGATTCTTGAAGTCAAAGACAGTCTGATTTTTTTTTTCTTTAAGTTTCTATAGCCAAGATCTGCTTTTAACTTCTAGTGACCGCAAAGCGCTGGCTGATGTTATAAGTGTGTTGTTCCCGTCTGTCCGCCAACTTTCTTTTAAGTCCTGAACCTCTGCTCTCTGTCCCCTGGAGCGGCAGGAATTTTCTGTTACTGAAAACCTCACTTGTCAGATTCTGCCCCTTTCTCTCTTATTCAACTGAAATTTTTATAGATCACAAGTCTTCAACTGGGGACTTGAGGACCTGATTCGGCATATAGGTGTGTCATCTGCAGTATCTTTTTGGGGGGAGAGCAACCAAACTTTTAAAAAGTCATCATATTAAAAAAAAAAAAAAACCCTGGAGGATTTCTTTTAGTTATCTCCTGGCTTCTCTCAAAAAATTCAAAAACCGTAGTAACACTGGGCCTTCTTTCTGCACTTGAATTACTGGAGTCTGTCAGCTGCCTTTAGCTGGGCATGTCTGTTTCCCTTTGCTACAGTCCTCACCTTTCTCTATTACCCTCCAGCCCAGAGGTGAAAGACAGAAAATCAAAACCAGTATGTCAACAGATACATTGAGGCATATTTAAAAAGTTAAGAGTTTATCTGAGCAAAAATCAATTCGAATCAGTCAGCATCCAATCTAGCAGATGGAAAGGAGCTCTGAGGAGCTGAATAAAAGACTCTATAGGCAGAAGGAAGTAGGAACAAGGAAGCTATCCTGGCAAAAAAGCAGGTTAGTTATTGCAAGGTTATTTTACTTTCGGGGAAGGCAGGGGTCTCTCAGGAAGATGACCTAACTGATCAGGTGATTCCTGATTGACTGGTTTAAGATTCCATTTCTGGGAAAACTGAAACTGTAATTAAATAAGTCTCAGTTTGGTTAGGTGGGGCTTAGCATAAGCAACTCCATTTGGGGCTTATTGTCCTGCTTTTAAAAAGTAGGATGCCGTAGAATGTCCCAAATTTTAAAATCTCTCTTGCTTTGTTCTTTTACTTTACTTGCTTTGCTCCTGCACGTTTGGCATTTGTTTTGTCCACCCTGCAGAGCATACGCTTTCAAACGATAGCCTGGTGTGTGATCCCCACCTAAATCCTGAGTCAGCCTTGGTCGGATCAGATTGTAAGGTGGGAGCGCCAGGCCCAATGGGGACTGGGCTGAACTGCTGTGCTGGACAAAGTCTGCTGTGCCCAGGCCCCAGGCTGCTGCTCTCCTAACACCATCAGGGATGCCCAGGCCTTTGGAAGCCTGAGCTGTTACCAGCAGAATCAGTCTTTGGTGGAGGTTGAAGCCTGGCCTGCGTGCACTAGCTGAGCTCACCCTTTCCTTCCCTCTGGACACTCACATTTTGGCTGTAGGGTTGATCCCCAGGTGCTGTTGCCACGTTTCTTTTCTTTTCACCCTCCGCCATGACTTACATGTGCTGAGCCTGCACATCTTGCAATGCCTTTATTTTCCATTTTTCTGGGGTACTTCCTTCCCCACCTTTTACTGCTCTTCAGTATTCACAGGTCAAGTGAATAACTGAAATTATGAAAGTGTAAGATGGTCTCAGCACATAAACCATGGTATTGACTTTAGTCAAAGTTAAACTTTCATTTTGATTTGCATTAATGTTATTTATTTTTATTTGGTTGTCCCACTAGGTGGAGGCCATTTTATCATTCTTCTTCTTTTTTAAATTTTTATTGAAATATAGTTGATTTACAATGTGGTGTTAGTTTCAGGTGTACAGTAAAGTGATTCAGTTATACGTGTCTATATCTGTATCTATTCTTTTTAAAAATTCTTTTCCATTATAGTTTATTACAAGATACGGAGTATAGTTCCCAGTGCTATACAGTAGGTCCTTGTTGGTTATCTGTTTTATATATAGTAGTGTATATATTTTAATCCCAAACTCCTAATTTATCCCTCCACCCCACATTTCCCCTTTGGTAACCATAAGTTATTTTTCTATGTCTGTGAGTCTATTTGTGTTTTGTACATAAGTTCTTTTGTATCTTTTTTTTAGATTCCACATATAAGAGATATCATATGATATTTGTCTTTGTCTGACTTACTTCACTTAGTATGAGGATCTCTAGGCCATCCATGCCGATGCAAATGGCATTATTTCATTCTTTTTTATGGTTGAGTAATATTCCGTTGTGTATATACACTGCATCTTCTTTATCTGTTCATCTGTCAGTGGACACTTAGGTTGTTTCCATGCCTTGGCTATTGTAAATAGTGCTGCTATGAACATTGGGGTGCATCTATCTTCTCGAATTTTAGTTTTCTTTGGATATATGCCCAGGAGTGGGATCGTTGGATCATACGGGAACTCTATTTTCAGTTTTTTAAGGAACCTCCCTATTGTTCTCCATAGTATCATTCTTCTTTGTATCTTGAGCTCCTATGGGCTAAATCATCAGCTGTGCCTGGTACAGAGTACTATGCCTGGTACAGAGTAGACACTAAATAAATGACTGAAGAAATGAAGGAAGGCTAAAGTAGCTAGTGATTTATTTCAGAGTCTCCCTTTTGGCTTTTCCTTTAATTTCGAAACCAGTGACTCTCAACTTCGGCTTATATATCGGAATCATCTGTAAGCTTTAAAAGAAACCCCATGTTACATTCCTCCTCATGACCCTTTTCACGCTTCTTAGCGCATGTAAACTCCAAATTCCATATGTTGTTTTACAATCCCCTGAAAAGCCTTACGGCTCTACCCTCAGCTTTTGTTCTTCTCTTCCCTCTCCATCCTCTTCCCCATCCCCACCTTCACGTCATTCAAAACCTCGGCTCTTTTCACCCTTCAGATCTCAGCTTAAACATCACCTCTTCAGTGGCTCTCTATTTAAATAGCTCCCCCCGCAGAATTTTGTGATTCTGTTTGGTGTTGGCTTCTATATCAATAGGCTTATGCTGCAAAACAAACAGCCTCAGGGTCAGCGGCTGAAAATAATCAACTGTTTTGCCTCTCTCTGTGTATTGACTGGATGGTCCTCTGGTTTAGACCACCTTGGCTAACCTTTATAAGGCTCTTGGATCAGCTGGTGTCTGGAGGGTCCAATATGGCCTCACTAGGGCATCTGACCACTGGCAGGCTGATGGCTGCGGCATCCTGGTTTTTCCCACGTGGTCTTTCAGCCTCCAGCAGGTTAGCTCAGGCTCATTTACATGGTGGTCACAACACTTCAACTGCAGCAAGAGAGCAAGCCTCAGTGCACAAGTGCTATTCAAGCCTCAGCTGGTGTCACATTTGCAAAATTGCATTGTCTGAAACAAACCACATAGTAAGTGAAATAACTGAATGATGAATAAATAAAATTGATAATTATTTTTAAAGAAAAATACAACTTACCAAAATTGACGTCAGCGAAGACAGAGAGCCTAAACAGACTAATTACAACAGAACAAAGAAATCAGTTAGAATGCCTCCAACCAAACCGGTCCATATGGCTTCGTAGGTTCTATCTACCCAATTATTAAGGATAAGGTAATCTCAATTCTACTCCACTCAGAGTATATATAAAATGGGGAATTTCCACTTTGTATACAGTGGATGTAACATTGATCCTTACACTTGACAAAGATTGCAACAGAAAGGAAATTACAGGCCAGTTTCACCTATTAGTATTGATGTAAAAATCTTAAATAAATTATCAGCAAATACAATCTAAAAGTACATTAAAATTAAGAAACTATGACCAAATGTGTTTTATTTCAGAAATACAAGGATAGATCAATATTAGGCAATGCATTTGTATAATCCATCATATTAATAGAGTTTGAGAGAAAAATAATATGATTGTCTTTATAGACACAGAAAATACATTTGACAAAATTCAACAACCATTCATGTGAAAAAGACAAAATGAAGTAGGAATCAATGAATACTTCCTTAAAACTTACAATATCTCTACTGTGTGTGTGTGTGTGTGTGTGCCTGCATATGTGCGTGTGTGTGTGTGTGTGTGTGTGTGTGTGTGTGCGCACTATCTCCAAAGCCTTCATCTTACTTAATGGAGAAACACTAGAGGTTTTCTTGTTAAATTCAGGGGGGAAAAGCCTTCTTATGTTAAACATTGTGTTGGAAGAATTACTCAGTGCAATTAGATAAAAATAGAACAATTAGAGGCATAAGGATTGGAAAGGAAAAGGTAAAACTGTCTGTACTTGCAGATGATGTGATTATATATTTAGAAAACCTCAAAAAGTGAAAGGAAAGTTACTTTAAATAATAATTTAGTAAAAAATTTTGTAACGTAGTAGGTTACCAAAAGCTTCTTATATTCATATACTCAAACACTAACCTGTTATAAAATGTAATGGAATAAAAGACTGTGTTTATGACAGCAAACCAGAAAAAAATATTGTAATATTAACTTAAAAAGTAATTTCAAAATTGTCTATGAGGAAAACTGTATGACATCCTGAGAGACACAATTCAAATTGAATAAGCAGCAGGACATACCATGTTTATGAATAGAAAGATTCAACATCATGAAGATATCAGCTATTCTTTAAAAATGATTTATATATTTAATATACTCTGTATCAAAATGCCATCAGATTTGGGGGGTAGGGTTTATTTGTGAGAAAATAAGCAAGAATAGCTAGAAAACCCTATTAGAAAAAGAAGAGCAATGAATTGGAATACTCCCTACAAAATACTGAAAGATAATATAAAGCCTCTGTAATTAAAATTTGGTTTTGGTTTATATAGACCGAGCAATGGAACAAAATGGAAAATTAGATTCACGTGCATAGTGACATTTAGCAGTACAACAAAAGCAGCAACTCAAATACATGGGTAATAGATGGACTTTTAATAAACCGCACTGGGATTACTGAAAAAGTATACTATAAAAAACAACTATTCCTCTCATTGAACTTCAGATAAATTGCAAATACACCAGAGATTTACATGTAAAATATGACATCAAGCAAAGACTTTAGACAAAAATGTAGGTGACTTTCTCTGTAAGTTGGTAGTAAGGAAAACTTTCTTAAGTATGACTCAAAACTCAGAAGCAATAAGAAAAAGGCTGGGGCTTCCCTGGTGGTGCAGTGGTTGAGAATCTGCCTGCCAGTGCAGCGGACACGGGTTCGAGCCCTGGTCTGGGAAGATTCCCACATGCCGTGGAGCAACTAGGCCCGGGAGCCACAACTACTGAGCCTGCGCGTCTGGAGCCTGTGCTCCGCAACAAGAGAGGCCGCGATAGTGAGAGGCCTGCGCACTGTAATGAAGAGTGGCCCCCGCTTGCCGCAACTAGAGAAAGCCCTCGTGCAGAAACGAAGACCCAACACAACCAAAAATAAATAAATAAATTTTAAAAAAAAAGAAAAAGGCTGATAAATTTGTATGTTAAATAATCACTATTATGTGGCAGTTCCCCCATTGCCAAGACAAAAAGAAAAAAAAAAAAGAGAGAGAAAAAGAACACACTTGGAAAAATATTTGTACCATATTCACAAAATATGAGTATTTCTTATATATAAAAACTTCTACAAATAGAGAGAAAAAGGCCAACGGTGGTAACAATGGTTCCCTGCCCAAATCTTAGATTTTCGGTGATTGTGTTGGTTTCTTATTCTGAGGCTGTGTATGTAGTGTGCGCTGGGGCAAATGAGCTAATTAGCTTTTTGACCTTAAAAACTGGATTTTCAGACTGTTTGAGATGTAAAATGAATGAGATTATGTAAAAATCTTGTAGAGCTAATTTTGAATGTAAAATTGGAAATTCATGATGTATTCTATCTTAAAACATACATTTCCTAGCTTTTTTTTAATCAAAAAAATTTAGAAAAAAATGACTAACTCTGCTGCAGGGAGTACCTGAGGGTGCAGATTTATGCTAAAGAAACTGACACTTCTTGGCGAATGGCAGGGCCCAGGCCTGGGGCAGGAGATGAGCAACAACCCTTGAACATCTTATACCTAAACCAAGGAAGACATCCAAGGTTACTAGGGTCATGGCACAAAGATTCAGGACCCATCTTGAAAAGGTTGCCATGGACCAAAGATGGAACCATTTGAGAATCAATAAGCACAAGAGTATTATTATTATTATTTGGTTTTTGAAAGACTTTAATTAATGCAGAATTTTTTTGTGTGTGTGGTACGTGGGCCTCTCACTGTTGTGGACTCTTCCGTTGTGGAGCACAGGTTCCGGACGCGCAGGCCCAGCGGCCATGGCTCACGGGCCCAGCTGCTCCGCGGCATGTGGGATCTTCTGGACTGGGGCACGAACCCGCGTCCCCTGCATCGGCAGGTGGACTCTCAACCACTGCGCCACCAGGGAAGCCCTAATTAATGCAGTTTTAACAGGACTGTTCAAAAGCTGACTCCGAAGGTAAACATCTTGCTTTGATGTACGCGCTTCATGCCTTTTTTAAACCTAATCAATCCCATCACAATGATGTTTTTTAAAGGTAAGTTAACACCGTCCGTTAGCACAAGAGTATTATTTTCTTTCGAATCTACTTTAGGTTCACTTCCTCATATTTGTGTAGTGCACTGAACATTTTAACTCTGATGACAGCTTAGATCTGCAAAAAAAAAGTCATTTATTTCATTTATAGTGGTCTCGTTTCCTTTATGAATCTCCACTGATGGTCATTGGGCAAATATAACTAACATTTCAGTCCATAAAGATGAACAGTGAGGTGCCAATCTGAACAGTGGTCCATCTCTCTCCTGGCTCCCTCTTTCCAAGATGACGTTTAAGGCTTGGTTGACCATGAAGCACAGAGGAGACTTTGGGAGCCCCGGGGCCCGGGGTCCTCTGGCTTCTCCAGTGTGAGTCTGGGTGCTGGGTCCCCGCTGGCTGAGGCTGGGGAACACGTGGTCGTGTCTCAGCAGTGCTCCCAGCTTCCCTTGGCTCTACTCTCCCTGGCACCGCAGATTCCTCTCTGGCCTGGTTGGGATTCCCACTTGGCTGTGGGTCAGGCATCTTTAACTGAATGCTTGCATTCCTCGTCTCAGGACACTGTCCGTCCCCCTCTGGCATATGCCCTCTGGCAAGCTCTGCCACCAGACCCTCAGTGGCCACAGTTTTCTGTCCATCCCGTGAGAAAGCCAAGGACAGTTTGGAAGAGTAAGACCTCAAGTCCTGCCTCTGCCGGCTTAGCTACACATGGGCTGTAGGTGGTCATGAGGAAGGGGTTCTCCCAGAAACCCCAGGGAGAATGGAAGTCAGAGGGTTCAGCCATCGCTGGTGTTCTGTCCCTTGACTTCTATCTCACCCCCTTTCTGGGCCCCGGGCGGATGTGGGGCAGGCTTCTGTCTCTGCCTCTTTTTGTTCTTCTTACCGTCTCTGGAGACCAGAAGGAGAAAGCTTTCCTTTCATTTCCCTTAAATCTATCTTCTTTTTACCACAGAGCATCAAGTTAATAGCCTCTACCTCTTGGGCAGAAAGGGAATCTCTGAATTATAGGAGAACACACAGAGCTTGGGCCTCCAGTGTTGCGGTAGATAAGCCTAGGGAGGAGAGAAGGGGATGGGAAGCCCTTTCCCCGAGCAACACCTGGCCCTCAAGACCCTCGACCTGTTGTAAAATCTTATGAATGTCAGACGCTGAATGTTGCCTCCGTCTTTCTCCTTAACTCCTGTAATAGGTACAAATCTCCTCCCAGACACATACGCTTCGGGCTGGCAAAGGCAAAAAGGCAAAAAGGAAAACTCATAAATGATTTTCAAAATATTATTCCATTTATATTTATTTTCCTTGTTTTACACATATTTTTATAAAATACAAAGTAGTGTTGGAAAGCAAAAAAAATAGAATATAATTATATTTTATATATATATATATATATATCTTAGAATATAATATAATTGCATTTTTTTATCCACTCTATAAAAGTAAAAGAGAATACATGAACAAACATGACTTGATTATGTTGGGACCCGATCATGGGATAAGCACAGGTTTGTTCAGAAGGGGGAATCTGAACACGATTCAAGTAAAATGTTGTGCGACAAGCAGGAAATGGATGGGGCAAAGCGGGAGATGTTAACTGATGCCGTTACAGCTTAGCTCTGCAGCCAAGGCAAACGTTACAGGGAAAACCTGAGCCGAAGCCAGAAGTTCAGCTCCAAACCAGAGATGAAAACTTAGTTCATAGCAAAATACAAAGGCTTGGCTTCCTCATACCCTTTCCAGAAACGTTTGTGCTCTTGTTGTAATCCAATTTTTCTAAAGTTCTGTGAAAGCTCCGTGACATAAGAATCAAAAGGCAGAACTGGACCTTCTGGATTCAAGGCTTGCTTCCACATCGTATGGGAAGCTCCCTGACCGTCTCGGTTCCATTTGCTATGACGGTAGCTTAATTTCATTATTGTTCATTTATGCTTCTTTCTAGAGTATCTTCTCCTTTATTACTCTGAATATGAGTATTATTATTATCACTTTGTTAATTCACTCACTGATAATTTGGAACACACATTTCGTGTATTCAAATTGCATAAATTGTAGGCGTGTTCGTGGCATGGTTAAAACACACACACACACACACACACACACACACACACACACACACACACACAAACAAAACTTGCTTCATAAGGTAGAACTACTTCATACAAATACAGGATTTATAAGTAACCTGACAGTAAATGAGGTTTTGAATTTAACGTAATCCCATGCCCGTGAATATGCTGTGTTCCAAACAATTGTCAGTATTTCTTTTTTTTTTTTTTACTTTTTAAATAAGCGTATTGCCCCAATGGGTAGGTTCCTAAACAAGCAACCAGAAGTTGATTTATCACATGCTGGACTTGAAAGCCGTTAAAACCAACCTCGTCCTCTTTCCTCATTTATTAAAGAAAGAGAGTGAGGCCTGTATCGTATAATGAGATGTTACAGCCACACAACAGTGAGTGGTCCGGGTGGGGCTGGAGTCTGGGCTCCTGAGCCCTAGCGTACAAGAATTTTTCTGTGATCACTGTTTTGCAGCATGTTCTCAACTCATGCAATAGTTACAAACTATTATCAAATCCCAACAAAGGTGGGTTTTTATCACGAGCCTGAATCTCTCCAGTAGCCTAGTTTACACCGAGATCACAGACTAGCCCTGAAATTCCCGTGGCTGAACGCAAGGAAGTTGTCTCCTTGCTCTCGCTGTGTGGCCAGCGAGGGTCGGCAGGGGCTCTGCTCTCTGTAGTCATTGGAGAACCCATGTGAGCAGAGGGTCCATGGCCTTGTGGTTGTTTTATCAGCCACGTGTGGCCCTTTCGGTGGCTCTGGCATGAGCCATTTTATAGTGAAAAATAGTAGAAGATACTTGGGATAAAATGAATAATAAACACATTAAAGATTCTCTTTGAATGCTCATGCTTGAACAAAGCAGATTCTTTAGAGGAGGAGGTGCTCATATATTGTGATGGTGCAGGAGCCTCTGGAGGAGACGTCTGAGTACTTTCCAGAAAGGATTTGAAAAGCTGGGTGCTGGTCCTTTTCCCGGGTGAGGAGGTCCAGCTGCGCGATCCTATGCCCATCAAACTTCACGGGGGTTGTGTTTCGACTCATAAGAAGGGAGCTAGTTGGTGGACATGTTTGCGTCTAATGTATCTAATCTTACAGCCCCATTTGGCAGGTAAGATAGGTGTTATCATCTCAGCTTTATGGATACGGATGCGGGGAGCTCAGAGGACGTTGGGCTACAAGTATTAATCAAGCAGTTGCCAGGCTGTGAAGACAGAGGTCCAGACGAGACAAAGTGCTTTCCCTCCTGTGTGTCCACGGACACCAGGCGAGAAGGAGGCAGAACCAGGACTGGAATCAAAATGTCTTTACTTCTGGTCAACAGCTCTGAACTCTACAGTACATTATTTCAGCTGGAGGCAAGCGCCACGTGTGATGAATGCTCCTGCCGATGGAATCCTTCATCCTCGCCTGCAGGTAAAAACCAATATTCCTGAATCTGACGCCTGGGGCTTTTAGTCTGGCTGAGCCGAGACCAGGATGTTATCCCTAGAAACTTGTCCTCTTCCCCAACCCCCACTCCTGCTCCCCTAACCCAGCATCTGCTGGAATCTACCAATGCCCACGTGGGAACGTGTGTAATTGGAGAGGATGAAGGGGCTTTTGGTTAAGCGGTAGAACGCGCAGGGAATGTTGTGGCAACTCTTCCTCTTCAAATTCCACAGGTTTTGCTTGCGACACCAGGACTATGGATGTTTGAAACGAATTTTCCTGAGAAACATGGTATTTTTCTGTGCAAGAAGCAAAGGCCAGGAGTCAACAGAACTATCTGGGTGTCACTTTTTAAGACTCGAAAGGACTGTCATTGGATGGAAAGGAGAACTTCCCATACTTTCGCCCTGGACCCTGTGCCTGTGACACGTTGAGGCCTGTACATTTTAGAGACACTCAGAGATGCCTTTTGGGGATGGACGGTGGCCTTTTCATCACGTGATGTGATGGTGACAAAGCTTCTCCAAGTGGCAAGTGTGGTCAGAAGGAAGAGAACAATAGGGGAGACGATGCTGTCTGGTTGGTTTGTGGCCCCGGCAGGAACCCATCTGAGGTCTGCAAGAAATCAAGTGGAGACTATTTCAGGCGGGAGACGGTAGTGATGAGGTCTTGTTATTGTGCGTATCGGAGCCTTGGAGCAGGTATTAGGATTACCTGCTCTTAATAGCATGTAGACCCTCTTCTGAAAAAAAATCAACCAGACCAAGCCCACTTTCATCCTTAGATCACTTTCCACGTAAGGAAGCAACGCTCTCTTTAAGATAAACATATGCCCTGTACCATAGAATGAAGTGCTCGGGATAGTTTTAGACAATGCTGCCCTTTCAGAGCACAACATAGGAAATGATTTAAGAGCGTTTTCTGACATCATTCTTCAGGAGGCTGTGCCTGTAAAGTGGATAGGGCTCCCGGGGACCAGCCCTCGCTTGTTTTGAGAACTCAGAAGTGTGTTAGGTGCACACTCCCAACACTCTGGTCCCAGCTTCATTCTCCAGCGCTTCATAGCTTTAAGAGGATGGCAGGTTTCCTCTTGTACTTTGTCTGGGCCATTCAACGTGACCGTAGCATTGCACAGCGTTTCAGAGCGTGGAAATGAACCATGCGGGCAGACTGACATGTCCTCTTTTCCTGGGTACGGATGAGTGGCTGGTACATCCCCTCGCCACCACAGACATGCAGAGACGCTGCTGGAAAAACCAACTGTGAGGAGGCTGTGCTTTTCTTTGACACAGACTGTTTCTTCCTTAACTTACATGTAGAAGTCAAATATTTTACAGTAAACACCTACAACGTAAGCCTCGTAAACTATTGCACAAGGCCATTATCGCATCACCCAATAAGAATCGTTTATTTTCTTGTTCAGGAAGTATGACTTAAAATGGTTTTGCCTCCAGAAATGAGAGAATTTTTCCAAATGGATCTGCCATTTTCCCCCCAAATAACTTCAAAATATTTTAGCCCCCTGCCTAGCTTTTCCCTGGCTCTCATGGGGACCATAATATCCTTAAAATAGCCCTCTGCTTTCTACTGATGGAGATCTTCCAACTTGCATACCCCCAGCCAAGAGATTGCCGAGTCAGGATTGCCAGCTGATGAAACCAAGTGACATTGTGGAAAAAATGATGAGAAACTATATTATGTCATTCGTGCTATGGTATATCTTTCCAATTCAATTTTAGAGAATATCGGTATTTTCATATTTTTTTCAGATGATAAAAGAAATACATTAAGAAATACACACTTTCAGTTACAAAATACATGAGTCCGAGGTACGACATGGAGAGTGTGGGGAATAGAGTCAATAATTATGTGACAGCTTCGTATAGGGGCAGATGGTAACTAGACTTATCATGGGGATCATTTGGAAATGGGCTGAAATATGGACTCATACGGTTGTGTACCAGGAAGTAACGTAGTGTTGTAAGTAGGTCAATTATACTTTAAAAACGTTTGTTGTGCAGAGCAAGGATTCAAGCACGTGTCTGCAGGACCGCAGTCTTTTAACTTTTCACAAGGACACTCAGCTCTCTCCCTCGCGGAGTGCATACACGAGCCACGCCTGCATGAGGCACGTTGCACATGGTGTGTGCTTTCACCTTCAGAATACACTAGGAGGTAAACGTCACTGTTTTCCAGTTCCAGACGAGAGCACTGAGACTTGAAGGGATTAAACCATGAACTCAGGATCCTTTGATGAGTAACGGTCCCCAGTGGGTTGGTGTCTTGTACCATAGGCTTTCCGCATTAAACTCACCTCAGCCAGTCAGTGTTGCGGAGCGTAGTTTGCCTACAAGAGGAAGACAACCCTGCCCACTCCTTGTACCTAATCTGATGGTTCTAGCTTATTAATACCGAGTAGAGTGCTTAGCATAATATGGGCCCAGTGAGCGTCTACTGAGTGAATGAAGGGTAGTGCATGTGAATTCGCTTTGTGCAGCATGAAGGAGGCTCACGTGTGCTGTCACTATACAAGTGAAGACAAAAGGAGAAAGGAAACGAAGTTCAGGGCTGTATTGGCAGGATGGGGTGGGGGGTGGAGAGCAGAAAAAGGGTAAGTCATGCTTGCTGAGGGAGTTTTCTGGTATAATAGGAGTTAACATTGTTATTGAAGAGTTGTAAAAGGAAATTTTAAAAAGAGTGCAGTAAACATGATCACGTCAGCAGAAAAAAAAACCCAAATCCATTAAGGGGAAATGGTCTGATTTTGAAAATCAATAAAGAGAAAATGAACCAATCTTTTAACCATAGAGGCACATATTTATTTACTTTTAATTTACTCCCTTTAAAATTTTCCCATTACCTATTCTTTTTTTTTTTTTTTGCGGTACGCAGGCGCTCACTGTAGTGAGAGGCCTCTCCCATTGCAGAGCACAGGCTCCGGACGCACAGGCTCAGCGGCCATGGCTCACGGGCCCAGCTGCTCCGCGGCATGTGGGATCCTCCCGGACCGGGGCACGAACCCGTGTCCTCTGCATTGGCAGGCAGACTCTCAACCACTGCGCCATCAGGGAAGCCCCCATTACCTATTCTTGAATACCAAAACACTAGTCTAGATTTCCTAACTTGCCGCACATTTATCCCAACAAGACACTTCCCCAATCCTGTGTTTGCTTACCCTCAGCTCAGCTTGTGTTCCCACAGATGTCACTCAGTTATATTCAAGCCTTTGTACCTTTCTTTCCCAAATGCTTTCTTTCGCCATCTCCAAGGACTTCCAGAAAGTTCTCCTATTCAATCCAATCTTTCTTTTGCCAGTTTGTTTGCAAATTGCATTCACATACTAGGTAACTTCTAAAATGCAATTTCACTTAATTTAATTGTTACGTTGTTGTTTCAAAAGTAGCTGTTTAAGTTTCTGTGACTGATCTCTGAGGCATACCGACTTCCATCAGCTCTCCTGTCCCGCTGGCAGCGTAGCTCAATCAACAGCGTTGCATCCTGGCAGCCTTGAGACAAGGACAAGAAAGTACGAGAACTGGCTTATTGCAGGCTCCTTCTTCTGTGCTGTCCCTGAATTGAAGATGAGGGGAGATAGAGGAAGCTCCAGGTGTGATGGTGGCCGCAGAGCAGAGAATGGCTGCAAAAATCAAAGACTTGAGGCTATCATATCCTGATCGCTAGGTCTAGAAGACTCATGGAAGACTGATAAGGGTGAAGTCTAGCCACTCGTTTACTTTATTTCAAATCTGTGTATTTTAGGACTAGACTTTTTCCCCATAAACTCTCTCCTTCCTTTTGCTGTAGGAAGAAAGAATATAATATCTAGATAAGCAAGAGCAGATTTCTTTTGCCATCCCTGTAGAATGAAGATATGAATTGTATTCTAACCCTGTAAAGTGACTGAGTTTTATTTTTAGCTCGACCTTTAACCTACAAGTGGCAAGATCAGGCTCATCACATATTGTAATAAAAATCTTATTTCGTTGATTAATAATATATGTTTTATTTTACAAGGTCATAAAATGACTGCTAGCTTAACATTATATAGTTCTGCATCCTAAATATATTAAATCTTTAATATAAGTCATAAAAATTTTCACATGTAGTATTCTTTCCCTGCTAAAGGGGAGAAAATACCAGACCCATATTATCTGTAGACACACAAACATATTTTTGGTTCTTCTTAGACATACACTTCTGATTTCTCATATGTGTGGATGTACATACATCTAGAAAACGAATTTGCTTTCCCTTGTCTTTTTAATCCTATAAAATCAAAGGACAATTCATTGCCATTGTTGCTGATTTTCCTGGTAGGTTTTATAATCCTGGAAAAAAAGGTTTATATATTAGTGACTTCTCTTCAGTGTGTTTTTAATGCATTTGTTGACACATTGATTAAGTTTCCAGAATTTTCTCGTATTATTAAATATCTGTTCAGATTCTAATTCTAATTCATTTAAGTGTTTAAAATTCCTAATCATTGCAGTAATTACATGGACAGTTTTTATGGTATATGTGTGTTTTAGATGATACGAATATTTTCAGACAGATCATCTCATGTAAACCTCCCCGAGACTGTGTGAAATAGTCATTACCACCCCCCTCTTACAGGGGATGGAAACTGGAGTTCAGGTGGAGAAAGTTTAAGTACGTTCAGAAAGTTGAAGTACTGTAGAACCCCACGGGCCAGTAAAAAGCCAGTGATGGAATTGTAGGTTAGTAGAAATTTTTCTGATTCGAGATCCCACGTACCCTACTCTGTGAAAAAAATGCAGCAAAAATTGACTTCTAGTATGACAGGTTGTGTATAAAAATCTCAGAACACATTACTGGACAAGAACATTTAAAAAAAAGCAGATTAAGGACTTTGCTGCCGGCAGGTTTCTGTCAGTGTAGGGACAACTGCTTCTTTCCCAGAAAAGAGCAGCCCCAGGCAGCTACGCCGGACCAGTGGGTACAGGAGTTCTCTTTGTCTAGTGGCAATAAGACACTTATTGTCTTACTGTCTAGTGGCTTGAGATGTCATTATGCGTAAAAGGCTCAAGAGAGAATTTTCTGAATTGCTCTGGGACAAAGCAAGGTAGTCAGACTCAAGGAACTGGATACCACTTTCACAGTGTTCATATATTTTGGGGGAGGGGAGAGAGGACAAATTGAGCTCAGAGGACTCATCATAGGGAGAACAGCTTCTAAATGAGATACTGGGCCATCGTGCCTAAGTTCGGAGGGTTGAATTGTCAGAGAAGGCAAAGATTTAATACGCAGGCTACAGAAAAGGCTAACTATAAAGAAAAAAGAGCCAAACTGGTTTACATTGAAATTAAAAACTTCAGTTTATTAAAACATGTAACTAAGAGTGTACAAAGACAAGCCATGGACTGTGAAAAGATATTTGCAACGTTATCTATCTGACCAAGGAGTCATTCATATCCTTGGTTTCTTACTATAAAAACAAATAAGAAAAAGGCAGAGAATCCAATAGAAAAATAGGCAAATGACTTGAACGGTATTTAACAAAAGAAGATTTCCAAAGTTCCAATATGCATATGAAAAGGCCATCATCTTTATTAGCCGTCAGGGAAATGCAAACTATAATTCAACGCCACTAGGCACCAACCACATGACTACACAACTGATGGGTGTGTAAATTGACATAACTACTTTGGAAAACTGTTTGGCAGTATTTTTTTTTTTTTTTTTTTTTTATTTTTTTTGCGGTACTTGGGCCTCTCACTGTTGTGGCCTCTCCCATTGCGGAGCACAGGCTCCAGACGCACAGGCTCAGCGGCTATGGCTCACGGGCCCAGCCGCTCCGCATTATGTGGGATCTTCCCGGACCGGGGCACGAACCCGTGTCCTCTGCATCGGCAGGCGGACTCTCAACCACTGCGCCACCAGGGAAGCCCATTGGCAGTATTTTTAAAAGATGAACATGCCACATCTTATGACCTAGCAGTTTCACTCCTAGGTAGATGCCTACTGTTCAGGTATATATGTATATTTGTAAATGAAAACACATGTATAAGAATTTCCATAGCAGCATTATTTGTAATAGCCCTAGACTGAAACATCACAAATGCCCATAACGGTAGAAGGGATAAATTAATTGTGCTATATTCTTACGATGGAATAGAGCAAGGAGAATAAATGAACAAATACAACAAAATGATTTTCACATACATAGTGTTAGGTTTAAAGAACCAGACACGCAGGAATATACACACCAAATACCATAAATTTTTCATTGCAGCAAAATTTACCTTTGATGATAGAAGTGAAGAAAGCGGTTATCCTTGCTGGGGAGCAGTGAGTAGAAGGGGACTTGGGGGATTTACTAGGACGCTAGTAATGTTTTCTTTCTCGATGTGGCGTTGGTTACAGGGTGGGTTCCCTTTGTGAGAATGTATCAGGCTCCTTATTTGGAATTTGTGCACTTTTCTGTTGCATGTTACACTTCAGTATAAAATTAAGAAATGGATTGGGTTCCGGAGAATCAGCAAGTTTCCAGTCTTTTCTGAAATACTGCATGGATTTTTATCTACCCCACCTTAGAGGAGTTCTGCGAGACGTCAAATGCAGAAAACACATTTTATGTTGAAAGGAAAGGGAGGCTGAGACCGTAGGCAGTAAGATTTCTGTGGAGCAGAAAGGGTAGCAACCAGTTTGGACAGCGGTCTATGGCAGCTCTGGATTTAAGGAAACGCTGATTTTTCACTCCCCAGAGCCAACTGGAAGGATGAGGAGAGTTGACTCTGGAAGCCTGAGCTCAACATTGAACAACTACCACCAGGAGCTTTCTGACCTGATTCATGCTGCTTTCCAAACTGTTGGGCGGCTCTCCTGGCATCACCCCCTTCCTATCTGGATGTTCTGAGACATACTGCTCATGCTCGTTTCTGCTGATCTTTCCAGGCTAAGTATATCAGAACTCAACACACTTCGGGCAGCTTTCCCATGGTTCACGTGAGAAACCCTCGCTCATGGAGGAAATTCAACGGGAGCCTTTAGTGAAGCCGTTGTGATATAGGTGACATTTATGGTTCAGTTCCTCCCTGATCCTCTTCTGCCTCGTCCTTTTGTTATATTCAAATTAACTTAAAACATTATTCTGCTAAAATAATTATTTTAATCGTGCCAAAGTTATTTAATGGATTACTTTGGAGCAGTTGGGACCCCACTATACCCTTCTTTTCTGTGACAAGAACAGCTCTGCATGGGCCACATCACCATCGCCCACTGCCACTCTGATACGGTAAAGGACAAAGTGATGCAAGTGGAAGGTAGTGGCTTCCACACCTAGGGTGTGGACCCCTTTTAACGCCTCTCCTCTCTATAGGAAAATTATTTTCAGTAATAATATTGAAGTGACACAAATAATAATAGTGGCCAAAAAGAAACGTAGACAATGAACATGTTATTTTGTTGAATCTTCTAATCATGCCAATAAAAACAACAATATTAAGTAAAATATAGCAAAGCCAAAAAGTCTGTAAAAGGTCTAGTTTAGGTAACCATCAAAAATATTACACTTTATTTTCTTGATTCATTGTTTCATGACTAAAAACAAATTTCTAATTTAAAGATATTATTCAAATTCAGCAAAATTTTTCATGCATAAACTAAAATTTGCACTTACCAAGTAAAAACATGCCTTTCACTGTTTGAAATTTAGGTATAAAT
Organism: Tursiops truncatus; assembly: GCF_011762595.2. NCBI lineage: Eukaryota > Metazoa > Chordata > Mammalia > Artiodactyla > Delphinidae > Tursiops > Tursiops truncatus. The sequence goes on along the minus strand of NC_047050.1, from coordinate 5,538,770 downwards.
AAAATCTACAACTGGTAGTTTTGATGGGATGGCAGGATGGAAGTAACTCAAGTTCTGTTTCTTTTTGTTTTCACAGTCCCTGTGCTATCATTGTCTATTTAGAATATATTTGATGTCATATGTTACATCTTCATGTTTATACCTCTGTCGATCATTGTAGTTATGTCTGACTTTACAATTCTTTATCTTTTTATCTTTCAAGCAGCATACACCACCCCAAACCCATGCCACTTTGACATAAGGATTATTTTGAGCTGAAAGCAATTGAGAAGCAGGTACGAGAAGTTTTCTGCCCTCACCGCCCCCCCCCATCATATGCCTAAAAAGTAGGACATATATTTGCAAAAGTGTCCTCCTTTCCCTCTTTACCATGAGGAATAGAAATTGATCACTGGAGAAAATTCTAGACCCTTATTAGCCCAGAGATGGCACCAGAGAAATCTGCATAACAATTTTTGCTTAAACCAGCCTTTATCCACAATTAATTCCCCCATATTTGCCTGCACAGTATTTGCCACCCCTAGAAGCTCAACATCCTTTTCTTTTGTCTTGTCACTGCTCTGAAAATTTATTGTTCTTTTGTTGATGCGCTGTATAAGCTCAAGTTCTAACCACCCCTTTGAATTACTCACGGCTGAGCGTTCCCATGTGTGCGCACTAAGCATGGAAACAAACTTCTGTCTCTGTTCTCTCATTTATCTGCCTTTTGTTAGTCTAATGCACAGGGTCCCAGATGGAGAGCCCAAGATAGGCAGAGGAACAGGATTTTTCTCCTCTTCTATAGACAGGACCACGAGGAAGTATAGCCAATGGACGAATACGGTCTGGGCTTTTGCTGTGAAACTACAGATAAAGGAGGAAACTTCCCTCAAAATATGCTGTTCAAACATCGTAGCTCCACAAACTGCCCTGTCTGACCCCACAACCCGCTCCAAGTATCAGGAAATTGGGGGCCTCTGCATGCCCATCCCTTAGACCAGGGATCCCCAACCCCCGGGCCCAGGACCGGTACCAGATCCACGGCCTGTTAGGAACCTGGCCACACGGCAGGAGGTGAGTGGCCGGCGAGTGAGCGAAGCTTCATCTGCTGCTCCCCGCCGCTCCCCATCTCTCCCCACCACTCCCCACCACTCCCCATCTCTCCTAACCGCTCCCCATCGCTCCCCACTGTTCCCCACTGCTCCCCACCACTCCCCACCGCTCCCCATCGCTCACTCGTGTTACCACCTGAGCCATCCACCCACCCCACCCCCGTCCAAGGAAACATTGTCTTCCATGAAACCGGTCTCTGGTGCCAAAAATGTTGGGGACCGCTGCCTCAGACAGTCTCCGTACTGAGCTATTCCTGTGGGCCTCTTGGCAAACCTGATTTCCTCTGGATTCCGCTGTGTCTTGCTAGTGACCTAAGGATATTCTCTCTCATGGTCATCCTTACCTTGGCCTTTGGGCCTGAAGTTCCACCACGATCTCGGCTTTCCAAGGCAATCATTCTAATGTCATCAGCACCTGGGTAGCACAAGGTAAACACTCCACCCGCTTTGACCGAGATGGGATCTAATTACTCCCACTCTCTTGAGAGGCAAGAGTAGAAACCAGGCACTTTCCTCCTCCCCTCTCTCCAGGGTTAAATCCACATCATTGGAGAAGTCTACACACTCACATGAAGAGTATTCAACGTGGCCTTCTCTGAATTGCTGGTTCTTCTTTCCTGAGGGTGTCTAGACCTGCTGAGCTGGTCTTACAGTGTGCTGTGGGTCACCTCCTCTTTCTTCTTCTTCTCACTTCATCTACACCCCTCCTCTTCCTTCATCTTCTCGTTTCTAGGTTCTATGTCTCATATTTTTTATCATGTTTTATCTAGTGCAATGGCCTTTTCTGGCTTCAGAGTCCTAGTCATTGTAGAGAACGTGTGGTTTTTGATTATATATTTGATTGAATTACAATTTTTAAGTACTGAGTTTTTACAATTAAATTTCTATAGAAGGCGTGTTTCCCTCCAACAGCCTCTGTAAAATGCTGGCTGTCCTACTAGTTTATGAACATGTCTTCAAAGTTCTTGAACTTTCTGTCTCTTGCTTCACTCTGAATTCCCTGTTATTTGACACACTGAATTCTCTTTGCATAACCAGCTTTCTTGGTGAGCTGTAGGGACTTTTTAAAGCAGTGTTGGTGGGAAGAACCACTTACTACTTGGAGTGTGAGCTAAAATTCAGTGCCCTCAGGGGCAGGTTCACGGCTCCTTCTGTATAAGGGTGTTGGTCTCCTCCTGACAGCAGCAGCTCAGGAGCACAGATGCATCATTACTTCAAGGTCAGTGTCGTACAAACTGTTCTTTCATATCCGTTATCTCATTGTGGCCCAAATTATCTTATCTCCTAAGAGATGCTCTGAAAGTAAAAATGGTACTAAGACAAAAGAAAAATCTAGGAGACCCACAGACTAAATTCTGGTCTTCAAGATTTGCAGTAACACTAAATGCTCTGAGAAACCTTAAGGTAACACATTTTCTGATTTTATTCAGTTCAATGTCTTCCAAACTTAGCTGATCACGGATCATCTTCTCTCTATGTAACACTTACTAGGTCAGCAGTAATTAGGTTACACAGAACACCCTTTGAGAAATGTTATGCTATCTTATTATTATATTCATTTTACAGACAAATCGACACATAGCTGCTAAGTGGTATGTAAGCAGTCAGCCCGGGGCTATGTGACCCTGTGATCCCCTGCTCACTCCTCTGGGACTAGGACACCAGGGTTGGGGTTTTTAAAAAGGCCAATGAGAAAGAGAAAAAAAATTAAGGAGCATATATATCATTTAGCTTTGCTCTGATAACCTAAGCCAAAATAATCCCGTGATTGCAATAATGTTTATCTCTCATTCACACGACCTGTCTGCAGATGCAGGTTGGCTGTCAGGGTTTTGTTCTAATTTCTTCTCATTCTGGGATCTAGACAAGCTGTTCTTATGGGAAAGGGAAAATAGCAGGTGGAAATCCTCTAAAGATTTGCCTTCTTACTTATATTACTGTAGGTCATATTTCCTTGGCCAAAGCATGTCACATAACCACACACATTTCTGGTATTGGTTTTGTATTTGTCTGCTTTGCAACCAGCCGCAGTAACAAGTAACCTCCAAATCTCACGCATGCTGCACATGAGTTGGGGGCAGTGACTCTTCTCCACATATCTCCTCACTTTGTGATACAAGCTGAGGGAAAGGTCATTCTCATGGCAGCGGGAAAAGAACAGGTAGCTGGGAGAAACTCCTGATGCCTCTTTACCAAAGTGTATATTATGGACAAGCCCAGCAGCAGTGGGAAAGGGTGTCTTTGCTTTCCACATGGAGGAGGTATTGCCAGCTACACGCGGACAGGTGGAGATACGCAATCCTCTTACAGGCAATAGAGAGACTGAGTGATTGGGGCCACAAATTAGTTGGGAATGATTTCAGTTGAAAATAGAATATCCAACGAACAGCCCCTTATACTGATAAGGGGTTATTTTTCTCATATAAAAGGAAGTCTAGAGGCAAATGGTTGCTAGTGTTAGATTTTAGTGTTAGATTTCTCACCAATACCATAAAGACTCAAATTCTTTTTTTTCCTATCTTTCTGTTAGACTATCTTTAAATGTGTTAGTCATTCATATACATGCACATTGTCTTTTAATCAGAAGAAGACTGTACAGTTCTAAGAATTACATGCATATTGAAGAGAGGAAGAAAGAAAAATGGATGGTACAATCCCATCAATTTCTTCTATCAAGAATCCAAACACTTTTCAAGAAGCCCCTCCATCCCTCACAGCAAAGACATGTGGTTCCATCTCATTGTGTAGCACTTGGCCACCCTGGGTTGCAAGGGAGGCTAGAAAGTAAGTATGTAATTTCCACAAACTCTACTGAAGACAGGCAAACGAAGAGAGGGGCTTGAGTATCAATTGAGTTAGCTAATCAACATTGCCTTCCTCGGAAAATTATTGGAAAGGATGCATATTTGAATCTGAACTTTTGTCCTTGTTCACAACTGGGAAGAAAAGGAAAATTTACATACTTTGTTGGTCTAGTTGATTAGGTTTTCATTTGTTATGCACGTAATTTCATCAATAATAGTATTAAATCTCTCAAACAATCTAGTTTCAGAATTTAACTATATATATATAGTTTAACTAAATATATTTAACTAAAATATATATATAATATATATTATATATTATAATATATAATATATTAATATATTATATTGATTATATATAATATATAATATTAATATATATAAAAATATATTATATAAAAATAATATATTAATATATAATAATAATATTATACAGATAATATATTTTTAATATATTATATATATTATATATTAATATATTATATTAATTATATATGATATATATAATATATATCATATATATTAATATAATATATTAATATATATGATATATATTATATATATCATATATATTATATTATAATATATAATAATATATATATATTATATATATAAATATATATTTTTAACTAGATATATTTTGTTATTAAGGATATTGTTGTTTACCTAGTATACTACGTATGTAACTCACATCTTCCCTAACAGAGAAAAATGAAGCACAGTGATGAAATCACATAAAAGGATAGACTTTAGGAGGGAAAAAACCTTTAATTTTCATTTGACTTGCTTATATTTGTAAACGCTTCATAATTCTTTCAAGAGGGCTCTTTTATGTTACTAAAACAGAAAATCGTTGTGTGGCCTATTGTGTTACACAGAAGTTGGGATTCACTTCCTTCCAAGGGTAGAAACACATTCTTGTTTCCTGAGAGGGATGTGTTATTAATGTCTCTCTCCCGTTAAAATTGTGAGCTGTGAAAAGGAGTCTGACTAACTTGTGATAGTGGACTCTTTTAGAAAAGCCTCATGAAAAAAAGATATTTCTATAGCAAAAACTTAGTGTCTGCTTCCCATGGATTCAGAATAGCTATGGGTTCTGGAAGACATAGAAAGAAGGGACATTTCCTCTACCTGCTCCTGGTACAGCCTCCTGCTTGAGAAGTCACCCAGGCCTGTGGCTGGTCGTTAAGACTGGAAGGTCCTTTACTGTGATCAGAGGCAGAAGCTACCGTCATCTGGAAGGAAGTCAGTCAAAAAGAGGGTATTAGTTTGCCAGGGTTGCTTTAACAATGTGCCACAGCCTGGGTGCCTTAAATAACAAGACTTTATTTCCTCAGAGTTCTGAAGACTGAAATTCTGAGCTATAAGTGGTTGGTTTCTCCCAAGGCCTCAGCCCGTGGCTTTTAGATGTCCACCTTCTTTTTTTTTTTTTTTCAGTACGCGGGCCTCTCACTGTTGAGGCCTCTCCCGCTGCGGGGCACAGAATCCGGACATGCGGGTCCAGTGGCCATGGCTCACGGGCCCAGCCGCTCCGCGGCATGTGGGATCCTCCCGGACCAGGGCACGAACCCATGTCCCCTGCATCGGCAGGCGGACCCCCAACCACTGCACCACCAGGGAAGCCCAGATGTCCACCTTCTTGATGTGTCCACACGTGGTCTTCCCTTTGTGCACGTCTGTGTCTTAATCTCTTCTTATGAGGACACCAGTCATATTTGATTAGGGCCCACCCTAATGATCTCATTTTACCTTAATTACCTTCTTAAAGGTTCAGTCTCCAAATGAGGTACTGGGGGTTAGGGCTTCAGCACATGGTACAATTCAGCCCATAGCAGAGAGGCACACATGAGCTTATTTCCAGGAGGTGTTCATTTCTCTATAGAACAATATCCTATATTCGAAATCAGTTACTTCTTCTATTGCTTTTCCTTTCTCTTCTACTGCCTTTGTGCCTCTCCTTTGATGGCTGACACACATCACAGAAAGCAGCAGTAGTGCCTGCTAGACCACCATGTTACACACACACACACACACACACACATACCATACACACACACATACACACACACACACACAGTTTGTCCACCTGTCCAGCTCTGTTCTGAGTGTTGGCATCAGATACCCAAGGACCCAGGCCAGAAACACCTCCTGTTACCATGGCTGTCGACTCAATTTAATGGACGATAAGCTCTCATTCCTCAGTCAGGCCAAAGCTGGTTTTCTGACTACAGAGAAGAAGACCCATGTGATTTCACAAGAAACTTGTTATTCATGGTTTTGTTTATTTATTGACTTTCCTGATTGAGGACTTAAGAGTAGCCAAATCACATCAAATTTAATTTTCTCAGCATCATCACATTTTTGGAACTTGGATAGAAAATTCCTACTTCACTTCATCAACAAAGAAGGTGAGGATGAAACCAAACACGTGGAACTTTGTGAATTTTCAATGTGACAATATTCATATCTATTTTACGAAGAAACAGGAAATCCATGTGAGTGATGTAACCACTGGACCACGTGTCCACAGGCGGCTTCTCATATTCTCTTTCTGCTTTGTCACCACAACACTGGTACCTTTACTTCTTCACTGGGTTGGAAATCAGGTTACCAGAAAGCTCTCAGGAGGAGCTTAAATTCTGTCTTTTTTAACAAAGGTGGCTTGGAGACTCTCCAGGCTTGGTTTATTTATATGGAGAGATGAAAGGGTCTAGAAAGTAGCAGTCTCCACTTTGAAGGGACAAGGAGTCTGTTCCACTCCGCTGACATGAACCCCTGCCTCCCCTGAGTGGTGGGATCACCCAGAGAGCTGGGAGAATCAGCGTCAGGCAGAAGACCTCCTGAGCACCGGAAGAGCCGACCTCCCCATTCCAGCTCCAAGCCGGCCTTCTCCTCTGTTTATTTTTGTGCTGCAGTGGCTGGTGGCTGTGGCCTGGAACTGACACAGCATCATGGCTGCCCCCTGCACATGGACTTTCGGAGACGTGCAGACATGAAGGCAGTCAGCACAGAGCTAGGTGTTTCAACTCTTTCTGGTACTTGTCTTTTGTTTGTCTCCTTTTGGTAATCACTGCTGCTGTGACCTGAATATGTCCTCATGCCAAGTGCGAACTCAACCAGTGGCTGAAAAAGTTGACAGATTTATGTGAACTTGAAATGCTTCTTTTACAGGCAAATATACAGGGCTCTGGAGTACAGACAGGCCAAGCTGTGCAGAGCTTAACAACCCAGGGGTCTTACTAACCATGGAAGCAAAATCATCAGAGGGGCCCTTTGTTTCAGCTATTTCTGGCTTACTTCCAATGTTTTGAGAGACAGGCAAGGGTTGCCCATGATTTCATGCCCAGGCCTGACTTATTTAGAGGAATGGGCTCTGGGGCTGGGGAGAGAAGATCCAGGAGGGGTGGGTACAGAGGTCTGTGCCACTGGGGTCTGGGGTACTTGTCGTGGGTGAGAAGGAGTGGGGAATTGACCCTGCAAATAAGGGGACAAAACTGTACCCTTACCTGAAGGGGCTGCTCACCTATTTTTTAAAAAAGCAAAAAGATATTTAAGTATTTTAAGATTTGAAACACAGCTTTCTAAAAGTTTTATATAATAAAGCACAAGTTTATACTTGGACACTAAAATTAGTTCTATGATTTTAGGCAAGTAAGGCAAAACAAAACAAAAAACCACAAAAAACCGAGAACAAAACAAAAAAACGAAACTCAAAACCAACCAAACAAAAACAACACACCAAACACATTAAGTAAAATGGTTTTAATTTTTGATTTTAAAAAGCATACATGTCTGCGTGCTGGCTATTCTCCTGGAACAAAGTATTTCAAAAATTTTGACTAGGTCTATTTTAAAGGACCCTTAAACCAATTTTAACAAGAAAAATACAGAAATGTTCGGTTGGACATTAGCACCTACTCTTTGTGTAGGACAAAAACACAATATTGAATTACGCGATAATAAAGGAAACCCTGGAGGAGCGTGTTAGTAGAGAATAAATAGTTTGTTTTCTCATAATTTAGTTTAAAGGTAGGGCAAGCATCTAGAAAGTTCTAATAATAACGTGACTTCTGAATCTTTGAATGGATTCTGAATTTTAGTCATTTCACAATTCAGTCTTCTAATACCAGTGAAAAACGTTTAGAGACCACAGTGAGGGAACCGTTTGGCCACTAGTCATAAAAGAAGAAGAGCTTCATTTGGCCCTGGACCTTTGAGGGTGGACTTGGAACTTGTTCAGACGGCAGCTAGCCCTCAGCAGGGCAGGGGCAGTGGGGAACCTGAAGATAGAGCAAATGTGATTTTTTTTTTTCCCCAAAAAGGGTTTTGGAATGTCAAGCTGTCATTCTGGTGATTGGCTTACCCACCAAAGTGTAGTCTATATCCTATAACATGAGAACATGAGATTAATCTAAACATTTAAAAAATAAGTTAAATAGCTTCCTGTCCCTTTCTTAAAATACATCAATAAGACTCTTGTCTTTTAGATTTTAAAAATGCACCACCAGGATTAGCTAGCTGTCAATTTTGAGTACACCTACTGAAAGCCAAATTTGTCTGACTAAATGTTTGTAAACGACTGCCAAACAAAATGGCTTTCGTTTCAGGGTCATCTACCTCTTTCAAAAAAAAGCTTTAAAAAAAAATTCAACTAATTCTTACTATCACTAACAGATTAAATAAATAAATAAAGCAAATAAATAAATAAAAGTTGTCACCACCAAGTCAGCTAATAATATTAGCTGTTACTTGCTAAGGCAAGAAACTATTAATTTCATTATTTTCATCATTATAACTTTCATTTTTTAAGCTTAAAGAGAAATACCACTTTAGATCCTGTTTAAAAAACTGGGTTTGTATAACTCACTCAAGGCGGGGAGTAAAAAAAAAAAAAAGGGAAACTGATTTTTTTCTCTGAAGAAGGGTGGCAGACGGCTTGACACATGGTTTTTCTGCAGGAGTTGGGTGTCACTTGAATGAAATGAGTCATCCAGAGAATAGAGAGATGGATTAGAAATGCTCTCAATTTCTGCCCACGTCCCAGGTTCTGCTCAATTTCGGGTCCAGGTGAGTCAAATGCCCACACTTTGACTTACCTGGACCTGCAGCTCTTTCACGCTTCTCTCGTTTTCAAGGACAGTTTCCCTCTGGTGCTCTAATCCCACCCTTTCCACTCCCTGTGTGTTCTTTCTCCTTCAATCATTACTGCTCTTCTTTATTTATAGCACCTCCTCCCTCCTGGATCTTCCTTCATGGTCTAAAACATGATAGGTTTCTCCTACCGCGAAAAATCCCTTCCTCCATTCTGTGCCTGCCTATTTCTCCCCTTCCTTTCACAGCTGAGCTCCAAGGAAGCATCATCTAATCATTAGCTTTTCCTTCCCCACCTCACCTCCTGCCCCAAAGCATCCCTCCCCTTGTCCACTGAGCCTTTCTGGAAAACATTACTGGGGATCCCGACAGCAAGCCCTAACATCTTACCCCTCGTTGCAGCATGTTATAGACAACTTGCTTCTCCTTGAAACTTTTTTTTTTACCCTCAGTGTTTTTTTTTTTTTTTTTGGTCCTGTGGTATGCGGGATCTTAGTTCCCACCCAGGGATTGAACCCACACCCCCTGCAGTGGAAGCGTGGAGTCTTAACCACTGGACCACCAGGGAAGGCCCTACCCTCGGTTTCTAAGGACCCAATCGTTCCTTCCTCCTTGTTCTCTGACCCTTCCTTCTGCCTTCCCCAGTGGCTGCTTTTCCTTAAGGAACGATCCATGTCCCCCATCGTTCTCTCTTTACAGATAAAGAGCAAAGACTTACAGAGATTAAATGATTTGGTCAGGTTCACAGGTTTTGGGGTAGCGTCAAAATTCAAACTGGTACATAAGCAACCCTTTCCGTATGCCACGTTTCTCAGGACATGTAAGAACTCTCAGGAAGGAGTGTTGTCAGACTTGTTTGTACCTGAAGATTCAGAAAAAAGAGAAATTAACAAGCTTCTACTACCACCACCATCAAATATTATGCTGCGCTAGTAGTTCTTAATATATCTCTAACAATCAGAACATTTTTTTGGCTTCTCGCCTGCAATCTCTCCCTGGCAGACTTCGCTGTGGCCTTTAGCGAAGGCCACATTGTGGCAACATTATAATGTGGCAACATTATAAGCTACGGAGCTCTTGCAAAGCATGCCCATCTGCTTAGCGGATGCGTCCCAGATCCAGCCAGCTTCACACTTCCCGGCTGAACTCTGCCCCTCAAGCTGCAGCTTTGCCTACACTTCCTGGGGTCTTTGCCTACACTTGCTCTGGGGTCTCCCTGTCCAGTCACCTCCTTAATGAGAAACCCCTCGAAATCCATCACCTTAAGAGCGAGTGATGGGAGTAACACAGGTGAGAGGGGTGGAGAGCTCTGAAGTGGAACTTTGGCAGTCAGAGTGGGAGTGGGAGAGAAAAATGAGTGAGATGTTGAGAAACTATGCTATTGGCCAGCTTCACAGAGGAGACAGTGGTCAGCGAGCCATACTGAACGTGCCTTTACGCCATCACAACTGATCTCACTGTCTTAGCCAGAGGCTTGCTTGGCCCACATAAGAATTAAGGATGCAGGATTTGGAAGCAGGACCATTTCTCTGTGCTCTCTGCTTCACAAGCATGCCCAGGTTAGGTGTACCTGGGCTAAAGGAGATGGGAGCCTTGGTATGTGGACCAAACTCTTTTTTGCACAGTCTAAATTACCTGATGTTTGCCAAGACTCTGGATTGTGTTGAATCAAAAATTAAGAGTTTTTAAAACTAGAGGCATGATAAAAAGAACTGTCTCTTGGTTATGCATGTCCTTAGGAACTACCAAATTTTTCGGTCCAGGACAGAGGCAATGAGAAAAAGGAATGTGACGTTAAAAGTGTAAAAAAAAAATTGCCTTGAAATACTCTGTTTTCCAAAGCACAGTTTTCTGATTGAATTTGCCTTGCTAAGAGAGTTAATAACATGCCAATATTTTAGAAAATGTATAATTGAGAACAAATAACCTTTATAAAACACAGCATTTTAGCCACTAGAATCAAACTTCATGAGAACTTGGACTCTGTCCATTTTGTCGTGGCTGAATCTCCGTGCCTGGAACAGCTCCTGGTACATCACGGGTACTGCAAAACAAGTTAGCTGTGGAGGGAAGTCTCCAATTATGTGTTCATATTCATATGAGTTGATGTTTAAATGTCTGTCGGCATGTTTGATATATTTATTGCCTATGACATCACTTATGGGCAACAGTGAAGAATCTCAAGGAAAAGAAACCATAAAGTTATTTCTACAGTTCAGTTATTTCCATGCCCTGATTTTATTGTGGTTATTCAACCAATGTATAAATAAGGTCTTCAAATACTATATAAATTTAATCGTTTAAATTTCCATAAACATAATAGGTCTTCATTCCAATTAATCAAATGTAAACCATTTGGCATGTAATATAATTTACGATATTGAAACCACCTTTGTCGCTTCCAACCTTGCTGGTGATCCTTCAAATTCAGGAATATAGGATTGATAAATACAAAATCGCTCTTTTCCGTAACTGCATGGTTATCACTATGATTGTTCATTAAGATTCAAAAGAAGATAAATAACAAAATGAATAGCTATTTATTTAAAACTGTCTGGAATAATTTTAAGGGCACTAAAAATGATACCAACTGCCCATAGTAATTATATGGATAACTATCAAGAACTATTCACATCCACGCATATTTGGCTATGATAGAAGATGGTCAGATTAACTTGGTTTACATTTGTCTTTGGAAGACAGTGTTTGGAGTGTCCAGCTTTGAACTTGCTTCTACCAACATTTATAACTGCTGTCACTATTCCTAATAACTCTTTTATTGATAGCTTGCAACCTCTGCACTAGGGGCTAATTAGAGGATCGCCAGGTTCCTGATGGGGACAGGCATCTGATTTCACTTTCAACATCGTTGCCTGGTTACGAGGCCAAGTTTTGGGTCCACTGCAGTCTTTGGAAACAGCAGTTTCATCTTTGCACAAGAAAGGAAGAAGGCACTCTAAATCAAAGTTTTCTAGAGATTCTATGTTCCTTAAAATTTTTTGGCTTTTACTTTCATTTTGAAACATGATGCCATATATATGGATATTCTTTCCATTCTAAACTCTCAGTGGGAAGAAACTTTCTATTTATAAAGTGTTTCAGTGTGGTAAGGAAGAAATGAGGAAGCCAAATGATTGACTTCGTAAAATAGATTAAGTAACTTATTTTTTCGAGTTTATATCCAACTAGAATCAGGCCACACAGGTAACCAACATTCATTAGAATCCCACTTAAGTAATAAACCCTGGGCTAGATGCTGGTGGTACAGGGATTAATTAGACATGGTCTCCATCCTGAAGAGGCTTACAGTGTAGAGGGGCAGATAGACAACTATGCTAGACGAAGCAGACTCCGCTGGTGTGATATTTTCCAGAAAGTCTCCCCTGACTCAGTTCTGCCCAGACCCCCTCCCACCACGTGTGCCCAGAGCACACTGTTGTCTTTCTATCATGTCATTGATCAAATCCACTCATTTCACTCAACGTATATTCCTTGAATGCCTCCTACACGTCAGGCTCTATTCCACGTGCATAAATAAACACATGCACTCGATAGATATACACTTATATATTATCTGTGAGATATATAGTGGCACGTAAATAAGAATGTATGTTAAATAAATCTTTGCAAAATCAAGGGCAGATTATAGGTGCTGTGTTTGAGCTTTGAACGTGGCTCAGTATTTCTCTTGCCTTAAATACTCATTGACGATGCGCTTTTAATGTAGACGCATCCGATTCCATCGTTTGGAGAACAAACCTCAGTCTGTTTAGCCAATTCCTAATTGGTCGTTTGGGTTTTAACTTTTTCCTGTTACAAATAATACGAAGGCTATTGCTTCTCTGTGCAAACCTTTGATTGCATTTCTATCACAAGATGATAATTAGTAATCAGCCTTCAACGTAAGCAGCCTTTGGAAGCAGGTACGTTCTCTTTGGCCTTTTAGTCAGAAGTTTTAACTGTGTTGTGTGATTTAATTTCACTTTTGTGTTTGACTAAGTTTAGATTTCTAGTTCTACACTTTATCAGTGTAGCGGAATAATTCGGTCATAAAGAACAAAGACTGTGCATTAGCTGCTCTTACAAATTTATACCTATCTGAACATACATATAAAAGACCTCCGTCAAGGACTGGCTCGGAAAGGGAGGAGGGTGTTCAGAGGGCACGGGGTTGGGGGGAGTCTGAGGTGGACACAGGGATGCCAGTGATGGTGTGACTGGTAACCCTAGTCTGCCTCCCAAGAACTAGTGTCATCAGTATTTCCAGTTTTCAAGGCTAAAGTCTGAATGACCTTCCCCCGCCATCAGCTGTCTTCATTGAGTCCTGCTAGAACGTCAGGAGAATGAGAGGTGCTAATTAGGGGTGGAACTGTGTGCTCCCCAAAAAGATATGTTGAAATCATACCCCCAGGAACTCTGGATGGGACCTCATGTGGAAATGGAGTCTTTACAGAGGTAATCAAGTTCAAATGAGGTCATTAGGGAGGGTCCTCATCCAATGCGTCTGGTGTCCTTATAAAAAGAAGACATTTGGATGCAGAGACATGTACAGAAGAAGACAACCACGCTGTGTGAACAGACCCAGGCAGGAGCCAGCCAAGTGAAGACTGGAGTTATGCTGCCCAAGCAAAGGAGCATCTGGGCCAGCAGAAGCTGGAGGAAGCTAGAGAGTGTCCTTCCTTGTAGGTTTCAGAATGAGCACGGCTCTGCCAACACCCTGATTTCAGACATCTAGCCTCCAGAGCTGTGAGACGATCTATTTCTGTTTTTTATAAGTCACCTGTCTGTGGCATTTGTTATGGGAACCCTACGACACTAATACCACACTTATATCCTGTGACTATGCACCCCAGCTGATGTTTGACATGGGGGGTTAGACTGTAGCATTTGTTAGAGTTCAGCTCTAATCAGATTAGTCAGATGAATTCATTCATCCTTCCATTTCTTATTTGACAAATGTTTATTTAGTATCAAACACCTCCCTCAGATCTTAATTTCTAATGCATCAATGCCACAGATACCTTTTGAATATTTTTCTCAGTAGTAGTTGTACCACATTTCAGGGACAATTCTTTTTGTCCCCCTTCGCCTACAACTCAATGGCCAAATAAAATGTTCCTCCAGGGAAAGCGTAGCCGACCATGCTGGTCCTCTTACTTTCACTCCCTGGTCCCTCCAAGTGTCACGTGACGGTGTGTGGTTTTTGTATCATTTGGTGGTTATGTTTGTCTTGTCTTCTTAACTCAGTGATGCTCTGTTTGAGCCAACTGAGGTCGAACCGTTAAATATACAACACCCCACCCCGCCCAGTTCATAAGCCTCTACTTCCTTTTTCACATCTTTTATTTGACAGCAAGGAGAAAGAGTCCACGAATTCAACCTAGAGTCCAGCATTTAAGCAAAGACGTCACTCTTCAATTTATGCATGAAGGGCTTACTCCTTGACAATTATAACCAGAATCTCTCCTGTATTCCCACAAGGTCTAGAGCGGAGGTGAGCTCACTGTATTGCGCATACCTGTGTTCTCTGTGCTCCTGTCTGTTTCAGACAGAATGGGGCTGGGCTCCTTGCCTAAGAGGATGTTTATCCAGCACTTTGTTTTGCCCCTAAGATTTATTGTTGTATTTGGGGGATTTTGGTTACCATTGTCATGATCATCAGGGATCATGGCAGCAGTGGAGAGAAGCAGACAAACTCTAAGACGTGGTATTATAGACTAGCTGCTTAAGAGAAGGCCTTGAGATCACTTCCCAGCTCTCACACCTAGGGGCAGTGTGACTTGGGAAAAGCAGTCAATTTGCCAAACCCAGATGTGTTCGCTGCAAAACAAGCGTAAAATTATCTGCCTCAGTTGACAAGTTATGAATATTCACTGAGAGGTAATGTGTATATAAAGCTTACGTAGAGAGTAGCTGGACATAGTTAGCGCTCACAACACCATTAATACTAAGGAGGACCCAGCATTAGACTTCCAGGTGGTTCTGAAAGACTGGGAGAAGCCAAGGTTTTGGATACGGTCAAGTGCCGGGAACACGCTCTGGTCACCAGTTGGCTGGAGTCATAGGCAGGTCTGGACTGTAGTCTCACCTCATCTACTTTGAAAAATGCAAAATCTCAGGGCTTTTTCTATTTTTAACCTTTTATATTCTTATTCAGTTTAACATGTGTCTTTGATCCCCCGCCCCTCCTCGAGCTCAGCTTCTGGGCAGTTGACAAAAGGTCTTGAGACGAAATCTGATGCCATGAGTGTCTTGTTTCAGCCCCTCTTTCTTTTGCTTCACTACCATCTAAGTTTTTACGTTAATTGAAATTAAAGCAATGAGTTTCAATTAAATTATGAACATGAAATCTCCCTCAGTTGTGCTAATAGAAAACCCTAATGTCGATCCTGGCATAACTTCTAAATTTTAAACATGAATGCTTTTCGTTACTCATAAACACCATTAAAACTTGAGCACCATGCCTAAAAGTAGTCTTTATTTTTAGATGCCAAAAGGTAAGGCAAGAGGAGCTGAAGTTTCTACATGTAATAAAATGCCAGGCAGAAATATGAGGCTATAGAACTATTCATTTTCAGAGACCCTCAGCTCTCTAGAGATCACTGGGAGTTTATCCTATCTATTCATATAGCTTCATTTATTAGTATAATCTTATCATATGAATTATTTTATTTAATTTATTTATTATTTATGAATTATTTTATTTAATTTATTTATTATTTATTTAATTTATTTCAGGAAATAGTTTCATTAATTACTAGGCCTTGTAATGTTAGAGCAGTTCTGTTGACACTCTCTGATCCTGCCGAAGGCTTTAAACCTGCAATTATGCTTTGAAGACTCCTGACATTCTTTTTTCCTCAAAAATCTTTAAAAACTCTCAGTATAAGTGGCTGTGGAGCTTGGGAGGTGGGAAATATCATAGTGTCTCATAAGGTGAGCAGTGGGAATGTTCTCCAACATAACCCGGGCCGACTGGCATGAAAGAGTTCGGTGCTTCTAACTGCAGACTTGTCTTCAGCTCAACTGCAAGTGGGCGAGGCTTTCAGGACACGAGTAACCCAGCCCTCAAAGGGTGGAAGAAGCTAAGACGCGGTTTCTTGAGCACACGGAGGTTCCCCTAAAAATTAAAAATAGATCTACCATATGCTCCTGCAATCCTACTTATGAGTATATATCTAAGGGAAATAAAATCAGTATCTAAGAGATAACTGAAGTTATCATTCTATTATTCTATTATTATATTCATTGCAGTATTATTCACAGTAGCAAAAATATGATAAGCTACACATCTCTCAATGGATAAAGAAAATGTGATCTATCTATCATCTATAATGGAATGCTATTTAGCTCTGAAAAGAAGGAAATCCTGTCGTTTGACAGCGTGAATGAGCCTGGAAGACATCATGCTTAAGTGAAATAAGCCAGACATAGAAAGACAAATATTGTAAGATCTCACTTATATGTGGAATCTGAAAAATTAGCACTCAGAAACCTGAGTAGAGAATGCAAGCTTCCAGGAGCTGGGGGGCTGTGTGAAATGCGGAGTTGGTCGCGGGGTATAAACTTTCACTTATAAGATGCATAAGTTCTGGGGAATCTAATGTACGACATGGTGGTTATAGTTAATACTATATTGTATACTTTAGACTTGTGAAGAGAGTAGATTTTAAGTGCTCTCAACACAAAGAAAATGGTAACTATGTGAGGTAATATTAGTTAGCTTGATTTTGGTAATCATCGCACAATGATTTAAATCATTATATTGCATACCTTAAATATATACATTTTAAAAATCAATTATACTTCAATAAAGCTAAAAAAAGGACACACATACATGAAATAGAAAACCTTGAAAACATCACATGTGCTTGGAATATTGTGACACAACAACTAAATTACACGGAAACTACCTCTCCTATTGTCCTCCCAGTTCTGAGGTATTGGGTCGGGGGGTGTGTTTGGGCCCCTCTACATCCACAGTATTCTAATCAGAAGGTACAGAGTTTAACAAAAGTTCCAGCTAGAAAGCGGCAGCTACTCTAAGACTGCGCAAAGCCAATGGTCCACGTGGAAAGAGTCGAGATCCTTTTCCACAGCAGTGCTGGATAAATGTTACTGGGCACTGGGAATTCAACTGAAAATTATCCTAATTAACTTCTGCAGTGAGGCCAAGGGAAATCCATACACTGGCCAAATCTCTCCAGAAGGAAAAAAAAATCCTTCACCATTTCTGGAACCTAAGAACACAAAACATTATCCTGAAGGCTCAGCAAAACAACAAACCTCTTAAAATGCCTTATTGTAGGAATCATAAGACTATTTAGAATAACTCCTAAATGAATATCCATCAGTAGGATGAAAGAAAAAATGACCTCTGTGAAGCAGTCCAAAAAACAATAAGAGAATGTGTTGTATTAATTATGATTCTGTTGCAATAGACAGACAGCCCAGGACAAACTGGCATCAGCAAAAAAGGAATTAACTAACTCCCTTATGTGGAATGTCCAGGAATATACTAGCTTTAGATGCTGCTGCAAAGATGAGTCCAAATTGTGTTCTCACAGAATGATCTCTTGCTGTCCATATCTTTGAGAGAACCACCGTCCTCTCTGTGGGTTCTATCAGAAAATCTCTTTCTTTGGGGTAGACGATGGCTGCAAGAGCTCCAGTCACACCTTTCAGGCTCGGTATCCATGGAAACAGAGCAGCACCTCTTACTCAGCACATTGCTCTTGTAGTTTCATTGGCTTGTCAGGTCAGGTGCTCTTTCTGGAATCAATTGCTAGGACGGATTTCACTGAGTGGTTTCGGTACAAGACTCCTGCCTTTCCCTGAGACTTGTTAGGTCACAAAGACTTGAATAAATCTCCAAGGTAAACCAGGAGCTTTGGCTTGGAACAGTGGAAATGAAAACTGCAATCAGCAAAGACCCACTACTTAGCATAAGATTAAAATGAAGCAGAGCATGAAAAGATTCATAATAAAATTAAAATAACAGAATTGAGTGCAATACACAAGGACTGCAAAAAAAATGAATAGAATGACAGAAGCAAAATTTGCATGGGGAGTAGTAATTTGCAATGGTATGAATATTAAGTTGTGATATGAAGGAAAAATGAAGAAAATCTTCCAGAGGACAGAGGAAAAAGAAAAGAGGAAACTAAAAATCATGAAAGGCTCAGAAAAGAAATCCAACTTAAAAATTATATTTTAGAATACAGAGTCCA
Organism: Tursiops truncatus; assembly: GCF_011762595.2. Lineage (NCBI taxonomy): Eukaryota > Metazoa > Chordata > Mammalia > Artiodactyla > Delphinidae > Tursiops > Tursiops truncatus. The sequence continues at coordinate 5,520,554 of NC_047050.1, read as the reverse complement.
TAAATAGACCCACATAAATATAGTCAACTGATCTTTAATGAAGGAGCAAAGGAAATACAATGGAATAAAGATAGTCTTTCAACAAATGGTTGAACAACTAGGCAGCCACGAGCAAAATCGTGAATCTAGACACAGTCCTTACACTCTTCACAAAAATTATCTTGTTTTTGTTTTTGTTTTTGTTTGCGGTACACGGGTCTCTCACTGTTGTGGCCTCTCCCGTTGCGGAGCACAGGCTCCAGACGCACAGGCTCAGCGGCCATGGCTCACGGGCCCAGCTGCTCCGTGGCATGTGGGATCTTCCCAGACAGGGACACGAACCCGTGTCCCCTGCATCGGCAGGCGGACTCTCAACCACTGCGCCAGCAGGGAAGCCCCACAGAAATTATCTTGAACTGGATCATAAACCTAAACCTAAAACACAAAGCTATAAAATTCCTTGATAATAACATAGATGAAAATATAAATAACCTTGGGTATTGTGATGACTTTATTTTATTTATTTATTTTAACATCTTTATTGCAAAAGAAATATCTGATAAAGGACTGTTATCTAAAATATACAGAGGACCCTTAAAACTCAACAACAAGAAAACAGACAACGCAACTAATATATAGACCAAAGACCTTAACAGACATCTAACCAAAGAAGATACACAGATAGAAAATAAACATATGAAAGGAAGCCCCCATGTTATATGTCATCAGGGAAATGCAAATGAAAACAACAATGAGATAATACAATGCACCTGTTAGAATGGCCAAAAGCTGGAACACAAATAACAGCAAATGCTGATGAAGAGGTGGAGCAACAGGAACTCATTCATTGCTGGTGAGAATCCAAAATGGTACCACAGATTTGGGAGAGCCTGGGTTTCCTACAAAACTAATCATACTCTTACCACATGATCCAGCAGTTGTGCTCCTTGATGTTTACCCAAGGAGTTGGAAACTATGTCTACAAAAAAAACCTGCACAGAGGTGTTTATGGCAGCTTTGTTCCTAACTTTCAAAACCTGGAAGGAACCAAGATGTTTTTCAATAGGCGAATGGATAAATACACTGTGATATGTCCAGACGATGGAATATTATTAAGCACTAAAAAGCAATGAGCTATTGAGGTATGAAAGGACATACAGGAAACTTAAATGCATATATTTAAGTGAAAGAAGTCAACCTGAAAAGGCTACATACTGTGTGATTCCAATTATATGACATTTTGGAAAAGGCAAAATCATGGAGACAGTAAAATGATCAATGATTTTAGGCATTGTGGTTGGGGGCAAGGATGCATAGACAGAGCACAGAGGATTAGTAGGCTGTGAAAATACTCTACATGACACTACAATGACAGATAGATGTCAGTATACATGCATCCAAACCTGTAGCGTGTACAATACCAAGAGTAAACCCTAAGGCAAGCTATGGACTATGGGTAATTATGATATCTTAGTATAGGTACATCAATTGTAACAAATGTATCACTTTGGTGGGAGAAGTTGATAATGGAGAAGTCTATACATGTATGGGGGCAGGAATATATGAGAAATCTTTGTACCTTCCTCTCAATTTTGCTGTGAACCTGAAGATTCTCTAAAAAAAGATCCCACGTGCCGCGGAGCGGCTGGGCCCGTGAGCCATGGCTGCTGAGCCTGCGCATCCGGAGCCTGTGCTCCGCACGGGAGAGGCCACAGGGGTGAGAGGCCCGTGTACCGCAAAAAAAAAAAAAAAAAAAAAATTAATGCATTAGATAGGATGGGGGAATATCTAAATAAATAGGGAATAAATAGGGAATATCTAAATAAATACTTGATATTCAAAATGAATTGTGGTGTGATTTGTTGGGAAGTGATGTGTTTCTTCCTTTCTATTTTAAAGAAAAAAAATGGTTGGACCATCTTCCTGGAAACAGAACAGCAAACAAGGCAGTACTTTTTTCTCCCCAAGGATTTCCCTACCCTGTGGTTTCATGATACGATTATGAAAATTGTGCATAATTTTTCCTTTGACCATGTATACACTTTAAGTAAAATGCAATCCTCCTTTTAGACCCATTTAAATGTGATGGTTTATTTTTAAGAAACTTGATTTTGTCCTTCAGAGACTTGGTCACGCATTCATAAAAAAATTATATTCTTTGTTGTTTTTCCAAAGCTAAATGAATTAAAATTCTTCACATTTGGAGGATTACAATTTCGTATTTTAAATTGTGGATGGGCTGCAGATATAGCCAAAGCCTCTCTCCTGCTAACCACTAAAGCCAGCAGTTACCAGGAAAAAGATATTCAAGGTACACTGCATTTGTCAACAAACTTATTCTGGAGAAATTAGTCCAGAATCTTCAAGAGAACTTAGAAGATGCCTCTGATCTGTGAGGACATCAAGGATCTCTAGTTATCCAAATTTTTTTTTGGAGGGGTGGACCATAGGGAGGCCAAAATCATTTCATGGTCCCAGACTCAGGACTCCTGGGATATGAAATGTGTTATTCACTTAAAAAAATTGAAAAGCACATCAGACTTGTTCATTTCATTTCCTTAAAATCAAAGAATAATGAAGTCAGTTAGAAAAATGTAGGTAAATGTCAAGCTTATTATTATGTAAATAATTCAGTACCAGATTTAAAGAAAAAAAAATCCTCAAATGGGTATGCAAAGATTCTTAAGTCTGTCTTACTTTGGTGTTAATAGACAGATGAACTCATAGGGTCTTTCTTCTGAGCCCACATTAAAAATTAGGTAATTAAATAGCTTTTGCTGTACTCAGACACTGCCAATAATAAGCCGTTGAAAGACATGAGGATATAAAAATGAAATTTCTCACATCACAAAGAACAAATGCAGGGAGAATCTGAGCCTGTGCACACCACAGGCTTTGCTCCCAGGTGGGCTTGGGAGGTACATTTCACTGGCGATGTCAATTTACGCAGAATGGTGTTCTGTAGAGAAACTAATTGAATGAGACCCTCTGGAGTCTGCCTCTCTCTTTCATAACCCATATAATTTTTATTGCATTGTGCACTGGCTGACATAAGCAGAACACAGATGAGCTTGGTGAGGGAGGATTGTGCACCTGTCAATAAGCTATTCATCTGTATGCAAGTCATATTACCATCTTGTCTTTTAGTACAAAGACAGGAGGGGGAAATGCAAGGGTGAAGAGACACCTTCTCAATACACCTACTCATCTCAGCCTCTTTTGTTTCTACCTCACTTTTCATCCCCTCCTTGACTGTGTGAAGCCCTTGAAAGGACTGTTATCAGCTATCATTAAACCAGCCACCTGTCTCCTTGGCTACTCTTATCAAACTGTACCAGGCTGCTGGGAGGCTGCTGAGTACCTTCAACCCTGCACTGAATAAAGAGTTTCAAACTGTTACCATCTGGTATGCTGAGCTCTTATAAAATATCAGGAGAAAAACTGTATCTGACACTGCCTACAATCTCTGTGGTACAAGAAGATGTATTGGAATTCACAAAAAAGGTGGGAGGAAGAGAGAAAATTCATTCTACCGGTGCAGGAAAAAAAATTCTTTTGATCCCCTTTTCAAACGGATGAATAATTTTATGAAGAATGTCTGTCTCTGACTCTGATCAATAGTATGTTAATATTCTTAGTTTCTTCTCCATATCCACATCTTAGCACCATGTCCAGCCACTGAAAGAAGAAAGGAAGCCTCCTTCTTCAGGTTCTTTGACAGATCAATATCTTGGGCATGTATCTGGACAAAACTCTAATTCAAAAAGTTATATGCACACTTTTGTTCATAGCAGCACTATTTACAATAGCCAAGACATGGAAGCAACCTAAATGTCCACCACCAGATGAATGGATAAAGAAGATGTGGTACATATATACAATAGAATATCACTCAGCCATGAAAAAGTGAAATCATGCCATTTGCAGCTACATGAATGGACCTAGAGATTATCATACTAGGCAAAGTAAGTCAGACAGAGAAAGACAAATACCATATGATATCACTTCCATGTAGAATATAAAATATGACACAAATGAACTTACCTACGAAACAGAAACAGACTCACAAACATAGAGAACAGACTAGTGGTTGCCTGGGGGCGTGGGGTGGGGGAAGGATGGACTGGGAGTTTGGGATTAGCAGATAAAAACTATTACATATAGAATGGACAAACAACAAGGTCCTATTGTATAGCACAGGGGACTGTATTCAATATCCTGTGATGAACCATAATGGAGAAGAATATGAAAAGAATGTACATATGCATAACTGAATCACTTTGCTGTACAGCAGAAATTAACGCAACATTGTACATCAACTATACTTCAATTAAAAAGACTAAAGGAGACACCATTGGCTGCCTGCTGTCCCTAGACATTTCTCCCTTCTTCCCTGTGCAGAGTTCCATATTTGTCAGTATTTTCAGCTCCCGACCCAATACACACAAGGCTCAGGAGTTAAACTCTTACTAATTTAAGCCAATCACAGTGACTTTATTCCCTTTGCCAGTGATGGCTTAGAAGAGGATCTGTGACTCAATGCCGGTTAATGAGAAAAGAGGGGAAGCCAACTGGGAGGCTGCAGAGGGTTTCTATTATTTGTTTGTTTGTTTGTTTGTTTGGACGTGCAGGCTCAGCGGCCATGGCTCACGGGCCCAGCCGCTCCGCAGCATGTGGGATCTTCCCGGACCGGGGCACGAACCCGTGTCCCCTGCATCGGCAGGTGGACTCTCAACCACCGTGTCACCAGGGAAGCCCCAGAGGGTTTCTTAATCAAAAGGAGACATGGAGAAAGAAAGCACATGATGCTTCTGTCACTGGAATTGGGGAAGCCACCTTGGGACCATGGCAGTGCCGGCCTGAGGCTGTCAGCGGAAAGAAGTGTAAGGAACCTGCCCCTTGATGACGTCACTGAGCTGTCGAATTAACTAACTTTGAAGGAGCCCAGCATTGGGATCTTCCTTAAAGAAAGTAGAATTTCCTTGTTGCTCATGTCACTTAGTTTATGTATTTTTACTTTCAACATTCTAAATATGCTCTTCATAATTTTAGCCCCCAATTTTTCAGAGCACTTCTCTTAGAAACCTTGCTTCGAATCTGAAATCAACAAATCCATCTTCACCTGTACAGGTGCACCTTGGATTGAACCATTGATCTGAGTTAGTTAAAATGCAAATATTTCCTAGGGAAGCTGACTCAAGCATCTTTTAGTATCAAGGGCTTGTCACCTTAACTTAAATACGACTAGTTCCTTAAGACAAGTTTATCTAGGAGAGGGAAGATTTTATATAAGGGAAGGGATAGTTAACAGTAAGGAAATGAACTCCATCAGGGGTTCTGAGAGATGACAGAACAGCAGGAGGGTTATTGCAATACCAGAAATCAGCAAAACAAGGGCAGCTGGTTTGGAAATAGGAATAGAGAGAGAACTAAGCCATTTAGTACAAAGAAAGATGAAGAGTGAAAGAGGACCAAATTCTCATCTTTCTTTCTGGGAAGGTGAAGAACTATTATCTAAAGCTGATAAGTCAGGAAATAAATGTATAAGCTTATTATTTCCAGAGTAAAACTTTTTGTTCTGACATTTGAGGGACTACAGGCTTAATCACAGGTCACTTCCACCCGCAACACATACGCCCAGGAGGTGATACCCAGTAATACCCAGGACTCTAGAAACACTTCACATTAAAGAGACGGATCTAATGAGGACATGGACCTCCCTAGAAGAAAGCAAGGAAAACCTGCACCAGCCAGCCTGTTTTTTATTCTTAAGTGTGAACATACTCCCAGGACCACCACATAATGAGGAAATAGAGAATCATGGATGTTAATTGTGGAAGATTATAAAAAATTAATTAAACAAAAAAGCTAATTGGGAAGATGTAGATAGTAGATAAATAAGTTCTGGAGATTAATGCATAGCCTAGTAATTATAGTCAATAATTCTGCATTACAAACTTCAAAGTTGCTAAGAGACTAGATCTTAACTGTTCTCACCACAAAAAAGACACAATAATTATGTAACATAATAGAAGTGATAGCTAGCACTACAGTGGTAATCATATCTCAATATATAAATGTGTAAAACCAACATGCCACATGCCTTAATCCTATGCAATGTTATATGTCAATTATTTCTCATTTTTAAAAGAAAACTAATAGTGGAGGAAACACATGTTTTGAAAAGAAAAGAGAACTTGGAAAAATCTCAAATTAGAATACTAAGAAAAACTTAAAAAGATGTTATTTCTTATAAAATGAGAATAAGTTGAAAAGAATACTCAAATAATTTGACATTTTAAAGATTAAAAACAGTATTGTAAAAAGAAAAAGATATTTAATTAGAAGACATGAAAAACCAAGTGATGAAATTTCTCAGGACGTAAGGAAAAAATTTAAAAAGACAAGGAAGATAATTAGAGGGGAGGAAAAAGATCTACAAGGTCGAACCAGGAGATGTAATATCAGACTGTTGACAGTTTTAGAAAAAGAGAACGTAAAAATGAGGAGAGGGAATTATCAAGAAAATGATAGAAAATCATTTCATAGAACTTAAAAAGGACAGTAATTTTCAGATTCAAAGGAACAAAAACATTTACAAAAACCCAGTGCCTAGAAAACAGCTGCTAGAGATTGGATTTGGAAGATGTAGGACTCTGCAAGACAGGTATCCAAGGAAACAGAAGATTCCAAGCAACAATTAGGGTAACTGATGTGATGGAAAATCTTGAGGATATGATAATGGACATTATTCTTCTGTCAATAAGGAAAATAAAGTTAACAAGAAACGAACAAAAACTATATAAGGACATCATAGAGAAGGTAAATGGAATTAATATATCCTACATAGTGATTATCAAGATGATAATGGAAAAAGGAAGATACAACTACTGTTTAAATTTAGAAAAGTAACAAACAGTGTAACTGAAAGCAACATCATCATCAAACGTTCTTCAGAAGAAAACTGAAGCCGAGCAAATCCTCATCTTTCATTGCGGAAAGGTATGACATTATCAGGTAAAGTTGAGAAATTGGTCTGTAATATATTTCCAGGTAAACATGGTGGATTAACAACATGTAATTATTTCCTTTCTCCCAGAGATGCCATTAAAATGATAACAAAAGAATTAAAAAATCTAAGATGATAGAGAGTATGGGAGAGTAGTTTCTTCAGGAAGCAAACAAACCAGCAAACAAGATTAACTGGATTCTACATTTGAACACGAAATCCACCACCCCAGCTTCCTCTAACAGAACATGAGTAGGTAAGGGTCTACCTCCCAACCTCTGGCAGGAATTCAGAGGACGTCTTCTCTAAAAAATTCTAATGGCATCAAAGTAATGATCTCCAAATTCTGGCATTTCTGGGTCACGCAGCATCACAGGCTAGGTCACTCCCAGTCACCTGCAAATGGAGCTGTCCAGTCCAAATATAGACTCCCTCATCAGCTTTTTAGTGCCAGACTCATTTTCATTTGTTTGTTTCTTCCTTATGTAATATTTGACACAAAAAAATATGTGATGCCTATGTAAATTATGAAGCCTAATAATAAAACAAACACTATTGAAACCCTAAGCCCATGTAAAAGCTAAAATCAGAGCTGCTGATAAAATGTAAACACTGTGAGTTTCTTTTTGTATCACATTTACTCTTTTTATCCAGAGTTTATCACAATCCTGAATTTTATATTCATCATCCTTATACTTTTTTAAAAATATAGATTTACCACACGCTTATTTTTTGCTGGATAATGTGTTATTTAGTTTCACTTGGTTTTGGACTTTATAAAAATGATATTCTAAATTCTTAACTCAGTTTTTAATCATTCAACCTTATAGTGATAAGATTTTCTGGAAAAGACCAGATAGTAAATATTTTAGCCTTTGTGAGGCATTTGATATGATCTCTATAGCTCTGTTCAACTTTGCTGTTTTAGTAGGAAAACAGCCAGAGACGATATGTAAATACATGGTCCTGGCTAGGATTGTTACTTACAAAAACTGGCAGCAGGCAGGATTTGGCCCCTGAGGGTAAGACGCTGTGGGGGGCAGGATTTGTCTTGTTGCGTATAAGTGCTACCAGCTACAGTGTAGTAGGAGCTCAAGAAACACTTTTTTTCCTTTATGAGGGGAATCAGTTTTAATTTATTAAGACCAAGGAATTACATAAACTCTATGTTACCCAAGTGCAGTGAAGTATCTGGATTTGGAACGAGACATAGAATGTCATTGGCTGTATCATAGCAAGTTAGGCCAAATCAAAAGTCTCAGTTCAAATTGCACCAGGCGATACTCTGAACTGTCTCATAGGTTGTCCATCCCAAAGATCCAGGGGGATATGACCACGGTCTATATGACAGTTATTTATCTCTTTCAACATAGAAATTCTAACCCCGTATTTGTGTGGTTGTTAAGATTTGTTAAAACGTGACTTAGGTTGCATCAGGTCACAAAACATGGCTGCTACAGAACTGAGTGGCCAGTAGAGGTTCATTGATTGATTGTACTTATTGTTAACTGTTGAAGATGGAACAAAATCACAGTGAATCTCCAGGTTTTTCTTCCATACGTAAAGGAAAATCCCCTGTTTTCACATTAAAATCTCAGAATAGTTTCTGGCAATAAAAACAGCAACTTGTTTGTCTTTCATCTGTAACTGTTTAATATAGATGCTAACAGTTCCTGAACCTAAGCTGGTGAACAACTTGGCTTTGACAGTTGGGCAATAACAAAGCAAATTCAGTAACTGTTACTTTTAGTTGAGCCTCTGGGCTATGGGCAAATCAGCTCAAATTGAATTCAAATTTTAGTGTGCACTGTCCTCAGATTCTGATTTAGCCAATTTGGTGTTCAGAAGTCATTGTTTTTTTTTTAAATTGAGTTATATTTGATTTACAATATTGTACTGGTTTCATGTGTACAACATAGGGATTTAAAATTTTTTAAGGTTATACTCTATTTATAGTTATAAAATATTGGCTATGTTCCCTGTGCTGTACAGTCTATCCTTGTAGCTTGTTTATTTTATACATAGTAGTTTGTGCCTCTTAATCCCCTACCTCTATTTTGCCCCTCCCCTGTTCTGTCCCCCCACTGGTAACCACAAGTTTGTTCTCTGTATCTGGGAGTCTGTTTCTGTTTTGTTTTATTCATTTGTTTGTTCCACTCCTGAATATATATCCAAAGAAAATGAAAACATTAATCTAAAAAGATAGATGCACTCCAATGTTGCACTATTTACAACAGCCAAGACATGGAAGCAACTTAAGTGTCCATCAACAGATGAATGGCTAAAGGAAATGTGGTATATATATATATATATATATATATATATATATATATATATATATACACACATATACATATACATATATACACACACACAATGGAATATTACTCAGCCATAAAAAAGAATGAAATCGCCATTTGCATCAACATGGATGGACCTGGAGGGTGTTATGCTTAGTGAAATAAGTCAGACAGAAAGAGACAAATTATGTATGTTATTAAGAACTATTTTTGAATAAATGAATACTTATATGTGTACATTCATACATCTCAGTGGTATACTTCTCTGAAAATTTCCTTGGGATAAATTATTAGAGGTGGAACTGTAGGAACAAAAAGTATGCAGTTATGTAAATTTCCAAGGTTTTACCTACCTCTTGAAAGTGTACTTTGTTTACAGCAGCAATATAGAATAGTGCCCATTTTCTCATGCTATTTTCAAAACTAGTTATCAATTCCTGCTACTTCTGCCTCCCTAAGTGAAAAATAATTGGACCCTTGTTATTTTAGTTATTTTAATTTAAATATTTTATCACCAATAAGGTTGCTATGCTCTCAAATATTTTTCTGGCTTTTTATTTTCTTCTTTTGTGAAATACATCTTTATATTTTTTCTCTATTTCCCTACGTAATCTGTTTTCTAATGCTTTGTAAGAACCTTTAGTATGTAATAGAAATTAACACCACCCGTTTGTCAAATGATGACGTATCATTCAATATCTGAAACAAAATCTGAATTTATTTCTTCGTATAGTAGAGCACCACCATGCTGGTGGAGGTGGGGCAGTCTCTCTGCAGAGCAGCGGACAGATTTCATAGTGGATTTTTGGAAAGCGTTAAGGTCAGGGATTAACAGACTTCCAGAGGTGAAAGTAAGTTGATCTTCCCTAGCAGAAGTGTGGGTCCTTGTGGGAGGCTGTGTTGATTGGTTGGCACTTAGTAGTGTGTTACTGGAAAGTCATCCCTGATTGGCTGACTATCACCAGCGCTGTGACTCACTGATTGGTTGGCTTACAAAAGCCTATTATTCACTGAGGTAATTTGTCTTTGATGTGCTGAACACACATAAAAGGGTTCTTCTGGCTGTTGGAGACTGTGGGGAGGGAACAGTCAGGTTTTTTTCCTTAAGTATGTGGGACCTTTGTTATTTTCACATGTTGTATAAATATTGAAATATTTTTCCCATTTTAATGTATGTTTTAACTTTAATCATGGTTCTGCATTTAAAAAGTTTTAAGTTTTATGTAAGCAAATTTAGTAGTTTTCTTTTAATTGTTGACTTTGCTGTCATGTGAACTTCCTCTACCTTCATCATTATTGAAAATATCCATTTTCTTCTGAGTGTTTACAGTGTTTTAAAATTTAATTCATTAAAAAATTTAAAAAATTAATCTGGAATTAAATTTTAGTATAGGTATTAAGTAGAGGTTTAACTTCTCCTTTCAAAGTGAGTTGTCAATTTTCCAGTCGCCTTTTAGTGAATAACTTATAATGTCTCCATTTATTTGAAGGACACAGTTATTAGATTATAAAATATATGCATATATATGTGTGCATGTGTGTTTATATGTGTATCTTGTGCGTGCATGTGTGTAGTTGATTTCATTTTTAGAATCTATTTTACTATTAAAGTGCCACAGATTTTCAGTTAGATACCTTTATAATAAGTTTGAATAAGTGAAAGAACAGCCTCCAATCTTATTTTTCAAGACAGTCTAGCCTACTACCGCCCATTTATTCCTCTATGTGAAATTCTAAGTCTTCTTGACAACTCTCTCCATCTCTCCTCAAAAAAGAATGTGAGCTGTGTTTTTATTGTAAATGCATTGCATTAATGTTTCTTTGGGGATGGGGGGTACTGCCATCCTTACCATATTGTCTTCCCACCTGGAAAGATAGAAGTTTCTTGAATTACTCAAATCTTTTAGTTTTATAACCAAAGTTAAGCTCTGGGAGCTATAAACTTTCCTGATATTTTTTTTTTTTAAAGAAGATGTTGGGCTAGGAGTTTAGTAATTTATTTATTTATTTTTGCTGTTTTGGGTCTTCGTTTCTGTGCGAGGGCTTTCTCTATTTGTGGCAAGCTGGGGCCAGTCTTCATTGTGTTGCGCGGGCCTCTCATATCGCACTCTCTTGTTGCAGAGCACAGGCTCCAGACGCAGGCTCAGTAGTTGTGGCTCACGGGTCTAGTTGCTCCGCGGCATGTGGGATCCTCCCAGACCAGGGCTCGAACCCGTGTCCCCTGCATTAGCAGGCAGATTCTCAACCACTGTGCCACCAGGGAAGCCCTCCTGATAAGTTTTTTGAAGCCTAAAACACTGACTTCTCAGAAAAAAATTGCATATGCACAAATATAATATTTTGCATAATATTTCTGGAAAATACATTTTTGAAAGTCCATCCATTAAAAATTCTATCTATAGATAGTTAAACTGTGTTATGATTTCCATATATTCAGCCAAACTTGCCTTATTGTTTCTTTTAATTATCCCTACCACCACTTGAAATGCAATTTGCTGAATATTTTTTCTTAAAAGAGACGGTGGTAGGGCGTATTTAGAGCTGAAGAACTGTATTCACAGCCCACATCAAAGAGCTGGAATTGTCAGTCCTACAGGGATTTCCTCTAAAAAAAAATGCCATGATTTAAATGAAAGTAGTGACATTAGACAACTATAGATTGCTGCTAGATTTTTAAATAATGAAATATAGAATAATAAAAAACACTGAAAAAAAGAAACTGGGTATGAAGCCCAGAGATTGGTTTCATGACTCTGAGTTGTAAAAATCCTATGAACTGTTCCACTCTCTCACTTTATGAAATACTTATACAATAGAATTGAAGCCTAAGGAAGAGCTCAAACAACCAAAAATGAAGTGGAGTTTTGCCTTTTCCCAGGAAACAAATTGTAAACACTAAGTGATCTCTGCATTCTGGGTATTGTTTATTTTCATTAGGTGCCAATTTCTCCTTATTTCAAGTTGAGAGATATGGGCCTATGTTGCTCAAATTCCTCGAGTAGAATGCAGTTACATTTGTTTGTGGGAGAATTATTAGTTCAATTAGAAAATTGCCTAAAATGTAATTGTGATATACGTTACATATATACATATATAGCTTCAAATTGGACCATCTATGTACTGCACAGAATAATTGATGAAAATTTCCTTAAGATTTCTCTCCATATAAGATGATCAACATGTGCTTTGGGGAACGTGATTAAGATAAAAGAGAATTGTCCTGAAAACCGTGACTCTATTTCATTCAACCAGTTGGGACTACGTATGCTTTTTTCCAAAGGTTAACAACGCATACTGTTGCACAGAGGATCAGATTGGATTAAAACAAATCTAGACTCCACTATTCTGAGTTCCCAGCTAACAGAGAACATTCACATTCATTAATCTTTGAACCAAATTCTGGAAGATTCACTACATCTAGGAATGGAGATGGAGACAATTATGTCTGTATTGATATAGGTTCATAGTGACAAATATTTCTATTGTAGCATTTCCCCTAATTTCAAAAGCAGTACATGCTCAAGGCATGGATTTTAGTAAACATAGACAATACAGCAAAAATAAAACTAAAAATCAATCAAACTTACCTGGCTTCTTTTTCTGTTGGACAACACACCATGGAACAAATTTCTCCAAGTGTGACTCATGGGCCGCTGGTACAGAAATTACTTGGAGCTTTTTTTTTTTTTTTTTTTTTGCGGTACGCGGGCCTCTCACTGTTGTGGCCTCTCCTGTTGTGGAGCACAGGCTCCGGATGCGCAGGCTCAGCGGCCATGGCTCACGGGCCCAGCCGCTCCGCGGCATGTGGGATCCTCCCGGACTGGGGCACGAACCCGTGTCCCCTGCATCGGCAGGTGGACTCTCAACCACTGCACCACCAGGGAAGCCCCTGGAGCTGTTTCTTGATGCTGCCCTGCAGGAGTATCTGAAGGATGAGAAGACTCCCAGGAGTAATTCATTCTTCAGATTGGCTAATAAAGGCAGCTCTACTGTTACTCTAATTTTTCCTTCCATAAATAATACAATGAACATCTTTTATATGAATTTTTATCAGAATATTTGATTTGTTTTTCCTTAAATAAAAGCTCTGAAGCTAGAATCATTGAAGCAAAGTGTGTAAACTCTTTTCTGGGTTTATATTGATAGGGTTATTTTTATCATCTGTATTCTTACCTACTGGTCTTATTTTTTTTTTCTTTCATTTCTGAGATAAAAGTATTGAAACCTACCCCTATGTTAGTGACTTTACCAAGTTCTCCTGACATCTCTGCTTTTACATATATTTCACTACTCTGTCATTTGATGCATAAGGGTTCATGAATTTAATTCCTTGGTAATTTGAATCTTTTCTCATTAAAAAAAATCCCTCTTTGTTTTAGTGACCTTTGAGTTTCTACTTTTTGTGGGTTGCAATGGTCAAACATATATTTGCTTTTTTATTTTCTTTAAAGTGTGCTTTTTTATAATAATGAAAAGCATGTCAATAAGATTTTGTTTTTAAACCAAGTCATCTTTAAACATGACTGCTTGTTTCTATCAACTGTAATTAACATTATGTTTAGTTTTATTTCTTCCATCTTCATTTATGTTTATTATTAATAATTTCTTACTCTTTCCTCTTTTTTTCTTTTTCTTACTTTGCTGGATTGCTAAGTTTTTATTTGTTTTCTTCAACTCTAATTCGGAATTTTCATTATGTAGGTGTTTTTGCCAATGCTTGCCCTTATATTAATAGTCATATTTAAACCTACATTTCTTTATTAATAGACCAACATTGAATAATGATTTGCCTCCTTTTTCCCCAACCAAAAAGAGAGGCCATTTTTTTCCCCCATAGCTATATGGACTAAATGTGTGTGTCCACCCCCCCAAATTCATATGTTGAAACCCCCAATGTGATGGTTTTAGAAGGTGGGGTCACATCTCTGGCTCCTGGTCTGAGGCCACAGTTTTGGCAAATATTTCCTTATAGATACCTAAAAATAAAGATTAGCAAAGACAGTTTGCATTTGCGTGGGAAGGACAACAGCACACATTCACTCTTATTCTAGCGCTATGTTAGTTGTCCTGCTTTCTGTCACAGTATTGATTGCACCGGTCTTGCAGGGACATTTAAAACGCTTTCTGGATGCACTGTAGAATAGCACTATTATCTAAGCACTAAGAGAATGCCTGATGCACTGACATGGGACCCCGGTGTTACATCACCTTAGACCAAGAGACCCATTTTACAGCAGTGAAAGTGTGAAAGAGGGTATGTGACCATAAGACCCACTCTTCCTACAATATACTACATGCAGTGACTTATTGAAAGCTCAGCTAAAATCCCAGCTCAGGAAGACACACTTGTAGAGCTGGCTTTGTCCTCCAGAATGGTGTATGTACTCTAAATATTCAATAGCATGAAGTGGTCTCCTATAGCTCAGTCCCCAATAGCTAAGAATGCGTGGGTCCAGGAACAAAAAGTGGAAATACAATTGGCCTCCTTTACCATCACTCCTAGTAACCTGTCTGCAGAATTTGTGAGTCCTATCTCCATAATTTTAAGCTTTTCTGGGTTAGAAATCTAAGATTCCAGGGAGTAGGGTAAGGGATCTATTAAGTGGAGGCTACAATTGCACGTTGGGTCTCTTTGGAATACTCATGCTGGTCAATCAACAAAGCAGGGAGTCACTGGCCAGGGTAGTTAATCTGATTAGCTGGTGTTCCTGTTACACAGCAGGCAAAGGGGCATATATCTAGAGCTCAGTGGTCAGTGGGATCCCTTCTTGGTGCTCCCATATGCTCACTGACAATAGTCACCAGCAACCTAGTGTGCTCAGACCCTCAGAGGCAGATTTCAGGGTCTTCTAATCAGCCGAGCCAC
This sequence comes from Tursiops truncatus, assembly GCF_011762595.2. NCBI lineage: Eukaryota > Metazoa > Chordata > Mammalia > Artiodactyla > Delphinidae > Tursiops > Tursiops truncatus. Next base: position 5,505,400 of record NC_047050.1, on the reverse strand, counting down.
CTAGAGCAACTGAAGGCAGCTGGCTGGGGATGAGAGGAATCTAGAAGGGGCTTGGCATGCAGAAGGGGGATGACGCATCTTTGGTATGAGCTGCATCAGTGGGGGCTGTAGCTTGTCCTACTGCTTTGTGTGTCTTTGTTAGAGACCGTACTGGCCGCCACCTTGAAGAGTCAGTGGCAAGGAGATGGGAGCTTGAGCAGATCTGAGCCATGTGAGGATGAACCCTAAGGCGTTGAACTAAGGATTTTATCTGCCGCTCTGGAAAACAGTCTGCATGCCTACGGACTGCATCCACTTGAATCATCCCCTGTCCATCTCTGCTTTTCTGCCTCAGGCCTTTTTGTTTGTTTGTTTGTTTGTTTGTTTAAGAAACAGAAACCTTTTCAGCCCAGATGCAACACAGCTGAGAAATGCAGGGGAGTTAATACTCCCAAGGGCTGGCCCTGTCCTTCCAGCCCAGCTGGAAAATTCTGGGAGGCATCTCACAGCTGCGCCCTCACCGGAACACACTCTCCTTGTTTCTCCTCCTTTACTGGGCTTCTCCTGTCCCTCACTTCTCTTTCTTATCAACCTCCTGCATCCGAGCTCTTTGTTTTAGAAACCCAAAGTAAGAGATTGGATTTAAACTTTTCTCTCCTATCAGTATGGGACTTGCAAACTGTGATTCTAAGTAAATCAATAGAAGCTAAGTATTTATTCAATGAGATCTTATTTTTTACTTGGCAAACCTATAAGAAAAAGGGATGCCGTAGGATGAGAAAACCCAGAACCTCTGAATGGCACACCAAAACCAGGTTGCACTTGTGAAATGAGGTATGTGTCCCCGAATCACACTCCTTTGCTTGAAACCACTGTGATGTAACAACTACAAACCACTAAGCGGTGCTAATCCGTCCCTTTCTCAAGGCTGCTCTGCTTTGCTTGGGCTCCTCCGCCAGGTTCTATCTGTATTTTCACTTTGCCCCTCCCTCTCTTTTTCCCAATCCAGCCTCCGTGTATTTCCATACATTCTCTTTTTTCTCTCTCTCTCTTTTCTCTCTTATTTTTCTTTTAAAAACATTTCTCTTGGGCTTCCCTGGTGGCGCAGTGGTTGGGAGTCCGCCTGCCAATGCAGGGGACACGGGTTCGTGCCCCAGTCCGGGAGGATCCCACATGTCACGGAGCGGCTGGGCCCGTGAGCCATGGCCACTGGGCCTGTGCGTCAGGAGCAACGGGAGAGGCCACAACAGTGCGAGGCCCGCATACTGCAAAAAAAAAAAAAAAACAAACAAACATTTCTCTTGACAACTGCCCCTTCTCATTCAGTCTATAAATAAGAGTGCCATTGAGGCTTATTGTAATTCAGATTCCCTCTCTTTTGTAGTTTCCTGGAAGTATTGATGGTTTTTTTTGTGTGCTAGTGCAACGAGTTTCGATTTTCGAGAACTTCTCTCAAATCTCAGATTTCAGAGTCTCCCTGGATTCCCCAACCCCGTTCTCAGTTTCGCAGTGTCTTGCTAGTGGGGACAGCCTAGATAATTTCTGACAAATAGAAATGTCAAAAAATATAATGAAAGCCTTTTAGAACCCTATTAACCCAAGGTATTGAAAGCCAATGTCAGATACAGAACTCTGTACCACAAGAATTGAAATCTTTTATGTCCATTATATCTCAGTAAAGCTGTGGGGAGATCTGAAAGCGAAAGCATCACATGTAAAGATACTACACTTGTTTTTATGTGATACGGAGAGCACAGAGTGCCCTAAATTCACTGATATGTTCTTGCCTCAAGTTCTTAACAAATAAGGAAGATAGACTGTGGACAGCCCTGATCCAGAATCCCATCAATGAAAATGCAGGTTGCTCGCTGTGGCTTTTTTTTTAAATTAATATTTTATCATATAAACCTTCAAAAGGGACACGTGTAAAAGGTTTTGTGGCAAAAGAAGGATTTCAAAGGCGGATGTGGAAGAGTAGAAGGTGCTAAATGTGTGTCAGAAACTAAATGTTCTTTCTAGAAAGAAAATAAGAAAAAAGTATCTAGAAATGGAAATGTGATAAGAAAGCAAACACCATTGGAACTTATCTTCACTCCTCACATTCCTCTTTTCTCCTTTTTCCTTTAATTCTCCAAGTTTCCACAGGATCTTTCATTTTGAAAGAATAAGATTTAAAATTAATTGAATTTATTTTATCTGTGCTAAACATTTACATGAAGCAGGGCAGCATGAAAAATAAAATGGTTAACTTAAAAACCACACAATTGGGGCTTCCCTGGTGGCGCAGTGGTTGAGAGTCCGCCTGCCGATGCAGGGGACACGGGTTCGTGCCCCCGTCCGGGAGGATCCCACATGCCGCAGAGCGGCTGGGCCCGTGAGCCATGGCCGCTGAGCCTGTGCGTCCGGAGCCTGTGCTCCGCAACGGGAGAGGCCACAGCAGTGAGAGGCCCGTGTAACGCAAAAAAAAAAAAAAAAAAGAAAAAAAACCCACACCATTTATACCCTCATTTTCCACCATGCACTAGGTTTTTGCTTTTAAAAAATCAGCTCAAAGCTTGCCACCTCCATGCCATTTTCCCAGTTGAATAGCCAATGTAGCCCATGATCCAGTCTTGCACTCCCCTAAGACATGACTGTTTGTTGGTTTCCTAAAAACTTATCTCCTTCCCTTGAGTCTACTTCTCCACCCACCCTACTTTTTTTTTCACACATTATACCACCTGAGATACGGCACCCTCCGATCAGGAAAAGTGGTTCAATGTGGCACTTATGGGGGTGAGTGTGCAGAATGGAAGTTCCAGAGAGCAAAGTTGTTCGGACTCGTGGTTCCCCTCCCCCAGCCAGTGATGGGGATTTGTCACCAGAGCAGCCCATGTCCACCATTTTCCAGCTGAAGACCACTGCCCTCAGGGCTGGGGCCGGTGGTGAGAAGAAGTTTGAATTAAAAGACAAGGTGTGGGAAGGGTGGAAACTGACATCTCTTTTTAGATGTCCTCGCAATTCTTAAATGCTTTATAGAGTGTGCCCTATATGTTGAGTCTCTTTCGAAAGGCTTTGCCTCAGCAAACACTGATGCATCTCCCAAACACAGCGAACCACGGAACAAAGCTTGATGTGAACGTAAAAGGGTTGAGTGTATCAGTATAGTAGCAAAACTGATTTGCTGAGTGGGTTGCAGTATCCCAGAAAAGAAATTGGAGCCGATGTGGTAGGATATGTCTCATTTCCAAAACTTGCTACAGTTAGTGAGGGTGCCAGAGTTCCTTAGCATCTGCCGTGTGACTATTTCCTCCTAATCATGAAATGTTGGCGTTATAAGACTCAGGAGTTTGGAAATGGAGGGACATTTGTGGAATAGGTGGCCATGCTCTGGACGTTTCACAGCTGAATGGTAAAATAGGATTTTTCCAATTTCCAGATTTATTTAATATCTTTGACATCAAGGGAGGAAAACTGTATAAGGAAAACGTAAGCTTTAAAGAGCCCAATATGTAAAATGCCACACATTTGTTCCCGATTAGTTGTTACCTAATCTATGTTTAACGCTAGGCCAAGTCTGTATTTTGCAGTATTTACAATTTAATTAAATGCTCCCTTCTGTTAACTGCAGAACTACTAAGCCATTATTTATTACCAGTCTTTTCTTTCGCCAAGCCGGCTGTATTCTGGACTATGAAACAGGGCTGAGGGGCCGTCAGGGCTTTGTGTGCACAAGCACCCCTCTATCCCAGCGAGCTGGGGGCTGTCTCACCCCCATGTGCTGCTCTGTACCGTCTATGGTGCCACGTGAGCCGTCTGTTAACTTAGGTCAGATCATTTTGTTTAACCATATGCATTTATTTAAAATGACCTTGGGACCCAAATCTTGTCCCCGTTGTCAATGGGAGCGCTAGTGCCTTCCAAAATGGAAAGAAAGGTGGTTCCTCTGATTTTGTAGTTTGAAAGAATCCAGACCACCCAGCCCTTCCAGCCCCCGTGACAGAAAGCCACAGGCTCTGGCATTTTCTAAAGACTACTGCCAACCCTGAAGTAAGATTTCTTTGCTTACATCTTTGGCTAAACTTTTTTGACCTGATCTACTGCTGTGTTCTCATCCCCTCTCTCTCAGGAGTACTTTTCCTCAGACCACAAAGCTCTCGTTAATATCGGGGGGGGGGGGGGTCCATGCCTATTCCTGGGCTTTTTTTCCTAAAAGAATTCCACGTTCAGTGCAAGTTTGTACTAAGATATGAACAAAGCTGAAAACTAACGAAATGAATCTGGTTGATGTTAACCCAAAACACTCATTTTTTTAATACATTTTTTGAATGTTCTGTTTATATCTATGATACTTATTTTTTTTACTGATCTATAGCAGGACTTCTACTTCTATGTTAGAAGGACGAAAATATTTAAAAAGGTGCTAAGAAATCCTGTCAATTTTCCAGTGCCTTAGATGGACATACAGGCAGATCCAGGAGGCTATTTCCTAGTATCATTTTCTCCCAAGAAATTTAATGTAGTTCTAAAATGTTTTGGCTAGAAAGTGAGACTATAGAATAATGTATTGTTTCCTTTGTGTTGATTTTAGGAACGATGAAAAACTATAGCATGCTCTTTGCTTTTGCTTATTTAATTATTGAATGGTAGATGGGATTTTGCTTTTTGGCAAGAGATTTATTGAAGGTTAAATAGCTATTTTGAAAATTTAGTAGTGGTTTGAAAATAAATAAATGATTTGTTCCGATTTTTTAAAGGAGAAAATGCATAAGAAGGGGAAAATCTCTTATGCAGCCACAGAATTTGGTGTTTATGAATCCTAACGTGTATTTAGGTCAGGTTAACTCCTAACATGTCAACAAATATGAAAAATTACAAATAAAGAAGCAATTTTGCTTGAAAATATGTCCTATTTATTTCATCTTAGTGCTCTGTTATAAAATTCTGCAAAACGTATCCTTTCGGCCAGCGTACGTGCTTCGCATTTGTGGCTGGACTTTGACTAGTGACCGTGGATTAAATGATATTACCAAGATGTTCGTAAAATGGTACTTTTAGAGAGGAGGAACTATGTCTTGGTAATGAGAGGGCTGTGCTTTAGGAACCTGCCAACTTATGGCAAATATTCTTCCAAGGAAACTTTTGAGGGAAATAACACCTGATGTGGGAGGTACTGATTTTGTTTTCTCCCTCAACGAGTGATTTTATCGCTGCTACATAAACATATAAGAATATATCATAGTCCTATGAAAAATAACGAAAAACTTGACAGTTCATCTCTCTATTTTAACCCACACATATTAAGCTTATAGGAACACATCTACAGTATATACTATTCATTATGTCTCTGAATTTGTTGACATCATGCACTTCATGTTTTATGGGATGGAATGAAAAGAACCCTGTTTTCTTCTTATGATGCAACCTTGTGTGGAAGATTCTTATTTTTCTCGTGTGACTATGATTTGCCTCCCGACGCCCCTCACTTTCTGGAAGGTATGATCCTTTTTTCTTTTTAAGATTTTTTTTTGATGTGGACCATTTTTAAAGTCTTTATGGAATTTGTTACAATATTGCTTCTGTTTCATGTTTGGTTTTTTGACCGTAAGGCATGTGGGATCTTAGCTCCCCGACCAGGAATCGAATCTGCACCCCTGCATTGGAAGGCGAAGTCTTAATCACTGGATCGCCAGGGAAGTCCCTGGAAGGTATGATTCTGGCGAGGGTTATTGCAAACTTTGGTCCAGTATTTGGCAGACGCAGCCTGGGTTTTCTTTTGATTATTGTGAGGAAGTTGCTGAAAGCCAGACTTGTCTCAGGGACATAATCATAAATATAGATTGCAAAGTACAGAGCACCAAGGGCTAGCAAGTTCTGCTTCACATCTTGTGCATAAAGAGAAGAATCAACTTTAAACACAAATGGATCCGTTTAATGAAGGCCTGGGCCGATTCAGGCAGAAACACCATCCGTAGACTCTCTGTAACAGAGCTCATTCTTTCTAAGGGCCTTATGAATTAGTGGTCAAAGGCATTGCTCATGACCATTGAATAGCCAGACACACTTAAAAACCAGCTGACATCATTAGTAAATGAAAAATATTGCTTTAGGGTCGAATTCAATTTTGATTGTAAATTGACACCGAACCTCCAGGGCAATGATGCATGACATTTCTTAAATCCTTGAGCATATTTATATGGAGAAAATTATTTTGTCTCTGTACGCATCCCTGGTAGGCCAGGCAGATCCAAGATCAAGGTGGATTTGACTGTATCTCTTACAAAGGATGGGGTGTGGTAGCATCACCACACTTAGGAAAGCTACTCTGTGCAAATTAGACTCTCAATTTCATTCCATCACACTTTTCACACATTTATTGTCAGTAGCCACACTGGAGTAGACTAGAGGACGCATGAAATATCTTAATGCACAAAGGATGCTGTGACTCATTTGTTACTTTGCTGGGACTTCCTGTGGTGTCTGCCAGTCTTTCAGCCAAAGGAGTCTTTCATAAGCTCCTTGTCAGCTTACACCGTCTGATAGATCTTTGATATTGGGCTACTCTCTCATTGAAATGTCTGAGGACATCTTTGTTAGAATCTCCTATTAATATATACTGCATCCAAATTGATTTTCGGATCGTGTTTCTCACATCAAGAAACCATCTTGGCCAACATTTTTGTGGGATTGAACAAACTTTAGGAGTATTTTTGCTTTATTTAGTGCAGTTTGTCAACATACTTAGAGCCAGTTGGAGAGTTCTCTGATCTTTGGCAGTTGTAAGTGGACTTGTTTCAATTAGAGTCTAATTTGCAGTGTATCATTTTTCATCATGCAATTGAAAGACTAACTTGGGAGATGTGAGACTTCAAGGGCTGAGCACAGTAGTGGAAGTGTTGGCATTTTGTGATCCGATCCAATCAATTTTAATGGATGAAAATACCATTAGAATAAATGCATAGGAGCCATAAAATACAGTAGCAATGAAATCATTGTTTGGCTTAAGATTAGCAAATTGTAAAAATTAAAAAATGAAAACTTTCTGAAAACTTCCTAAAGTAGTCATTACACGCGATAGCGTAAATGCAATTATTTTCTGGAAATATTTTTTATTAATTTTTTTCACAATTTCCATCTCTTTATCTATAATAGAAAGCTATTCTTCTGAATTTAAATGTAATTTAAAGCATTTAAGGGTTACCGTAGATAATATTAAACAGTGTTAGTACGATGCTGATTAGGCATTGAAGTAGATGGAAAAGTGGTATTGGTAAAAATTTATTGATGTTTTTTCTAATGTCAGATCATGACAAAAATATTTGCTCAAATTGACAAAATTTCTTTTTATTAGAAGGATACTGTCTTTGTTGATTATAGTTGTTGCTCTCTATATAAGCTTCAAAAATGTAGCTATATAGTACTGTTGTTTATGTTATAAGAAAGTGATTTACTTTTTAATGACCTGCCTGTGTTTAAGGACAGGTTCTAGTGTTGGCTGGCTTATGACCTTGGACAAGGTACTCAGACTCATTCTCTGTGGGCCTCGGTTTGCTCATCTACAAAATGAGGATAATAGTTTCTACCTGCTACAGTTCTTAGGAGGATTCTATGGGTTAATATTTTTAAGTACACAGAGTAAGTCTCCGTGTGTTTGTTACATAAATCACATACAATAGCATACGTGCTTGTCTGACAGAATCACCTTTTTTTCCTTTGTCGTTCTTTTCTTCCTGCCTGCCCTTCCCTCTCTCCCAAGGTATGTTTCCTAGTGAAATCGTCCTTGCGCAGGTAAGATTAGGAGAAAAGGAAGAATTTGACATTTACCAGCATGAGGAGTCAGAGCCTGTTTCTCAGAGCTTGTTTGAAGGCAATGGTGCCCAGAACTTCTTAATAAAGATAATGTCTGGCACGATTAAAGACCTTTCCTTTAGGGACCGGATAATCCCGATGAAAGGTCTGATGCCTCATGGAAAGCACTTCGGGTATCATCTCATTTTAATGCTGCGTGTGTGCAGCTTGGGGTCACATTGACATCGGTGCGAATTAGACATCCAGGCTCAAATATGAAGGTGAAGGAGGAGCAAAATGAAAAAAAGGAAAATGTATTAGTCTAAAACTCAGCACTCTGTACAAAATGTGCTTTTCAGAGACCGTTATAAAAGATATGCATCAGGTACTGTTCCTTCCAATATAAATCACTAAAGGAAACCCTCGGGAGGAGGGCAAGTGAGTTTCCAAAGAATCAAAAGATCATGAAAATCACACCATCATTTCCACGAAACGTTCCAGGATGGATGCCAAAGAGTATGGCTTTGGAAACACCGAATATTAATGAGTTAGCTTGTCTCAGTTTAGTATCCTTCTTTCCATGAAGAGGATGTTTACAGGAAAAATACAGAACAGCCCACCTATTGGAAGGAAGCAAAACTCAGATATACTCGCAAAGAATGATTTATTAAATATTGTCCCTGACATGAAAGGCCTGAGAGAAAGGCTTACTTTTTTATTTTTAATGAAACATTCTTGGCCGAATAATCTTCAATGAGAAGACAGATCTCAGCGTGGGCTGAGTGATGTTGAACACCTCCTCTGGACATGCAGTGAATAGGCACGGCAAGCCCAGGGCACAGATGCCCCATGATTGGGGCGGGGCGCCTGTCTTTCTGCTGAGCCCACGCCAGCCTGGGATGCTCGCACAGAGCGCTGCGGCCAGTGATCAGAGACGACACATTCAAGGAACCCTAGTTTCCATCCCGCTTCAATCTGCCTTTCGCTAAGGCGTTAAGCCCAAGCCCAACCTTGAATTTTCAGCTGGGTGGGTACTGAGTATGCTCAAAGAGTAAGGAGCAGAGGATGGGGCGTGCCAGAGGCTGCCAGACCCGTCATTCCTTTTCTATCCTGTGTGAGCCCTCTGTGTTCTCTGCTCACTGTGTTTCCTAAGTAGATGAGTGCAAGAGGTTTCTTCACCTCATGGCGCACAAGGTAGTTATGGTCACTAGCCTCAACGAGTTGGTCTAAAGATAAATGACTTAATTAACATAGCCAGGCAAGTGTTATGATGAAGACCCGGCTGCTTCTGTTGTGTCTGCCCTATTCTATCTTGAGATTGGGGTTCTCTGGAAGCTTCCTTTGGGCTCTGGGGATAGAGGGCACAGGAGAGGGGCTCACCATACCCCTAAAAGAACACGCTGCAGGTAGCTGTTCCCGTGCCCAGCTCCTACTTGCTGTGCAGCCTGGTCCAGCCCTGGGGGAACATATCAGCATGCAGGTACCAGCGCCTGTGAAGGGAACCATGTGCTTACCTGTCCCCATCAGTCCCTCATCCTCTATTCTAAAATAAGAAATATCTGTCTATTTTAAAGGAGAAACAAATAAAACAAGATTTTTTTTGGTTAACAGAAAGGAAGTGCTTTCCTGTGGAAAGCGTGTCAAAAATAATACTCAGCAAATGAGAAATGATGCATCTGAAGAAATCTTTTTTGCATAGAGTAGCTGAGCCACACAAAAAGTTATCTTCGGCTCACGGCCAGCCCCCTTCGAGAAGGAAACATAAGATGTCCATGTGGTCTAGTTGAAAGGATACTGAACGTTTTCCTGCGCTGAAACGCTGCTACTGTGATTAAGGGAACACGTTTCAATTGCGTGTCTCAGAGCTTCGGGGTACGCGGTGGTCTCTCAGGTGCTCCCCGGAGAAGGTAAGAGGAGGTTAAGTAGTGCGATCTGAACACCTCTTTCCTCTTTAGCCACAGACGTTCTGCTTCCCTCATTTTGTATATTGCAAGTTCCTGGGCGTTTCTGTTTGGAAAAGTGTTCTGCTGATCAAATGTACAAAAGTTACAGTTTCATGCGTTACTTATGGAGATCTCGCTAAAATGCTATTCTGTTTCCATCTAAGTAATATTTTGCTTCCTTCTGAAATGGAGCGGGACCCTGTGGGCCTTGCCCCCCATGTCCTCCGCCTGTCTTTTGTCTGTGGAAGAACTTTAGCCAAAGGATCAGTTTAATCAGAGAAGTGAGAAAATACAGAAGCAAAGGAAAACAATCAAACAGGACAAAACAATGATAGTTTAGTCACTGAGCAAAGTCAAGGACCTTTAGTTCCTCCTCAAGGGCTGTAGATAATATTCTGAGCCATATCCTGTGAGCTGTCTTGTAGAGACTGAAACCCCTACCAGGTGGAAGAAATTAACTACATGATGAGCAGACTGTAGCCATGACATAAGCTGCCACAATTCCGAGAACTGGCCTCAAGGAAATGGGAACAAACCGACCCTGGAACTGAAGACTAATTGTATTTAAAACAATTAAGATGACGCCGATCAGACTGCATGACTAATTTCAAGATGACTGCCAGGGCTGACTGTGCTGTTTCTGCATGGAGCCCCGCTCTGTCTGTCTGCAAAAGCTCTTGCCCACTGATTGAGGGGAGGGGGTTGGCCTTTGGATGGGAGTCCAACATCCGCCCCACCCCGCTCCATTGCTGACATCCAAATTAAGAAATAAAGCAAACTTTCCTTTCCACCAACCTGGCCTCTTTATTGGCTTTTGAGCAGCGAGCACCCGGACCCCACTTTGGGTTCCACTTCCCACCTCCCTCCCTCCCTCCCTCCCTCTCCCTCTTCCTTCCTTCCTTCTTTCCTTGCCCCCTCTCTCTCTTTCTCTCTTTCTTCCCTCCCCTCCCTCCCTCCTTCCCTCCCTTCTTCCTTCCTTCCTTCTTTCTTTCTTTCTTTCTCTCTCTCTTTCTTTCTTTCTTTCTTCTCCATTTTCTCCATCCAAGCAGAGTATAAACCCTTAGGGACTGGACGTTAACTTGGGATGGAGCCAGCGATGGAGGGTATGTAGTCTGAAAGGTTGGGGTCCGAGAGAGGCAAAGCGAGTCGGGGTGGGGATGACAGAGGGGTACTTGCGGGGTTGGAAGTGGAGGCGTCAAAGGCAGATGACTATTTCCTGAGGCTGCTCGGGCTCTGAGACTACTTTCTGGGCAACTCACATTCTGAGACGTGCTTGACCAGTAGGTTTACAAATGAAGATGGATACTACGGTATTCTAAACCTGCTTCAGGGTCCGGGCTAACTAGTGCTCAAATTGAAGAGAGAACAGGCTGAAGAACTAAAATGCTGCAGGGACTGGGCAGACCTGAACCACCCCTGACAGAAGCTCGGCTTTAATCTCTCGTTCAACTAAAGAGCAATTTTACTTTGCCTTGAGAATTCATTAGTACTACAAAAGTGGAATTTCAGAAAGACTTTAAGTCATCCTCAATATTACCTTATTTGCCCTCTTTATGTTATCATTTAGAAAGGGAGGCATTTCCAATTACTATTATGCAGGATGATAAAGTAAATATCTTTCATTAATAGCTTATCTGGTTTTTATTCCTATTACTAAATGTTCTTCTGTCATTTTTTTTTTTTTTTTTTTTTTTGCGGTACGCGGGCCTCTCACTGTTGTGGTCTCTCCTGTTGCGGAGCACAGGCTCCGGACGCGCAGGCTCAGCGGCCATGGCTCACGGGCTTAGCCGCTCCGCGGCATGTGGGATCTTCCCGGACCGGGGCACGAACCCGCGTCCCCTGCATCGGCAGGCGGACGCTCAACCACTGCGCCACCAGGGAAGCCCCTGTCATTTTATATATATATATATATATATATATATATTTATTTATGGAAAAAATATATATGAATGACACTGGATTCAAAGGATAAAAATATATTTAGTATCTTAAAAGAGGAGGAATATAAATTTAGGACAGGTTCTAGATATTAATTTTTTTTAATTTAAAGAATGATTTTAGTTAATTTGCATTCTTAAAAGAAAGTTGAATACTTTTTAGAGAACTTTATCTTCATTCTGTTTTACGCCATTTAGTATTTCTGCATTCTTTTTATTATAAAAGATTTGTATCTACACAAAAATAGAGTTAATAATATAATCAATTTAATACCCAGATTCAACAATGATCAACATTTGCTTACTTTTCTTTCATCCATATTTCTTCTTCCAACACTTTTTCCTACATTCTTATTATTTTAGAGCAAATTCTAGAATCATACCTCTTCTCTGTAACGACTTAAGCATGTATCTTTAAGAGAAAATGATTTTTTAACATTACCACAATACTTTTATGATATCTAAAGAATTTAATAATTTAAAACAAATTGAAGAAATTTGTAAACACTTTTATGTATATTGCTAAAAGATAGGATTGTAAAAAACATAACAATACCATTATCACATCTAAAAAATAACAGTAATTTAAAAAGTAACTTTTCATGTCAGTTCAGTGTGAAAAATTTTTTTAAATTGTCTCCTAAAAGCCTCTCAACAGTTACTTTGTTCAAATCAGTTCCAGAGATGCACAGGCATTTGGCTGCTAGGTTTTGTAGGTCTATCCCTGTTCTTGAACCCCACACCCAATTTCTTTGTCCAAGAATAGAGGTCATTTTCCTGGTAAAATTCCTCACTCTCTGTCTCTGGTAGACTGCAGACTTCTGCTGTCGTTAAACGAGTCCCTTTTCCTCTGTATTTCGCATATCATTGGATTCAGGGGCTTGACCAGGTTTAGTTTTTTGGGGAGGCACACTTCTTAGGTGATGCTATGTCCTTAAATGCATGACATCAGGAGGCCCATAGTGTTGAGTTATTCTTATTTTTGCCATAGAAGATTGCTGGGCAAGTTTAGGTACTGTTGGCTTCACACATCCATTTATAAAGTCTCCCATTATCCTTTCACCCAATGGTATTAGTAGCCATTGATAGTAATGTCTAGGTCCATTACTTCATTATATTTGTAGAATGGCGGTACTCAAGAGTGTATCCCTTCAACTGCTTTTATCAGCAGTAATTCTTCAGCAAAGCAGAAAATTTTCCTCATCAACTGTTTGGTTATCCTGAAATATAGTTTGTACAAGAAAGGTAGGTAGGTTGTATTACTGATTGTTTTCCTTTATTTATCAGTTTTAGAAAAAGACTTGGTCTAGCAACCCCAAAAGCTAAAAAGTAATTTTTCCCCATCATAACAAATTTATTTTTTTAAAAACACATCTGATGTTTCAATCAATTCATTATTTTTGAAGTTTATATTGTTCCATCCTTGGCCAGTAAAAGTATTTTCAAGTTTACTTCCATTGTTATTTGGACCTGAATCCAGTAGCCGTTGAAAACTTCCTGGTACCCTGATATTATAAGATATTCCGACTTCCTTCAATATACTTCCTCCTCTATATATGGAATCAACCATTTCTCCAATTAGAACTGGCTTCTTTTCATGGGAAATGGTTTTTAGAGACCAAAATTTGGGCTATAGTTGTTGTCATTGTTAGTAGGTTCATTACTACTTCTGGAGTATTGAGTATGTGAAGCAAAGAAAAGTTTTTTTTTAAAAATAAAAACACTTCACATACTCATAATGATTTTTTAATTTCAAATGTAAGGTTATAGATTTCGTATTTAGCATCTTTGATTCTTTATCTCTTTCTCTTGGGATGAAAATTTCATTTGCAAATGGCATTAATATAATTACTTGTTTGCTTTATATTATAAATTATATTATGTAACTTCTAGAAAAGAAGTTACAGTGCAGGACGTCTAACATCCATTGGTGACCTTCCCTATCCTTCATCCCCCTATCGGAAGCTATTTTCTTTTGGTTTATTCATCATTTGTCAAAACATAAATGAATACATGCACAATTATTTATATTTTCCTCTTTGTTTAATAAAAGGCAGCATATTATATACATAGTTGTGCGCTCACATCACTTTTTCTAAGATTTTCTAGGATTGCCATCAGTTTCAGTTTGAAATGTACAGCAGACCCCCATTATCCCGGGCTTTGCTTTCTGAGGTTTCAGTAACCCAAGGTCCAACAATGTTAAGTGGAAAATTCCAGAAATAAACAATTCGAAAGTTTATATTGCACGTTGTTTTGGGTAGTGTGATGAAATGTTTTTGCACTGTCCTGCTCTGTCCTTCCTGGGACATAAATCATCATTTTGTCTGTGCTTCTCATTTTTACCAGAGGAGAAAACATGGTATATACAGGGTTTGGTACTATCCATGGTTTCAAGCATTCACTGAGGGTCTTGGATGGGGGGACTATTGTAATGATATTTTATACTTTTTAATATATGCTTATGTGCTTTAAATGCCGTTATTATTTACACTTGATGTGAATAAATCATGTTTTCCCAGTGACTTAAGTTTCTTAATCTTCTAGTCTGTTTCTAAGAGTCAAATCATCTAATATAATAACAATTCACATGTTATCAAAGCACACTTTGTTTCTAACAAAAGATATTCACAGAGCGCGAATGTAAAGAGGAGATCTATGATATTAACCATTTTATTGAGATTTTAAAACTCAAGAAAAACCATGCATTTGTATAAATTGCAGAATAATGCATCCTAAGAAATGGTTTCTTTCATGGATCGAAATATTTCTATGCCTGAAAACAAAAGACTTAGGAAGTGATATTTGATTATAGCCCAAACGTTTTGTAAAATGCTAAAAATAAAATTCTGTGACTAATGAGGTGGTAAATTATTTCTATCTGGGATTGCAATTCTTATAACTGGTCAGGAGCTGGAAACTGGAATTTCTTCAACAATTTATGAAAATCTTTCTAACGTATTCTCTTGAAAGTTGATAAAAGTGGATGTGCAATTCTTAACGATTACCTGAAGTTGCACAGAAATCACACTTCTCATGTATAGATTGCTTTGCCTTGAACTGAGTAGGTGCTAAGCTGATTGACCAAGTTTACTCTTTCCCTCAATGTAACACAGACATCATGGAACATATAACAAAATAAAGTGACCTTGATCCATGGGGTGCACTGCGTATCTTCCTTCCTTATGGCTATTCAGGGAGCATACAAAATAAGATTAGATTCCTGAGAAATATGATACTCATCGCATTTTGAGCCATGAACAGTGGTCATATTTGTCAAACGACAGCAGGATCTTTGTTTATGAGACATTTACTAGAAGTGGAATCAAGAAATGAGTCGCAGAAAAACCAAAAGGTGAGTGAGATGAGCATATAAAAAGGTGAACCTTTAGACCTAACCACTATGGCTTGAAACTGCACTAGAACCACATCTTCAAGTGATGTATGCTATGTTTTTATAATTTTATAATAACATAATTAATTTTTATTTAGTTGATGCAGATTGTAGATCGCCCAAATGAATGGAAGAAAGAAAGAGGAGAAGAAGAAACTAGCACGAGAACTAAAAAAGGAGAAAAAGTTTTTTAGAGATTTTGAAGACAGATCATTGAATATAGGTCATGCTTTTTGGAGCTTATATTATCAAAGAACATAAATGGGGTAAAACTGGCTTAATACAGGGAAAGAAATATTTCCTTTTTTTCTCATACATACTTGGAGGAACTGACAGCTTTATAACAAAATACACAAACTTGAAGTTTGCTGTAGTGATTCTTGATAGGAAATCTTCAGTTAGAAGCTCACTGGGCTTACACAGCCCAGGTCACGCAGGCTTCTGTTAGCATGCTGAGGTTTTTATTTCCTTGCAAAAGAGAACGTGCACGCGCAGAAGCTCTTGGTCCCCTGTCCTACTCCCGTGTCCCCTATCATTGCCTGGCATAGGATTGCTTAAAGCTGGGGTTGGGTGGGATTCAGTTAGGAAGAAGGAGGTGGGCATGACAACCAACAACGCCCACGACAAACATATTACTCTTCCCAATGACTTGATAAATTTAGCAAGAATGAATCATTTCTGGTCCACATTTTCTACTCTTACCAACTGTTTATTCCAAAGTCATAAATGTAAGGTCCTTTTAAATTTGGTTGAGAATACAAATCAGTATTTCAGAAGGAGGCAGCTAATATGACTGTGCAAAGTCAATTCCTTTCTTTTTCTTTTTCTTTTTTTTTTTTTTTTTGCGGTACGCGGGCCTCTCACTGCTGTGGCCTCTCCCGTTGCGGAGCACAGGCTCCGGACGCGCAGGCTCAGCAGCCACGGCTCACGGGCCCAGCCGCTCCGCGGCATGTGGGATCTTCCCAGACCGGGGCACGAACCCGTGTCCCCTGCATCGGCAGGCGGACTCTCAACCACTGTGCCACCAGGGAAGCCCCAATTCCTTTCTTTGAAGGAAGGAATCTTTACTTGGACCTTTTGATTTTTTTTTAACCTATATTTACAAAGAAAAATTTGTAGTGGCTCCGTAATAACCCTCAGCCTGGTTTCTGAACTTGTTCTGACAGATACCAGGTGTTTTATAAATTCAAAGAAGCTAGAGTATTAGGTAGATATAATTTGGGGATTGTGGTTAGAGAAGACCTTCTTTCCACCCCCCTGAACAGTTGGTATGATTATCCATACGAGAAATAACTCGCTGTCTCTTCCCATATACAACTAGGTGATCGTCTAATTGCTGTGATCGCTATACTAGGAAAGCCCATGGGCGTTTTGAATACACTGGTAGGACTTGCATGCTACCGGTTCTCAGAGGCAGAAAGGTCACCTTGTGTCTTTCCTACAGTCCTTGACTCATCTTCACCTTAGCCCTTGTAGATCATATTGGTAAGTGACAATGTCTGCTTCCGTTGACTTCTGAGATGGATTTCACTCTTCCAAGTAGGGCTTTTGTCATCCCTCTATTGCTTTTAAAGTCTGGTCCCTTAAGCATTATATTTAACTGAAATCCTTAAAGCTTTTGTCACATGGATAGCGGTCATTCCTGCTTTTTTTGAGTTGATGCATGCTTTCCTATCGCTAGGTGTGATAGTTTATTAGTTGTGGACATTTGGGAAGAGAAGGGAGAAGAACTAACTCTTCCCAAATGTCCATAACTACTGCCTAACTCTTACAACTGTCTTGAAAAGAGAATTGAAAGGGTGGAGGATAGAGTTTAGTGAAGGGAAGAGTATATTACATTCCATGTATGAAGGATAACTTAGAGAGAAGATTTGCAAAAACAGGCTTGGCAAGTTGGCTTTGCTTAGGTTGGAAGATGCCTAGATTAAGGGTGATTTCAGTATTAGCATCAATTACTACCCCCATCATTGTTCTCATCCTGAACAAAAATCAATAATTGGACTCCTATTGTTTGGAGTTCTGTGCTATTTGCTGGAGACAGGCTACCATGAGTCATCGTTGAAAAGGTCAATTTCAGTAGCTGTTATTGCAAGTGCAATGACAATCTTCATAATGGTTAGGGTTACACTAGTCTAACTATTGAGTTTATGGAAATAGATTCATCCATGAAGAAAAATGATAGATTGCAGGCTGGTAAAGAAAGTGAGTTTGAAAAAGTGACTAAGAGAAAAGGTTTGTATTTCCATGAACATTTAAAAAAAATATCTAGCAGAAACACTATTCTCCAGTATAATTAGAAGTAGCTATTTGTTAATTATTCTTAAAGAGATGGTTAAAAGCAGGGAATCATTACAAAACCAATCATGCTTTAACAAGAGATAGTCAAAATCACTATAGATAAGAGAGTGGATTCGCTCTTGTTTATCTCATATAAATCACATTTGTAATGTGATGGATGGTACACAAGGAATTGTACAGAATGCACTGAGCAAGAAACTGGGGACATGGTAAAGAGCTATGTGATACGATCCTTCACCATTTAGACCTTTTATCTAGTGTATGTCAAGTGAGACTTTTTCTCTACAGGAAAATCGAGATCAAAGGATATTAAATGACCTCACATTATAAAAAGAAGGACCAGACCCCCTGTGCAGAACATGCTAAGGGCGACCACCACCCTCCACCACATGTACACCCCATCATCTGGGTCCCTTAGCCATGATCCATCTTGAGTTTAGAAGAGGAGTCAAGGAGATTACCTGGAAGATGATGCGGAGAGAAGATTTCCTTGGGAAGCATTGCTGAATGCTCTTTGCCCTGGATCCCGGTCCGAGAGCAGAAGAAACCACCCTCACACAGCGAGCGTGCTCCAGAGGACAAGTGTGGACTTTTGATTTCCAAAAAAGTGTTCTGAGCTGCCACAATTAGCTGAGCTGTTGCCAAGAGCCAGGGAGAGAAGTGGAAAAGCAACCATGAGTCCCGAGTTTGAGAGAAACAGGAAGAGGGGCACACCCCTTTCCTAGAGAAGCTTGTGGCTGGGAAGCTTTGGCATCATCGGCGGGGTAGAGCAGGAGAGACTCATGGGAGGATAAGGGAGGCTGAGTGCCTCTGTGGGTCAAGGGTAGGCAGGCTTGAATCATCCCCAGGGTTCCCGCACATGCAAGGTGACATAGTCAGAAAAAGCAGGGAGGTGTGTCTCAGAGAGAGAGGCTCAGAGAAGGTGGAGAAGTCATCAGGCAGAAGGTGGAGTTCACGCCAGCGATGGTTCCTGTGCAAGTCCACGTGGAGGAGGTCTCTGGAGAACGCATAACAGGGTCACACCGTTAAAGACGCCAACACGCATCTCCATGCACCTGCTATAAAGATCAAGGGATCGTGCAACAGCTTCTGTAGAATAAATCCTCCCCTCACCTCGTCTTTCTCCTGCCACTCCAGTCCCGCAGGAGCCAGAGGCAGAAGGGAGAGCAGAGAAGGGGTGATGGAAAATTAAGGTGAAAATAGTGACCCATTTTCCTTTCTCTGCTCCAGGACTGAGCTGGGCAAAGGGAGAAGCCTTACATTGGAAGAGTTTGAATTCGTGAGTTTTTTAGATGGAACTGAACTACCTCATCCTGTTAATATCTGAAAGTGACCAGAACAGCTGTAGAATCTCCCTGAGGGACAGCCAGGGCTGGGACAGCAGACTGAACACAGCACAGTTGGAAGGCTGGTAGGAAGAAAGACTCCTGCTTGCCCTCTGAAGAGCGGTATATGGAGGTTGCCCAGCACCTGGCCATAACCATAAGAAAACCATAAGAAAAATGGAAATGGTGTGAAAACATGAAAATAGCTTATGGTTTCTAACTGCTAGACATCCAATCTAAGTTGGACCATCGAAGTCTCTTAAATGACACCATTGAATATTTTCTCATTAGTTTGGCACCCAGGTAGAACTTGTGTCATCACTGTTAAATAGAGGATTAATTTGAGTAGCATCCAAGTTCCCTGATTTTCATATTTACTGCATTTGTTTGGTGTCGTTATTGCAACGTGACTTGAATTTTCTAAAAAGTTTAAAACCATTTTTTTTAGTGTTGATATAAGCAAACGTTTGAAATGTACTTAGCACCATAGGAAAAGCATATCTTGAAACAGATCTACTGTTGGAGAAGGGAGAGTTCATAACCACCTGTACGTGCCCATAGTCACCTCTGCTGCCCCCAAGTATTCAACTTTTATGCCTTTAGATGACCTGGTTCTGGAGAAGCACAAGGTAAGAGCTAGTTAATGGCTACCTTAATTAAAGTGCAGTGAGAGTCCCGTTTTTACCATTGAAGAAATGGTTACTATTCACATCAGATTAAGAGAGGGCTAAGAGTCTATAACAGGAAAGACCCTGTAGTCCCAGAGTGAAAGATGTCCTTCATGTGTTTCTAAATTCTGTAAAACTTTACGTCTTATCACTGCAACAGAGAGATTTTATCCACAAAGTGCTAATTCAAGACTCCCCTACTTTAAATTTATTCTTCTCGGGACTTACAAAATTAACTTGATCTTTCAAGTGTCGTAGGATATTAATTATGACACTTATTTTGCCCTGTGCTTACATTTGTGGATGGAGGACCAAGCTCCGCCTTGTGTAGAAAAGACCCCCATGTGCCCCCCGCATTTGCCTCCTACACTTGTCTTATAAGATGTACGTGGGCTGAACATCCTTCCGTGCTTCTCACGGCTCCTTCCTTTCTCCTGTTGACCCATCTGCCACTTCTCTGCTCATCCTCCCAGCAAAGGGGGGACTGTTCTTCAGGGCTGATGACTTTTAAAAAATATATATTTATTTATTTATTTGGCCGCGCTGGGTCTTGTTTGCGGCATGTGGGGTCTTTCGTTGTGGCACCCAGGCTCTTCGTTGCGGCCCGTGGGCTTCTCTCTAGTTGTGATATGCAGGCTCAGTAGTTGCGACAGACGGGCTTAGTTGTCCCGCAGCATGTCGGTTCTTAGTTCCCCGACTAGGGATCAAACCCGTGTCCCCTGCATTGGAAAGCAGATTCTTAACCACTGGACCATCAGGGAAGTCCTGGGCTGATGACTTTCTGTTGGTGCAGAGGGAAGAAGTGGAGGAGAGAGAACTAATAGGAAGATATAAGTCTGCAACCCAAAGGATTTAGAGAAGTAAAAGAAAAGCCTTCTGACAAAATCGCTGACTGTGCTGCTGGGCCTCTGAGATCTGTATCCATGGAGACTTTGAAGTCAGGAGTTGCTGAAGTGGGGTTATGTCAGCGGAAGGTAACAGGCAGCCCTGGTTTTGCTGGTGGCTTTGTGGGGACAGCTCTGTGGCCATCTCTGGTCAGCAGGCTCTGGGAGGCCACAAGCTCCCTCGGCTGCCTGTACTGTCCTCCTGCTTGTTTTTCCCACTAAGTATTTGAATTGAGCAGTGCAGACTAAGAAGAAGGGCAAGGAAATAGTTCTTTTGTTGTAAAGAACAAACCCAAATGAAGAGACAAATTTCCCTCCAAACACATACTCAGGCCACTGTGTCCATTAACAGAGAGGACTGCGGGACCAAAATGATGCGTTTGGTTCTACAAAGTGCTCTGGCTTTTCCCAGTTGAGTTGCTGTGGAGTTAATCCCAAGATCAACAGAAAAGATGTTGACCCATTTTTGTAAGGATTAACTCCTCAGACCACTATTATAGGTGAACAAACGCCTGGTCCGTTTCTATGCATGAAGGCTGGTCTGGGCACTGATGCTGCCAGAAGGCCCCAGCTGGGTCCCAGCCAAAGGACAGTGATGGTGGTCGTATTTCAGTGAGCAGTGACACCATTACAAGGACCCGTTTATCAGGCTGGGAGTCCGAGAAGCTGGTTACAAAACCCTCTCTGGACTCTGTTCAAAGGTCATTTCCACCTTCAGAGCTTTATGGGTCATTGCTGTCTGCCATCATCTGACCTGTATCTTGAAGCAAGTGCTCTGGTGGGGTTGTCATTTTCCTCTCTCTGCTGCTACCATGCCTACACTTCCTAGAAAGAAAACTCCATCCAACACTGCTGCCTGCTTTTCCTCTCTGAGGTCTGGAAGGCCGTGACCTTCACAGATCTCTGAGCCTACAGCCCAAGAATGAATACCTCCTTGATTCCAAGCTGTCCAAGGACAGCCTATGTGTGGTGCATATATAGTGACCTGATGACCCACATTTGAATCCCAGTTTTCCCACTTACTTGCTATGTGACATTTGGCAAGATAGTCCTCTCTTCCTCTCTGTAAGAAACGAGGTTAATGATGGTACCTAAATCATAGGGTTGACAAAAGAATAAGGGAGGGCTTCCCCGGCGGCGCAGTGGTTGAGAGTCCGCCTGCCGATGCAGGGGACGCGGGTTCGTGCCCCGGTCCGGGAAGATCCCACATGCCGCGGAGCGGCTGGGCCCGTGAGCCGTGGCCACTGAGCCTGCGCGTCTGGAGCCTGTGCTCCGCAACGGGAGAGGCCACAACAGTGAGAGGCCCGCGTACCGCAAAATTAAAAAAATAAAAAAAGAATAAATAAAAAAGAATAAGGGAAACACACCTATGAAGACTTAGTATAATGTCTGATTATTAATGCCTGGTAGTATCTGATAACAAATAGAATAATAGTCAAATAGACAAGTGACTCTGTCCTAATACAATCTATCAAACTACATGCCTATCTTGAGAGGATAGGACCCCAAATCATCCTCATAGTGTGAGTCTTGAGATTAAAATACCCCAGGACACTGAAATTCTGCGTCTTTTCCAAGGAAGGGTATGCGTTAGCACCCTTCCAGTGCTCTCAGCCTTTTCCTCTCTCCCACCTGATTATGAGAGGTGCTAAGTCGGCTTCTCCCCGAGAGACACAGCATTTATCCCCTTGCGTGATCACCACGTGGCGGTATTTTGCTGGTTTCTCTGTGGGACAACAAGGGCGCATCTGAGGGCCAGGGGCTGCCATAGACAGACAGCACGAGGTCCCCGCTTCTTGGGAAGGATGAATTACACACACGAACTCCTCCATCGACAGAGCTGTGGCCCTTGAGCCCACGGGGTGAGGCGCTCAGCCTGTGACACAGTGACTCGGCAGACCTGAGGGCCCTGCAGGAGCCTAGACTGTATCGCTGTTGCGGTTATTATCTTCATTACAGGTTGAGAACTAGGAAAGGAAGTCATTTTCGTTCAGCTGTGTAACTGTAAATATGTTCTCTAATCAGAATAATTTTTCACTAATTTCTTTGTTCCATGTTTATGCATGTTTTTAGGCACAATATGTCCATTTGATGATTAGAGTGCAGACGGTATAGTGAGAGGAGAAGAGAGTCTTACATACTGTGGCAACCAGCCCCCCAGCGTGTGTGTGTGTGTGTGTGTGTGTGTGTGTGTGTGTGTGTATCCGGGAGTTATGGCATACTGACCCACGACATTTAGAAAATGTAGTCTCAGTCCTCACAATGCCTCAGGGTAGAACTTATCCTGGTGCTAGGCATGTAGAAAGTCAGAGATGTCTACCAAACATTGCATGATGGTCCTTACTTTGCTGTTGAGAAAACTCATATACTCGCAATACCAAGTCAGCATGTGAATTTTCCCTGGGACTTAGCTTCTTGGAATATCCCCAGCTGGCATATTCTTGCCTCCCTCGCTCCGAGGTACGGAGCCCAGGGCTGGAGTGTGTGAGCACCCCGGCCTTTGGACAGAGGGCCCAGGCTGGCCTTCGCACAAACGGCCGTGACCAAGCGCTTCCTGATGGGCTGTCTCTCCTTCTCCTCTTTCCTCCACAAACTCCTTCCCGATGGTACAGCTCACAGTGTTTGGCTATGGTTTTGCTGTGTCTTGTGTTTGGCCGTATCTGTCAAAATCATGTGAACAGTTGGACACTGAAGGTGACGGGTAAGCTGGCCTGAGAAGATGCCGCGGAGCCCCTTGCATCTTTACTTCTCCATCTGCAAGAGAAGAGAGTCCAATGCTCTTCTCTACAGAAATGCAAAGAAAAACACTCTATGATGACCTTCTGCATATTCAAGTGCGTATTTATTTATCCAACTATTGTTCAGCACCAGGAAATACAGTATCTAAGTAGGACCGTGACTTTTGCATATAGCAATTCTTCAAGCTTGTTTATGCCCCAGACTTCATACCAATTCGACTTCAAAATAGTTTAGTCAGACAACGCTTCCTGGAGTCTTACTCTTTAGCAATGCTCTTGAAAAGTATAGGCAGTTTATTCAAAGTACTTTGCTACCTATGCAGCTCTTTTATGATATCCTAAGGTGTTTCTATCAAAAGGATGGAAACATTGCATTTATGTAAAAATAATGACAGAATAAGGAGGCCAAGTTTAAGTTTGCCCTGGAAACGTGTCCTGCTACGTATTCGTTGCCCCACAGAAAACCATGCAGTGCACGCCAAGTTTTTCATTGAAAGTCCCCCATGACCTGCTTTCATCCACCCTTTCAGGCCTTTAATACCCACTCTTCACGTGTCCTAGAAACACCCAGATAGTCAGTGTTCTCTTTGTTTCGTGTTCCTGCGCCTCTGCTTTTGCCAACTCCCAGCGTTTCACAGATGACAATAATTAGTTGGTGCTTTGTGCTCTCTGTGCATGTTTCTTGTCTCCTGTACTCAATGGTACAGACATCTAATATGCTAATGAGTTAAAAACGATCATTTGTTATCATTTCCAGGCAGTCCTATTGGGAGAGTACATCCTGGTAACCACAGGGTCTCTTATTTTCTGAATATGGACATATTCATCATCTTCCATATAATGCCCTTCTGAATGATTTAGATTTTATGCAGATACACAGATAAAGAAGTCACAGTAGAAATATGAAAAAGGATAGAAAGGAACATGGTGAAATGACTCCTTCCCATCTCTGTTTCTCATCTATCCGTCCTACTTTTCTCCTCCATCTTAGTAACTCTTTCTTCTTCTTTACTGAGATATTTCATGCATATAAAAGTCAACTCAACATTCCTTTTCCTTCCTCAAATGGCAGTACCCTATATACCTTATTCTGAAATTGTCTTTTTTTTAACTTAACAATAGCATCATTATCCTGAGGCTCCTTCTCTGATGATGTGTAATGAGTTCTCTCATTCTTTTTTTTTTTAGTTTGTATAGTATTGTATCTTATAGCAGCACTGTCATGTAGTTAATCACTTACCTGTAGATGGACCCTTAATTGTTTCCAATGTTTTGTTTTTACAAAAATGCTGTAGTGAATAACTTTGTCCTGCCACTGTTTTCATATCTTGACATAACTTTAGTGTGCATTCTTCTTTTTAAATCAAAGTATAGTTGATGTACAATGTTGTGTTAGTTTTGGGTGTACAGCAAAGTGTTTCCTTCTACTTTCTTTTCATTGAATTAGCTGCTCGTCCATGAATGTCTTAGATATTTGATTTTCATGCTTTCTTCTTATCTGATGGCTATTAATTTCCCTATCATATGGATTTGTTTGTATCTCACAAATTTTGATATGTTTTATTTTCATTATCATTTGGTTGAATATATGTTTTATTCCATTATCATTTCTACATGGATTTGGACCCTTGGGTTATATAGAAGAGTACTGCTTATTTTTAGATGGGGGGAAGGTGGATTTTTATCATTTTACACAATGATTTCTAGCTGAATTCCACCGTGGCCAGAGATAATAGTCGACTGGATTTCAGTTCTTTGACATTTGTTGTCATTTGTCTTATGAGCCAGCGTATAGTCAATTTTGGTAAACATGTCTTGTCCACTTGAAAAAATATATGCTCTGTAGTTATTGGTCTCAATATTTTAAAAGTGGAATAGGGTTTCATTTGCTAAGCATACTTTTCAAGTCTTCCTATTATTAAGTAATTGTTTCTCTTTTTCATTTTTGAGGTATGATAAAATTTTTCATTATGATTGTTTATTTCTAGTTTCATAGTTTTAAAATTTTAACTTCGTATATTTTGAAGTCCTGCTACTCTATGCATACAAATTTAGGATCATTATATTTTCCTACTCAATTGACACTGTTATTGTTTTGAAATACTCCTTTTTACCTTGAGGACATTTTCTAGCCTATCTGATATTACTAGAGTTAAATCAGTTTTCTTTTGATTAGGATTTTCATGGTATACTTTTTTTTTTAATCATCCTTGTATTTTAAAACTTCCTATCCTTATACTTAAAATGCATTTATTATAAGAAGAATATAATTTGGTTTTCAATAAAGTATTTATTATTGTTTTTTATTTTTCTTCTTGCTTTGGAGTAGTCTCAAGAAGGAAAAGAGGAAATGGTTTGAGAACCCACGTCATACCTTGTACAGGGCACATACTCATTGGAAGATAATAATTGCACCTGTGTGTGCAGAGTGGAGAGAAAGGGCAAAAGCTAAATTTGCTCTTTGGCACCTGGGTAATAGAGAGAGCCTACTGGGAGGCTCAGTGAAAACAGTCTGGAGTGAATGGGGAGGACTCGACTGCTGAAAGCCAAGAAGAAAGACCAAGGGGTGAGGATGTCTAATAAGTGCATGTATTGTTCCAAGTGGAAGGAATTCTATTTTGAAAATTGAAAAAAAAACAGAAGAGGAGGAGGTGGAAGAAGAAGAAGAAGGAGGAGGAGGAGAAGAATGGAGTTCTGTTCCAAGGTTGGCATCCAGTGATAATAGACTGTTCATGCCAGCCAGTCATACCTGCCTTACAACGTGGTCCAGGATTATTAGTGAGACACTGTGGGCTACTGAAGATGAGAATAAATCTTTGGGGATAAATATGAAAAGAGGGAAGTTGTAGATGCTTACGAAGGGATAGAGACAGAAGAGATGTGTTAATTATTAGAAATATTTCTCAAATCTGCCTCTGCCCTAGCATGGACTCCACGATGTGTAGCCAGGACGGGCAACTTGCAACAAAATGTGGCTTATCGATACTGGGAAGGTGGGGAAGAGAGAGAGACAGGGAGGGAGAGAGCAATTCTGCGAGGTTGGATCTGAGAGGATTTCGTGTTCATCTTCAAAAGTCTAGATGCATCGTATGCAAGGATTCCCTGGGCATCACTCAGGCCAAGCAAGATGTGCCCGTGTTGATCTGGGGAAGATGGTGGATGAGAAGTGGAGCGTGAACTGCGTCCCAGGGAAAGTGGGAAGATTGAAAGCTTGATAAACCTGATTCTCAGTGTAACCTACTTAATATTTTTGTGTTTTTAAGTATTTCATTTATTTAAATTTTTAATTATATTTTTTGACATTCTAAGTATTCATAGGAATCATGATGAAGACAAATTCTATGAAACGAAAAGCCTAGAGAATTGAATTTAAAATTATGCATGAATCGAGCTGCAACAGTAGAGATCCTATTTGTAGATATTTCACAGAAAACTGAGACAGGAACATCGTGAACCCTCAGGTCTGACTTATAGATGGTGATGAAAAGACACAACCATTTCATCTCTCTGGGGGCAGTAATAAGTGTCTGTATATTATGTAATCCACTAAGGTTACATAAGAAACCCATTATAAATAAAACCCATTACCCGTTATTTGGTGACAGCCAAATAACAGGTTCTCACAAAATAACAGCAAAATGACAACTGCTTGAGTGTGTTTTCTATGCCAGACCCTGGGTGAAGGTGGGAAATACAGCACTTAGAGGTGCTGGATCAATTTCCGCATCACCTGGAAATTAATCTTCTTGAAGTTT
This sequence comes from Tursiops truncatus, assembly GCF_011762595.2. Lineage (NCBI taxonomy): Eukaryota > Metazoa > Chordata > Mammalia > Artiodactyla > Delphinidae > Tursiops > Tursiops truncatus. The sequence goes on along the minus strand of NC_047050.1, from coordinate 5,478,712 downwards.
AAGACAAAAGAGGGAACATGGTGCTGAGGGAAGGATCAGACTGAAGAATTCCAATTTAAGACAATCCTGCAAACATTTAAAACAGAAGCTATTAAGCCCACGTGGCTTTAAGAAGAAAACACCTGCAGTCACCCCTAGCAACCACATGCCAGTCTGCCTACCTGTGAGTCTGCAGTTGCAGTGAAGGCCAGCAAGAGGAAAGCTTGTTTCCTTCAATAACAAAGACAGGCTGGATTGAAACTGGTCACAAATCAGAGTGAGTGAAACGTAACTTTTTAACAGGTCAGTTCAATGTAATTGTCTCGGAGATCATTTTATGATCTAGTTATGTTACATCTTATTACTTTAGTATTTTTGTTTATCTGTAACTGGAAGGTAATAATTCTGAGTATCATTTATCTGAAAAAACTTTTCTGATTGTTGGATTGGAAATATTCTAACGTAGTGAGGGCATTCACTCTAGAACCTGAGAGGGCTTCACCCTAAGATTTAGGCATATTATAGGAGGCATATTATGAGATAGATGGGCTCTGTCATTTTCTAAGTCCTGGGACCTCTTGAGGAATAAAAGGTAGTAAAAATTGAAGGAATATATACATATACACACATACATTCACACTCATATATATATATATATACCCACATAAATACCCATATACACATATATTATATGCTTATATATAGGTATTATGTTACATATAAATATTATATATAATGTATGTATATGAAAATAGATATAAGAATTATCAAATTTTGGTCAACTTCGTTGACCAGTACTGAAGCATTTTAAGCATCGTGTTTTTGTAATTGTGGTTAGATTATTCCCAACCTGGAGTAAAAGTAGCATTAAAATTACAGACTCACAATACAATTTATTTAACGGTCTCCCAACCCACGGATATCATTTGCGCCAGAGAATTCATCCTACATACGGTCTATGGTACAGCGTACTACTCGGTGTGAGCGCTGGGCCCTCTCAGCAACCTCCCTCTTACATGTGTGCGTTTGCCGTGCAGATCTCACACCTTCCTCCTCTTTGCTGCTCTTGTGGGTCTCTCTGAAAGCGCACTGTCATTCCTCTCTCTGGCCCTGCGACCGCTGCCGTGACCTGCCAACTCCCATGAGGTTGACCTCTGCAGCTCTTGTCTGGTCCAGATGCAGCCTAGGATGGATGTCTCAACACCCTTAGCTCTCCTTAAATCCCTCACCTGGGAGGCTATTCTGCTCTTTTCTTTCCCGGGCTTTATTTCTATCTGCCAAGGCTGATTCTTCCAATTCGACATCTCAAAGGCAATGAAGCAGACTAGCAATTCTCTTAGAAGGTGGGGGACCAGGGCAGCCGAGCCTTAGGATAAAATGCTCTCAGAGGGAGTGTGGGGTGGATGGTTGGGGCAGAGAGGACACACACCCAAACACATTTTATCTCCAACACACAAACGTCATTTATGAATGTGAAATCCTTTCTGTTATGGTGGAAACATATTCTAGATTCCTACGTGCCTAGGCTTGAAGTTAATGTTTAAATTGAAACCTCTCTTGAGAAGGAATAAAGGAATAGAACAGCATTTCTCAGAGTTTAATATATACACTAATCACCTGGGGATCTTGTTGAAAAAATACAGATTCTGATTCCTTAGCTCTGGCAGGGAGCCTGAGATCTGCTTTTCCCACACACTCTACACCTGGGGTAGCAAAGCCTACAGAGAAGGATGGGGGTCAGAAGCATTTCATCACTTCTAATGTAAGAAATATTTTAAATTGAGTTTCAAAACCGATATCTGTGAACTGGTACGATGATATAACACTTTCTTAAGACTGAAAAAATAACTTGAATTTCTTCCTTCAGAGCGGCTACCACATCATGTGATCAGCCATCTGCATCCCCGCTCCATCCCCCAAGGTGGGCATCAGTGGTCTGGGGGGATAGAGAGGGGGTACTTGCTTGCTGCACCCTTCCTGGTCTTCACTCCGCCTAGACGCTGCCCACAGCTACCACACCAGCAGCGCTTTCTCGGGAAATACTGGTGGGAGTGCTGAGCTGTGAGGGCTCTTGATTGGAATAGGTGGGTAGAGGGGAGTCAAGAGGGCATCAGGGAGTCAAGATGGCAGTGTGGGAAGACACGGAATTAGCACCTCCCCACAACAAGGACGCCTGCTGCTGGGGTGTGGCTCTGACCCCCAAGGAGATGGGAGGAAACCCAGAGTGAGCCAGTAGGAAGTAGGGGGACCTAGCAGGGAGTAGAAGTGGAGGTCAGACAAGATCGGGGCCCCTGAGGCCAGGGAGATCAGGAGAAGCAGGGGAGAGGGGCCCTTGGGAGGAGCGGGACAGGAGCGGAGGGTGACTGCCTGGCCCACTGGGACTGGGGAGCCTGCTGAGCTCCCAGGCGGGTCCCCTGCCCTCCAAGAACCCTCCTCCCCCCCTCCCCACATTGGTCCTGGGGGCATAGGAGGGAGGCCGGGGAGATCAGGAGAGGCAGGCAGGAGGGGCCCTCCCAGACCGGAGGAGCAGAAGAGGAGAGGAGGGCGTTTGCCCTGCCCATGCGAGCCCAGGAAGCCTGCTGGGCTCCCAGGTGAGGTCCCTGCCCTCTGAGACCAGGGGTGAGGGGCACGCCTGGGCCCCTTCTGTTCCTTGAGCCTAAGCCCCACCCCCCCATGGCCCCCAGGGCCTTTTCCAGCCCTGTGGGTCCTGAGCACTGGCCCCACCCACCCCCCAAACCTTGCCCTTGCTTAGGCCCTGCCCTCCACAGCCAAGGCCTTCCCCTTTTTTTTTTCTTTTCCCTCCTCTTTTTTTACTGTTGTGGTACTGATGTACTTTCTGGTTGTTGATTCATCTATATTTGTATTTTTACATTCTTTCTAACATATCTGTTAGTTTCCTAGTCTAATTTTATTTTTCACTTTGTTATTGTTCTTTTTTTTTTTTTGCTGCCCCAAGTGGCTTGCTGTATCTTGATGAGCCTGGGGTCGGGGAGAAGCTCCTGCAGTGGGAGCTCCGAGTTCAAACCACTGGACTAACAGAGAACCTCAGACCCCAGGGAATATTCATTGGAGTGAGGTCTCACAGAGTTCCTTATCTCAGCACCATGACCCAGCTCCACCCAATAGCCTACAAACTCCAGTGTTGGAAACCTCAGGCCAAACAACCAGTAAGACAGGAACACAATCCCACTCATTTAAAAAAAAAAAAAAAAAATGAGATGGCAAAAAAGTATGTCACAGATGAAGGAGCAACGTAAAAACCTACAAGACCAAATAAATGAAGAGGAAACAGGCAATCTACCTGAAAAATAATTCAGGGTAATGTTAGTAAAGATGATCCAGAATCTTAGAAATAGAATGGAAGCACAGATTGAGAAAATACAAGAAACGTTTAACAAAGATCTAGAAGAACTAAAGAACAAACAAACAGAGATGAACAACACAATAATTGAAATTAAAAATGCACTAGAAGGAATCAATAGCAGAATAACGGAGGCAGAAGAACGAATAAATGAGCTGGAAGACAAAATGGTGGAAATAATTGCGGAGGAGCAGAAGAAAGAAAAAAGAATGAAAAGAATTGAAGACAATCTCTATTGTCTCAACTGAGTCTCAATGTCAGTTGAGACTCTGGGACAACACTAAACACACCAACATTTGAATTATAGGGGTCCCAGAAGAAGAAGAGAAAAATAAAGGGTCTGAGAAAATATCTGAAGAGATTATAGTTGAAAACTTCACTAACATGGGAAAGGAAGTAGTCACCCAAGTCCAGGAAGCACAGAGAGTCCCATACAGGATAAACCCTAGCAAAAACACACCAAGACACATATTAATCAAACTAACAAAAATTAAATTCAAAGAAAAAATATTAAAAGCAGGAAGGGAAAACCAAAAAATAACATACAAAGGAATCCTCATAGGGTTATCAGCTGGTTTTTCAGTGGAAACTCTGCAGGCCAGAAGGGAGTGGCAAGATATACTTAAAGTGATGGAAGAGAAAAACCTACAACCAAGATTACTCTACCCAGCAAGGATCTCATTCACATTTGATGGAGAAGTCAAAAGCTTTTCAGACAAACAAAAGCTAAGAGAATTCAGCACCACAAAACCAGCTTTACAGCAAATGCTAAAGAAACTTCTCTAAGCAGGAAACACAAGAGAAGAAAAAGACCCACAAAAACAAACACACAACAATTAAGAAAATGGTAATAGTAACATACATGTCGATAACAACCTTGAATGTAAATATATTAAGTGCCCCAACCAAAAGACTCTGTTAAAAGGTTACTTGATATAGAATTATACCATAAAAAAGATAAGATCAACAGTAACTGAAATCTTTTACATAATGCAAGTAATAATGAAGTTGGAAGATAAAAACACAATGTTTTGTGGCCCAGAAGGGCTTCCTGAGTCCATCAAACCATAAGGCAAGCTTATTATGCCATTAGCATTGCGTTGGCTTTTGCACTGTGAAACGAATCAGCCATTCCAGGTCTGCCAAATACTTTCCAGAACCAGAAATTCTTTTTATCCCAGTTGCCGTTTTGCAGGGAAATAGTTAAATCCCTCTGAGCTCCTTCTATCAGCTGGGAAGCAAACAGGAGAAGACAATACAACTATAAGATTTTCAGATTCATTAGAAATGTAAGAAGACAGTCAACTATCTATTGAAAAGTAAGTGTCTAACCAGTTAGGCAAACTTATATAGAAAGACCTGAAGCAAGAGGTCTTTAAATAAAAAATTAAACATTGGTAGTTGAGGGCTGTTGTTAGTAAACCTAGAATTTAATGACAAGTTGTGAGACCAGACTTGCTCTTTCAGAAGTAGCTATAATAAATGATAAACGCCTCAGTTAGCGATTCATTAGGTAATATTTTTTGACTTATTTTCCTTAGAGACTGTCAAAAACAAACAAAAAAGAGAACAAAAGCATTTAGCACGATGATTCATTGAAACACGCTGGCAATTCCCTTCTCCAATTGAGTTCTCTTTATTCTGAAGGTTCAGAAGAGCATCATGTAAATCACTTTTCCAACATATATGCTTTTTACTGCCCTGAAATGTAGTCAGTTTCCAGTAAGCTCTTTGTATATCTGCTTTAAAACACCGTGAAACACTACTAAAAAAAGCTGTAAAAGTACTATGCACTTTTTAATTGCTTACGCTACTCTGGTACTCCTCCAACTGCCTTAAGAATATGAACTCATTTTGTCCTCAGATCAGTCCTCTGGGGTAGGTACTACTATCATCCGTCTTTCACAGATGAGGAGACAAAGATGTGAAAGCCAGAAGTAAGTCTCCTAGACTTTCCCTTGCAGAGCTGGCCTTCGACCACGGAAGTCTGGGTCCAGACTCCCTGCCCTGAGTGCTGGTCGGCGCTGCCTTGGTTCCATCTTAAGGGTGGATGCCTTTTCCTTTTTGGGAGCCCCGCCTCTGACTTAATTTTATGTATTTATTTTTGGACCTCAAGGGCACGGAACTGACTTAACCATATGGCAGATTTTTGTCATACGTTTCTGCAAGCACTTCTTCTGTTTGATCATATGTTGTTTTCTTCCTTCTCATCTCCACCTTAATGTAATATTTAACATGCCTCTCTCCAGTTCATTCTCCATGTGTTTATGTCAATGCATGTAACTGTATATCCTCCCAAACTGTCAGGATATTTGTGTGTGTGTTTTAAAAAATTATGTGCGTTTTACTGTGCATGGATCTCCTTCTGCTGTGTTTCCTTTTCTTTTGAATTTCAGATCCTTCTGATCTAGCCATGTTGCTATAAGTAAAATGAGTTCATTATTTCTGACTGTCACAGAGTATTCTACTGAATGTGCACAGCACACTAATTATATTTTCCTCCAGTAATGAACCCCTGTGTTGCTTCCAACTCCTTACCATTGCCAATGCTATGATGAATATTCTTCTATGTATGTCATGATGGATTCAAGCAGGAATTTCTCTAAGATAGACCTAGGGATGGAATTGCTAGATTCCATTCATACTTAGTTTCTCCAAGTCTTTTTAGATTTCTCTTTAGCTGAGCTATACCACTTTATACTTCCACCCACAATTCATAGTATTTTCTTTCTCCACATCCTGACCAGCATTTGCTATTATTCAAAGGTTTAAATTTTGCCAATGTGAGAGATACAAAGGCTGACATGTTTATGATAAGATGCCCAGCTCATTGAACATCAGACATAGAACTCTCACTCCGCACATTTCTACCATTATTTTCTGGGAGAGAGCCGGGAGTGTGGTAGCTGTGGGCAGCACCCAGGCAGGTCATGGGGGGAGAGCCTGCCCACACCTCCTTCTCTGGAGATATCTGTTGCCCAGCACGGGGAGACCATAGCTGATGGTGTGACGTGGTGGCTTCTCGGAGGGAAAAAACTCAATATTTTTCAAAAGTCTTAAACTAAGAAAGTGTCAAATCATTATACTGATTCAAAAATATATCATTGTAATACATAGGTATATGAATATGTTTTTAAACCTCAATTTAAAGTATCTCTCAAATTAGAAGTTATAAAATATTCCATATATCCTAAAGTAATTTAAATTTCTGTTTTTCCTAGTCTCTTATTATTTAGCTTCAGAAGTTTTACCTTTCATATGTAGATATTTTACAAATTTGAAATTTGTGGATGATTTTTGAGGTAGGAATCCAGCTTTATTTTGATATTATATACCAACCATTGTTACCAACACCATCTACTTAATAATCTATATTTTCCCTAATAATTTATGATGACACATCTAACATGTACCACGTTTCCAAGTCTGTTTCTGGGATCATGATCTTGTTTCATTATTCTACATGTACTTGTGCTGGACTAAGCTTATTACTCTTATTTCTGAAAAGGTTTCTTAATTAATTATTTGAGGACATTTACTAGTTTGTATAATTTTTAAATATAATTTATATAATTTTTAGAATCAATAGAAAATTTCCCTCCAAAACTCTTCTGGGATATTTATTCTAATTGGTTTAATTGAATAATTTATGGAGACTGACACCTTTATAATTTTAGGTATCCCATCTATGAACCAAGTATATATTCTATTTGTTTAGGTTTTCTTTTATGTTCTTTAATATAGAGTTTGAATGCTTTTCTCCATAAAGGTTGTAAGTCTTCTGTGTTAGGGTATTTCCCATTCTTCATAGTTTTTCTTACTTGTGAGTGGTGTCATTTTCTTTTATAATTTCTAGTTGACTGTTACTGGTTATAGAGAATTACTACTGATCCTTTATACTGCACCCATGGTGGCCTTTAATTATTTGACTATTTTATTATTCTCTTCTGATCCTTATTCCACCTATTCCTTTTCCATATCTTTTCTCTTTGGCTATCAGTACTATATTTACACTTACAGGAAATGCTTCTAAAGTTTCTTCACTAAAAACTAAGATTTGATATGGCTTTTAGTTGTTAGATTCTTAGTTTAAGGGTTTTTAGCCCAAATAGGTGTTGAATTTTTTACGTACTTTTTTCGACATCTGTTGGGATCACCATGCGGTTTTTCTCCTCTAGATGCTTTTTTTTTTTTTTTTTTTTTGCGGTACGCGGGCCTCTCACTGTTGTGGCCTCTCCCGTTGCGGAGCACAGGCTCCGGACGCACAGGCTCAGCAGCCATGGCTCACGGGCCCAGCCGCTCTGCGGCATGTGGGATCCTCCCAGACCGGGGCACGAACCCGTGTCCCCTGCATCAGCAGGCGGACTCTCAACCACTGCGCCACCAGGGAAGCCCTAGATGCTTTTTCTGTTGTTAAACTATTCTTGAATTCCTGGGATAAGACATAACTTAGTATGATGCATTTTTTCCCTATAAACTATTAGATAATTCAGTATATTACTTAAATGTTTGCAATTATGTGAAATTGTCTTACAATTTTTTTTCTTTGTACTGTCCTTATAGTAGCATCATAAAATAAGTTTGGAAGCTTTATCTTTTTTCTATTTTTTGAATCTAGTGTAAGATCATCTGTTCCTGGAAAGTTTGGTAAATTCAGCTATAAATCCCCGTAGTATTGGCAGTTATTTTGAGGTTAGGGGAAGACGTGAGAGTGTGGTTTCTGACCAGCATTTCAATTTATTTAATGGCTATTGTTCCATTTATTTCCTTATAATTTTAACATTTCTATAACAAATCTAGTTAAAAACCTTCTTTCATGATTATTTTGCTTGTATATATTTTTTTCTATATTTTTTTCTTGATAATGTTTGGACAGAAGTGTTTTAAAATTATTAATCTTTTTTAAAGAATCCAATTTGTGTTTTGTTAACTATTTCTACTGTTGTATTTTTGTTCTCTATCTCAATTTTTGCCATGATTTTTATTCATGTTTTCTTATTTATCTTCATTCAGTTGGCCTTTTCTGCCCTTTTCCCCCCACCATCCTTTCTTATTTTACAGTTTAAGCTATAAATTTCCCTCTAAGTATTTTTAAACTATTTCTCATAAATAATGTAATATTTTCATTATCATTCAGTGATTAATATTTTTAAATCTTTCCTATGATGTCTCATTAACTCAATGGTTATTTTAATGATGGTTTCAGTTTATTTTAAAATTTCAGGTGCATATAAGGTTATTTAACCAGCCATTACTAATGATTTTTATTGCCCTATTGCCTGATTATCAGAAAACATAATCTATATGTTATTGATTCTTTTCATTTCTCTCTACCTTGTGAGTGCATATAGTCAACTTTTGTGATTGTTTTGTGTGCTCAAGAAGAATATGGGGCTTCCCTGGTGGCGCAGTGGTTGAGAGTCCGCCTGCCGATGCAGGGGACGCAGGTTCGTGCCCCGGTCCGGGAGGATCCCACATGCCGTGGAGCGGCTGGGCCCGTGAGCCACGGCCGCTGAGCCTGCGCGTCTGTAGCCTGTGCTCCGCAACGGGAGAGGCCACAACAGTGAGGCCCGCGTATTGAAAAAAAAAAAAGAAGAAGAATATGTATTCTGTGCTTTGAGGATGTAAAATGTTCTGCTCATCTATTAGCACAAGCACATCAATTTGTTCCCTTCTGTGTCTTTTTCAACTATTTTGACTGTTGGCCAATTAATTCTCAGGAGGACTTTATTTAAAATCCCGTCAGTTGTCAATTCAGCTATTTTTTCCCCTGTAATTCTGTCCGTTGTTGAAACTATATTTCTAGGTGCGTATGGGCTCACAGTTTTGAGGTCTTCTGGGTTATTTGTTCTCTTACTAACATTTAACAATCTTTATCTTTTCTGATTTTGTTTACACTTTCAATTTTATTTTGTCATGTTAAAGCTTTTTCCCTGAATATATGGAAAAAGGTCATATTTGGTTCATGTTTCATGAGTATATCTTTTCCTTTACTTTTCTTTTCAAACTTTCTCTGGCCTTTTGTTTAAGTGTGTTTCTTTTAAGTAATATACTGACAGTTTTCATTTTTATTCAATGTGGGTTTTCCTCTTGGTTAATTTAGGCTTTATTTGGTAATTCCTGTCATTTAAAAATAATTTAAACCATTTTAATTCATATCTTTATTTACCTCGTATCTTTCTGTTTTTCTTGTAATTTCCAATCTTCAATTGGATCTAGTAAGTTTCTTTCTTATTTTTAAGAAAAGGTCAGCATGTTGTCATCATTATCATGGCAATTTCCCAATTACCAAACTTTTGTTTATTTTTCTTGACATTTTCTAAAGCTTTTCAATAACCAAGTCTTCCTCTCAACCGAGCTCTTGGTTAGTATCTTTCTCCTAGTGTCTCCCCCATACTTGTCACATAAAAATACTTTTAGAGTTTTAAACAGACATATATGTTAGCCATTTCTAACTCAGATAATAGTGACATTATTGAGTTTCTAGTCACTCATATTTTTTTGCACCTGCTTCCTGTTCTTTCTGAAGAACTGTGTCAAGAGTCCCCCGAGAGCCTTTGTATGATCAACTCTGCAGGCTTGGTGTGCACGATAATATCTTCATTTTGTCCTCACTTTAGATAAGAGTTTAGCTCTTTGTCTTTTGTGCTTTGAAACTATTACTCTGTTGCTTTCTTCCATCCACTGTTACTGTTGTGAAATCCGGTGTCTCTTTGAAGTGCTCTCCTATTCCTTTCCAGAAGATTTTAGAATGGTCTCGTTCACTGGTTTCACTGGACATTACCCTAATGGGTCTGGCAGTTGAGGTTTTCTTATCTCTGCTATTCAGCATTCTTTGTTTGAATCTGGAAAATTTTAAGGAAATGTTTTCTCATGTATCCCCTGTCCCCCACCCACCTGACTTGTTAATTCTTTTCTTCTGGGACTCCTGTTAGGTCCCTACTGACACTTGTCCTTCTATCCTTATCTCTCGAGGTTTCCCTCATTCTTTCTATCACTTTATCCTTTTCTGATGACTGAGACTCCCTCAGCTGTACCCCCCAGCATGGAAACATGTTGCTTTCTCTGTATAGTCTATCATTCAACCTGTTGATTGTGTTCTTTATTTCAACAGTTACCTTCTTCTCATCAATAACCCGAACTGAACATTCTGTTACTTCAAGCGCTGGCCTTATGTTTCCAGTGTTCTTCTTAGATCCCTGAAGATATTTATTTGTGCTTAACGTGAAATTCCTGTTCCAGCCTCTGTCAATTCATTCTGTGACCGTTGTTAGGTTTACTTTCTCGCTCTTCAAAGTGCTGACGCTTCTCAATTATTATTCCTTTTTTCCCCTTTGAGTTCTTATTCCCCTTGGAATTCTCTGTTACCTGGGGCTGGTGATATGGGTCTGGGAACAGGGAAAAAATCTGAAATCCCAGTTTGCTCTTTCTCCTAGGAGGTTTGGATTTGGGGTGAGCGTGGGGTCTCAGGACAGAGGTGCCCCAGACCTGCAATATGAACTCCACAAATCTGCATTTCCTCTCCTCTTCCTCTGATGAGCCTTTCTCCTGGAGAAATCCCAGGAGATCTGCATGATGCCATCCTCTGATAATTTCTTAATCCACAGGGTGCGGTTAGGGAGATGGAGAGAAGAGAGGTTCCCCAGAGGTGACCATCGCTCATGCAGCTCTTGCCCTGTGCCGGCCTCAGGACCTTGTCTCCCGCTGGCACAGGACAGTGTATGGCTCTTCTTTTCCACAGAAGGCACTGGGCAGACCGTGGCCACCCTTATGTGTGGAAAAAGGGAGCAAAAGAGGAAAGGGCGCAGCTGGAGTGGCCCTTCCCAGCCTGTCTCCTGCCTTGGACAATGGGGTCTCTAAGCTACTGTTTCTCTTCCAAACAGGAATAAAATTCTCTCTCAAAGCATTCTTCATGGCTTTATGTTATGTTCAGAGATGAATTAAGCCCCTCACTTCTGTGTTCTCTCCTGAGTGGGTTCAGAAGAAGTCAGCAGCTCCTGCAAGCTCACCGTCTTCTCTAGAACTAGAAATCCTGGTGACTTTAGGAGAACGTTCCTGAGATAGCACCTCTTGTTTTATATATTCATTGATTCAGTTTTGAGAATAATGACCGCAGTGTTAGCATAGTGAGGTGCAGAGATTTACTGAAGTTCAATGTCAACACTACCAGTTAATCTCTGTGCTGCTCTGGGCCTTGCACTTCTTTGCGTTTCAGTTTCCTCATTTGCAAGTTGGAAAAAATAACATGAATACACTTTTATTCAGCAGACACTGTGTGTCAGGCACTAATGTGAGGCCCAGACTAGTTCTCCAGATGGCTGGGACAATCAAAGGAGACAGTATGTGAAATAGCTAGATTGGCCAAAGAATACTCTATTGAAGCAGGAAAAGTGCATAGAACTTAAGGACTTGGGCTCTGGAGTGAGAAAGAGGGTTCAAATCTTGTCATTTCATGCTGTTATTTTTGAGCATGTTACCTAAAGCACCTGTGTATTCGTTTCTTAAACTGTCAAGTGGAGGTAATGCCTACATCAAAAGATTGCTGTGGATTTAAATGAGATAATCTGATGACACACTCAGTGCTTACCCAATGCCTCACCTCTCTTATGTATTCAACAAACCCTGGCTGTTATTCATGTGATATTTGCTCCTTTCTGGAATGGCCGTGCTCCAAAAGCTTCATCACTTCTCAAGGGAAATTAAAGGGACATTAGCCTTAAATAATTTGACGATGCAGAATATAAAGGTAGTAGGTCCTTCATTAAATAATGAATCACTATGATCACTCTTTTTGGCATAAAAGCATCTCTTGAATTCTCGAGTTATCTGGCTCAATACATGGTCTTTGAAGCAATAGGTAAAGCTGTTTGAACCATTGCCTCAGAACCTGGTCTTGAGGGACACTGCAGTATGTTGAAAAAGGAAATGCTTTGAATACTGACAATTCAAAACTTAAAGAAAATGTGTCTGGACTGGATTAGTCAATGGGGGATGTGAGTGGAAATAAAGACAGAGGCTATAAGCTGAAGAGCAAGAATGCCATTATAAGACGCCAGGTCCAACGATTCCAATGATTCTGGTGTGGATTATGCATGAAATTGTGGGAATGCAGAGTCATATTCCACAATAGCATTAATTTCTCCTGTCCCATGCAGTAGCTACTGGCCACATGTGACTATTAAACACTTGAAATATGGTTAGCATGATGGAGGTGAACTGAAATGTTATTTGATTTTCGTTGAAATTGAAATAGCCACATGGAGCCGGTGGTTACCGTATTGAACAGTGCAATTGTTTCCTTTTCCTAAAAAAAGAAATTGGCAAAAGAATGATGTCAGATTAAAAGTGGGTAATGAAGGAGGGAGAAAGATAGGTGTTTACAAAAACCCTCAGGGGAAGACTTCAGGGAGCCGGAGATATGGATATCTTTTGTTTCCTTCAGGGTCCTTTAGAGAACCATCTGTCATCACCACTTTCAAAACCCTATGCCTCTGTGACTTTGTCATCACCCTGCAATGCCTGCTACCATTTTCCCTTGTCACAAACATACCCCTGTGCTCAGAACCCAGGGGAGAAACACTCCATACGGCATGGGTTCTACCAAGGCCAGAAGAGCAGCGCTGACGCCAGCGCCTGGAGATTAGTATTCACAGCATCAAAGGATTTCCTCCTGGACGCCTAACACATACCACCCCATATGCCGGCACGCAAAGGGCAGAAAGTTGCCTTGTGAGATGGCAGTATGCTCTCCCCAGACTTAGTCACAGAAAGCCAGAGGCTGTAATTTTCTAAGAAGAAATTTTAGCTCAATTTCTTGTGTGTTTGGGCAGGATGTGTATTAGATATGGGACATATTTTTGTGCGTGTGGTTAAAAACACACAGTACAGTGCAGTAGATATAGCACTTTTTGCACAGCGAGTTTAAAGAAAGGAAAAGAGGTACTTCCTCTCGTAGAAAAAACGTTGTGAGGATGACCTCACGCTTGTTTGGTGCTGTGGCTTCTCAGCCTTTTCCTGCATATCTGGTGCTGTGCCGAGGTTTACGCTCAAGGCTTCCCAGGTTGAAATAGCAAGGTGAGGATGTTCCCAGGAGCACTTGCGACCTCACCTGAGTGCCCCCCTTCCAGCACCTATGTCGTGGGGAGATGTTCTCTAAGCAGCAGATGAGTGGTTTGCCAGTTATTCCCAGGCAATTCTGACTGCACTAGTGAAAGCAGGAAATGTGGGCTAGAGAGAGGTTAACAGGTAGAGGGAAAATCTCCCAGGTCACAAGGAGACCTCCCCAGACAAAAGCAGAGAGCGGGTCAACCCGATAAGAGGGTGCAGGAGGGATGCATTGATTGTTGAGACTCATTGCCACATGGTGACAGCTTTTAATAGAGAACTTTTGTGGTTTCAGGGACACCTAACTGTCTTCTGTGGTTGTGGTAAAAAGCGTTTTTCCCCATCCCCTGAATGGTACTCAGATATTTACAATATATTACGGAGCTGAATGTTGTAGTTTACAGAAACACGAAAAACTACAATTGGATATATTGTTGGCCTAAACCCTAAATTAATATAAAATTCACAAAGAAAAATAATTTAAGATGAAAAACTTCTCTATTCTTTTATTATGAAATGAAGTTACTATATTTAGACCCGTGAACTTTATTTTTTTAATTAATTCATTTTATTTTTGGCTGAGTTGGGTCTTTGTTGCAGTGTGCGGCCTTCTCATTGCGGTGGCTTCTCTTGTTGAGGAGCACGGGCTCTAGGCACGCGGGCTTCAGTAGCTGTGGCTTGTGGGCTCAGTAGTTGTGGCGCATGGGCTTAGTTGCTCCGCAGAGTGTGGGATCCTCCCAGACCAGGGATCAAACCCATGTCCCCTGCACTGGCAGGTGGATTCCTAACTACTGCATCACCAGGGAAGTCCCAGGTTCACTGTTTAAGAATTCTAGGATTGTATAAAAAGAAAGATTCTAGTCATATTTCTTATAGTCCAGTCATGAGATAGGATCCTTTCTTTTTAAAAAAAATTAATTAATTTATTCTTTCTTTCTTTCTTTTTTTATTTGTGGCTGCATTGGGTCTTCGTTGCTGCGGGCCAGCTTTCTCTAGTTGCGGCGAGCGGGGGCTACTCTTCGTTGTGGTGCGCAGGCTTCTCATTGCAGTGGCTTCTCTTGCTGCGGAGCACAGGCTCTAGGCACGTGGGCTTCAGTAGTTGTGGCACGCAGGCTCAGTAGTTGTGGCGCACAGACTTAGTTGCTCCATGGTATGTGGGATCTTCCCAGATCAGGGCTTGAACCCGTGTCCCTGCATTGGCAGGCGGATTCTTAACCACTGCGCCACCAGGGAAGCCCCACTTTATCATTATTTATTTACACTCTGGGGCAGGACCCAGACTTCTGTGCAATAAAAAATGGTTGCCGGCAGTGAAGAATGGGTAACAGTTTCAAAGAAAGTCTATTTCTTTCACTTGTTGTTTTTAAAGTTGACCGTACCTACACCCCTAATTATCCAATATTCCTAAACACATGCCAGTAGGTGTTATGGGAGGTGGATGCAAAGCGTTTGAGTTCTCCCTCCACTGTGTGGTACGCTGGGATTTTTCCTGATAAAATTTGCTTGACCCCTGTTTTATGAGTCCTTTTATTTTATTTTTCTGGCTGTTACTGCTGTACAGCTTCTACAGATCTTGTGTGGCTCTGTCTTTCCCATTTCCTTTCACCCTAAAAACATACCTATTAGATTCTCATCAGTGAGAACTTCCATGAAACTTCAGTTTCCTTCATTTCACTTCATTACCATGTGATAATGCAGGTTTTTTCTCTTATACATTATTTCTATCAATAAACCACTCCACTGTAAAAGTGATTTTCTCCGGAATCTCAATGTGGGGAAAATAATCTAATTAGGAACTTTCCTTTTAGGTTATCTTGATTTCATTGTCTGCATCAGAACTTTCTAGACTCGTCACATTTTTTTTTTTTTTGGCTGCACTACAGGGCTTGTGGGATCTTAGTTCCACGACCAGGAATCGAACCTACACCCCCTGCAGTGGAAGTGTGAAGTCTTAACCACTGGACCTCCAGGGAAGTCCCCTTTCTATACTCTTCAAATGGAAGAACAACAAAGTAGCACAACTTGCAATTAATTATGAGTTAAAAAAAATTGTTTTGGAATCGATATCAGGTAAGTTCAAGATAAAAGATATTTTCCTACTCGAAAAATAAGTCTGATTGTTATGAAAAGGTACTAATACCTTAAATCTTAAATATATTTGAAATTAATAGGTTTGAAATTAATATATAATTAAACAACTAACCCGAGAAACCTGTATTTTGGCAAACTTATTATTAAGTATGTGCTCCTTTACCTGTCACAGATTTTGGTGAATTATTCTTGAAATGGATTTTAGAATTCCAAAGACAGTAGAATACTTCAGCAACTTAGCTCTTTGTTGTTTTTTTCCCTCCTTATTCTGTTTTTTCAGGAATTTAAATCAACACTGTCTCTGAATCGTCTATCACATAAAGTTTTCTTTAAATCCTTTAATTTATAAGTTACTTTCTCTTCTAAAATTGACTAAAGGAAAACAATGATAATGGAAAACATTTACATAATGCTTATTATTCTAGGTACTTTATAGAGAGCAAATCATTTATTATTTATTTATCTAAAGAAAACAAAACACTAATTTGAAAACATACATGCACCCTATGTTCATTGCAGGATTACTTACATAACCAAGATATGGGCACAATGTAAGTGCCCATCAATAGACGAATGGATAAAGAAGATATGATATATATATACAGACAGACACGTACACACTGGAATATTACTCAACCATAAAAAATGAGTTCTTTTTAATGGCAACAACATGGATGGACCTAGAAGGTATTTTGCTAAGTTAAGCAAGTCAGACAGAGAAAGAAAATATGAATTCACTTATATGTGGAATCTAAAAACAAAACAAATGAACAAATATAACTAAACAGAAACAGAGTCATAGATACAAAGAGAAAACAGGTGGTTGCCAGAGGGGCATGGGGTAGGTGTATGAGAAAAAAAGGAGAGGGAGATGAAGAGGTACAAACTTCTAGCTACAAGATAAATGAGTCATGGGTAAAAATGTACAGTGTGGGCAATAGAGTCAACAATTGTGTGATACTTTTGTATGGTGACGGATGGTAACTAGACTTATCATGGTGGTCATTTTGTAATGCGTGGAAATAGTGAATCACTCTGTAGTGCACCAGGAACTCACATAGTGTTGTAGGTCAATTATAGTTTGAAAACAAACAAAAAAAACAAAGTCACAGAAAAAGAGATCAGATGTGTGGTTACCATAGGTGGGAGGTGGAGGAGGGGGAACTGGATGAAGATAATCAATAAAAATTTACTAAAAAATATCATTTATCCTCTCAGTCCAATTAGCTCAACACTTTGTGGAACCCCATTTTAGAGCTAAAGAAACTGAGGCACATTTTTCAGGCAGTCTAACAGCTAAAGTTCTTGCTTTTAACCTACAGTAGGCTGGTCCCAGTAGCTCCATGTCAATAACATTTTTTGAACGATTAACTATTGTCTTAATTTGTGTTTTAATTTGGCTCGTAAGTGTGGACCTGTTTGAATCCAAGAGGATGTTCCCTGCCCACCAATAAGCCACGCCAGGTGCTGTGTGCCCCGGGGAACCCAGGTGTGGGTTCCCTGGGGCGTGATATTCAGTTTTGCTGAGTGATTTTTGTCGGCACAGGTGGGGGATCCATTTCGCCAAACAGATTCCCATCAATCCAGCTCATGAGATGGTGAAGCTAATTACCAGGGAGATTGCATGGTGGGTTTCTCTGGCACCTTCTCCAGCGGTATGTGGACTCGAGGGGACCCCAAAGTTTAACCAGAAATATGACCAGTGGGCCTGGATCAGTGCAGGAGGGCTCATGTGATTTGAATAGTAGCTGACATCAGGTTTTTACAAAATGACCGTTACGCTATGGGTAAGCCTCCTACTCAGACCAGACAGACTAAATCCTTAGGTCAGGGCCCCCTTGACCCTGAGCCCCACCACGGTTCGTCCATGACACTCTTCCTTCCCAGAATTCTATTTCTGGGCAACCATTCCCAACGACCCAGATGATGGCATTTGGCTTAAATATGTTCACACTATCAGTTAGGCAAGTGGATTTCAGCTTTTTGACCAGATACACAATAAGAAACATACGGGAAATTCACATTGTACGTGGCCAGTCTTCCTCTTCAAGTGGCTGTGCATTTTCTCTCTATTACTTTGCATTGGGTTTGTAGAGTGAATCTCAGAAGCTGAGCTCACAGCACTTAGGAGATCCCAACTGATGCTGCTTCCTTCCCAGAACCTGGAAGCAGAGCATTTCTCATCGAGGGAGAAATGGTCATACCTTCCAGAGAAAAACGCATCCTGTCTTCAGTAGAGTGCAGGAGCTCCCATAACATAAATGCATTCGCGTTAGCCATTTATTCAATAACTCTTTGTTAAGAACCCACTGTTTACTCAGAGTCCAGTTAGGCAGACGATTAATTGAGTTATTCATTTTATTTTCCATAAATTGGAAAGTGCTTCTCCTGACACAGTGTTGGAAGAACTCTCAGATCCTGTGCCTCTCTGACCAGACCTTGTTTAAAAACGAAAACAAATACTTTAACGACAGTAATTATTAGAATTTACCGTCGTTGTTTTGTGGTGACGTAACTAAAATCTCAAGGGGCAGCCAAACACATGATGCAAAGCTAATTAGCTGTGACCCTCAGATTTAGTTTCTTCCTTTAAAAATCACAGCTTTTAGGTCTGTGGAGCTGAACAGCTGCCCACAGAGATTTACTTTTCAGTATTTTTTTTAAAACTTAAAAATTGTCCCCTCTTCCACGAGATCCTTCTTGGCCACATTCTACAGTGAGAGCTTATTGGAGTGAGTCCTCTGCAGTCACTTTGCGTGTATGGCTTTCAGGCATCGCAGTGTCCTTGTTAACGTGAGTTAACTTGTGTTGATGGTTCCACTGTCCCGTGTTCACTGCTGATGGAATCAGATGCTCTTTGGGGACAGACGCTGACGCTGCTGACATCAGCTGTCATCACACAGCACCAGGACACGCAGGCACCCATGGAAGTTGCTGACTGATGTAGGTGCTCCTTGTACCCAGGCCCTGGGAGGGTGGAGGGGTGGCCGCCCCCGATGGCCCATGTGCAGCCTTCAATAATCTGCTTTGGGAAAAGATGCGATGTGAACAATCTGTTCTTTCTTTTCAAAAGGCAGTTTTCAGCACACCCTTTGGTTTACTTTGGGATTGACAGGAAACTACAATGAGGAAGTAATTTCTTAGAAAAATTCTTCTGTTTCTAATCAAAACCTGCTTTTGTCTAACAACTTGCCTGTGCTTTCATGTCCCAAAGCGTCCATTCTCAACTTGCTTCTCTTGTTTTCCCCCCATCACTTCTACATGGGTTTGCCTCTCGACAGAAACGAAGCAAAGCAAAACAAAACGCTCTGAAGGCCCCCAGCTGTGAAAAAGGGAAGGTCACCATAACGTTTATGTTTATAGGCTGATTTTCTTCCTTCCCTCCCTCTCTCTGTCTCTCTTTCTTTCTTTCCTTTGTTTTCTTTTTTTCCTATCTAGAAACAAAAACGACAATAGTGGCTAAATCCATGTTTTCTTGACTGTTAAACAGAGAAAGGGAATATCAAGGAAATGATGAGGGGACAGTACTTCATGATTCACGTCCACGAGCCCTCAGCGCACTCCTTCTAACACACCTTCTGAGGCTCTTCCCGAGAGATGGGGGGGAGAATGACATAAAAAGAGGGTTCTACCAAATGCTCCACTTCAAAAAGAAAAGTGAGAGCGAGAGCAGGAAAGAAAGCTCATGGGAGGAGGTGCTGGTGTGTGTGTGTGTGTTGGGGGAATAACTGAGAGCTAGAAAAATGCAGCGACATAAATCAGGCTTGTGCTGAGCTTCCTGCTTTTTTATTGGTTTGTTCCCCGTGGTGCTTTCACTAAAACTGCTTCCTCTTTCTCTACACTCATTTTGTTTCCAGTCCAGAAGGTCTTCGATGATGTTGGTGAGATTCCAAACATCTGGGTTTTGAGACAGAGAGAGAGAGAGAGAGAGAGAGAAGCACGTGCGCACGAGATCTCCACGGGTAGGTAACTTAATCTTCACAGCCCCCTGGAATGCTCTGCTTCCTGTTTCCAAGAGGTCTGATGACTCTTCATTGCTGGACATCTATTGATCACTGTGGGAATCAGGCCTGATGCTCACCTGTTTACTTAAGAGATAAATAAGAGGTAATCGAGTTTATGCCATTTTCATAATACGTGGAGTTATCATAGTTACACCATACCCCAATATGTAATATTTTATTTGTATATAATTTCTACATGTATCATTACTAGAAGCCCCACATTTAGAGTGTTACCTTGTGCCAGACCCTGAGATAAGTGCTTTACACACATTAGCGCATTTAATCGTCACAATAATCCCGATAGGTAATTAGTGTTATCATTCTTATCGTATAGTTGAGAAAACTGAGGTTCATATGGGAGCCACGTGACTTGCTATAAAATAGTATAACTGATCTCTACATCTAAGGCTTCCTGGCTTAAGAATCCTGAACAATGATTTTTGTGATATTTCAGTTCATAACTGTAAGTACTAACATGGATAATGAAACTAATAAATAAAGCAGTGAGATCCCCTACTTTGTTCATTTGAAGATGTTTAATTAAAATATTGTTTTTCATTTTCTGCACTTTATTTCTCTACCTACGTGATCTCTTTAGTAGTTAACAAAAGGGAGATGTGAGCTGTTTTTTCAAGGAGAAAATCATAAAACATTCAATAAATGTGAAGCTCCATACTTGTTACAAATAATTCAAAGCAAAAGTGAGGCATTAGGTTAAAGTGCCTGGAAAATAACGGTGAAAATGACACTTGAATCAACCACATTTCTTCCTTCTAAATTCTAAAAGATTGAGTATAATAGCTACCAGTTACTTAATATTTTTTATGTATAACTCCAGTTACCTGTTGCTATGGAACAAACTACTCTAAACTTTAGTAGCTTAATACAACAACTACTGTATTATATGTCACAAATTTTGTGGGTTAAGAATTCAGAAATAGCTCAGCTGGCTGCGTCTTCTGCTTCATGTGACATCGCCTGGGGTCACCCAGCGGTTGTAAGCTGATGTTTGGGGCAACTTCAAGCAGTGCTGTCCAATCGCATATACGCATAGAGTTTTCAATTTTCTAATAGCCACATTTTAAAAGTTTAAATAAGTAGAATTAACTTTAATAGCATATTTTATTTTCACCCAATACATCTAAAATATTATCATTTAAACATATAATCAATATACGAATTTTAATGAGATATTTTTGGTGTGTTTTTTGAAATCCAATGTGCATTTCACTCGTATGGCACGTCTCAGTTTGGGCTTTGAGGGCCCAGTAGCCATGTGTGGCTGCCATATTGGATTGCACAGGTTGCTGGAGACTCCACGATATCTCTACTCTCATGCGTGCCCGCCCTGCTGGAGTTGGCTGGAAGGCTGGGCTCACTGAACTTCTCTCCTCCTCTGAATATTCTCAGGATTTACCATGTGGTTTCTGCTGCGAGTAGTCAGTCTTCTTACAAGGCAGCTCAGTTTCCAAGAGATAGAGGTAGCAGCTGTCAGTCCTTTTAAAGGGTGAGTCTTAAGCTAGCACAGCATCATTTCCTCTGTACTGGCTACAACAAAGCAGTCACAGGCCAGCCCAGATCCAGCGGGAAGGAAAACTGCCCCACCTCTCAATGGAAGGCTGATCAACGAATTTACAGCTATCTTTAATATGCCAGGAGAACATTTATTAGTTTATCTCAAAGTATGAAACAGTAAAGTTGCATATTTAAAAAACTTTTTACATACATTTTTAGGATACTGAAATACAGTGTATAATGGAAGTGAAGAAAGAGTTACACATATTTTGTAGACCTGGAATTATAGTAATATATGAATTGATTATAGATGTTGAGTCATATATACACTTTTAGAAAGGACAATTTGTCATATGTGATTTATTTCATATTAGATTCTTGATTAAATAACACAATACCTAATATCAACATTGTTCCTACAAGAAAATAAAAAGCATTTTTCTTCTTCCATTATTGTCCAATGCTACCACTATACCACATTGAGAAGCAAGGGGTGCCCATTTTAATTCTACAGTTATGACAAATCATTATAATTCTTTATCTTATTTCTCTATGGACTTTTATTTTAATAATTGTCTGCCATGGACTCTAATGTTCTGAGTAATCATTGTTCTGCCAACGATTTTAAACCTTGTTTGGATGAATATTTAACAAACTGGAGATTGTTATTTGTTTTCAAATAACCACCTGCAAATATGAAAGTGGTGACTATAGCAATTACAAGAAAAAAGAGAAACATAGGGACTTATTTCCCTTTTTAAAAAAGCTTTGCAGATATTTGGATAGGTCAGATGAACTCTCATTTATATTGAAATCAATAATTTATGAGTACTAAAAACAGAGAAAAAAATTAAAACAAGGGAATAAAGAATTCTATGAACTGCTGTCTCTAGGTAATAATATGTTGTGATTCTGAAGTATGTTAGTTTCGTCACTAAGCTAGAGAACAGCAACTGAGTTTAACTAATTTAACAACGTCATCAAAAGTGCTGGACTGTCCCCTGGAAGAAGACAGCCTCTGTGACTAGTCATAGGATTCGCTCAAACTCATGGTTCTTTTGTTTTTTTCATCTTTATTAGATTATAATTGCTTTACGATGTTGTGTTAGTTTCTGCTGTACAACAAAGTGAATCAGCTCTATGTATCCCTATATCCCCTCGCTCTTGGGTCTCCCTCCCACCCTCCGCATCCCACCCTTCTGGGTCATCACATGTTTTGGATAATGACAAGTTTCTGCTTTTGGACTCGTCTACTCTCTGTTGAGCAGAGCTGAGATTAGCAGGTGTAGTAGAGATCTATAACGGATCAACCAAGAAGTAGTGAACTGGCTGCATTTACCAGGTCCTTCAAGCCTCACATCTCATGGTAATTGAAAATATAATCACTGAGGCTAGAGAGAAGAGATTACGTTTTCAGTTAAGATCTTCACTGGATTATGCAGAAGATGCCAATATACAAGTTTGCACACAAACCAGACAGTTTCTTTAGTGTGACTTGGTGATTCAGTCTTTTCAGTTCTCCCACATGGAACAGCGGAAGCTTCTATAATGGAATTTGATGTGGGAGTCTGGAGGGCACGATGATCAATACATTTGCTATTGGCTTGTAAGGCACCTGACAAATTCACCATCTCAGAAGTTCTGAATTGAATTAGAACTCTTATCCACTGTATACACTGAATAAGTGAGGCATCAGATTAAAATTAATCTTGTAAATTCAGACCCAAGAAACAAATAAGAGGGATTAACCACGTTTTAAAAGCCACTGGGCTTTTATGCACTCAACTTATTTATTACTGTCTCACTATATTCTATCCTTCAATTTTATACGAATGCCAAAGACCATTCAGTAGAAGGAAAGTGGTCTACTATTTACAAAAAATAAAAATTTGCTAATCCACTTATAAGATCCATTACTATGTGCCAGAGGTACTGTGTAAGGCAGGGTACCTTTATGTTTCTATTTGTGCTCACCACAAATCCTAAAGGTGAATACTATTATCATGTCCCTTTCACAGATGATAAAACTGAGGCTTGAGGTGGTTAAGTCATGTGACCAATATCCCACAGCTGATGAGTGGCAGATGGATGTGAACCCAGGACTGCCTGTCTCTGGTGGGCTAGCTCTTAAACACTGTGCAACAGTAGCAGTAGCCGGAGTGCCAGTAGTAGTCATAGTGGTGATAGTAGTAAATAACTAACATTTACAGGGTACTTTCTACACATCAGTGCCTCATCTTTATCCCAGATGACTCCTGCCTGGGGCCTGACACGACCGAGTTGCCCAGAGAACCGTGTTGGACTAATACAGCAGTGTTCAGTGGCCAGGAGTATCCCCAGCATCTGGTGAGTCCCTCGGCTCTGCACCTTCCTGTGGGATGTCTCCCCCACCTCCCAGAGAGGAGATTTCCAGCAAGTCCCAACAGTGAGACACCCGAGTGCCTTGTCTGCCATCAACGAGTCACAGCCATGCCGCCCACACCAGGTCTGGGTTCCGGCAGGGAGGTCTGGGGAAGATCTTTCTTGAGCCCACAAGTTGGGGTTAACCTCACATCTGCTGCTCCCAAGCTCTCAGCACTCTCCTTATGCTCAGCAGCCAGCTATCCTTGTTTCCAATCTTCTGCGAATCATTCTTTAGGTTCAACATTGTGTTTGCAAACATTGTGTGGTTTCTGTCTCCTGGCTGGACCCTGACTAATAAAACATGATATTTTTATAAAATCTTCATAAACAAAGGCAATCATTGCACTTTTTTATTTCCTTCGGTTTTTTTTTTTTTGCGGTACGCGGGCCTCTCACTGCTGTGGCCTCTCCCGTTGTGCAGCACAGGCTGTGGACGCGCAGGCCCAGCGGCCATGGCTCACGGGCCCAGCCGCTCCGCGGCATGTGGGATCTTCCCGGACCGGGGCACGAACCCGTGTTCGTGCAGAGTGCAGAGAGTCCGGCAGGCGGACTCTCAACCACTGCGCCACCAGGGAAGCCCTCTTTTTTTTTTTTTAATAGGGGAAGCAACAGAGGCACAGAGCAGTAAGGGTCTTGCTCAAATCTTCTAGTTCTGGTACTCTATAGGGCCGGCTCTGCTTTATCCCCCACCGCTTTCAAAGGTTGGAGGTTCCCGGGGCTCGTTCTCCATCATAGTCTGGGCAGCTTCACGATTTTTTAAGCACCAACTAGCACCCTTTTGTGGACTGAATGTGTTCCCCCAAATTCATATGTTGAAGCGCTAACCCCTCAAGTTCCCTCTATTTGGAGAAAGGGCCTTAAAGAAGGTAATTAAGGTTAAACGAGGTTATAAGGGAGCGGCTCTAATCCAATATGACCGGTGTCCT
The DNA here is from genome assembly GCF_011762595.2 of Tursiops truncatus. Taxonomy (NCBI): domain Eukaryota; kingdom Metazoa; phylum Chordata; class Mammalia; order Artiodactyla; family Delphinidae; genus Tursiops; species Tursiops truncatus. The sequence continues at coordinate 5,454,329 of NC_047050.1, read as the reverse complement.
TATAGAGGCACAGAGGAAAGGCCACGTGGGGACACAGAGAAGGCGGGCATCTACAAGCTGAGGACAGAGGCCTCACAAAGAACCGGCACTCCCTACGCCTTGACCTTGGACTTCCAGCCTCCAGGCCTGTGACAACACAAATTTCTGTTGTTTAAGCCACCCAGGCTGTGGTACTTACCACCCCAAAGCTGGTGAATCTTAATCCATACCTCCAGCTTTATTGTTTGCCATACATCTGCACGTTGTTTTCAAACTTGAACCTTTCCTTTCAAAGTAGTCCTCATTATAAATTCTGTATCATAATTAATGGCTTCAATAGTTATGGAGTCACTTGAACCTCAGACCTCAGAATCTCCCCTTTCCTTAGTGTCTCATGGGTCTTTTAGTCATAATTCTAACTATTATATGTTCAAGTTCATTTCCTCCTATGCTTCCTATACCACTTGCTTATATCATGATTTCATTGTATTTATCTTGTACCTTTGCCGTAGGCAAGGTGATCTCAGAGTGTCTGATCTCTCCTTTTCTGGTGCACCCCTTTTCACTCCAGACCTTAAATCTTGGTCTGATTATGTCACTTTAAAAACCTGTAACAGGGCTTCCCTGGTGACGCAGTGGTTGAGAGTCCGCCTGCTGATGCAGGGGACGTGGGTTCGTGCCCCGGTCTGGGAAGATCCCACATGCTGCAGAGCGGCTGGGCCCGTGAGCCATGGCTGCTGAGCCTGCGCGTCTGGAGCCTGGGCTCCACAAGGGGAGAGGCCGCAACAGTGAGAGGCCCGCGTACCGCAAAAAAAAAATAGTAATAAAAAAAAATTAGAGAACAGCTCTAGCTCGAAAGTAGATTTTAAGCTTGAAATGTATTCCATAAAGGCACATGGTGTTCTCAGGATGCAATTCAGAAGAAACCACTGGAAGATTTTGTTAAAATATCTCAGTCTTTCTCCAAACCCCTGAATTTATGAATATTCCTTACCACTTTCTACCTACTTTTTTCTCTGCAGATAGAGCATCCCTGTGTATAAACCATCATAATCAAAATGAAACAAAAGACAAGACAGGTGTGTGGTAAGTCAGAGCAGCACAGGGGTTTTCTCTCCTTTATGGTCCATGTCCATGGTGGCCTTGGTTCATCACTCACCGCTCAGTTCTTCCTGGAGAAGGGGCATCTGGGTGAAAAATCCCAGCTCTATAGCCTTGGGCACGTTACTTCACCACCCTGTGCCTCGATCCCCAACGTATGACGTTGGGATGGTGCTGACAACAGTACTAACATCCCAGGTTGTTGTAAGGATGAAATGCACGTAAAACACGTAAGAAGTGCGCTGTGGTCAGTATACTCTTCATGAGCATTAACTACTATTGCTATACATGCATTTCAAAGATACCATTTCTGATTTAACCTTAAGATAATTCAAGTTGTGAAAATAGGCTGCTGAATAGGTAGTGTTACAGTTCCAAAAAGTTGCATTTTCTTTTTAACCATAGTATGCATTTATTGATTTCCGCTTAAATGATGACTTCTCAAGGCCCATTACTTTCCTTATATTAAGTGCCCATGTCCACTGCAGAAGGTAATTCCAATAAGCAGACATACAAAATTTGGTATTACAGCGTAAGAGGTGTTAACTTATTTTATTTTAAAAATAGAAAAATTATATGGGAAAACAGCAGAATGCAACTTGTAAATAAGTAATGAAAATAATCAAAATTACTTACAGTTGTAAAAGCAAAGGAAAATATTTAGTATATATTTAAATTCCATACACATTCGCTGAGCTTCAGCCAGGATCTAGAGAGAATGAGTGTTATATAGCTGTTATCCTGGAGGTTCTCAGGGCAGTGGGAGAGGCAGACAGATCAAGAAGCACTTGAGTGTAAAGTGACAACTGCTGGAACAGTGACACATGGAAATTACTGTGGGAAGTGAGTGAAGACGGGGCAACAATGGGGGAAAAAGATTTTTGAAAGAAATGAATGCATTTTTAAGGTTAAGCAGCAGGGAAGGATGCCTTCTGACTCAGGGAAATGCAATTTAAAACAAGAGGCTATCATTTCACGCACATCAGGTGGACAAAAATGAAAAGGAAGACAATATCAAGTGAATGCGAAGATGCCTGGGAATAGAATTCTCATATGATGCTGGAAGGAGTGAAAATTGGTCCAAATGCTTGTGGAGCGATTTGGCAATACCCAGTAAAACTGAAAATGCACATCCTTATGCTGTTCTACTCCTAGGTACATATCCCGGAGAAACCCTCAAATATGTGCATAGGAAACAAGAAAATGAATATTCATAGTAGCACTGTTCATGAGAGTGAGAAATGGGAAATAATCTAAACGTCTCTCATTAGGGAGATGAATAGTAACCCATTGTTAGATACTGTTTTATATTCATGCAACGCGTTTTCAGACGACAGTTAAAATGAATGAAATAGATCTATATTTCCCTCAAAGACAAAATGTTGAACGAAAAAGTAAATTTCAAAAAAAAAAAAAAAAAAGAAATCCATGTACGATCATACCATAAAAATTCAGAGTAGAAGCTGACCTTTAGGGAGGGAAGAAAAAGAACAGGAATGGAAGAAAAAAGGGAATTTAAATTTTGTGTACAATGTCTGATTCCCATGTAAGCTGGGCAAGCAGACCCTGTTTGAGGCCCCCTGGCCTAGATCACGGGAATGGAACCCTGAGAGGCAGGTGCCAGGAAAAGGAGAGGGGGAGATAGAAAGGGAGGTGGGGTTACCAAAGACAAGGTTTGCCATGTCCGGTTTTTTATTATCATTAGTCCTGCCTGCCTTCATGGGCACAAAACCCTTCCCCTCTTCACCTTCCTGTCCGTGTTTCTTTCCCACTTACCCTATTCCTTCCCTATTCCGGGAGCTCTTCCCACAGCAGCTTTTCAGACGCCCAATTTCAGAAACATTGTGGTGAATCGATTGCAGAGACTGGTCAAGGAGCTGTAAGTCGTTTTCTTTATAAAAAATAAATCTAAATTTAAAAACAACACATATACCTGTTTGAAGTAATTTTTTTGATTTCACATTTTTTAGAGACTTGTCAGAGAAGAGCGGAAGATGGTTTGGGTGAAGAAGTAAGGGAGCTCTTTTCTGACAGTCCTGGAACAGATGGGTAGTTTTAGGCGTCATCTTTGAAAATGACTCACGAGTGCGACATCTCTCTAGAGTTCTCCGGACAAACCGTATTATGACCACGTGGGTCCCCTCTGCTGTCTGCAGCCAGGGGCCCCCAGGTAAGCTCAGGTGCTTCGTCAAACCGCATTTCATCAGGTTCTGTCTACTCTCAGGTGACCCCAAACAGAGAACCACACTGAATGCTTCCCGATGTCACGGCGAAATGGCCCCTTTATCGCTGAGATCAATCACGGAAGAGCAGGGAGCAGATTGAAAGCAGTTTCAGCCGGGACAAAGGGAAGCACTATTACGGGTCTCCCCCTTGCCTTCAATACACTGAGAAGTATTTTTCTGGGATAGAAAATATAGAACACGAGAATAATGTCCATTAGGGGACAGCACCGACGTCTTTAAGGACATAATAGGTTAACCGAATGTTATGGTCGTATATTGGATTGCCTTTGATCATTTTATTTGTGACTTCCTGGAGATCATTTGAAATAGCTTTTCGTGTTAGTATTGATAAGTGTGTTTCTAGAGCTGTCAAGCTCCCTATTCACATCTTTCGAGAAAACTGAAGCTTAGCGTTCTCCCATCTTTTCCTCTCTGACATCCCTCTGCCCACCGCCGCCTAGTGGATTGTATCATTGCCCGGAAGTACTCCCTGCTCTTCCGGGACTGTTTCTCTTTACTGCAGTCTCTTTCTGCGCAGTTTCTGGTTCTCTGCTTTCCTCCTGAAGTTTCCTTACTGAGTTTGGACACCCTCCAGGTGTTCTTGCCTGAAAGGGGGAAAAACACCACCACCTGCTGGACCGCTTACCCTCTCCTCCATCAGCCTGTGTGCTGTCTCCCCTTGTCTCCAAGCCTGTTGGCTGCAGTCTGCATCACCTGTGTTCAAGTAGCCTGCCCTGAGGTCATGAGCACACCCACGACGCACAGAAACAAACCCTCACGTCCATGTCTGCATCCCCCTGGCTGTCCTGGGGTCCTGTGGACAGCTGTCACCCAGGCCTTCCTGCCGTACTTTGGGTTTTCATTTTCATGGAAGGTGTCTGCTGAGCTCTGGTGTAAGCAGGGCCCCACTGAGCTGAGACCAAAGACATAGCCCAGGAATCACAAGGATCCTCTCCCTGTGAAACTTGGAGGATCGTTGACAAGAAAGATTAGAGATCTGAGTGGCCTTGGAGATGGCCTGGGGAGAGACCATAGGAGCAATAATCAGAGACTGCAGCTCTAGACTACGGGAGATATTTACCATGACTTTGCTTCTCCTAGAAGTCAGCTAGTACATAAGCTGAGGTTATGCATTTTTTTAAAATTTTATTTTATTCAAGTATAGTTGATTTACAATGTTGTGTTAATTTCTGCTGTACAGCAAAATGATTCAGTTATACATATATATATAAATTTTTTCATATTCTTTTCTACTATTGTTTATCATAGGATACTGAATATAGTTCCCTGTCCTATATAGTAGGACCTCGTTGTTTATCCTTATCACAGGATATTGAATACAGTTCCCTGTGCTATACAGTAGGACCTTGTTGTTTGTCCATCCTGTATATAATAGTTTGTATCTGCTAATCCCAAACTCCCAGTCCACCCCTCCCCCACCCTCCCCCTCCCCCTTGGCAACCACAAGTCTGTTCTCTATGTCTGTGAGTCTGTTTCTGTTTTGTAGATAGGTTCATTTGTACCATATTTTAGATTCCACTTATGAGTGATATCATATGGCATTTGTCTTTCTCTTTCTGACTTACTTCACTTAGTATGATAATCTCTAGGTCCATCCATGTTGCTGCAAATGGCACTATTTCACTCTTTTTTATGTCTGAGTAGTATTCCATTGTAGATATATACCACATCTTTTTTTTTTTTTTTTACCACATCTTCTTTATCCATTCATCTGTTGATGGACATCTAAGTTGTTTCCATGTCTTGGTGTGTTCTAACTTCATTGATTTACATGTGGCTGGAGGACACACATTTATGTTCAAAAAGTAGGGCATCAATAGCTCATGGTTAAAAACTCAACAGTTTGGGAATATATTTAATACACATACATACATATAATTATTTTCTCCATTTCCCCCTTTCGTAAAATAACTAGCTGAGCACTTGTTTCAGGCATGTATGCATATACTTCCAAGCTTTCTGCTGATCTTCTATGTAATAACTTTAAATAGAAACAGAATCATGCCTCACACACTACTTTTCAACTTGCTTTTGTCATAATGATCATGGATATCTCACCATGTAAATATTTATACTATATTTATTATTTAAAGATCTATATAGGATACCAATGCCTATGGTATTCCCATGCCCAAATTCCATTTTCTCTATTGCGGAAGGAGTAATAACGTAAGACATTTCTTGCTTTGGACTAAGTTGTTACTCTTCAGTCAAACAATCCATGTGCCTAATCTAATTTTCCCAGTTAGTTGGATGGATGATTGAATTATTCAGAGTTGTTCAGTAGTAGGGTTTAATTTAACTAGGAGACAGTTATAACATTTTAAAAAATATTTATTTCTTTGGTTGCGTCGGCTCCTTAGTTGCAGCACCTGGGTTCCTTTAGTTGAGGCAGCTGGGCTCCCTAGCTGTGGCTCGCCGGCTCCTTAGTTGTGGCATGTGAACTCTCAGTTGCGGCATGCATGTGGGATCTAGTTCCCTGACTAAGGATGGAACCCAGGCCTCCTGCATTGGGAGCACAGAGACTTCTTCACTGCCCCACCAGGGAAGTCCCGAGACAGTTATAACATTTGAAACCGATTTTTAAATAAGGAAACCAAAATTTTCATAGCCTCCTAGAGTCTAAGGATTGGCTCTCACTTGAAAGGTCACCTGAAAAGCCACCTATTTATGTGAGAATCTGCTCTACATCATAGAAGCCCAGAGGTCATTAAGCCTCGTTGGTATATGGCCAATTACAGGGAAATCACTATTTTCAAAAGCAGTAAATTCTTTTGATGCAACGTGTTCTAGTGGGAGAAAGCATGGGTTTGGGGGTCCCCCACCCGTGGATTGAACTTCCCTTCTTTTATATCACTGGATTTAGACATTAAACAAGTTACTAACATGTCTCTATTGGATACAGTGTGGTTTATGTTAAAACTATATGCTCAGACTTAAAGCATTGCTCTTGATATGAAAAGCCTTTGGAATTTAGAAAATCCCTTTTTCTCTCTCTGGAGCCCAGATTTCAAGTTTATTGCCTCATTGGAGGAAAAAAAAAAAAGAAGCCTAATAAGAAACTCAGAGCCAAGTCAGGGCACCTTTGTTCTCGGCTGTACTTTCCCTCTCTGAAGAAATGAATGACTTTTAGTGATTGGGAAGGGAACCTCAGGGCAACAGAACGTGCAAGGATTGAAAAGACTTTGGAAAATATTTTTCGAAGTATTATCCCATCCTCTGTGCTGGGTGGGCTGTGCTGTCTGCACACTTCAGGGGGCCCCAGAGCTCTGTTTCCAGGCTTCATCTCTTTTGAAGTTCAGTCCTGCAATGTAAGCAGTCGACTAGCTATGTTTGTCTGGATTCATCAGTTGTACCCATTTACTGATCACCTTCTGTATACCAGCCTGATAGTGGAGATGAGAACATGAATAAGATAGTGTCCTTTGTTAAAAGGTAAACTGAGGCATATTCAAATTTTTAACAGTTTGAGTAAGAATCCGTTTGAATCAGGCAGCGACGAACAGGAAGTGCTTAGGGGCCCTCCACCGACAGGAGCTGGGGAGACACCGTACAGAGAAAAGGCAGAAGCAGAGTAAGGAAACGGTTGGTTGGTTACAGCTAAAATCCTACTGGGCTGCTTGGATGTCCTTGGGTTTTGATTTTGTAACCTGGAGGCCAGTGCAGGCTAAGGTTTTGAGTTACTTACCTAGGCTGCAACAGCATTCGAGCCACTTCAGCCTGATGGCCTCTTTGTTTAATTAAGTTCACCCCCTTGTTCTCAAGGCCCCTGGGAGAGCTGGACCAGAAAATGGGGGACCATAAGCTCCCATGTGAAGACCAGGCAGTGCTGAGCCGATGTTGCTTAGATGGGGCCCTGATGGATTTAGCAGTCAGGACTTGCTGAGCGTGTGGGGTAAGAGGTGAGGATTAGAGGCTGCATCTTGGAAAGAACAGAAATGAAGGAAAGAGCATTCCAGGCATAGTGATCAAACCCAAGACGCTTGAGAGAACATCTGTTTCTAGGGAGTCACAGGCAGGGCAGTGCGAATGGTGTGCAGAGGAAAAGCAGGCAGCGATGAGAGATGAAGGGAAAGTAACTTTTATTGCTGCCATAACAAATTACCCCCAACATAACGTTTTCAAACATCTAGCGCTTATCTCCCAGTTAAGTCAGAAGTCTGACACGGAGCCTCCCAGCGGCACTGTCTGCTTAGAGTTTCACGAGGCTGATCGTTGGCAGGGCTGAGTCCCTTTCCGAAGGCTCTGGGGAATAAGCTACTTGCAAGCTTCTCCAGGTTGTTGGCAGAACCCAGTTTCTTCTGTGTAGGACCGGAGCCCCATTTCCTTGCTGGCTGTCAGCTGCGGCCACCTTAGTTCCTCTCCTTCCAGATGACCCTCTACATCTCACAACCAACCCTGGAGCATCAAACCCTTCCCCTACTTTGAATCTCTCTAACTTCTCCCTCCGACTTCCTCTTCTGCTTCCAGGCTGGGGCAGCGTTCTGCTTCATGTGCTCATGTGAGTTGATTGAACCCGTCCAGATAACCCCAAACAATCCACCCACCCCCCCATCCTCAAGGTCCTTCACTTAATCACACTTGCGAAGTCCTTTTGCCGTGGGGATACAGGCATGGGCATTGTTGGGGGGCATTCTGCCTACCACAGTTGGATCACCAGTCCTGAGAGATGCTCTCGAGGGCTGTGTGTGCGTGTACACAGGTACACATGTCAGGATGCTTTAGTCAGATTTGGGAAACGCTGAATAATGTATCCCTTTCCTGGAGATTCAAAAACCACACTTTGATGTTAAAGACTATAATGAGGAAAGCTGTGTGACTTTTCCCCAGGGTTCCCCAAATTTGTTTCGCCTTTTAGAATCTTTTTCTCCAGGTTCCAGTTCAAGATGGCGACTTAGATCCTGAACCCACCTCCTCCCACAGACACATGGAATCTGTAGCTGTTTTAAAGGGAACAAGTTCCTCTGAAAAAAAACTAAAAACTGGCAGAGCGACCCCTTCACATCGAGCAAACAAGAGGCAAACCGCGTCAAAGAGGGGAGGAGAGGCTGGGACACGACCTCACTGTAAACCCCATCGCCAGCACAGCTACCCACATTTGGGAGGAAACGCAGAACCTGGAGCTTCTCCCTAAGAACTGAAGGCTTTGTGGCCCGCATCAGGCATTCAGACTTTTCAGCTCCACACCTGAGAGACCAACCCCACAAATATGTGAAGTTCCAGGGCTTTGTGCCCACGAGACCTGCGGGCTGTGGGAACAGAGGAACGGCTCTTGGAAAAGCACCCAGACTTTATGTGAGAGAGACTCATCTGCTGATTTTAAAGCATTGGTCTGAGGGGCAGGGGCTGGGCTGCTCTCTGGGGGAGAGGCTGGAGGGCTCTATCTGTCCACTGTCCCTCTGCCTCACTCCAGCCCGTGGGCACCACCCACATACCCTCCCTCTACTGCTCTGCAGAGCACCAGAACCTCTCCGACGGGAGCCTCTATGCACATCCGCTGCCCTGGTTCATACCTCCGGTGCACTGGCTTTTGAGGCTGCCACCCAGGGAATGGATACCCCTTGATGGCCTGACTCTGGTACCCAAAGGGAGGGGCTTGCAGTCCTAGGTCCCATGAATGGCAGGCTGCCATCCCCAGGGCACTGCATGGACAGCAGACTCAAACACTCCCGCAGCCTCTCCAGAAGGCCTACTTCCCGGTCCCGGAGCTTCACCTTCAGGGGCAGCATTCAGATTTGGCACATCTGAGAATAGCGGGGCTGCTTTCTGGGGAGGTACCATCTCTTCACTCTCTGTCTGCCTGACTCCAGCTGCTAAGTCCCAGCAAGGGGCTTAAACGCTGGTCTAGATCCCCAGCTTTTGCAGATGCTGGCCAGGGGACACCTCCAGATTGCCAGCAAGACTTATGCTTGCTGTCCTGCAGGACTGTATATATTTGCATTCTTCAAAAGCTGCTGCTAAGGGCTTCCCTGGTGGCGCAGTGGTTGAGAGTCCGCCTGCCGATGCAGGGGACGCGGGTTCGTGCCCCGGTCCGGGAGGATCCCACATGCCGCGGAGTGGCTGGGCCCGTGAGCCATGGCCGCTGAGCCTGCGCGTCCGGAGCCTGTGCTCCGCAACGGGAGAGGCCACGGCAGTGAGAGGCCCGCGTACCACACACACACACACACAAAAATCTATGATTAATTTTCCATAGTATGCAGGTACTGTTACACAGTTAGCAATTTGTATCTTTCCTGTTAGTTATCTGTTTGCCCTTTTCGGATTAATAGCTCCAGACTTTCTTCTGAGGGTCTATTAGTGTTCCAGCAGGTAGACTCACCTCTCCATCCCCAGTTCGAGCTCCAGAAGTTGTGAGTGATTCAGGCTTGGTCCATCAGAGCCTTGGCTTCCTCTGGCCTCAGTGGTTGGTTGGAGAATGGATGTATCACCATCAAAGTTAATGAATGATAGCCAGATATTTGCTGAGGCTTCTGGAACTAAGAGAGATAATCCTTCCCCTCTGCAGAGTACCTGGAAACTGTCACTGAAGTTCTCTCCTCCATCTGGCTAATGTATGAGGCACATGAGAATGAGATCTGCACAGTGGGCAGCAAGACAGAAGAAACCAGCACATAGTAATTTTTCTTAAGTTCTGATCAAGACCTTCCTGAATTCAGTCCCACCTCTAGACTTTTTAGGTATGTGGAATAATTCATTTCATTTTGATTAACTCAATTTGGTTTGGGTATTCTGTCACTAACAACATTTAATTGGAGGAAACTGATTCAAAAATATCATTAGGAAAAGGTGGTGAGGAATTACTAATAATATCTTTCCCTCTGTTTCTGGGTTGATAAGAGAATAGTATTTCTTTTGTTAGAAAACCTGTGCATTTCTATGAACTTGTTCTCTGAATTAGAGAAACAAACTTTTTGCCTAGGTAAAAGAATCGGCAATTCTTTAAACAATTCAAAAAGTAGTAATAGGGTTGGAAATGTTTGTATGACTAGAATGGTTCCATCTGATACTGCTCATGTTTTTTGAAATCCAAGGGGCATTTCAAAGGTCAGACATGCAGGACTACATAATCAGAAATTCAAACTGACCTTCTGTCTTGGAAGAGTAAGAAGGGGGTTTTCCTCTCTCCACCCTCTGTTCTCCCTCCCTTGACAAACACCCTTCTTCTGGGCAGAGGCAGATTCGGGTCTTGGCTTCCGTCACACGCTGAGAGTTTTTTGTTTATCTTAAGTGAGAAGTGGACAAAAGGAAACACAAAACAGATGAATGGGCAAAAGTATGAATAAACAACTTTCACAGCTGAGTAACAGATGGCTGCAGGACCTCAGTGACTACACAAATTGATTTGCGAGATTTCTGGAAGGGGACACTTGTTAATGTTTTTCTCAAGCAAAAGTTAAAGTGATAGAATAAAAATGGTCTCCTCTTGGTTACTTTCTGTAAAAAAATAACATGGAATTTCTATTATAATACCTCCAGCGAACTGTGCTGCATGTTCTTCGTTTGTTATAAAGAGTGAGTGGGCAGCTGGGGACGCCAAGGAGAATAAAATGACTCCCCACTCCCGTTCATTCTCCCCCCCCCCACACCCACCCCCTTCCCCTGAAGAAGTTCTTAGGTGAATTGAGGAGAACGTCTTGCAAACACATGCATGACGATGCATGCTGGGAGAATCCATAGCGCGGGGATGGATCCCATGTTGCCAACAGTGAGAGACAGGCAAACATCAGGGCTTTAGAAGCAGACATAGTAGACTGCATCTTGAGTGGTTCTGCCTGACTTAGCTCTTCAGAGCTCCCACTTTTCCTGTACAACTAAGATAATAATACTTATACCTTTATTTGCTCAGCCAACATTTACTAAAAGCTGTCTCTGGTCTTCAGATGTGTGGTATAAAATAAGTGGGCAAAGGAAGCAGCACATCCTTTTGGTGGGAAGGTCTGACGGCTGTCACTTTCTCAGAGGACAATTCATTGGGGGTTTTTGGAAGGCAGCTGTGGTGGGAGCAAATACACCCTGGAGCCAGATTCCTGTGAATGTCCTAGCTCCGAGCTTACTGTGTGACCTCGGGCAAGTTACTCAGCTTCTCTGTGCCCCATGTGCCCACTTTGAAAAAGTAGGATACTAACAGTCTTATTGGGTTATATAATAATTAAATGAATTAATAATACATATAGAGACTTTCGTACAGGGTTTGGAACCTAGTAAACCCTAAAGAATAGTGAGTGTTATAATAAGATGAGACAACATGTAAAGTACAGAGTAGGGTTCCCAATTCCTAAATAAATGTCTAGTAAATATTTTGTTCCCTGCAGAATAACAAAGCACAGCACCTCATCTTTTTTTTTTAACTTGTTATTTTATATTGGAGTATAGATGATTAGCAATGTTGTGTTAGTTTCAGGTGTACAGCAAAGTGATTCAGTTAGACATACACATGTATTTATTCTTTTTCAAATTCTTTTCCCATTTAGGTTGTTACATAATATTGAGCGGAGTTCCCTGTGCTCTACAGTAGGTCCTTGTTGGTTATCCATTTTAAATATAGCAGTGTGTACATGTCAATCCCAAACTCCCTAACTATCCCTCCCCCTCCCCCTTCTCCCCTGGTAACCAGAAGTTCACTCTCTGAGTCTGTGAGTCTGTTTCTGCTTTGTAAATAAGTTTATTTGTATCATTTCTTTTTAGATTCCGCATATAAGTGATATCATATGATATTTGTCTTTCTCTGTCTGACTTACTTCACTCGGTATGACAATCTCTAGGTCCATCCATGTTGCTGCAAGTAGCACCTCATCTTATAACAGCTTATTATAGAGTATTTTTATTATTGAGATTTTTTTATTAGATAATAAGCTAAGTATCATAAGTTAAAAATATAAGATTGTCACACTTGAATTTGATAATTTTAACATAGAATGCTATAACCAGACTGGAAAATCTAACAGCCTCTTTATTTGGCTTCCATTTAATTAATTAACTGATCATTTAAATTAATTATTAATTTTCTTATTGGGCTAAGCCCATGAGTTTTGTCAACCCCAGCGTCCAGCACTTTCTTTCTGGATTTTGCAGCAGGGCAATCCAAGTCCCTCTGCTGCAAATTTAGGAAAGCAGCTGGCTGCCCTATTGGATGGGGCACTACGTGCAGTGACCCACAGAACGTGAAGTCAGCCAGCGCTCTCCACTTCTGAGACATCCTCGGCGATGGTTTGGAGCTGTGGACGTTGGCGCACGCTGGCTCCAGGACACCCATTTTGCTGGAGTAACCCATCTTGGAAGCTCTCTTTTTTCTCATGCGGGCTGCAGAGGTCTGTCCACCGGGGCCCCGGCACGACTTTTCACAAGATCCTCGTCACGCCGTGGGAGATGCCCTTCCTGCCGTTGCTCTGCTGTGGTCAGCACTGCTGGGGGCCTGGTCCGTCTCCAGAACTGAGGGAATCGCCAGTGTGCGGGGGACCAGGGAAGAGAGGCTTGCAGGCACTGCCTGTGTGGTTCTGTAACACCTGCACCACCAGCCCTGCCACCAGGAGCACAGAGATGCAGAGGAAGAAGCACACACAGCCCCCGGCACTCCTTCAGTTTTTATGGCCCTGGACGGACCAGCAATATCCTTTTGATATTGCCGTTCTTCTTCTTCTGTTTTTAGTCCTTTTAAGGAGAGAGCTGTGTGGTCACTTGCTGCCTCTGCACCCTTTGCAAGGGCTTGGCATCACGGAACTGTGTTAGAGACAGGCCGGCCTTCTAGGTGCAACTCAGTGCAGTGAAATAGCACCTTCATGAGTGGCGCTTGACCGGAAGGAATCCAACATACAACCAGGATGGGGTTTGGGAGTGTGAATCCTTTTGCTAAAACCGCATAGAAACAGCAGTGCATCTGAAAGTGCATCCCCGCCCTGGCCTCTCCTGGACCCTCTGGGTGAGGCTCCCTCTGGGCCCCGACCTCTGTATCTAATGGTGATAATGAGAAGTAAGTGGATATCTACTGAGGGCTTCTGAGAAAGCTTCTTTCTGATAAAGGAGCAGGCCTGGGAAGCAAGCTTGTTATTATGTCCTCTTCCCCTTGCTTCTTGCCTTTGAATATGGTGATAGGACCAATCTTTGGAACTGTTGCAGCCATTCTGGGGCAATGCGGCAAATGACGTGAGAAAAAAAATTATGTAACCGTAGGTACTAGTTTGCCTAAGAGAGTCCCAGGTGAATCCTGCTGTCACAGCGTAATTATTGGTAACACCCCCTTTCACACTCAGAAGCGTCCTGAATTAGACAACAAATTTATGGTCAGTCTCGGAAGAAGCTTCAGATGCTCAAGCCGATAGAGAGGAAAGAATGACAGCATCAGTGTTGTGGAGCGGCTGGCCCAGCTCTGGATGGTTTATTCCTAAGGATTTTAAGTAAACAGCAAATGTCTCCTGTTAAAGCCTGGGTTAGTTCAGTTTTCTGTTACTTTCAGCTAAAAGCATTCTTTCCTGATATATTTATCTTCAACTCAGGGATTCCGGAGTACAGTTACAACTTGACTATTACTTTCAGACTAAAGCCTTTTAAAGTTCTGACGTTTTTGGCTAACTTCTTCTTATCTGTAATTCCTGAATTGGCGTGACAATTGCTGAAATATTGCACAGAAGGCTTATTTTGTGATATTTCCAATAGGAACCAGAAGTGGAAGTGTCAAAATTCTCACCACAAAGCTTGTTAGGAGGTGTTCCACCCAAGCTGGCAACCCCAGGAGGTTTGGAAAGTACAAATAAGAGGTATGAAAACACCTGCCTCAGCTCTTCTGATTTTCCAACTTCTGGGATTTCAATTTTTCCAAGTAGACAGTATGCTTCCCATAAATCTTTAAAGGTTTAAATAATAACCTTTTCCTTTATTTTGTTTTATATACAGACCAAATTGTCAAGGAGATGAGAATTACAATTCTGGAGGAAATTATAGTTTACTGTCTATTAAATCTGAAAAGAGTTTCAGAATATTTTTCTCTTTGGAAGAAGTTAAGATGATCCACACACTAAAAGTAGTGAGAGGAAAGAAAGACAAGAAATTGGACGAGGAGAGAAAGTTTTAGCTCTCTAAGGAACACAGAGCACCTGAAAGGCATACGGGTACCGAAGCATGGCTTAAGGGCTTCTGTTAGATGTGACCGAGGGTTATGAACTGGGTCTACTTTAATGTTTTTCTGTAAGACAAAAATCTAAGATGGGGTTGTTCTAATATCACTTATGACTATTAAATTGTATGTCTTTAAAAACTCCTTCTACAAAGGCTGGTTACTGGGGCGTTCTACATTGATTAGGGTTACACTACTTTTCATACACTAGCACAGTGATGTGGATAAATTGTTACATCCACTCTGGGGGCATGAAGTTTAAGCAAACTAGGTACATATCCCTCAACCTAACAATACTTTTCTCCAGTTAATTGGGCTACTGGGAAGCAAACGCCTGAGTCCTTAGTTTATCACATTGAACACAATGTATCAATACAGCAACATGCTGGGGGTTGTCTGGGCACCTCAGGAATCCTTCCTAAGCAGAACAGTTCAGGCAGGAGCCACAGGGGCACCAAAATGCCCCTGGAGGAATTTGGCTGGAGTGCTGGTAACACTCATAATTATCTCACGCTTTTGTTACTGCTTTTCTCCTCTTGTAAACCTTAAGTGAGAAGAAGCTTTGCTTACTTAACATAACTTCTAATAAGAAGATATTTTACATTAAACCTATAAGCAATTTTCTTCCAAATCCAGCTATTAAGAAGAAAAAGATGAAAGGAAACTCTTAAGAAAAATTTCTTTCTGATAATTTGGAACTTAAGGAGAGTGAGGAAAATAAAGCTTCATGGTTACTGAAGAGGAGAGAGTAGATTCCCCCCACCCCCCAAATTCATAGACTATAGGAGAAAAAAAACCTAACGACTTTGAATTGTGAGCTTGGGGAGAATCTGTGACATCCACTTTCTGTACATTTGCTAAATAGAACATGAATGTTGGAATGATACAGATGCCAAAGGTTGATTTTTAAAGGCAATATTGACGGTCATATTGTAACAGTGCTGACAGAGCAATTCTGTTTCCTGTGGAAACGCTGTCAGGCACCGGGAGGAAAGCTACAGACAGGTGCACATTAATTCTCACCAATGACACTCAGTGGTACTAATATTTAAGTGGGTTTCCTGAAGTTTCTCTTCCAGGAAATGTTGGGCTGGCTTCATCCATTAACTCCTGCAAACACAGAGTTTGTAATACAGATTTTAAAGTTTCCAGACCTTAGCTTGGTCGCTAAACCCGCTTTTCTTTCTCTTGCCAAGAACTTAAACCTGTACCTTGAGGAATAAGTTGGGAACAGCTCAGGCTTGTGTGGCTTACCTTGCAGATGCCTTTTCTCCAAACTGCATTTACTTGTGCAGATAAAGTAGGTGTTAAGAATAAATCAAAACATCATAGAGAGGTTTACAATGAAAAGGCATTCTCGAAAGTATAATTATACTCGAAAGTATAATTATACTCTCGAAAGTATAATAATTATAGTTTTTCTGGTCATTATTTGTTAATGTCTGACACCACCACTAGACTGTTCTACCCAGGAGGGGATTGGATCGTTGTATTCAATCAACAATTGCGACGGCGTTTTCCTTCATGCCTAACCTAGGACTTGGCATATAATAGGCTGTCGATACATAACTCTTGACTGAAAACATTAGAGGAAACCTCAACAGTCTCACATAAGCGCAAGTCTACAAATGAGACGTTGAGTGTGTGGCACATCTAAGAAGATGAGATGAGTTGCAACAGAAACTTCACAAGAATCCAGAAGGGACCCCAGGCTGCATGACCTCCGGTTCAGTGCTCTTATTATCACAGTTAATTGAAATTCTTTTCTTAATAATCCCCAAGCAAGATTCTCTCGTGGCAACCAGATTAAAGATCTCTGTAGGGCCTGTCATCTCTTATTGAATGCATCAAGTTTACCCAAAGTTACCCACCAGTTTCGGATGTAGAAGGTAGAGAATGAAGGACAGCTCCTCCCTTAGAAGATGATGGGTGGGGACCATGTGTGGCCTTGGTACCACAAGCAAACAAACAAATAAATACACAGACATGGAACAATGTATGTCAGTAGGTCATCAATCTCCTTAGTTACTTCTTTTCCCTTATAAAGGGGTGAATGGTGAGTGGAGAGAGAAGGAAAAAAAACGTTAACCTTAAACCTTCACTCACTATCCACTCCTACCCAGCAGTGGGGAAGCTTAGCCACTTCTTATAAAATTGTGGGGATGAGGGAATAAAGGGTGTCACAAAAACACTCCCCAGTTTTTGTTTTTATTACCCAAAGTACACATAGGTATCTCCTATTGTTACATTTCCAAATAAAACTTCAAGTCCAAGAAATGAAATTAATTCCCTTAAATTGTTGTGAAAACAAACTCAAGTCCAGAATTCTGCTCTCCTTGGTACCACCTATTGCTCTGTCCCAGTCGAAGGGATTTCAGGAAGATGCTAGTGTGGCCTGGATGCCCCCTGCTGCAGGTGCATCCTCAACTTTCTTCCCAAGGACTGGGGACGTGGGGCTTCTTTAATACCTACAAAGTTGATCTGTCCCTTGAATCAGAGGCCCCTTAAATTCTTTAATATTACCGTTGTCTTATGTATAGAAGTTTTTCTTATGAGTCAAATCCTTCTCTGAAAAATTTTTGTCCAGAATTATTCTTGTTCTCATGAAATTTTTACTGCATAGCCTATTTTCTTTTTATTTTTAGATGCCTTTTCTCTTTGGCTTTTTAAAAACACTGTCACAAAATAAGACAAAACTTGAGATGGAATTTGAAAGTTTTCTTTGAAATATTTTCCTCCGGCTTTCCTACTACTGAGGCTTGGCCTTTGTCAAAGGGAAGAATAAAAGGAGTAGTTTCTGGTCATTAGAAAGAGCTCCATCCAAAATCATAAATCATTTATATTTTATGTATTGATTTTCTTCATTCATTGAACAAATATTATCGAGAGACTTCTGTGTGCAAGAATGAAGTATTCTCAGCTCCCGTTCTTTGAGTCATATCCAGCCCCATGGCTGCTTACTCTTCATCCATCAGACAATCTACATCTTCACACTTTCACCCCTTCTCCCTCAAAAGCTGTGCTTTTATCACCAGTGTTTCCAGTTTTCGGGGCTCCTCAGTAGATAACTTCCAATGTGCCTAAATGATGGAGAAAGTTTGACTTACTTGATGTGTACACAATGTTCCAATTGCTTGGAAGTCATTGGGTGACCTCTACTGCGTGCTTCTCGGGAGGTATGTAAATGATAGCTGCGAGAGGTGAAGAGATGGAAAACAAAAAAGCCCACAGTGACACACCAGGGTGTTATGAGGGGAGACAGGTTATGCCGGATGGACAAAGTTTGCTCATATATTTAACTTCTCTTGCCCCTGCCTGGAATGCTGTTACTTTCTTCACTTCTTGGCTATCTCCTGAATCTTTTCTTAAGCACTAACCCTTCCTGGAAGCCTTCCCTGTTTGTCCCCAAGTGGCTATTAAGTGATCATTCTCGCTGCTCTTTCTTTGGTCTCCCAGAGCACAAATCTCTCCGTGCATATATTTATTTTAGTATTTATCACACTGCATATTATTAACAATTTTCTCTGCCACTTCATCTTTTGAGGGTAAAGACTTTGTTCTGTTCTTTTCTGAACACTCCAGACCATTAAAAAAAAGTTCCTGAAATCTAGTGGCTTAAAAACATCTTTATTGAGGAAACACCAGGATTAAATTAAGGGAGACTTAAGAATTGCCATTAGGGTGCATTCTGCGCCATGCTGGTTTCATCAACTATTGTGGGAGCACGTGCATTCCAAAGGTTATGGTCAATTCTACAAATTGCAGAGAATTTTCAAAGGAAGGAGGAGTCCCTCAAAAATCATTTGCTTGTGAGGGTTTTAAAAACTGGAAGGAAGCTTCTTACAAGGACTTTGAATGATCCAGAGGCTCTACCTCAAACTGCCGCTTGCTCACAATTAACTTGGTGGTATATCTCAAGAAGTGCCCGGGCTTCCCTGGCAGCGCAGCGGTTGGGAGTCCGCCTGCCGATGCAGGGGACGCGGGTTCGTGCCCCGGTCTGGGAGGATCCCACATGCCGGGGAGCGGCTGGGCCCGTGAGCCATGGCCGCTGAGCCTGCGCGTCCAGAGCCTGTGCTCTGCAGCGGGAGAGGCCACAGCAGTGAGAGGCCCGCGTACCGCAAAAACAACAAAAAAAGAAAAAGTGCCAAGGGGGCAACGGTAAAAAATTAATTTTGTCACTGGGCGAGTTCCTGGAAATTCTGGCAAGATAAGTTTATTAAATGAAATATTGTGCATTTTTAGTTGTATTGACCAGACAAATGGCTACGCAAGCTTGAAACGAAGATGCATACGCCTCATACATCTCCTTGAATTCTTTGAATTAGATGATAAAAATTTTGACAGTTTAAAAAGAGCACAACCTCTGTGGCCATGAAATGTGTTACAATTGGGTCAACACTCTTCTTATTTTCTAGGGTCAAAGCAAGCTGCCTTATCTTCTAACACGCCATTTCAGAAGGCATACACTTGTAAAGACTTCACTATGAGTTTCATAGCCTCATCTTAAAAGAGTTAGAGTCACTGAGAAATCTATCATATCTTGTGTACATTCTCCAGATATGTTCATAGCCCTTCCCTTAGCCCATGACAGCCACTCAGTATCCTATCCCTACCTCACTTCTCAAGTGATGTCCACACTACTACAACTTTCCTGGTTCTTTATGTATAATCACTTGCTTCTTTTTTTTCCTCACCTTTTAATTCAGTTACTACTTATTTTCTATTGCTTTCTTGTATAATGTGTTACTTTTTTTTTGTTGAGGGCATGTTGCCTATAGGCAGATTCTCATATATATAGATCTTGCAAATATCTTTTACAGGGTAGATTAGTAACAAATATGGTTGAATGAATGAGAGGTAGTTACAAGAACTCAAAAGTACACATCTTAATCACTTTTTTCCCAGGAGGCATAAGATTCAAAAACCGGAATTTTGAGTTAAAAATCGACTTGTCTAATGAGCTTAAATCAACTACTATCACCGCCACCACACCAGCACCAAGACATTCTTACCTTGCTTGTCTTATCCCCATCAGCACCATCGTTGTATTAGTCAAAAAAACAGAACCAATAGGATATATTCATACACACGTTAATAGTCTTGCTTTTGGACTCGAACTGAAACACTAGCTCTTCCTGGGTCTCAGTTGTCCTATTTCTCAGGCCTTTGCACTCAGAATGGAACGACATCATCAGGGTTCCTGGGTCTCCAGCTCTATATAAGATGGTGGAACTCCAGTCTGAGTCCAAAGGCCCAAGAACCAGGAGAACTGACGATTTAATCAAGTTCTGAAAGCCAACAGGCATGAGACCCAGGAAGAGCTCATTCATATTTCAGTTAAGTCAGAAGGCAGTCAGACAGGAGAAATGCTCTCTCACTTGGAGGAGAGTCAACCTTTCTATTCTATTCAGGCCTTCAACTGATTGGACGAGGCCCATCCTTGTTAGGGAGAGCAACCTACTTTACTCAGTCTACTGATTGAAATATTACTTTTATGGCAAAATACCCTCACAGAAACGCTCAGAACACTATTTAATCAAATATCTGGGCACTCCATGGACTAGCAAAGTTGACATGTAAAATCAATCATCACAATCATCATCATTACTTACTTAGTAGAAGATGTCATTTATTAAATGTCTGTGGAATACATTGTTGGACTCATCACTACCAATGAAGTCATGGACTCTTCAGTAAATAATAACCTAAAATGGCATCACCAACAAAATAATATTATTGTTTGGGAAAAAATAGATTTGAAGAAAAGAAGAATTCTGTGACAGGTGAGAGAATATGTTCATGAACTAAACGAGAAAATAAACTTGGCTAAATCTTGAAGAAAATGATGTTTGATTGAAAGAAATGTATTCAAAATTAAATCCAAGTCTGATGAATATTAATTGCTTTCAAAAATCTTTATCGCAGAAAATATCTTACTCTGTATTAATTATGGTTACGTTTTTATCTAGAAGCATGTGGTGTAAAGCTTCATGCAAATTCCAATGCCACAAATGCAACACGATTAAAATAATAGTGGTTTAGGACTCTTCCTGCGGCGGAGCGGGCTTGAGGAGGTTACGCTCATGGGGGTGAGGCGTTTAGGGTGAGGTTAACACCGACTTCGGAGCCACATTGGCTGGGTTTGTACCCCCGCCCCAACATTTACGAGCTCTATGGCTTTGGGTAACTCAAGTAGCATGAATCTCTTCAGCACAGAGAAAAAGCTTCCCTGAAAACGCACTGCAGAGTGGCGGGGGGAACCCAGATCCCACGACGGCAGCAGCAGGGTTTGCGGCAAGAATCACGGTTTGCAGGCCGCCCTGGGCAGTCTTGTCTTCCTGTGGCTTGTAGACCCTCAGGCGTAGGAGCTGTTTCAAGCACACAACCTTGAGGGAGTAAGGTGTTCTTGAGATCACCTGCACCAAATCCATGACTGAACCCAGCGAAGACCTCAATATAAACGTTTAAGTTTCTGGCAGCTCATGCGGAGACCTACTCTTTCAGCCACCAGCTGCTGGAGACAGCCTCGTAGACAAGGTGCTCCCAAGTCATCCTGTTCTAGCTGAACAGCTATGGTAGACCCTCATAATCGGACGTCATAATGGAGACTGCCACATTCACTGCCGTGCGGCTGACAGGTCTCGATGCTCTGGCCGGGTGTCAGGCCTGAGCCTCTGAGGTGGGAGAGCCGAGTTCAGGACATTGGTCCACCAGAGACCTCCCGGCTCCATGTAATATCAAATGGCGAGAGCTCTCCCAGAGATCTCTGTCTCAACGCTAAGACCCATTTCCATTGAATGACCAGCTAGACCCAGTGCTGGACACCCTATACCAAACAACTAGCAAGACAGGAACACAACACCACCCATTAGCAAAGAGGCTGCCTAAATCATAATAAGTTTACAGACTCCCCAAAACACACCACCAGAGACAGTCCTGCCCACCAGAAAGACAAGATCCAGCCTCATCCACCAGAACACAGGCACCAGTCCCCTCCACCAGGAAGCCTACACAACCCACTGAACCAAACTTAGCCACTGGGGGCAGACACCAAAAACAATGGGAACTATGAACCTGCAGCCTGCAAAAAGGAGACCCCAAACACAGTAAGTTAAGCAAAATGAGAGGACAGAGAAACATGCAGCAGATGAAGGAGCAAGGTAAAAACCCACCAGACCTAACAAATGAAGAAGAAATAGGCGGTCTCCCTGAAAAAGAATTCAGAGTAATGATAGTAAAGATGATCCAAAATCTTGGAAAAAGAATGGAGAAAATATAAGAAAAGTTTAACAAGGACCTAGAAGAACTAAAGAGCAAACAAACAATGAGGAACAACACAATAAGTGAAATTAAAAATTCTCTACAAAGAATCAGTAGCAGAATAACTGAGGCAGAAAAACAGATAAGTGACCTGGAAGATAAAACAGTGGAAATAACTACCACAGAGCAGAATAAAGAAAAAAGAATGAAAAGAATTGAGGACAGTCTCAGAGACGTCTGGGACATTAAACGCACCAACATTCGAATTACAGGGGTTCCAGAAGAAGAAGAGAAAAAGAAAGGGACTGAGAAAATGTTTGAAGAGATTATATTTGAAAACTTCCCTAATATGGGAAAGGAAATAGCCACCCAAGTCCAGGAAGTGCAGAGGGTCCCATACAGGATAAATCCAAGGAGAAACATGCCAAGACACATATTAACCAAACTATGAAAAATTAAATACAAAGAAAAAATATTAAAAGCAGCAAGGGAAAAGCAACAAATAACATACAAGGAAATCTCCAAGGTTAACAGCTTATCTTTCAGCAGAAACTCTGCAAGCCAGAAGGGAGTGGCAGGACACATTTAAAGTGATGAAAGGGAAAAACCTACAACCAAGATTACTCTACCCACCAAGGATCTCATTCAGATTTGATGGAGAAATTAAAACCTTTACAGACAAGCAAAAGCTAAGAGAATTCAGCACCACCAAGCCAGCTTTACAACAAATGCTAAAGGAACTTCTCTAGGCAGGAAACACAAGAGAAGGAAAAGACCTGCAATAACAAACCCAAAACAATTAAGAAAATGGTAATAGGAACATAAGGTGAGGTAATAGGATTACATTAAGGTAATCAATAATTACCTTAAATGTAAATGGATTAAATGCTCCAACCAAAAGACATAGACTGACTGAATGGATACAAAAACAAAACCCATATATATGCTGTCTACAAGAGACCCACTTCAGACCGAGGGACACATCCAGACTGAAAGTGAGGGGATGGAAAAAATATTCCATGTAAAAGGAAATCAAAAGAAAGCTGGAATAGCAATTCTCATATCAGACAAAATAGACTTTAAAACAAAGGCTATTACAAGAGACAAAGAAGGACACTACATAATGATCAAGGTATTAAACCAAGAAGAGGATAAAACAATTGTAAATATTTATGCACCCAACATAGGAGCACCTCAATACAAAAGGCAAATGCTAACAGCCATAAAAGGGGAAATTGACAGTAACACAATAATAGTAGGGCACTTAACAGCCCACTTTCACCAATGGACAGATCATCCAAAATGAAAATAAATAAGGAGGACTTCCCTGGTGGCGCAGTGGTTAAGAGTCCACCTGCCAAAGCAGGGAACACTGGTTTGAGCCCTGATCCAGGAAGATCCCACATGCCGTGGAGCAACTAAGCCTGTGCACCACAACTAGTGAGTCTGTGCTCCAGAGCCTGCGAACCACAACTACTGAGCCCATGTGCCACAACTACTGAAACCCATGCACCTAGAGCCCATGCTCTGCAACAAGAGAAGCCACCGCAGTGAGAAGCCCGTGCACTGTAATGAAGAGTAGCCCCCACTCACCGCAACTAGAGAAAGCCTGTGCGTACCAACGAAGACCCAGTGCAGCCAAAAAAGAAGAAAAAAATAAGGAAACACAAGCTTTAAATGACACATTAAACAAGATGGGCTTAACTGATATTTATAGGACATTCCATCCAAAAACAACGGAATACACTTTCTTCTCAAGTGCTCATGGAACATTCTCCAGGATAGATCAAATCTTGGGTCACAAATCAAGCCTTGGTAACTTTAAGAAAATTGAAATCATACCAAGTATCTTTTCCGACCACAACACTATGAGACTAGATATCAAGTACAGGAAAAAAACTGTAAAAAATACAAACACATGGAGGCTAAACAATACACTACTAAATAAACAAAGATCACTGAAGAAATCAAAGAGGAAATCAAAAAATACCTAGAACACAGGGAGGGGGAAGGGTAAGCTGGGATGAAGCGAGAGAGTGGCATGGATATATATTCACTACCAAATGTAAAATAGATCGCTAGTGGGAAGCAGCCACATAGCTCAGGGAGATCAGCTCGGTGCTTTGTGACTGCCTGGAGGGGTGGGATAGGGAGGGTGGGAGGGAGACGCAAGAGGGAGGAGATATGGGGATATATGTATGCGTATAGCTGATTCACTTTGTTATAAAGCAGAAACTAAGACACCATTGTAAAGCAATTATACTCCAATAAAGATGTTAAAAAAAAATACCTAGAAACAAATGACAATGAAAACATGATGACCCAAAACCTATAGGATGCAGCAAAAGCAGTTATAAGGGGGAAGTTTATAGCAATACAATCCTACCTCAAGAAACAAGAAACATCTCAAATAAACAACCTAACCTTAAACCTAAAGCAATTAGGGAAAGAGGAGCAAAAAAAATACCTGGGAAATTTTAGAAATGTCATGTAAGCTCAGAGCCTCAGTTTGTTCACCTATGAAATGGGGATGATGACAGATAGCTTTCATCAATGCCTGGGATGCAAACATGGTGCCCAATGTGGCACCTAACAGGTGCTTAGTCATTGACAGCTGTTATTCCATAAGACTCTCTACTGCCTGAGTGCAGCAGTCATTTCAATACTGTTCATCATCTGTCCGCAGAATCCAACACACCATCTGCATAGGATGGATATTTATTGATTAAATCAATGAATATGTTTTTCCAGACTTGTGCAAGACTGAGCTAGGGAGGGAAGAAGAACTCTTCACCAGTGATTCATAAGAAAATAACAACCTTTTAGTATAGTAGTCTTGGACACGGTCATGTAAAGGATGGTTAGGTCGAAAAAGTATAAGTGATACAGGCTGGGCTGCATTTGCCTCTGAGCGCAGATTACTTCTACCCAATGGTAATGCATTTAACATTTCACTTATTTGGGGGACGTCTATAGAACGCCTACCATGTAATGCTGGAATGTACCTATGTTAATGTCATAAACGTGTCACTACTGTGTGTTTGTTACTAGAAACTTAATGAATAGGCAGAAGAAAGTTTGACTGTTTATATGAGGCTGTGCCAACTCCCAGGGAGAAAGATGGATGGATTTCCTTCCCTGGAAATCTTTTCAAAACAGGATACTGATTCACTTTCCTTAGATAATTTCACTCCGTCTACTCCATTGTAACTAGATAAATCACATCTACGTTTGCTTCAGTTACCTGGAAAATTGAAATTAAAGCCCAATTTTAGAACCTACCCTTTCTACAAGGACCGCTGTCATTATCCAATTCCATTTTCACAATGAAAACACGGGAACTACGTATAATCGTACCCAGAAACAGAGCTCCATTCACACATGGCTAACCACGCTTCCCTCTGGGGGTTGGTACACTTCTGGTACATGCTGTTCCACTGCAACTTTGGTGCAGCTGAGGGCCACCCTTTAACACTGTTCATTTTAATTGGGCACAAATTGAAATCCTGCAGTAATTAGATCAAGGCAGCTCCAGACTCCCCTTGCCTTGGACTCCGTAAGTGATTGGGAAATCTGCCGAAACTTCTGGCTGGCAAAGTGGAAGAGGGTCATAAAGCTTCCCAGACCCATTGTTTTCAAAGTAGACATTTTTTTCTTGACAACTTTTATAAGCCTCTGGGGCGTCTTGATAGGGTATAATTCTCTGACTACTTATAATAAAAAGATTTCATGCTGGATAAAGAAAATGAATTTAATTGGAGAGAAAATATTACCCAGGTGGCTTCCCCTGCTGAAGTCTCCAGAGCTGGTAAGAGGTGGATTTAATGCTCACTGCCTCAATGGGACTTTGACAAGGCAATAAGCTAAAAATGATTCAGACTCTGAAACAGGCCGTAAGTCAAGCTTTCTCCATATACACTAGTAGTGAGGCAAATATGTCTGTGTAATGGCGGTGACAAGGGTTTGGGGAACAGCCTGCTAGAGAATGAGGAGGGAGAAGTTTCAAAGAGTTTTTTTTGGGGGGGCAGACTTTAGAAGCTAGTTTAGGGTTAGAAATAAAAGGAGAAAAAGAGAAGAGGGACCAAGATGGTGACAGAGGCTCCTGAACTTCCCTCCTCACAAGGATGCGCTGAATATACAGCTAAATAAGGAGCAACTCCCTCTGAGAGAAATCCAGAAACCAGCTGAGCGACTTCTACATTTGGGGCAAATGAGAAAAGATCCACAAGGAAATGGGTAGGAAATGCTGAGACACATTCCTGCATAAGCTCCTCCCACATTACACAGACAGAGAATTGCCAGGCATCCCCCGACTCCCAGCTTCTCCCTGAGGAGAGGATGGTCCCATGCAAACACCCAGCTCTGACAGCAAGTGGAGCTTGTGCCCTTGAGACCCGCGGACCCTCGCCAACAAAGAAGCAGTTCTAATGGGCACAAGTGCAAGCACTCAGCATGGCTATTGCCCCAGGGTGCAGTGCAGAGGGAGCAAAAATGCTGGCCTCCCAGTCTCTTCCCCTGAGGGGTTTGACTGCATACTTTACAAGCTGCTGTCAGAAGGTTCAGCTTCTAATTAGCATGTATCGAGGGGCCAGCCGTGATCCTTCCTGGAGCCCAGGGGAGCTGGTGGGCATTTCTCTCACCTTCTTCTTCTGGTTCTCTTGAATGATAAAACCAGGTTGCCAGCATCGTTGCAGAAGGAGTATGTACACTCTTCTATTACCCCAGCATTTGTGATTGCCACCTGAAGGGTGGGTCCCTGGGTGTCCTGGCTCTGAGAGCCCATGGGCTTGCATTCATGAGACCCACAGGGCTGTAGCAAACAAAGAACCAGTTCTAGATGGGCACATGCAGGAGCGCTCACCATGGTCACATCCCCCCAGGGCTCAACGCAGAGGCAAAACCACCTATCTTCCATTCTTTCACTGGAAAGGGTTTGACTGCATACTTTAGGGTTTTTTTTTTTTACATTTCCTTGCTTGTGGATTTTCTTTTTAAAAAATATTTTCCTGAAGTATAGTTGATTTACAATGTTGTGTTAATTTCAGCTGTACAGCAAAGTGATTCCGTTATGCATATGTACATTCTTTTCATATTCTTCTCCATTGTGGTTCATCACAGGATATTGAATAGAGTTCCCTGTGCTGTACTGTAGGACCTTGCTGTTTATGACTGCATACTTTATAGGTTGCTGTCTGAAGGTCCAGCTTCTAAATAGCATAGGTGCTGACTGTGATTCTCCCCAGACTCAAAATAGCCAGTGGGCACTTTCCCCATCTTCTCCCTCTAACTTGCTCCAACAATAAAAACTCGTCACCAGCGTGCCCCTTGAAGGAGCTTATCAACACATTCAGTACCCCAACTTTAACAGCTGCCATCCAAGAGACGAGTCCCCCAGTCACCTCGGTCTGATAGCCAATGAAGCTTGCATTCACAAGTCCCATGAGACACTATCAAACGATGATGCAAAAAGCCCATCTCCCAGTTTCTCCCTGGACAGGACTTAACTACATATTTTCCCAGCTGCTGCCGAAGGCTCTGGCTTCTAATCAGCCTGAATCTAGGTGCTAACTTCCATCTTCCCTCAGAGACATAGGTGGATCTTGGGGGCCAGCCAGAGCAAATGTGGTGGCACGGACAATCACAAATGTTTGAGAGACAACTGGGAGCTCAGGCCAAACTGATTGATGAGGTTCATCTCCTAGGGCCAGTCTGTAAACACTGAGAGAGGCGGCTGCTTTATCTAATGTGTAGAAACCAACTCAGAGAGTAAAGGAAAATGAAGAAACCAAAGAATACCTTCCAATCAAAAGAACAAGATATGTTTCTAGAAACGAATCTTAACAAAATGGAGAGAAAGTGATTTACCCAAAGAAAGTTCAAAGCAACACTCATAAGGTTGCTCATAGAAGCCAAGAGAACAGGGCCTAACAAAGTGAGGATTTCAACAAAGATAAAATATTAAAAAGTATGAAAGAGAAATAATAGAGTTGAAGGATACAATATTGAACTAAAAAATTCAGTTGAAGATTTAAAAGCAGATTAGATCAAGTGGAACAAAGCATCGGGAAACTCAAAGACTGAGCCGTGGCATTCATCCAAGCAGGGGCGCAAAAAGGAAAAAGAATGAAAAACAGTAAAGACAGCTTAAGAAACTTATGGGACACCGTTAAATGGAGCCAAATATGCACTGTAGGGGTCCCAGCAGGAGGATAGAGAGAGAAAGGGGAAGAAAGCTAATTCAAAGAAAAAAGAGCTGCAAATTTTCTTAAAGTGTAAAAAAAAAAAAACAGATCCAGGAAGCACAAAGAATACCAAATAAGATGACTTTAAAGAAACCCACATAGAGACATATTATAATTAAATCGTTAAAAGCTAAGGACAAGGAGAGAATCTTAAAAGTAGCAAGAGAAAAGCAACTTGCTAAGTACAAGGGAATCCCCATAAGATTATCAATAGACTTTTCAGCAAAAACTTTGAAGGCTAGAAGAGAGAGGCGTGATCAACACGATGAAAAGGCAACCTACAGCATGGGAGAAAATATTTGCAAACCACGTATCTGATAAACAGTTAATATCCAAAATGTACAAGAAACTCATACAACTCAATAGCAAAAAAATATAAAATAAAGTAATCCAATTTAAAAATGGGCAAAAGACCTAAATAGACATTTTTCCAAAGAAGATATACAAAGTGACACCAGGTACATTAAAAGTGCTCAGTGACACTAATCCTCTGGGAAACGCAAATCAAAACCACAGTGGGATGCCACCTCACACCTGTTGGGATGTCTATTATCAAAAAGACAAGAGAACAAACGCTGGCAAGGCTGTAGAGAACATGGAACCTTTCGACACTGTTGGTGGGAATGCAAACTGGTCTAGCCACATGGAAAACAGTATGAATGTTCTTCAAGAAATTAAAAATAGAGCTACCATATGATTCAGCAATCTCACTTCTGGGTATATATCCAAAGGAAATGAAATTATTTTTGAAAGAGTTATCTGTAATCCCACATCCATTGCAGTGTTATTCATAATAGCGATGATGTGGAAATAACCTCAGTGTCTGTCAATGGATAAATGGATTAAAAATTGTGATCTCTCTTTCTCTCTCTGTCTGTCTGTCTCTCTCTAATGGATTATTATGCAGCCTATAAAGGGAAATCTGGCCACTTTTTACAACGTGGATGAAACTGGCATGGGAGTGGGTAGGGTTATGCTAAGTAAAATAAGCCAGAGAGAGAAAGACAAATACTACATGGTGTCACTTGTGTGTGGAATCTAAAATACAATTTATTTTTGATCTCATAGAAACAAAGTGGAGTGGTGGTTTCCTGGTGTGATGTGGGTAGTTGTGGTGGGAAAAATAGGTAGAAGCTGGTGAAAGGGTACAAACTAGCTGTTATAAGGTGAGTAATGTCTGAGGATCTAATGTATAACATGGCAGCTATAGTTAATACCACTGTAATGTCATTTGAAACCTGCTGAGAGATGAATGTAAGCGTTCTCACCAAAAACTAAAAGGTAAATAAGTGAGGTGATAGAAGTGTAAATCACTTAATGATGGAAATAATTTCACAGTGCATATGTACATCAAATCATCACGTTGTATACTTTCGATATATTAAAATTTGTCAATTATACCTCAATAAAGTTAAAAAGAAGCAAAAGGATGGGGGAAAGAGGCAGAAGAGGGAGAGAAGAGGTAAAAATATGTATAACAAAGGTAATACCCATTTGCACGGTGTGCTGTTAAAAGATGCCATTTATAGATGCTAAAACAATAAACGAAAGCATAAGAATATTACTAGAAGTTATAAAGGTCATCTCAAAGATCTAACAGTAGTGAACAAAGGTGTCTGTCGGCTGAAGTAGCAGTAGCATTAAGTAAGCTAAATCTATAGTGTGATTTTTACTATTATTTTTTTTACTTTCTATTTGATATTGAAGCATAGTTGGTTTACAATGTCGTACTAGTTTCAGGTGTCATAGTGTGAGTTTTATATCACAGATATATTTTATAACAGTGTTTAAATAATCTTTTGAGAATAAATTCTACTAGACGTTTAAAAATGGAATGGAAAAGGGAGAACGTGAAAGAAAAGGAAAGGGTAAGAGAAAGAATCTCAGTCCTAGGAAAGCCCCAAGATAACTTTTGGAAGTGGGAAGGAGGTGCCAGGCTTAGTTTATTTTTTTAAATCTTCGTCTTTTAGTCATTCTTTTGTACACACTATATACTTAAAATTTTGTATAATTGGGTTGCAAGTAATAAAATACATAATGCTTCATTTTAGGAAGATTTTGTCATTTAGATGAGCCTCGTAGCGATGGAAGCATCCTCACTGGCTGACAGAGCTGAGGCTTTCGGCACGTAACAGGGAAGCTAAGGGAGACTGAGCCCAGGGAACCGGCCGGCAAGGCTGGCCGCCCACTGTCATCTGCAGGGTGCATGATCAAGTTAACGCAACACGGAACAAGGGACTGATTGGCACAATGAAGAGACTGGGAAAGTTTTTTCCAATTATTCTTGACTTTTTGTCTAGACATTTTCTACCTTCATTTGTGTCAAGGACCCCCAACTTCTCATGGAACATTAATTTATATATGAACAAGGTTTAACAACCTACAATCATGTTTAGGTGGAATTGAACACCACCGACAAAAACCCCAAACACATCATATAACACAATTTCATCAATATGTGGAAGTCGTTTCCACTGTCCAAATCAGCTGTGTAAGCTCTGCAGGAGAAGCCACACTCCCCGCGCTTGCCCAGAAGGACGTGCCGGCAGCAGCCTCAGTCACCTCTATCCTCTGACTCTCTAATCGAGATGCGGATTAGGAAGTTGATTTTGTGCAGAGATCTCATGGAGGGTGAGAAGAGCAGCCCTACAATTCTCATCTTCGTTTTAATAGCCAGGAGAAGTCTTTCTGGAGCTTGGATCTTCCGGGTATTTGCCATCTGCCTATGTCCCTGAAAGGCTTACTTATTTTTCCTCTGGTTTAAAGTGTATGTATTTCTTTAAATCCTTTAAAAACTGTGATTTACCCTGGACTAATGTGAGTCAAGCTCCTAATTTGGAAGCCAATTGTTCTTTGATGAGTAGTAACATAATAGAATTCTCTTGCTCAGAGTAGGTATAGGTAAGGATCAGATTCTGTTCCCTCTCGGCAGCTGTAATAGGTAATTCGAACGCCTGATTTCTCAGTGAACCAATCATCAAGGTTTCCTTTTTGTTGTTGTTCTTGTTGTTTTAATGAATCTGCAAAAGATGCAAGATTGTTCATGGGTGTTAATGAATTCTAAAGTTCTTCCCTAAGTAACCAGCACCAAGAGATATTGATTATTGATCAACAGTCTTTTTTCTGGAAAGTCCTGTTGGTTAATGAAACATCATTTTGAATCAAAGTCTATCTGAAGTGTATAAGGATTATTAACTCAATAAGTATGGGCAGAGAAAGCTCTAAGCTAAGGACTTGTATAGAGGAAAAGGTGTATCATGTATGTGTCTGCGTTGACCCTTAATTCGTTTTAATTTATTTTTAATCCAGTGCAACAATAGTCATTCAAGTAGTTACTGTCTAACTTTTAAAGTTCCAGATGAAAGGAGAGAAGTGATTTGAATTGATCACTGAATTGTTCATTTCTTCCTATCATATTTCCTCTTGAGGAAAAAAAATCTATTTTA
Organism: Tursiops truncatus; assembly: GCF_011762595.2. Lineage (NCBI taxonomy): Eukaryota > Metazoa > Chordata > Mammalia > Artiodactyla > Delphinidae > Tursiops > Tursiops truncatus. Next base: position 5,422,948 of record NC_047050.1, on the reverse strand, counting down.
AAACAAATTACCTCAGGATAAAGTCAGCCAAAACCTTACATACGCAAAACAAAGCTTTGCGTGTTCATCACCAGAAAATGATAATATTGAATTCTTTCAAAAAGTAGTTGCTTTGGGGCTTCCCTGGTGGCGCAGTGGTTGAGAGTCCGCCTGCCGATGCAGGGGACATGGGTTCGTGCCCCGGTCTGGGAAGATCCCACATGCCGCAGAGCGGCTGGGCCCATGAGCTGCGGCCGCTGAGCCTGCGTGTCCGGAGCCTGTGCTCCGCAACGGGAGAGGTCACAACAGTGAGAGGCCCGCGTACCGCAAAAAAAAAAAAAAGCAATGGGAGCACTGGTTCCAGTGGCATTTCTGTTGACTACTAAAGTCAACAGGAGAAATGACAGTCAGATGCATGTAACGGAGTATGAGAAATCCAATTTGCATCCAACCCAAATCTGTTAATTCCTATGTTCTAGAGTTAAGATAATAATAGGCTGGGGAATTTCATATTTGCTTCGATGGATGAGACGTTTGTTGGAATGACTCTTAAAAATTCAGAGTCTGTGTGTGTGTGCCAGGCAGAATCTTTCACATTATAAAAACAAAGTTTAGGCCAAATTGTCTTATTCCTGGAAGTAAAGCAAACTTGAAATCCAACAACAGCGATATCTTAATTAAGCAGGAAGTATAACACAGTTAAGGTTGTTTTCCAAGATGATCTAATATTTTTATCCAAATAATTTTTGAAAACTCACCCTCATAATTTAAGACCTGGATTTATATATTTATAAATATTATTTATCTGAGATATCGTATATCTCTAAAAAATGTCGTAGCTAATAAGACGTATTTGCTGTCCAAGTAAATTACTTTTGGGGAGGAAACGCATGCACTGAGTGTTGACCATGAGCCAGGGAATTTGGTAGATGCTCTTAATCCTTATCCAATTCAGTCCCCACAGCAGTTCTGTAAGGAAGGCATTTCTTTTCCCAATGAGGTAATGAAGGATCAAAATTTTAAGTATATCATCACATTTCTTAGCAGTAGAATTTGCATTTCCTTCTCTTTGATTCAAAAGAAGTCATTCTTTTGTAGGGGGCAGCATCAGAACACAGAGCAAGAAAGCCTCAAGGGACTTCTCCTTCTCTGATAGCAGAGGAAGAGTTGTCTTCTTTGCAATAGTCAGTAACAGAAGAGTAGATGGAGTCCTGCATGCTGGGTTAGAGGACCTGGGTCCTTCTTCCACTTCTGTCCCAAAGGTTTCCTAGCCTCACCGGGGATTCTCACACTCCTCCTAGATTTAGGGTCACAGACCTTCCAGAGACTGCGTTCTATATGTCTCTCATTTTTTTTCCCCTCTGTATCTAAATGTACTTGTATCTAAATCTCAAATGCTAACAATTTTTTCCCCAATGATGATAATTATTAGAAGACAACAGATTTCTTTTTCTTTCCTTCATCCATTCTTTCTTTTTTTTTTTTCTAAGGATTTTGAAGCTCCCATTCATAGACTTGAAACACAGCTGATAAATGAAGAATGCTGAATCAGTTTTCTTTTTTTTTTTTTTAACTTTTTTTCTGAATCAGTTTTAATTCATCAACCTGATTACTGAAAAGTTGTTAATCAGACATTACAGTTCTGAGGTTATGAGAGTCAAGTGCATCTTCAGTACCTTTCTTGCGGTTACTGGCTTATGTGACCTAAGTATGCATCTCATTACTGTGTCAGCAAGGCTCCACTGTGCTTTTTTATTCACAACAACTACTGAATTCGCACGCATTCAGATTTCTTGGATGCCACAGTTGAGTCTCTTTCCAATTTTTGCGGCGATTAGTAGGATAAGAATTACAAATGTGTAAAATCCTACCAGTTTAAATTAGGAATAATGAATTCTGCCTTCTCCAGGGTGTATTTATGAGATTTTGGTCGCCAATCTTAATCAGTTCTCAAGAGGCAATCCCAGACGGGATATAACAGGCTGAAGGCAGGAATTATTATTTTTCCATATTTAATAAAAATGACACCACTACTGATAGACCACATCATTTCATAATTAGAATGTGAAGCAATTGAGTTCTGAAAAGAATGGCTGTGAAATGAACCAGAGCTGAATCCCCCGAGACTGGTCTCTAAGATGCAACAACGGCCATGCCAGCAGGGGTGAATTCCCTGCCTGATGTATCATGTCAAGGAGTGCTTATGGATTTATGTCACCTCACCAGGTGTCTCTGAGAAATCTCCCTTCAAGTTCCTTGCAGAAGCTATTCATTTATTCATCTATTCTGTCTCATAAATCTCTATCATATTTCCCCAGTTTTCTAGCAACTCACTCCTGCCCAATCTCTCTTTTGCTTGAATTCATCTTAGCCCCACATTTGTCTGAAATGGAAACTCCTGACTGTAGGACATACATTTTTGTTCAGTCAATGTGCAGTCCTCTTTACTGATTTGGTCCCTGTCCACTCTTGTACCAGTTCTCGCCATACTAAGAATATGTTTAGTGCTCTGCTTTCTCCAATGATGCCTGCCACCAAGTAGAAGGTTTAGGTACCACAGAAATACATGGTCGGTTACCACTCTTAAGAGAAAACTATCCACGCTTGAGAAATGCATCACCCATGGGTTTTGTGTGTTAGTGTGTGACAAGTATACACTATTGTTATTTATTCAAGTAAGTTAAAAAATCAAAACAGCTGCAGCAACTTTATTTAAGTTATGGATTAGATCATTTAGCAGAGCAGTTTTAATCGTTTTTTAATTTGCACTAATTTGAACGACCATGACTTTAACCATTTAAGTCGGAGAAGTACTTGGTCTGATATTGTTTGACTTCTTTGCAACCATATTAGTAGAAATAAAGCTTAGTTACAAATTTTTTAAGTTTCCATCACCCAGTGACTTTAATTTGGTCAGAGTTTAGATGAACTTTCATCACTCAATGTTTGTGTTCATATCACACTAACCATATCTCTGACGGAACTGAAAGTTTTGCATGAGACCTGTCCATCCTAAAGATGGGTTCCTGATCACACAGCCTTCACCAACTCCAAGGCCTCTCTTTGGTCTTATAGGATGTGTTTAAAGTAGGCATATATCCACTACACTGGATTTGACAGGCTCAGTGTCTGGAATGCATGTTTATTTTATTTTCAAAAGGGTGTTAGATAATAATCAAAATGACTTTGAGCAACATTGTTCAGAGAGGTGTCAGTAAAGAACATTCCAAGCAAAGGGAGAGTGTATGTGATGGTGTCAGGAATGGGCTTTGCACGTGATCAGACACGCAGGGCAGGATGGTCGAGGGAGAATTGTGTGCGTCCAACTGGTGGTAGAGAAGCAGTTGGAAAGTAGCCCTAGGAACATCTCATCAGGCAAACATAGGTGTCAATAGAATTATGTGCTATACTGTTTGCAGATGACATGATACTATACATAGAAATTCCTAAAGGTGCTACCAGAAAATTACTAGAGCTAATCAGTGAATTTGGTAAAATAGCAGTATACAAAATTAAGGCACAGAAATCTCTTGCATTCCTATACACTAATGATGAAAAATCTGAAAGAGAAATTCAGGAAACACTCCCATTTACCATTGCAACAAAAAGAATAAAATACCTAGGAATAAACCTACCTAAGGAGACAAAAGACCCATAGGCAGAAAACTATAAGACACTGATGAAAGAAATTAAAGATGATACAAACAGATGGAGAGATATACCATGTTCTTGGATTGGAAGAATCAACATTGTGAAAATTACTGTACATTTTCACAATGACAAAGCAATCTACAGATTCAGTGCAATCCCTATCAAACTACCAATGGCATTTTTCACAGAACTAGTACAAAAAATTGTACAATTTGTATGGAAACACAAAAGACCCCAAATAGCCAAAGCAATCTTGAAGGAAAAAAACAAACCTGGAGGAACCAGGCTCCCGGACTTCAGACTATACTACAAAGCTACAGTAATCAAGACAGTATGGTACTGGCACAAAAACAGAAATGTAGATCAATGGAACAGGACAGAAAGCCCAGAGATGAATCCACGCACATATGGTCACCTTATCTTTGATAAAGGAGGCAAGAATATACAATGGAGCAAAGACAGCCTCTTCAATAAGTGATGCTGGAAAAACTAGACAGCTACATGTAAAAGAATAAAATTAGAACACTCCCTAACACCACACACAAAAATAAACTCAAAATGGATTAAAGACCAAAATGTAAGGCCAGACACTATCAAACTCTTAGAGGAAAACATAGGCAGAACACTCCATGACATAAATCACAGCAAGATCCTTTCTGACCCACCTCCTACAGAAATGGAAATAAAACCAAAAATAAACAAATGAGACCTAATGAAACTTAATGCTTTTGCACAGCAAAGGAAACCATAAACAAGACAAAAAGACAACCCTCAGAATAGAAGAAAATATTTGCAAATGAAGCAACTGACAAAGGATTAATCTCCAAAATATCCAAGCAGCACATGCAGCTCAATATCAAAAAACCAAACAACCCAATCCAAAAATGGGCAGAAGACCTAAATAGACATTTCTCCAAAGAAGATAAACAGATTGTTGACAAACACATGAAAGAATGCTCAACATCACTAATCATTAGAGAAATGCAAATCAAAGCTACAATGAGGTATCACCTCACACCAGTCAGAATGGCCATCATCAAAAAAATCTACAATCAATAAATGCTGGAGAGGGTGAGGAGAAAAGGGAACCCTCTTGCAGTGTTGGTGGGAATGTAAATTGATACAGCCACTATGGAGAACAGTATGGAGGTTCCTCAAAAAACTAAAAACAGAACTACCATACAACCCAGCAATCCTGCTACTGGGCATATACCCTGAGAAAACCATAATTCAAAAAGAGTCATGCACCACAATGTTCATTGCAGCTCTATTTACAATAGGCAGGACATGGAAGCAACCTAAGTGTCCATCAACAGATGAATGGATAAAGAAGATGTGGCACATATATACAATGGAATATTACTCAGCCATAAAAATAAATGAAACTGAGTTATTTGTAGTGAGCTGGATGAACCTAGAGACTGTCACACAGAGTGAAGTAAGTCAGAAAGAGAAAAACAAATACTGTATGCTAACACATATATATGGAATCTAAAAAAAAAAAAAAGGTTCTGAAGAACATAGGGGCAGGACAGGAATAAAGATGCAGACATAGAGAATGGACTTGAGGACATGAGGAGGAGGAAGGGTAAATTGGGACAAAGTGAGAGAGTGGCATGGACATATATATACTACCAAATGTAAAATAGATAGCTAGTGGGAAGCAGCTGCATAGCACAGGGAGATCAGCTCGGTGCTTTGTGACCACCTAGAGGGGTGTGATAGGGAGGGTGGGAGGGAGACGCAAGAGGGAGGAGATATGGGGATATATGTATATGTATAGCTGATTCACTTTGTTATAATGCAGAAACTAGCACACCATTGTAAAGCAATTATACTCCAATGAAGATGTTAAAAAACTGCATTACAAAAACAAAAAAGAATTATGTCCTATAATCATAGTATTTTGATGAATATTTATTGAGCGAAGAGGCCATAGAGATTTTAAGCTAATGAAGAAGATTTCAAGAAAAGAACAGGCAGAATGCTTTAATTTCAGATATCCGCACATGGAAAAATACATGAATTATAAGGTGTGTAGGAGGCTCACAGGCATATGTATTGCTAAGCCAAATATCTCATCCTGAGATGCCTGCTTTAACTCATTAAAAAAGGAATCAGCAGTATTGTCAGAGCGCATATAAATAACGTCTGTAATGAAGAGTCTGGATGGAATCATCCCTGTGAGAGTAAGAGGCGCTCAGAGTTTGAGAAATGAGTCAGCGTCATGGAACACAGTATTTGCTCGTCATCAGAGCACAGTGAAGTCTGCATGTCACAAGGGGACACTTGGCGGCCACTCGGCATCCCAGAGTGAGTCACGAGTCTGCAAGAAGGTGAGGCCTCCTCTCTTCCTTCTCTGGGTGCTCAAGCCCAAGCAGGGCTTGTGGGACAAGGCTTTGGACTTGCTCAATGCATAATGTGGAGTCGCTCGAGGTCGGTGTGAAGCACAGGACAGCCAACTGCCCTCAGATTTGTAGGTAACAGATTAGGTGTTAAGGAGAACAGAGTAAAATAGGTGTCTGCGCTGCGTCTTGACACGGATAGGAGGTGGTTTTCAGAAACAGGCCTTGATTAGGAAACGGCTTCCTTGCTTCTGCGTGATCGCCAGCTTCTGAGAGCTGTACTTCTCTGTGGTTGGGTAGCTTGAAGGGCGGCACCTACACGAGCAGGTTCTTCTGCTGTAAGGATGTTTGGGTCAGAGCCACTATGAATAGAGGTCCTAAGGTGGTTACATTTGTTAAATATTCTCTACGTAAACCCTCATCGAGATTGTGAGCGCAGAACACTAAAAATACTTACCAAATGATGTCCTAGGGAACCTATAAGCTACTGCTGAAATTAAGAGCTTACTAATTAAATGAATTTGGGAAACAAGGCACAGTTACATCTCTTTGACGTTCACTGACTTTCACAATGACCATGAGTGTATCAAAGCTCGGAAAGGTATTGCAGTAAAGAATCCTGCTTCACTAGAAATTCCCATCCATCTTTATTAGAGAAGCATTTTTAATAGCATCAGCAATTGATTCCTCTTGAGTTATCCTCTGAGGTCTACTTTTCTCAAAATCACCCCCTACTGCACAAAACTATTGCCTTAATCCCAAGAATGGGCTTCCAACAGCCATGTTTATACAATAAACTAAGGAATTTGCTGAGATCGGCAGGTCAAAGAGGAAGGCAATGCTTACATTGAGAAGTGCCTTATGTGCTTGAAGACCACACCTCCAAGCTTTTCTCCATCCTCTGTTCCTTGGGAACATCCAACATCCCCTACAGGTAAGACAGAGAGGGCGACGGGTGGTTAAAATCACTTCTGGATAGCTATCAACCGTGGAAAGATAAGCTATGACCAATTTTTGTGCTCAGACCTATTCCTGCAGGACTTCTGTCTACAGGATGAAGCTGGACGTAGAGACGTGTCAGATTTTTGAATCTGGGCTCCTCAGAACTCTAGGTTCTCAGTTTTCCTGGCTGTCTCCTGCCTCTCACAGCTGTTGCTATATAGGAATAATGTGAACATGAGCTTTCCCAAAATAGAGATCCCTCCACACCTGTCTCAGCTGGTTTTCCAAGACTTTGAGGTCCTTTCAAGCCTTTTCAGTAGTCAAGGGACTGTTGGCGAAGACTGCAACCACGACCACTACTGTGGAAACGAACCAGGCTCATACATTAGAAGCACACTCCTAAGAAGGGGTTAGAGAAACTCTGGATCTGGGAGCTGTCACATTTTCTCTGACACGACTTGGAAATAAAGAAAGGTGGTCCACAGAGAAGGAGTGAAAGCAGATGCTCAGAGAGGAGCAGAGATGAGACAGAGAGCAGATCCCAGAGCCTGGGTCCAGACCCTTCCTGAAGCCACTTTCAGATGTTTGGGTTCCAAGTATCTTTTTGTGCATCCATGAAAACTCAAGCTGAGTTTTGATTCATGGGGCGATAAGCTAACTAGTGCAACACCAATGAACATCATGGGGATTCAGTGCTCAGCTAAAGCATACAGTGTAGACTGGAAACCCCGGAACCTTCCAGGAGTGTACAGAACAACACAGAGATGACACAGTCTACTCCGTCTGTGTCACTGCACACTTAACTCTTATTATTTTTAAAATAATCTTATTTAAATAATAAGATTATTATTTAATAATAATAAAACTTAGTTTTAAATAATAATAAAATAATTATTATTTAATAATAATAAAACTTAGTTTTAAATAATAAAACTCTTATTATTTTTAAAAAATAATTTAAAAAAATATTATTTTTAAAATCCAGCTCAAAACTATCTCATTACCTCAATAGGGATCTATTAAGTTCACAGAAAATTACGTGTGAGGATATAAAGAAAGTAGGAGATGTTTTTGAAGGCTGTGGTGAAGGCTTGAGGTGAAGATGAATACTAGAGAAATAAAGAATGAAGTCATCAGGGGGAGTGTAAGGGAAAGTCAAAGCCCCAGAGGTCAGAGTCAGAATTCAGTGCCTAACCTTAAAATCTTTTTTTTTTAATAACTTTATTTATTTTTAAATTTATTTTTGGCTGCACTGGGTCTTCGTTGCTGCGCGCGGGCTTTTCTCTAGTTGCTGCGAGTGGGGGCTACTCTTCATTGTGGTGCGCGGGCTTCCCATTGTGGTGGCTTCTCTTGTTGCAGAGCACGGGCTCTAGGTGCGTGGGCTTCGGTACCTGTGGCACACAGGCTCACTAGTTGTGGCACACGGGCTTAGTTGCTCCACAGCATGTAGGATCTTCCCAGACCGGGGCTCAAACCCGTGTCCCCTGCATTGGCAGGTGGATTCTTAACCACTGTGCCACCAGGGAAGTCCCCCTTAAAATCTTTTTGCACATTATTTTACTTAATTCTGCATTGGACAAATGATTTTCTAAAAAGACAAATATAAGGAATGCTAAGCAGGTAAAAACGTTCTGTGTTTTCACAGCAGTGCTTACAGTCCTTCATCAACGTGAACTCTTCTATAAGAAGTAAGCAGTTATTGATGCTGCAGTGATTCTCCCAGACATTGTCAGTCTCAGCCTCTGGCAACGGCCATAAATGGGAGCATAGCAACCAAAGCAGTTCTCACTGAGAAGCCACAGAACGAAATCAATCCTTGCTGAGGGGGTTAACGTAGGCATAATCGGCAGAACCGGCAAAGAATCAAAAAGTAAAAGATTTCAGTACTAAATAATGACAATTTGGACATATTAGTTTTAAAAAGTCATGTTAGATTATTGTTATTGTGTCTCTAGCAAGACCTGTGTGGATAAAAACAAAACTTAAGGCAGGTAAGTACCACTCAGTGTCATTTGACTCAAGACTCCATTTCATCTCTGTATGTCAAGCTTGCCATAATTCATTGTCTTGTCATGTACCCCTGCATAACAAACGAAGAATGGATTAAGCAATAACAATCAATGAGCAATTATTATTATTAATTATTAGGATGATTCTAAGGGCCTCTCACACAATTGGAGTTGGAGCATGCATCCTTCTCTCATGTGCAAACATCCTCCCTTTCACATGGGTGGGTATCATCCAATCCACTGAGCATCTGAGTAGAACAAAAAGGGGCAGGAAGAGAGAATTGGCTCTCTTCCATCACTGTAAGCTGGGACACTGATCTTCTGCCTTCAGGCTGGGACTTACACCATGGCCCCCCTGGTTCTCAGGCCTTAGGACTCTGGCTGGAGCCACACCACTGTGGTTGGGCTGTGTCCAGCAGGCCTACGAGTCCCACACTTGCCCAGCTTCAGGGCTGAACAAAGAGCCAGGAGTCAGCAACAGAGACATCCATGGTTTAGTGGATGGGAGAGCTTACGCATCTGAAGCAAGGTCCTGGAGCGACACCCCTCTGTGTGTGGTGGATGGCAGACAGGATATGGTGGCAGTCTTCGTTCCTGAGGGGGAGGGAAGATGGTTAATTGTAGGGGAACTGATGTCAGGTTGGCTTAATAGTTACCAGGGAAACCAGCAGAGGGGCCCCCCATCACCACCCCTTGGATAAGCCATCACTAGCTGGGGCCTGGGGTAAGTACTAGGAAGGTCAGTCACGTACATAGGGTGCAGGTGAAGCAGGCGCTGGTCAGGGAGGGAGGGGATGTACAGAGAGCCAGACAGCAGCCATCTTGAGTGGCCTGACCATACAACTGCCTTGGTCTGCAGCTTGCAGATGGCAGGTGGTGGGACTTCTCGGCCTCCGTAAGCACGTGAGCCAATTCTTCATAATAAAATTTCATATATATACATACGTACATACATATAATATCTATCTATCTATCTCCTACTGGTTCTGTCTCTCTGGAGAACCCTGACAATTACACCTCCGTTACACTGCTTGACTTCCTAATTGCCTCCTATTGCCCCTCCAGGTACACAGATCTGGCCTTGAGTCTGGCCACAAAGATCTGTTACCTTCATGTTCTGTGTTTAGATACCATTTTGTAGCTAGCCCTTCTTCCTTTCCAAGAGATCCCCTGGGATTCTTTTTTTTTTTTTTTTTTTTTTTTCGGTACGCGAGCCTCTCACTGTTATGGCCTCTCCCGTTGCGGAGCACAGGCTCCGGACGCGCAGGCTCAGCGGCCACGGCTCACGGGCCCAGCCGCTCCGCGGCATGTGGGATCTTCCCGGACCGGGGCATGAACCTGTGTCCCCTGCATCGGCAGGCGGATTCTCAACCATTGCGCCACCAGGGAAGCCCACCCCTGGGATTTTTAAGTTTCTATACATGAGAGTTTTCTTTCCACATTTTGGCAGCATGCCTTGTCTTTGGGTAAAAATTTGTACTCCTCCTCCCTAAAGAAACTTCCTTAAAGAACGTTCAAAATCTATCCCTTTGAGAAAATTCCTTATTTCCCATTTCAAGGAACACTTTTGTATCTCTGCTTCCTGTGAAATTTCTTTCACTGCTTTGCTCCAGGGTAGACGGATTTTGGCATAAATTTCAAACTTCGATGGACTGTCTTTAGAGGATGAATCTTCCAAAGGAATTTAATCCTAAAGGTTTTTTTCAGTCGCAAATGTTTTATCCATTATATCTAGATTCATGCAAATATATCTCAAAATTTAAATCATTCTGCCTCTTTCCTGCCTTCCACGTTGACTTTAGTAAAATTAACTTTATTCCGTCTTATGGTTACAGTTGATATGTTTACCAAGAGTCTCGAAACGAAACATGCTCATTTCCAGCGTACTGCGAAGTTAAACATTTGACACTTAGAAGTCTTTGGTTACCCCTTACTGGTCCAATTTTTCAAAACAACTCAGATCCAAACATTAATCACTCTCATTAATCAGTAAATATAGAGCTATATACCGTCATGTCACTTGCGAGCCAGCTTAAACCCACGTGAAAATCAATTGCACAGGGCAAAGTCCACAACTATCCCAACATCAATACCAGGAGTCCCCTTGAAGTACATATTAAAGGATGAAAATTGATTACACCCCATTTGCACACTGATTTAGTTAAATCAACTCCGTTACTGGAGAAATATTCTCTGCTTTGTTCACCTGTTCCCTGAGTTACAACAACATAACTTAAGGAGGTGTCTTTTGTGTTATTCAAGTTTCCAGACATACTTTTTTTTCTCAATTCACATGGACACCCGGACATTTGAAAATTATGCTGATAAAGTTGCATATAAAAAGAAATAATTTAATGGTAATTAGTGGGAGAGTTTTATATGAAAAAAAAAAACTCAACCATGTCCCCTTAGCTGGAAGCAGCTAGTTCTGGGCAAACATCAACTACTAACTGGCATCCTTGAAGGAAGTGCTCTTCCCTTCATGCCTCCTCCATTTCCCCTTTCTCCCACAAAGCTGTGGGGATCATAGTGTCCTGCTGGTTCCTGGAGAATTCCTTCTTTCCGTCTTATTCTTCCTTCCCTAGTGTCTATGGCCAAGAACTCCCAACAACTTGAGGAAGCATTAGCTTCACCTCTCTGTTTACTACTTAATGTCTATGGGTTTAGCCTGAGATTTAAAACTCTTCCTTCATCTCGCTTTCCCTTTCTCACTTCCTCTCAATGGGAGGTCCACTTCCTTGGTGTTTCTGAGGGTGGGTGATGTGTACACAAGAGCATCCTCCCCAGAAGAGTGGCACTTGGCTACCTTCCCTGGCTGACAGTGACTCCTGGCCTCAAGGCTTCTCATCTCATTACAACAAGCTTTTCGGGAAAATAAGCAACGGATGTAGCTGCAAGTGAGTACCACGCCACATTACAGAGGTTTGAATTCCAGACCTAGCCAGTTACACAAATAGCTGTGTATTAAAATATGGGTGGAATAGAAGCGCTTCCAAAATGGTGGAGTAAAGGTCTTCGAAAATCTGCTCCTCCATAAAAACAACAAGAACACTGACTTAAAATGTGTCAAAATAAACTTATTCAAAACTCTGGAAATTAATTAAATGTTTGCAAAAATCTAAGGAGCATTTTTTCTAAAAAATGCCTGAGCCATGGTAAGAACAAGGAGTCTGTAGTGTTTTAACATTTGCACTATTACAATCTTCGTCTCCTAGCTCTGCAACAGTCTTGAAACGAACAGCCTCACAAGCATGGTAGCTATGAAAACCAGCAGCCTGGCCGCCACTAGAGAGAGTAAGAATGAATGGGTTTGGTGCTCCCCCAAATCTCCATCCCCAGAGAACTGCCACTATTTGAACTGTCTGGCAAATCATTGGAAAAGGCCCATTCTAAGAGTTTGCTTTTATTTGATTGAATTCAGGGTTCATGCAGGGTGAACAGTCCTGTCTGCAGAGTGTTAGTCTAAAACAATCAACAACAATTGTTGAATAGAGCAGCTGCTGGAGGCAGCAATCCCAGTTGTAGCAAACAAGAGGCTGGATGAAAATCGTAAAAGGAAAAACTGGGAAATGAAATGTTTGTAAGGTGTTTTTTTTTTTTAGGTTGACATATTCCTGGAACTCTATCTAGAAGGCCACGCTCATGAGCAAGGTTAGTGCATGCCCAGGAAAGGCCTGAGAAAGCCTATGTTCTCCACTCTGGTTAACTGTGTGGCTCTGTGCAAGCAGGAAGGGAAGGTTAAAACAGAGTTATAAACTGCTGGAGCCTTGAAGGTGTGTTTGACAAAGGCTGGAAGACTTATTGGCGCATTTAAGCAAATCTCTGTTCAATCATTAAATGACCATAAACCAGTAGAGACTCGAGCGGCTGTACACAAGAAAGAATACAGACTTTATAGAATTAGTCCAGAAAAACTACTAAGCAAATATACAGCAACAACAGCAAACAGCAGCAACACTGAAGGATAGGAAGGAGGGGAAAACCAATTTACAGATTTGACATATTATTTTACTTAAAATGTTCAATTTTTAGCAAAAGAATTATGAAAAATGAAAAGAAACAAGAAGGTATGGATTTTACACTGGAAAAAACCCCAGAAGCTCAGATATTTGATTTACTAAACAAGACTTTAATTCAGCTTTCATAAATATGTTCAAGGAAATCAAGAAAACCATATCTAGAAAATTAAAGGAAAGCAAGAATTTCTCACCAAATAAAGTCTATCAATAAAGAGATGGAAATTATATACAAGAATAATAAAATCTTAGAGTTGAAAAGTAAAATAACTAAAATTTAAAAATATAGAGGAGCAAAATAGCAGATTTTAACTGGCAGAAGAAATATATTAGTGAACTTGAAGATAGGACAATTGAGACTATACAGTCTGAGGAATGAAAAGAAAAAGAATGGAAAACACTAACACAGCCTCACAGAGCTGTAGGACACCATTAAGCATGCTAAAGTATGTACATGGGAACCCAGAGAAAGAAGAAAGAGAGAGAGAGACAGAAAGACTATTTAAAGAAATAATGGCTGAACACTTCCCAAATTTGATGAAAAGTATCAGTATGCACATCTAGGAACAATCAGTTGATTGCCCAAATATTGATTAACCTCACAATCAAAAATTAACAGCTAACTTCTTATTAGGAGCCATGCAAGTCAGGGAGCAGTGGGTGACATATTCAAAATGTCTAAATGACATTTTGTGCTAAAAGAAAGAGTTTCAACCAAGAACTTGAGGTCCAGCAAGGCTACCCTTCGAAATAAAGGGGGAATTAAGAAATTCTCAGATAAAGAAAAACTGAGGGAATTTGTCACAAAGCAGACCTGTCCAACAAGAAATTCTAAAGGAAGTACTTAAGTCTCCCTGAAATGAAGGACATTGGACAGTAACATGAATTCATGTAAAGAACTGAAGAGCATCAGTAAAGGTAACTCTTATGAGCTAAATTGTGTACCCAAAATTCATATGTTGAAGTCTCAACCTCCAGCACCTCAAAATGTAACTGTATTTGGAAGTATGGTCTTTAAAGAGGTGAGTAAGTAAAAATGAGCCACTAGGGTTGGGCCCAAATCCAATATGATTTGTGTCCTTATAAGAAAAGAAAGAGACACCAGGGATGTGTATGCACAGAAGAAAGACCATGTGAGGGCACAGCAAGATGATCATCTACAAGCCAATAAGAGAGGCCTCAGGACATACCAAATTTGCCAACACCTCGATCTTGAACTTCTAGCTTCCAGAACTGTGAGGAAATAAATTTCTGTGGTCTAAGTCACCCAATCTGTGGTGTTTTGTTACTGCAGCCTTAGCAAACGTATAGATAACTAAATAGATAAATATAAAAAACAGTAAAAATGTACTTTTGTTTATAACTGTTTTCTTCTCTTCTCTGGTTTAAAAGACTACTGCATACAGCAATAATTTAAAAACTGTGTTGGTAACCTTATACTATATAGAGCTATAACTTGTAGAACAAGAATAGCACAAAGAAGGGAGAGGGAATGGAGATATACTGGAATAAAGTTTTTGTGTAGTATTGAAATTAATTGGTGTTAATACAAACTAAATTGTTCTAAGTTAATATATTAATTGTAGTTCTTAGAGAAACCACTAAGGAAATGACTCAAAAACACACAGCCAAAAGAAAATCAAGGGAATTAAAAAGGTACACTAGAAAATATCTGTTTAACATAAAAGAAGTCAGTAATGGAGGAATAGAGAAATAAAAAAGACATAAAGCATATAGAAAACAAATGCAAAATTACAGACAGAAGTCTACATTATTGGTAATTACATTAAATGTAAATGGAATAAATAATATAATCAAAAGACATCGATTATCAAAAACCATGATCCAATTATAGTCTGTCTACCAGAGAAACACTTTAGATTCAAAGACAAATAGGTCAAAAGTAAAAGAATGGAAAAAGATATGCCATTTAAACATTAATCAAATTAATTTCTGATTATACTGATCAGAAAAAAATATGGATTAAGACAAAAATTGTTATTAGAGACAAAGAAGGACATCTTAAATTGATTAATGTGTAATTCATCAGGGAGACCTAAATGTTATAAACATATATATATGTAATAATAGAGGTCAAAAATACATGAAACAAAAACTGACAGAATTGAAAGAAGAGAGACACAAATCAGTAGTAATAGTTGGAGACTTCAATAACCAATATTCAATAATGGATAGAACAACTGAACAGAAGATCAACAAGGAACAAGGAGACTTGAATAATAGTATAAACGAAGTAGACCTAACAGACATCTTTACAGCACTCCACCCTACAATAGCAGAAGACACATACTTCTCAAGGGCACATGGAATATTGTCCAAGAGAGACCATAGAGTAAGCCACGAAACAAAACTCAATAAATGTATAAGAATTGAAATTCTGTAAGATGTCTTCGCTGACCACAGTGAAATGAAATGAAGATCATTAACAGAAGGAAATTTAGGAAGTTCACAATATGTGAAAATTTAAAAACACACTCCTAAAAAAACCTATTTGTTAAAGAAGAAATAACTATGGAAATTAGAAAATAAATGTAAATTATTACATTTATTATTATGAGATAAATGTAAAGGAAAACACACATAATAAAATCTGTGGAATGTAGTGAAAGCAGTGGGAAATTGTTAGCTGTAAACACTGATACTAAGTAAGAAGAGAGCACAAGTTAGTAAGCTAACCTTCCATTTGAAGAAACTTAAAAAGAAAGAAAATAATAAAGAATATAATAGAAATAAATAAAATATAATAGAAATGTGAGGGATATCTAAATGAAATGAACAAATCCCTAAAAAGACACAAACTACTGAAATTGACACAAAAAGAAATAAGAAATCTGAATAGACCTGTAACAAGTAAAGAGATTTAATTAATAATCAAAACATTTTCTGGAAAGAAGAGCCCAGGTTGAATTGTCTTCACTGGTGAATTCTACCAAATATTTAAAGAAAAATAACACTAATCCTTCACAAACTGTTCCAAAAATACAAGGAAGAAACACTTCCTATCTGATTATCTGAGATCAGTATTATCCTGATACCAAAACTAGACAAAGAATTACAAGAAAAGACAACTATAGACAATATCTTTTAGAAATATAGATGCACAAATCCTCAACAAAATATTAGTAAACAAAATCCAGCAACACATAAAAATGATTTATATCAATACAATCATAACCAAATGAGATTTGGCCTAGGCATGTAAGCTGGTTTAACATCTGAAAATCAATTTAACACATCACATTAATGTAATAAAGAACAAAACTCACATTATCATCTCAATAGATACGGAAAAATATTTGACATAATCCAACACCCTGTCATGATAAAATCACCACCTGATAAGGGGCATTTACAAAAATCTCACAGATAACAGCATACTTAATGGTGAAAGCTTTAGTGCCTTCTCTTAAGATCAGGGATAATGCTTACACTCTTAGGAGAAAATATAGGAGTAAATCTTTGTGATCTTGGGTTAGACAATGGTTTATTAGATATGACATCAGAAACATGTAACAAAATAAACAGACTACACTTAACTTCATCGACGTTTAACACTTGTGCTTCAGAGGGGGCCACCAAGAGTAAAAAAGACAACCAACCCACAGAATGGGTGAAAATATTTGACAAGGGACTTGTGTTCCAAATATATAAAGAACGCTTTCATGTCAACAATAAAAATACAGATCATCCAGTTGAAAAATGGGCAAAATGTTTGAATAGCCATTTCTCCAAAGAAGATGCACAAATGACCCCTAAACGTAGGCAAAGCAGTTCAACATTGGTAATCATTAGGGAAATGATGCAACTCAAAACCACAGTGAGACATCAACTCACACCCACTAGGAATGTTATAACCCAAAAGACAGACAATACCTAGTGTTGGCAAGATGTGAAGAAACTGGAACCTTCATATATCGTTATGGGAATTTAATAGGATACAGCTATTGTGGAAAATAGTTTACTAGTCTTTCAAAATCTCAAACGTGGAATTACCTGTATGAATCAGAAATTTCACTCCTAGGAATGAACCTAAGAGAATTGAAAACATAAGTCCATGCAAAAATGTATATATTAATGGTCATAGCAGAATTATTCATAACAGTCCAAATGTGGAAGCAGCCCACATATCGATCAATTGATGAGTGAATAAACGAAGTGTGGTGTATCCATACTGTGGAATATTACTCATCAATGAAAAAACAGATGAGAACTTTATACTTAGTGAAAGAAGCCAGTCATAAAAGCCAGTCATATTTGTGTATAATGTCCAGCATAGGCAGATCCATAGAAACAGAGAATAGAGGAGAATGAGGGGTGACAGCTAATGGGTACAGGATCTGCTTTTGTGGGGAAGAAAAATGTTCTAAAATTAAATTGTGATCATGATTGTATAACTTTGATTATATTAAAGGTTACTGAGCTTTATATTTATAAATTTTATGTTGTGTGAAATGTCTCAATAAAGCTGTTACTTAAAAAGAAGCATATTTATGACTAAGGGTAAAAAAAAGGTGGACCCATAGGTTATCATGTATTTTCTGTTACTTAAAAGAAAAGGTGAATCTATTTGTAGAAGAGTTTTCTTGTTACTTTTTTGGAGTTGCAGATGTGTAAATTTCAGGTCCATTTGTGTTGTAAACTGGTTCTCATGGGCGTGTATACAAATTTACCTGCCATCCAGAGCTATTGGAATTCTATTTTGTTTCCCAAAACTAAAGGGAGGCAATTTTCACTTTTTGATGAGGTCATACAAATTATGGTGGTAAATATAAATCCTCTCGAAAGCAATGCCTTCATTGCAGAGCCTGGAAAGCAAATTGATTTTAAAAATGAAAGATTTATTGACAGAGGATTATAGTCAGTCAACCTTTCATCCTTTCAATCCACAAATATTTATTAAGAACCTCCACGTGCAAGGCAATTTTTTTTTTCTTTTTTGGAGCTGGGAATAAAAATACTGAATAACTGCCCAACAAAGTTCTTGCCCTTTAGTGGAGAAAACAAACAATAAACAAATAAATAGGTACTTAATACTAGCTGAAGTAGTGGTAATTATTATAAAGAAAAATAAAGCAGAGGAAGGGGTAGAAAGCTTTGGAGTGGAAAGTCTTGCTAGAGTGGAAGGAAAGCTTTCTGATGAGTTACCATTCGAGAAAAGACCTAACTGAAGTGAGGGAGATAATCAAATGTGAATATTTCTCTGTAAAGGGAAAAGCAAGTGCAAAGGCCCTGAGGCAGGAGTGGGCTTGGCACGTCCATGGTACATTGAGGACTCCATTGTAGGTGGAGATAGAGATCAAAGGGGAGCATGGACAGACATGAGGTCACAGAGGAACCACGAGCAAACTCACATAGGGCCCTGGTAAGGTCTTTGAATTTTATTCTAATATCAATTGAGAAAATAAAATTTAGATTTTCTTTGATTTTTCAGCAGTTCTGATTCTTATGAAATGAATCAAAAATTCAATTCTAGAAGATGCTCGGTCCCATATTTTCCAAATTTCTGATACAATCGGATTTCCCATTTCGTTAACACTTGTGTATACTCCAGAAAATGAATGACAACATGAAATGCCAAATGTGTTCTTTCCAAATGATATCACTGCTTGAATCTCCTACAGCAATCTTGCTGAAGAATCTGTTAGTATGTGAATGTGTACTTCCAGCAGTGGAGCGTAACCAGGAGGAGATGCAGCCTGCTGACTGGGTTTGCAGGACTGTGGCTGACCTACTCCCTTCGGTATGATCAAGATATGCGCAGCAATTCAGGTGTGTCTTCTTGACACTGAAAAAATTGTTCCATTAAGCAAATACACAGAAGCAGCCAGGAAAACGACTGGTTTATGTCTCAGTACTTTCACTTTTTATCATTTTTGCTACAAGCTTAGCGTTCTGGAAGTAAAGCATTTAATTAGTAATTCTCAACCTAAAAACATTCTCTTCCCCATGGAACTAGACAGAGAATTAAAGACTCATTGGATGAAAAGGTGTTTTCTTTTTTCCCCTCCCTTGATTTGGAAAAAAATATTAGTAATGCATATAGCAGGGACCCCTCCAAAGACATTTGCTTTCACCCATCCTACACCACCTCAAAGCAGGGAGGGTGAAATACATCTCAGACAGCTCTGCTGCCTCAGTGCACCAATGAGAAATAAACGTCTTAGGACAGATTTCAAGGCAATGGAAGAGGGGTTGGGAGGAAGATGTTAACTTTACACATAACATTTCACTCCAAAAAATTCATTCAGGACCTTCTCCTTTGAAGTGTCTAAAATATTTTCTCCACTCTTCTGGATCGGCTTCTATATGACGCTGGGGAGGGGGCACCAGTAGTTAGTGGACAAGAATCTTTTACTGATCTTCAAGTATGCCTGACTAAGGGGAGAGGCAGTGTCTAAATTTCATTCTGCTACAGAATGTTTACATGAAATACCAGGAAAGGAAAAATGTAACTTGTGGAAACAGGCAGGTACACTCAGGTGGGCACTGCGGGACCGGATGAGCATCTGGGCTGACACCAGACTGGCAGGACACGGCATCAGAGAGTCGCCAACTGCCCGAAGGTGGTCATCTCAAGCAAAGATTCAGCACCAGGAAGTTTCCATCCAATATCTGGAGGTGGAGATGGGAGTTAAAGGAGTTCCCTAAAGGAAAAAGGAACATGTTAATAGGGTGTCCTCACAGCAGCCAGTGATTACAGATCTACACAGGAAGTCAGATGGCAAAGAAAAAACCACGAGAAGATCTAGGACTTCAACCTCTAGATCCCATCAGAGGGAAAGGGGGCGAGAAGCGATGGACACAATTGTAAAAATGAGGCAGATTTCTCCAGTCTGGGAGGGTCTGAAAGGGCTAGATAGGTAGCAACGTAAAAGACTCAACACAGGAATCAAGAGGGGATTGACTTACTAGCAGTGAGGAACACATGGGGGCTTGGCCTGGGGTTCAAGGTAGAAGTCCAGTTCGTTTCATCGAGGCTGAAACAGCTTCGTCTTTGTCCTGGAAATTCCATCAGATAAGCCTGACTGGGAGATTCATCAGCACGTACCTGGGCCCTAATTACCTACGAGGCAGATCCCATACAGTGGCTGAGGCATGGAGGAATTGGGGTTGCCCAATACCCGTTGTAGGTTAGGCTTGGTCCTGGGAATGAGATAGAGCGGAGCAGAACATGTTGGTAAGAGAAACAGTGTCCCAATTATGGGGAGGAACAGATTCATTCTGGCATGAAAGAGATGGCATACCCCCGCGGGGTAAATGAGGAGAGTTTAACAAAGACAATGTTTACAAATGTGCGGGTAGAGATAAAGGAAGTCAACTGCAAATAGGGATGCACCTGGAGGTTTAAAACAAAAACTAAAAAGCAGGGACCTATGACCACCAAATAGCCTGGAGGTGAAAGAAGAGGAAGCAACTTTATGAGAGGACCACTCAATTTGGGTCATTGCAAATCTTTGGTCCAGTAGGGATGGAACTCTGGGAATAATAGTCTTTCTCTCTTCCCAAGCTGCGATCTCCGGCTGGTGCGTCACCTTCACCAAACTTAAAGCCAGAGGGTCAAGGAGCCCAGCTGAAACACTTCCTAGAGGGCCGGGCCACTGGAAAGGGGCGGGTCTGGAGAGGCAGATATCTAACAACCAGAGCAGATCTTGGGAACCAGGATAAGTTTGATAGTTTCCAAATAGTTTTGTGTGGTATACACACACACCCACACGCATGCACACACACACACACACACACACACACCATGTACTGTGTTATATATATATATACAAAACACTCTTGACATGGCTCTCATTTGCATGACAACTTTACGTTTATAATGTTCTGGGAGCATTGAGAAAGGGCACCTTTGTAATCAGGAAACCTTTTCCTGTGCTTCACAGAAAAAATGTTCTAAGCTTTGTGTGGAATGTAGATGGATTTTTTTTTATAATAAATCAAGCTTTTGTTCCAGAAAAGCAATTACTAATGGTGTTTTCTTTACTCAGAGTTGCCAAAATTGGTCTTTATTACATTCTTTGAGTGTGTTAATTTTTTTTCCTCTATCAATAAGTCAAAGTCCGGTAGATAAAATATATTTGGGGATTGTGAAATCAGATGAAACTTACTCCCCCAGATATTCAAGCCTGAAGACTTAAGCAGTTGTTTTATTCTACTTGAACTCTACCTTGGGACATATTGACTTGCGCCCAGTACTTTGTGTCTCAAGGAGGGCAATAGAGATCTGATGGAAGTCAGAGTATGCAGAAAGAGACAGCTCAAGGGCAACCAATCAGGAGAAGGATATTGAATCCTCTGGGTAAACTTTGGCTTTGCAGTGAGGAAATTGGACCACTCGATTTGTCCCTGAATAGGCACAGGAATCTCATGTGTCGTTGAAGAGAGAGACACACCATGCGCTGTGTAGGCCAGTTAAATGGTCTAAATGACAAAGTGGAAACTGGCAGAAAAAGTGGATGTCATCATGGAAAGCAATTTATGGAAAATAAGTACAGTGATTTCAAGGGAGGTATTCTATATTTTATTCTTGCCCCAAACAGAATTAGAACAAGTGTGAGACACTGAGCAGTGGGTGGAGGTTTGGAGTAAAGGGTGGAGAACAGTCATTTCAGAATCTGAAGCCTTGTTAAAGTGGGCGATGTCTGCATTTAGCAGGATAAGACGGGGGCAGGTGCATCACATCTGTGTGGCACTGGCCATGTTACATTTTTCCCTGTTCTTATCTAGAAAATGGGGGTGGTGGAATTACTCCTGTCTCACTCACCTCAGTAAACAAAATGCAAATATTTGAGGGTTTCATCTGCATAATTTAGTCTGTTACTTTTTTAATGTTTGTGCTAAAAGATAGAAAATGGCTTTTTGTGAATTTTCTAGATAAATTTCTAGGGGCATTGTGACTATTGCCTCATTTATAGGGGTGGACTTGGCACTAACTGAAGACTGGTTAGGTAAAATGAGATTTATTATTACAAATGACACCCCAGGAATGAGCAGTGAGTAAAGTAATGAGTAATTTGAATAATGATTTTGGCAGATGGTAAAGACAGGGCAGTACTGTGTCATTGAGAGAGATGTGCTCTCCTATATTTAGAGAGAAAATCAGAATAGTCCGTTGCGGAGCACAGGCTCCGGACACGCAAGCTCAGTGGCCATGGCTCACGGGCCCAGCCGCTCCGTGGCATGTGGGATCTTCCCGCACCGGGGCACGAACCCGTGTCCCCTGCATCGGCAGGCGGACTCTCAACCACTGCGCCACCAGGGAAGCCCCAGAAAAGTCCATTTAAATAATTGTACAATGACTCATTAAGTCTGAAAGACAGACAGAAAGCATTTAACTCTTAGAGAGGCATCACCCAAACTGAAAGGAATGAAGAGAGATAGAAGGACTAGGGCACTAAAGTGACTTTTTTAATGACTCCATTTCTGAGCCTAAGAGGGATCTTCTTCTCTCCTGAATCCTCTTCTTATCCCCACGTGGTTGTTTAATGTAAATTTTGGCTGACCCTATTGGTCTACTAATTGAGATTTATCTGGGAAGGATATAGATGGTAGTTTTGTTGACGGCTGATTTATGTTTTCATTTGTAATTAATCTTTCAGGGCTTTGGGTGGGCTGTGCATTGTGCTGGGCTCTGAAGAGTCATGACAAGGGTCTCTGCTTCTGTCCAGGCAGTACAGTCAAGCCATCATCCTCTGTGACTCCCCCAAATACTATGACTTGGGCTCTGGGTTCAAGGTCACTCAGCCTGGCAGCAGGAGACAGCTAATCAGCTTCCATGTGCCATTTATATCCTAGAATTGGTCAATTTTGTGCATAATTGGAGCGGCTTCTTCCAATTCTGAGGTCTTTTAGGTATGACATAGAGATCTTTACCTACATCTGAAATGTACCTTTGAGATCCCTAGGAGATAACTGGGCCATGCTGGCTTAGTCATCCGACACACAGAACTCTTCAAAAAGTTGAAGGTGTTGGAAGAAACCA